>NW_027507748.1:399677409-400877409 GCF_037356315.1 Lithobates pipiens | reverse complement strand
AAATGAGAGAAATAGGATACAGCAAGTAAGTGCCAGTACAAGGTCATTCAATGCCCAGGGCAAAGATGGCAAGTTGAAACCCCCTCTTCAAGGATGGGGCTAATAGTATGTAGCACCCTCTAGTGTGCTAGAAGGATAGTACATGTCTGTGTAAGAATAGGTAAATTTCCAGGCTTGTGTGTATTTTGATCTGGGCTGGGCTGGGAGCAGCTCAGGATAGTGCTGAGAGACTCATAGGTAGCATCACCAGGATCTCCCACTTCTTTCCAGAATGTTCTGGTGTTTTCTGGAAAGAGAATTGGAGCTGCCTGGGGTATTCAGAAGAGCCCTTATCAATCCCCAATCTGGATTGGCAGGTGGCAGGCCTCCTTAAATACCCAGGGTCAAGGAGTATTAGGCTGTCAGGGCCTTTGAGGGAGCTCCCCAGTCTAGGAGGGGCAGGTGACCTTAGGCCTGGGCTTAGGTGTGGACGGGCCCTCTTACAACCCACAGAGATGTCAAAAATCAAAAAAATACCAAATGTTTAATGTTTAAAATAAGGCTGATATGCCAGTCAAAACACTCAATGTGCTAAATAGAAATAAATATGAAAGCCGGCCAGCATATAAAGAACAACTCGCCGTGCAGTACGGAGTGAGACAACACGCAATGACGTCAGCACATCGCTCACCCACATGGGTGCCGACGTCACTGCGTGTTGTCTCGCTCCGTACTGCCCGGGCAAGTTGTTGTTTTTATGCTGGCTGGCTTTCATATTTATTTCTATTTAGCACATTGAGTGTTTTGACTGGCATATCAGTCTTATTTTAAACATTAAACCCTCGGATTTTACCTATGTTGGTACCCTTTTGGTATTTTTTTACGGTCCTGGATATCCGATCGCTCCATTCGTCTCTCCATTGTCCATCTACTGGACTGAGTGCAGCGTTGCTGATCGGGCAGCACTGCATGAGTGACTGCATCACTGTGGATTATCTCCAATAGGAGGAAGTGGGATCTATTATCTGTACACAGGGGAGCCACACCAGCGGGATACCATATTACCCTTAACTGGGAGATATGCTCTGGTTATTGGCTATCTGGTAAGCCTACATCTTAAGAGGTGGTGGATCCACAGTATTGTACGGTATATGAAGAGCTCTCACTGGGTGTTTATCATTATTCACGCATCGGATTTACTTCAAGGAGTGGACTTTTTGCAACATAATTTAATATACAGACTTTTTTGGGTTATTTACACTATGGTGTATCAGGGGTGATTTATTAATTGATTCACATATGTGGTTTGTTCACCTTATACACGCATGTTTCATTTGGTCGTTTTTTTTCACAGCACAGCTCCATTGGTTTTACAAGAAGTTTAAAATGCTTTACAATTCAGTTACGGTATTGCAATGCTATCTAAAACAAAATGTACACAGAAAATACACTTTTACTCGCAGAGATGTAAATAATAAATGATGTCTACAAAATAAATGATGTTGTCGCTGACACCCTGAAACATTTTCACTTTCAATGGATGGTATTTGTTCTTCACTGACTCCCAGCTCTGCCTGTTGCTGTTTATCTCATACCTGATGAGGGAAGCATTCTCCAACATTTCACTATGACTCAACTGTCATTCCTTTAAGGTTATAGACATTCCTCTCATTGGTTGACACACCTGCCATTATTGACTTGTGTGTCCTGGATTACAGCTCTGCCTACCTTCCCCTTTCCCTCCCATATACCTGTAGGAGAGATTACTGGCAGTACAGAATACAGATAGAATTACACGCTTGTGTGTTATAACTACTTATTTTTTCTTCATGATGTTTCTGATATCTGGAACCTATACCAACCTGCGATGACAAGAAAGCTGCAGAAATGACTCATTGGCGACAGGATTACTTTGTCAAATTGTTTGAAGCCTCAAGGACAAGACGGATCGTTTCATTTTTATTTTGCTGTTTGTGTACTCGTGTACAGACAGTTTACAGCAGAAAGCTGGAGCTTGAACTTTCCATATAAGACATACTGGATGCTGGAACGCTCTTTAGAAAATCGTGAAAACGTCTTATCTAAATATGTCCTGTTTGTTAACGTCAAAACATTGACAGTTTTGAAAACTGGTAAGGTAACATATTTATCACAAGGAAACATATATATATATATATATATATAAATATATAAATATATATATATATATATATATATATATATATATATATATATATATATATATATATAATGTATGTATGTATGTATGAATTATACTGGCGTATGTACTATTCAATGGACTTATGTAGTACTGTATTTACTAAAGAGGAAGTGCTTACTGTAGAAATATCAGATGGATTCTGATTCTCCTCCGAAGGCCGAGAAAACTAGGAAACAGGAAAGCATCAATTTTCTTTTTATGATACATTTTTCTATAGTCACAGGGACTTGTTGAAAGGGGTGAAATATGATAAATGATAATGGGTAAATTAGGAGATGGGGATTGAAAATGTATAACTATTGTACTTAAGAAACATGTATCACAACGATAATTTGCTATTTTATGTAATTTCATAAAGTGTATCTAAACCCAAAACTGTAATATACGATATATACATCAGATTTAGGGTTGCCACCTTTTCTTCAAGTCAAACCCAAACACTTTAGTAGCACACAGCAATTTTTTGTTGTTGTACAAACTATACATATATTTTGCTATTAAATAACATTTCTAATCATATGAAGTTAATAACAAGAGTTCCCCTTTACACCAGAGTCCATAGAATTCCCCTTTTACATCTGAACTCCCATTCACTATAAGGAGGGACTCTGCAGACTGTGATGTACGGGAGAACTCTGGGGACTCTAACATAAGGGATGCTATGGGAACCCTAATCACTCACTCACCCCTCGGCAGTCAGCACCTCTCGTCCAGATGTATCTGAGGCTGCTGGGCCTCAAATTTACAGGCCAAACTTTCCTTTTCTGAGGCACAGCCCTGGGGATTGAAGTGTGGACAGACACAGAGGGGTAGGGGCAGGAGGAAGAGGTGCAGATAGAGCCCTTTCTCCTCTCTCGTCTGTGTGTGTATGTGGGGGGGGGGGGGGGGGGGGGGGAGTTGTTACTGCTCTCTTTGGCCAGCATAAAAGAGTGTGTAATGCCGCGTACACACGACCAGACTTTTCGATGGACTAGGTCCGACGGTCTTCCCAACGGACTTTCGGCGGAGATGCGACAGACTTTCTGAACGTGCAGACTTGGCCACACACGACCGGACTAAATCTGTTTGAAAGTCCGTTCGTTTTGAATGCAATGACATAAATGGGACTAAACAAGGAAGTTCAATAGCCAGTAGCCAGTAGCTGCCCTTGCGTCGTTTTTGGTCCGTCGGACTAGTACACAGATGAAACATGTTTTATTTCTAGGTCCATCTGACTTTTTGGAAAAAAGTCAACTGGAGCCCACACATGATGGAATTGTCTGACGGATTCCGGTTCTTCCGGACCAAGTCTGCCGGAAAGTCCGATCGTGTGTACGCAGCATTACAGACACTCCCAGCTTAGTAAATTGGAGCCAGCAACCCTGCTGGGAAGCCATAGTCCATTTTGAATAATGTGTCCAGATTTCAGACAGTCTGAAACCTGGACGCATGATTCCAATCCCAAACTATTTGAATGAATCCCGGACACGTGACCCTAATCAGATTACTAGTCCTTGGTGTGCAGGCTGTATTTGTTTTGTTGTTTTCAAGCTCCTTTTTATTTTTAACCAGTCATCCTGCAAATAACACACTTCCTCTCTCTGGGTGGCTACGTCATTTCTCTGCTGTATCTTTGGAGGGAGCCATAGTTGTCCCCCTAGGCTACTTTCCTGATATGGACTACAAACATGTTTGTACCTCTTCATCTCCATTACATGGGGGCAGAGCCATAGGTAGTTTACAGTGAAATAGCTAGGAGGGGAAGTTTTTCTTCTGTGCAGCTCACAGGAAGTGACAAGGACACTGTATTCTTTGCAATGTAGCACTACTCCCCGCAAGGGCTGCTGATAACTGCTTCCTCTACTCCTACAAAGACAGGCAACAAGCATTCTTTATTTTCATCCAGACACTAGGAACAGTCTCTGAATTTGGTTTTGTTGTTTTAATAGGGGTGATAACTTGGATGGGGAATCAGAATTATTGGATGGGGAATCGGAATTATGGGATGACCAGCTTGAGTGATACAATAAAAGGGGACAACGTTCTCCTTATGTACATCCTGAACTGTCCTCTTTCCTGGACACTGACAGTCTTTGGTGATCAAAAGCAAAAGTCCCTTGAATACTAGGAACTCTCAGTCCCTTTTAGAAAATAGCACAGTGTGTTGTAAGCTGCATTCAAGAATATCTCCAACTCCACTGCAGAAACTGCTCCCTACTGCTTGCAGGAACTACCAGCCTACCTAGCTGCTTGTCCACCAGCCCTCCTGGCTCCTCCAAAGATCTCCAAGGGCAAGTGAGAGGAAGGGTTAAAGTGATTGTAAAGGATCTTTTTTTTTTTTTTTAAATACCAAACATGTCATACTTATCTCCACTGTGTAGCTCGTTTTGCACAGAGTGGACCTGAACATCCTCTTCTGGGGTCCACCGGTGGCTCCCGCAGCTCCTCCCCACATCAGATAACCCCCTAGGAGTAGCACTGTCCCGAGACGGTTACCTTGCGGGCATGCTCCCGAGTCCAGCACTTGCTTAAAATGTTCCTAGTTTGAAAGAGAATAGAAAACGAATGCAGCCACCACTGGAAGACTACAATATATTACATTTTTGATTTATGGGTTTAGTTATCTTTTAAAAGGTAAACTTATACATACATTTACATCTCGAGCCCAAATTCTTGCATAATACTTTTTAAAACTTTTAGCATTTTTTTTAAATTGAATACATGTTTAATTGTCACCGAATTTATAAATTGATAGGTTATATAATTTATGCAAAGTAAAAATTTCTGGAGAAGCTCAATTTCCAGAACAAAATATTATAGAAAATGTTATCACAATATTCACAAATAAATATGAATCCATGATATGTGAATATAAGAGTTTTCAGTGAAATTTCTGCTTATAAAGCATTGTGAGACTACTAATGTACAAACGCACTAATCTACAAGGTAGTGTGTACTAGTGGTGTGTATTTAAAAAAACATTCTGCACATCTCATTCATTTCTGCATCATTGTGATTCTTCTTAAAGCGGGAGTCCACCGGGACTCCGCGTTTTTTTTTTTTTTTTTTAAAAGCCAGCAGCTACAAATACTGCAGCTGCTGACTTTTAAATAGTGACACTTACCTGTCCAGCGCGCCCGCGATGTCGGCACCCGAAGCCGATCGCTCGCTCGTGCCGCCGCCATCTTGGGTATGGGAATCAGGAAATGGAGCCTTTCGGCTTCATTTCCCGGTTCCCTACTGCGCATGCGCGAGCCGCGCGGCGCAATCCGGACGGTCCCCGCTGCCTCTGGGAGCTGTGTGTTTCCCAGCAGGCAGCGGGGCACTTGCTGAAGGGGGCGGGCGCTTGCGGAAAGGGGCGTAACGTACGCCCCTTTCCGCAGAGAGCTAGCCCGGAAGTGGGTGCAGTTACCTGGATTATCCAGGTAACTGCACCCCCCTCCCCCCTGAAAGGTGCCGATTGTGGCGCCGGAGGGGGGGGGATTCCGATGAGCGGAGGTCCATTTTAGGGTGGACCTCCGCTTTAATATAGTACAGCTTTGATTCTAAAATACATTTGTTTAAAATAAATATCTACTTGAGTTAAACATATAATCCAACATACAGTAAAATATATGATCTAAATCATTTTGTCATTAAAGACCCACGCAGACTAGTTTAATCTGTTGCAGTAAACTACCATACGCATCTTAACTTTTACTACCTGAAGCCAGCCCATCAATTTAAAATGGATTGCCAATGCACAAATGCGAAGGGACATGACTATTTTTTTCAATGTAGCATAGCACAATTCACATAAAGTCCACATCTGTGCATTGTGGTGTGCTAAAATACATGCACTGCATGGCCCCATCTAGCACAACCTAGTCTAGGTCTTCAGCGCTGTTACACTTGTGTTACAGTGCATTGCGTTAAGATGTTTTACGGCTTGTTATCACAACACAAAACTCTGAATGGGCCCTTATTTTAATTAAAAACTCTAAAATTAAAATTTTCTTCCTACCAACCCATAAATATTTTTTTACCTAGAGAGGGACAATCAGCCTTGGGTTACCAGAGGAGAATAATTAGGCTGAGCTGTCTATCCATGGTCTGGTGGAGGAGGAGGAAAGAATGGCCGGGTTGTGTGGTTCACACTTCCACTTAAAGTGGCTGCCAACCAGGGCTACACTAGCCTGCATAACCGGTACACGCATGGGGGGGCATTGAACCCCAATTTCCCTCTCTGCCCCTTACCTAGGCTTTATGTATCAACCAAAGCAAAAGTACAGTTCATGTGTAAAAGTTTTAAATAAGATTACCCAGAATCCTCAGTACTTGCTAATGTGTTTTGCTTCCTGCCTTTCCTAGAAGTGTGCATCAGGTTATTGGCCTCATCTGTAGTATACAGTTTTGACACTAATTCTATGATCCTATGAGTACGATAATACTCAAATGGGCAAGAGAGTCACCTTTTAGCATAAACCCCTGTTCTTATACCCATATTGTTAGGTCGATTCGGTTGGTCACTGGCTGGTTGGTAAGTTTAGAAATCCCTTTATATTTGTTTTCATAGAAATGTGCATCAGGTTATTGGCCTCATCTGTAGTATACAGTTGACGATAATCCTATGATTCTATGAGTAAGATAATACTCAAATGGGCAAGAGGTTCACCTTTTAGCATAAAACATGTAAATAACATACCTCTTCAACACATCCAGAGGTCAATGAAGAATGAAAACTGTAAAAAGGGTCTGGTAAAACCCACAAGTGTTTCACTATATCTTTTCTACTATACTGGCCTTTCCAAAGCAAAAAATGCAATACTTTAGCCTCAGCTTCTTATCCTCAGCTTCTTTAGCAAAGCAGTGGTCATCTTGGAGGTGTGTTTGGGGTCGTAATCATGTTGGAATACTGCCCTGCGGCCCAGTCTCTGAAGAGAGGGGATCATGGTCTGCTTCAGTATGTCACAGTACATGTTGGCATTCATGGGCAGTCCCAGACCATGACACTCCCTCCCCCATGCTTGACTATAGGCAAGACACACTTGTCTTTGCACTCCTCACCTGGTTACCGCCACACACGCTTGACACCATCTGAATAAAATAAGTTTATCTTGGTCTAATCAGACCACAGGACATGGTTCCAGTAATCCATGTCCTTAGTCTGCTTGTCTTCAGCAAACTGTTTGCAGGCTTTCTGTTGCGTCATCTTTAGATGAGGCTTCTTTTTGGGATGACAGCCATGCAGACCAATGTGATGCAGTGTGCGGCATATGGTCTGAAAACTGACAGGCTGACCCCCCCACCCACCCCTTCATCCTCTGCAGCAATGCTGACAGCACTCATATGTCTATTTTCCAAAGACAACCTCTGGATATGACACTGAGCATGTGCACTCAACTTCTTTGGTCGACCATGGCAAGGCCTGTTCTGAGTGGAACCTGGCCTGTTAAACCGCTTTATGGTCTTGACCACCATGCTGCAGCTCAGTTTCAGGGTCTTGGCAATCTTCTTATAGCCTAGGACATCTTTATGTAGAGCAACAATTCTTTTTTTCAGATCCTTAGAGAGTTCTTTGCCATGAGGTGCCATGTTGAACTTCCAGTGACTAGTATGAGAGAGTGAGAGTGATAACAACAAATTTAACACACCTGCTCCACATTCACACCTGAGACCTTGTAACACTAACGAGCCACATGACACCGGGGAGGGAAAATGGCTAATTGGGCCCAATTTGGACATTTTCACTTAGGGGTGTACTCACTTTTGTTGCCAGCGGTTTATACATTAATGTCTGTGTGTTGAGTTATTTTGAGGGGACAGCAAATTGACACCGAAGTGTAATTTTTTCGGTGTTGTCACATAAAAAGATAGAGTAAAATATTTTCAAAAATGTAAGGAGTGTTCTCACTTTTGTGAGATTGTATATATATATACAGGGCTCAAGTCCTGCAGGAACGCATGGGCACGGAGTTCCTGTACTTTTTCCACAACAGGAACATTGTTCCTGTTAGCAGCCGCGTCCTGCAAGACTTTGAAGTATGCAAGCTGTGGGGCAGGTGCTACACCAGCAGCCGCCGACACAGCTCGCAATAGTAAGTGCCGCACACCAGGGGTGGACTAGCCATTCAGGCATTGCCAGTAGGGGGCCCCATGACCGCTTCCTCTTCAATCTACCTGTCAATCCCAGCTAGCTGACGGGTAGATCAGGTCCCTGCTGAGATTGTATTTAGTCAGACCTCTCGTGATGTGCTCCTCCCCGCCGGCCCCTCCTGATTTTCTGTCTCCTCATCCTCCCCCCCCCCCAGTCTCCTGCATACTTGCTCTGTGTGTCCCGCTGAATCCCCCCCTCCTCTATCTTCAGTGCCATATGATGAGAGGAGGAGCAAAGCTATTCTGCTCACAGGACATGCAGGGAGAGAGGTGAGCTGAGGGAGGAACATCAGTTTGGGGTGGTAAGCTGAGCACAATACCAGGCAAAGTTTAATGCCAGGAGGGAAGTTTATGTGGAAATATGTGAAGGGTAGGAATAGCAGCGAGTGTGAGTTGGAGCCCTGCAGAGTTTGCAGCCCCCCAAGCTAACATACATCTCCTAAGCAGGAACACATCACTATCTCCCCAAGCATTCTGTCCAGATAATGTGCAGTTAATTTATGACCTTTCCGTTTAACCCTGTGTTATTCAAACTCTGTTCAATGAAAAGTGTAAACTCACCACATAAACACTCTACATACAAAATACAATTCCCCAATAAAGATCAGAACATGATGTTCACATTTGCATGGAAGCACAATTGAATGAATGCTGATTATTCAGAGAATTGCCGTATTTATGTTTATTGAGGATTTATTTTTTTCTATGTACTAACAGTTACGCTTCATACACACAATACGAAAATTGGATGAAAAATACCACTTTTGAAGTGTTTGTGCATATGAGCGTATCTTTTTTTATTTTGAGGGGGGGGGGGGGAGTGGATCTTGGGTGGGAGTTCCCACACTTTTCCCCAGGACTTGACCCCTATATATATATATATATATATATATATATATATATATATATATATATACGCGCACGCATACACTGTATACAGCAGGTAAAATAAGTATTGAACACGTCACCATTTTTCTAAGTAAATATATTTCTAAAGGTGCTATTGATGTGAAAATTTTGACCACATGTAGGTAACCACCCATGCAATCCATACATACAAAGAAACCAAAACAAATACATTCAGAAATTAAGTTATGTGTAATAAAATGGAATGGCACAGGGAAAAGGTATTGAACACACTAACTGAAATGTATTTATTACTTCATCCAAAATTCTATGTTGGTAATGACAGATTCGAGTTTGGAGAAACTAGTCGCATGCATCGCTCAGGTGTGATTTTGGCCCATTCTTCCATACAGTCTTCAAATCTTGAAGGTTCCGTAGGTCTCTTCTATGAACTCTGATCTTTAGTTCTTTCCATAGATTTTCTATTGGATTCAAGTCAGGTGATTGACAGGGACATTCTAGCAGCTTTATTTTCTTTGAAAGCAATTGAGAGATTCCTTTGCTTTGTGTTTGGGATCATTGTCTTGCTGAAATGTCCACCCTCATTTCATCTTCATTATCCTGGTAGATGGCAGCAGCTTTTTATAAAGAATATCTTGGTACATTTTTCCATTCATCCTTCCTTCAATCGCATGAAATTTGCCAGTACCGTATGCTGAAAAACAGTCCCACACCAGGATGTTCCCACCTCCAAACTTCACTGTTGGTATGGTGTTTTTGGGGTGATGTGCTATTTGACCTCCAATTGAGATGTTTCTTGAGGGAAACCTTTTTTAGGCCACCAGTTGAGACTGAACCAGCTAAAATGAATTGGCACTGACAAGGGGAATTGTTCTTTTTATTACTGATAGATTTCAGCTGGTGTCTCAGCTTTTCATTCCTTTTTGTACCTCCCTTTCTTCATGTGTTCAATACTTTTCCCTGTGTCATTCCATTTTAATACACATAACTTGACATGTCTGACCGTATTTGCTTTGGTTTCTTTGTATGTATGGATTGCATGGGTTGTTACTGACGTGGTGAAAATATATCAATAGCACCTCTAGAAATAGATTTACCTAGAAAAATTGTAACATGTTCAATACTTATTTTACCTTCTGTATATATACATGCATTTATTTTCATACTGGAACTGTATATATGTCTGAGGAAAGATGTAAAGATATCATTTAAGGATGTGACACGTGTATAAAAATAAATATAGAAAGACACTATAGATACAGTGTATATACATCAGTTGGTAAGTGACACCCTAAAGTATTTAGCAAGTGTCCTGGCTTTAATGCTAACATTTCTCAGACAAATCAACACCAAAAATATATAGGGCATGAGTAAGTGGTACTCCAAGTGATTAACAGGACTTACTGGCCATAAACAAATGGAGGGTCAGTAAAATGAATGTAGGCGATTCAGTTTGCGTTGTGCGCTATACAAATATTTCACTCACTCACTCAGGAATCATGCTTCAATGATGATTAAGTGGCATTGATTTCATTCTGTGATTCATTGCTAGGACACTGTTGGAATGTTTATTATCCCAGCATAATGATCTCTAAAAGTTTATGTGTTGGTTCATTAACAAGCTTGCCCCTACTTAGTAAAAATCTTTTCATTTAAAAAATATAAAGAAATCTAAAAATAATCTATCTATCTATCTATCTATCTATCTATCTATCTATCTATCTATCTATCTATCTATCTATCTATACACACTATATTGCCAAAAGTATTATGATGCCTGCCTTTACACACATATGAACTTTAATTGCATCCCAGTCTTAGTCCTTAGGGTTCTATGTTCACAAAGTTGTCCACAAAGGTTGTCAACAAAGTTTAGGAGTGTGTCTCTGGCAACGTTTGACCATTCTTCCAGAAGGGCATTTGTGAGGTCAGGCACTGATGAGAAGGCCTGGCTCGCAGACTCTGTTCAATTCATCCAAAAATTATTCTGTCAGGTTGAGGTCAGGACTCTGTGCAGGCCAGTCATGTTCCCCCACCCCAAATTCGCTCATCCATGTCTATATGGACCTTGCTTTGTGCACTAATGCGCAGTCATTTTGGTACAGGAAAACTGTTCCCACAAAGTTTAGATCATGAAATGTCATGGTATGCTGACGCCAAGCCCAACTAGTGAAAAACAACCCCACACCGTAATCCCCCCTCCACCAAATATTTTGGAGGGGTGGCCCAATACTTTTGGCAATATAGCGTGGATGAGTTTGGGGTGGAGGAACTTTACTAGCCTGCACAGAGTCCTGACCTCAACCTAATAGAACACCTTTGGGATGAATTAGAGCAGAGACTGCAAGCCATGCCTTCTTGTCCACATCAGTGCCTGACCTCACAAATGTGCTTCTGGAAGAATGGACGTCAGGGGATGAGCATACAAAGATGCAGTCGGTGGATATTTTGTAGTGTCACTTTTTAGCTTTCCATCTGATGTATTCTATGCAGGGCAGCCATCAGAAATTTTTGGGCCCCTTACACAGCTTTAGGCCTGGGACTCCCCCCCCCCCCGAGCACACACCTATATATATGCCAGCCTCCCCCTGTATATATGCCAGCCCCCTCACATCTCTATATATGTCAGCCTGCCCCACCTTTATATATATCATCCCCCACCTGTATATATGACAGCCCCCTCACACCTGTATATATGTCAGCCCCACACCGGTATATATGTCAGTCCCCCCACCTGCATATATGCCAGCCACCCTCACTTGTATATATATCAGCCCCCCCCCCCACCTATATATATGTCATCCCCCACCTGTATATATGCCAGCCCCCTCACACCTGTATATATGTCAGCCCCACCCCGCACACCTTTATATATGTCAGCACCCTCACACCTGTGTGTGTATATATATATATATATATATATATATATATATATATATATATATATATATATATATATATATATATATATATATATTGTCAGCCCCACACATACAAAAATCAGTAAACACACAAAGCTTTGCCCCCTCTCTGTACACAAACAGCCTCCCTCCCTTTCCTTCACAGCCCCTACTTGTAAAGGAAATCTTCCTACCTAGTCCCAGCTCGCTTTCACAAAGCTGACAGGTTGCTGACACAGAGGAGCACAGTACAGGCAGCTCACATGAGGGGTGCACATGCACATAGTAGCCAGAGGGGCCAGTAAAGAGCTCGATGTCAGAGCTCAATAAAACAGAAAGCAGCAAAAGCTGCAAGATCTTTTCTATAGTGCACAACATGGCTCCTCTTCACCTGTCCTGCCTTCTCCTGGTCCGGACTGGCCTCTCGGACCCATGGGCCCCTTACAGTTGTATCGGCTGTGCCCCCCTGATTCTATGCTTAGATTATTAAAATGCAAATGTGTTTTATTTCATGTTGGGTTCTGCCATGCAGGAATTTACAAGAATTCATGTTCTTCACACTGTTGTAATATGTATTATTTTTCCTATCCTAGGATACATCCAGTGTCTGCTTCATCAGCTATGTCCATCCGGGGACTGAAGAAGAAAAAGCAGCAAAAGACATTTAAGGTTAAGGTTATAACAATGGAAGCTGAAACAGAATTCAGTTGTGAGGTTCGTTTTCAAACTTTGTTTAGTGTTTGGTGTTAATTAGGCATATATTTTTGGCCATTCATGAGCAACAAATAACTCATGATAATAGAGATATGAAGATTTGAATATTCAAATTTACATTTTAGAAAAACAAAAACAAAAAAAAAAATCAGGAGTTTTGGCCCTCCCATCTGTTCTTTACCAAGTCCTATGTGTTATTGGTGAGGCTGAACACAGACACAGTAAAACTCTTACTTAAGCCGGCCATAGACGGTTCAAAAATCAAATGAAAATGAATGTCCATAGTCAATTTGTTTGCTTTTCACACCATTAGTGTGCCCTGCTACGACACACTTTTTTTTTTTTGTAATTCCTTTATTTGTATAAAGAGTCATAGAAAACACAGACATTAGAGATACACACTGAGTACATCATCAATAGAAACTCCAACATATGAACGGCTAACAAAAAGCACTAAGACAACGATTCCAGAGGAAGTATTCAATAGGACAATCCAGTATCACGACTGTATAGTACTGCTCACCCATATTGCAGCAAACATCAAAACTGGGGCAGAGTCATGTATGCTGGAGGTAGAATTAATATTCAAATAGATATATGTGAGTCACCGGCGCAAAAATAGATATTTGTGTCAAAAAAAACCTATGGCATACAATGTGTAAAATATAAAACATATGTAAAAAAACCTGGTTGCTGCAGTCAAAAATATGCCTTCAATATATGAAAGAAAAAATATGAAACAAAATAATGTTGACTGCGCTACCCCAATATTATAATATTGAATGCACCACACTTTGTCAAACGTGAAAACAACCACAAAATTGGCTAAAAAAATAAATAAATAATTGTGCACAATAGTATACATCGTTAACACACACTATCCAATCCTTATCGTAGAAACGAAAGTGACATATACTTCAATATGACTCCAATATAAACACCCAATATTTGTGCTATTATATAGTTATATTTTATAGTGCCCAATTTATACACTGCGCCAGTATCCACTGGGAATCCCCATGTAGGTTATCCACTGTGACTATGTGATTCCTGTGCTCTTATTTTCTCTTCCGTTCTCTTCTGTGGTTACTTCTGACAACTCCACCACTCCAGTGACAACACCACCACCACACGAATTGGCCACTCACTAGAAAATGGTATAAATGCGCCTTTGGTTCATTAGAAAGAGATAACCACTCCTCTTTTGTTGTTTTATCCTTGCTGTCCCCAATAAACTATGTTCATATAGTATCCGTCCTCATAAAAAACAAACAGCGATCATTGCGCAATAAACTTACACTTTTTACTTAAAATTAGGTTAAAAAGAGACTGTACACTCACATTTATTAGTGCCGGCACCAAGCTTATCCAGCAGTTTGGATGGGTGTAAAGATGTTGCCGTGTGCTTCCTATGCCGGCTTTTTCACTCCACTTGTGGTTGAAGAATCACTTTTGACAGGAAGTGACGTGGTGACGTAGTGTAATCTCCCAGCAGCCTCTACGTGCTTCGCAATAATGATTGCGTCATCAGGAAGCTCCATGTGTGCCGGCAGGTGGAAGACCTTGAGTGATTAAGAGGGTTCCACTTATCTAGTAATCTGAAATTATGAGGAACAGGGAAGAAAGAGAAAGAAAGCAGAAAAAGGGAGGGCGAACAGGACCAAGCAAGGGACACAAAAGAAAAATAAACGAGGGGGAGGGGGGAGGTTGGTGGGAGGGTGTCTGGAAAGGCGGAAAGGTCACCTGGTCAGCCCTCTCCCTGGGTAGAGTGAGTCATGTGGAAGTTCACTGGGCAGTGGAAAGTTTGTTGAGGCAGGAAACACTTTTTTCAACCCAAAGTGCCCGATCAACATGTTTTTTTTTTTTTATGTTAAAAGGAACAAATTTCTAATTGTTATTGGGGAAGTTGTACAAAATAGTCAAATAAAAATGAACTGCGCATGAGCTAGAAAAAGAAAAGAACGTTCACTGTCAAGAAAGTTCTTTCATACCATAAACTAGCAAGCAATGAGAACGAGCTACTTTTTTGCAATATTACATATGGTGTCACAGTGACTGCAAGTATTATTATTATACAGGATTTATAAAGCACTGACAGTTTACACAGTGCTTTACAACATTACGGTTCAATTACAATACAATTCGATACAGGAGGAATCAGAGGGCCCTGCTCGTTAGAGCTTACAATCTAGGAGGGATGGTCAAGTGATACGAAGGGTAATAACTGTGGGGGATGAGCTGATGAAGAAAATAAGTGCAGTTGTTAGGTGGAGGCAGGGTAGGCTTCTCCGAAGAATAACGTTTCAGGGATTGCCTAAAAGTAGATAGATTTGCAGATAGTCTGACAGATTGGAGCAGGTTATTCCAGAGGATGGGAGAGGCTTGGGAGAAGTCCTGGAGGCAAATATGGAAGGAGGCGATGAGGGCGCTAGAGAGCAGGAGGTCTTGGAAGGAACAAAGAGGACAATTAGGTTGGTATTTTGAGACTAGGCTAGTGATGTAACTGGGGGCCAAGTTGTGGATGGCTTTGTAACTTATTGTTAGTATTTTACATTTAATTTGTTGGGCGAGTGGCAGCCAATGGAGGGATTGGCAGAGAGGGGTAGCAGATGCTGAGCGGTTTGTAAGGTGGATGAGTCTGGCAGCAGCATTCTTGATGGACTGAAGGGGGATAGTCTATTTAAAGGTAAGCCAATGAGGAGGGAGTTGCAGTAGTCAAGGCGAGAGATAACCAGGGAGCTTTGTGGCTTCATTGGTTAGGAAGAGACGTAAATTGGAGATGTTGCAGAGGGTGAGGCAGCAAGCTTTAGAAAGGGATTGGATGTGGGGCCAAAAGGAGAGTTCAGAGTCCAGAATAACACCTAGTACCCTAACATGTGGGGATGGGTGGATGTTTGTGCCATTGCTCTTGACAGAGAAGTTAGGGGAAGAGGCGTGTGGGAGAGGAAATATTATGAGTTCCGTTTTGGACAAATTGAGTTTGAGGAAGTGGTGTGACATCCAGACAGATGTGTCGGTTAGTAAGTTAGTGATGCGTGAGAAGACTAATGGAGTGGGTTGAGAGGTGGAGAGATAGATTTGGGTGTCATTAGCGTATCAATGATATTGAAAGCCATGTGAGGCTATCAGCTGACCCAGGGAAGAGGTGTAGATTGAAAATAGGAGAGGTCCAAGAACAGAACCTTGGGGGACCCCGACGGAGAAGGAAAGGGGAGAGGAGGAAGTAGAATTGTAAGTGACATTGAAGGTGCATTGGGATAGGTAGCATGAGAGCCACCGAAGAGCGCCGCCATGGAGACTGAGGGAGTAAAGTTTTTTGAGGAGGAGGGGGTGGTCAACTGTATCAAAGGCAGCTGAAAAGTCCAGAAGTAGGAGTACAGAATAGTGTCTGTTGGTTTTTGCAGTTAGGAGGTCATTTGTGAGTTTTAGAAGAACAGTTTCTGTGGAGTGTTGAGGGTGAAATCCAGAATGAAGGGGATCAAGAAGAATATTCTTTATGAGGTGGTCACTCAGTTGGTTATAGACCAGGTGTTCAAGGAGGTTCGAAGAAAAGGAGAGCAAGGAGATAGAGTGTAGATTGTTAAGATTGGTAGGGTCCAAGGATGGCTTTTTAAGTATAGGGTGACCAGTGCATGTTTTAGAGCATTGGGAAAGATGCCGGAAGAGAGGGGGAGATTGAAGATGTGGGTTAGAGAGTGTAGGATAGAGTGAGAGGGTGACCATAGTATTTGAGAGGGAATAGGATCCAGGGGACAGGTGGTTAGGTGGGTGTTAGAAAGGAGTTCAGCAACTTCGTCTACAGTAGCAGGTTTGAATACGGGGAGTGTCAATTGTACTTGTTGACATGGAGTGTTAACTGGGGGAGTTACCTTTAGGGTGGAGATTTCATCACGAATTGTGTCAATCTTATTTTTGAAGTGATTAGCAATCTGCTGGGCAGTGAGTGAGTTGGTGGGGGGAGGCAGTGGAGGACAAAGTAGAGAGTTGAAGTTAGAGAATTGTTGACGGGGACTGGGTGAGAAGGTCTAAGACCCCTTTCACACCACACCGCCCTTTGCGTCGGCGGTAAAACGCCGCTATTTTTATTAGATTTGCGGCGGATTTGCGGCGCATTTCAGTCGCTAGCGGGGCACTTTTACCCCCCGCTAGCAGCCGCGAAAGGGTTAAAACCACCGGCAATATGCCGCAATAGCGGTGTTTTGCCGGTGGCATTACAATGCTGCCCCATTGATTTCAATGGGGAGCAGCAGCGGAGGAGCGGTAAACACACCGCTCCTTCACCGCTCCAAAGAAGCTGCTGGCAGGACTTTTTTCTGACATCCTTAATGAGAGTGGTAAAATAGGTCTGCTTGGCAGTGTAGAGGCAAGAAGTGTGAATAGAAGAGAGAAGGGTTGAAGTGGCAAAGGTTTCCACGGGTGATGGTTTGGCGATTGGAGGGAAAGGTGGTAGAAGTCAGAGAGAGAGAGAGAGAAACTAATAAGGTGGTGGTCAGAGAGTGGAAAAGGATTGTTGAAGAGGTTGCATGGAGCACATAGGTAGGAGAATACAAGGTCAAGGGCAGCAGAAACCATGAAATCAGACCGAAACAGAGGTACAGTTAAATCACACTTGTTTAATAATAAAAGTAAAAAGAACAAACGTAGTCAAAACATAGCCAGAGTTCAGTAATGGAACAGATAGTCAAGCCAGAAGTCAGGGATTGAAGTAGTGGAACAGCAAGCAGGATCTGGAGCCAGAAGGGATGTCAGCAAAGGAATGCAGGAGATGTTTCTTGTGATGTTGACCAAGGCGAAGGCAGAGACCCTCTGGACTGGATGCTTAAGTAGGCAGGACTGACGAGCAGGATATGAACAACAGCTGAGTAACTGTGGAGAGAGATGGGAGCTGGCAATTAGCCAACAGCTGAGTGGCTAGCTCAGAGAAGGAAGGGCTGAGCCCAGCCCTGACAAAGGGTGTTGCTATCAGAGTGAGTAGAAGCCTGTACCTATTGCTTCAGGTCAAATGAGGAGGTTAGACTAAGCAGTTTAGAAGTAGGAGGAGTGTTCGTATTAGCAGGGATGTTGAAGTCACCAAGAAGGATTGTGGGAATTTCAGAAGAGAGAAAGTAGGGTAGCCAGGCTGAAAATTCATCAAGGAAAGTTGATAACGGTCCAGGGGAGTGGCAGATCACAGCAATTCTTAGGAAAGTTAGAGAGAATAGAGCGGAATTGTCAAAATGTTCACACCTGGTGTACTAAGCAGTTCTTGATTGATTTCAATAAATACACCAGGATACATCAAGTCGGCTTAGTACAAAAGGTGCAACAGTGTCTGCAATCAGAATGGAATACACGTATGTCTTTTCATTCAAATGATATGTTGACACCTGATGTACTAAGCAGAATAGGCACAATTGTTAAAAACACCAGGATACATCAAGTCTGCGTACTAGATAAGATGTCACAGTGTGTATTGTATGGATAATAGAGAAAATATTGCAGGTTAAAAATTAAAATGAAAACCACTAACACAAAAATATCCAGAACAAGTATGTTTATTGTGCCAAACAGGTGCAATTTTTTTTTTGTGAAAATGTTTACCACTTCAATACTGGGCTATAGTCCTATGACGTCTGCAGATGGGATCTCCCATCCTGGACGGGCATGTTATGACATCCACGGTTTCTTGCCGCGATGCAGGCCCTGGGATGAGATGTGTCCCTCAGTCACAGCCCATCCCAGATTTGTGTAAAGAGCCAATAAAAAATGTCTCTTTACCACGTGACTGGCTGTGTCTACTGTCTACATGCATGGTGCTCCTGCACGCCCCTAGGGCGCATGCAGATTGGCAATCGGGGATGAGGTTTGTCACCCTGTCACAGCCCAACCCCGATCGCAGTAAAGAGCCAATTAAATTGGCTCTTTACTACTTGACCGGCTGTGTCCAATCACAGACTGTCAACAAACTGCGGTAACAAGATGTTACCAGGCTCTCCTCGTCACACACTGATCGTGTGTGAGAAGGAGATTGCATTAGCATCTCGTTACCGCTTAGTGTACACCAATCACACTGATTACTCCCCCCCAATAAAGAGGACCTGTCACCAGCCATCAAAGTACCTGTCACCAGCCATCAAAGTACCTGTCACCACCCATCAAAGTACCGAGTACCTGTCACAGTCCATCTGAGTACCTGAGTACCTGTCACAGCCCATCTGAGTACCCAAGTACCTGTCACAGCCCATCTGAGTACCCGAGTATCTGAGTACCTGTCACAGCCCATCTGGGTACCCGAGTACCTGTCACAACCTATCTGAGTACCCAAGTACCCGAGTACCTGTCACAGTTCATATGAGTACCCCAGTACCTGTCACAGCCCATCTGAGTACCTGAGTACCTGTCGAAGTCCATCTGAGTACCTGTCACAGTTCATCTGAGTACCCAAGTACCTGAGTACCGGTCACAGTTCATCTGAGTATCTGTCACAGTCCTTCCGAGTACTGGGGTACCTGTCACAGTTCATCTGAGTACATGAGTACCTGAGCACCTGTCACAGCCTATATAAGTATCTGTCACAGTTCATCTCAGTACCTGTCACAGCCCATCTGAGTACCTGAGTACCTGTCACAGCCCATCAGAGTACCCAAGTACCTGTCACAGCCCATCAGAGTACCCGAGTACCTGTCACAGCCCATCAGAGTACCCAAGTACCTGTCACCAGGCCAACGGAGTACCTGAGTACCTGTCACCAGCCCATTAGAGTAACCGAGTACCTGTCTCCAGCCCATCAGAGTAACCAAGTACCCATCTGCAGCCCATCAGAGTACCTGAGCACCCATCTGCAGCCCATGCCTCATAGAATATATGTTGGGGTGTTTGCTTTCCAAAATGTGGGTAATTCCATTGTCCTGGTGCTCCAGGACCTTCAAAAGTGTGATAGGTAGGAATGAAATGATATAATTTATGCTCCTATAACGCCTGAAGGTACTACTTCAGTGTTGGGCCTCTGTATGTGGCTAGGCTGTGTAAAGTCTCACACATGTGGTATCGCCATACTCAGGAGGAATAGCAGAATATCTTATAAATTGACAACTTTGTGTTAAAAAATAAATAAAAAAAATGTAGTTTTCTTTCCACGTTTTCTGAAGACTTGTGTAAAAAAATTAACCATTCAAAAGACTCATAGACTCATAATGCTTCATAGAATATACTTTGGGGTGTTTTTTTTCCAAAATGGGGTCATTTTGTGGGTAATTCCATTGTCCTGGTGCTCCCGGGCCTTCAAAAGTGTAATAGGTCGTTAGGAAATTAGAGGTGTAATTTATACTCCTAGAACGCCTGACGGTGCTCCCTGCATGTTGGGCCTTTGTATGTGGCCAGGCTGTGTAAAAGTCACACACACGTGGTTTCGCCATACTCGGAAGGAGTAGCAGAATGTAATTGGAAGTATGCATATGCTTAACTTATTATGCCAATTTTGTGATAAAAAAAAAAATTCTTAATATTCCCAAGAATTGTGGGAAAAAATTACAACTTCAAAAAACTCACAATGCCTCTTACTAAATAACTCTGACTGACTAGTTTTCAAAAAGGGGTCATTTGGGGGATATTTGTACTTTCCTGACATTTCAGAGCCTGAAGAAATGAGATAGGCCATCAGTGCATCAGGTGTGATCAGACGTGATCAATTTTCAATGATTTGCACCATAGCTTGTAGACTCTATAACTTTCACAAAGACCAAATAATATCCACTAATTTGGGATATTTTTTATCAAAAAGATGTAGCAGTATAAATGTTGGCCCAAATTTATGAACAAAAATGACTCATTTGCAAAATGTTATCATAGAAAGTAATAAAAAGTGGGTTTTTTTTTCCAAATTTTCACTCTTTTTTCACTTATGTCACAAAAAATAAAAAACCCAGTGGTGATTAAATACCACCAAAAGAAAGCTCTGTTTATATGAAAAAAATGATACAACTTTTGAATGTCTGAGTAATTGGCATTCAAAGTGTGAGAGCGCTGGAGGCCACTGTGCTCTTAGGAACCTTAAGTGCAGCAGAATTTTTTGTAACCTTGGCCAAATCAGTGCCTTGCTACAATTCTGTCTCTCTGAGCTCTTCAGGCAGTTCCTTTGACCTCATTATTCTCATTTGCTCTGACATGCACTGTGAGCTGTAAGGCCTTATATAGAGAGGTGTGCGGCTTTCCTAATCAAATCCAATCAGTATAATCAAACACAGCTGAACTCAGCTTAAGGTGTAGAACCATCTCAAGGATGATCAGAAGAAACGGACAGCACCTGAGTTAAATATATAAGGTGGTCTGAATACTTTCTGTTCCCACTGTATATATACCCATATACACACTCAGTGCGCTGAGTGAAAGTAGTAGAGAGACGGTGGAATGGGTAAGGGGGGGGGGGGGGGTGGGTTTGAGAGAGAGAGATGTGTGAGAGAAAGGGGGGTTAGAGAGGGAGGTGAGGGAATGAGTGGGATGAAGGGGGGGGTGGCAAGAGAGAGAGAGAGAGGGGACAAGAGAGGTAGAGAAGGGGTTCATCATGCCTGCACTCACAAGGTAATGAGCCCAGGCTGGTCTCCCCTAGGCTCAGGCAGCCAGGATCTAGAGCTGCTGCTTGCCGTATATTTAAGTCTGCTGCTTCTGTAGCAACCCCTTTTACAGTGGTTTGTGCAAGTGGGGTGGGGGGGAGTGGGAGGGGGAGGGGAGGCAGACATCACAGGGATAGGATGTGAGGTGGAGAAGCTTCAGCCTCCTTCATCAAGTTCACATAGCATCCTGTGCCTCCATGTCTCACTCATAGATGTGCACACAGGGTGTGCCGGGTATGCCTGCTTCCTATCTGCCCCCTGTAGTGCTTCCAGCTTCCCTCCTCTCCTCTTAGGAGCAGGGAAGGGGCTGGTAAATATTTAATCAACTGGCCCCTTCCTTTTCTAAATGAACACAGTGAGTGATCTTTACTGATTACTCCTGTCTTTATTCTTAACGGAAGCATAGTAAACTGTGTTTACTGCAGGCTGTAGAGAAAGGGACTAGAGAACCTTTGTCCTCAGTTTCTTTCTCTGTCACAAAAGTGAGACACAAAAGTGAGACATCAGGGATCTGTTTAGACCCTTGATATTTCACTAAAGCCACATAATGAGGCTCCTATTTTTTTTTTTTTTTAGTTTACATACCCTGGCAGAATTTATGATTTCTTGGCCATTTTTCAGTGAATATGAATGATAAAACAAAAACATGTCTTTCATTCATGGTTAGTGTTTGGCTGAAGCCACTCATTATCAATCAACTGTGTTTACTCCTTTTAAATCATAATCACAACAGAAACTACCGAAATGATCCTGATCAAAAGTTTACATACTCTGATTTTGGCCTGATAACATGCACATAAGTTGACACAAAGGGGTTTGAATGGCTATCAAAGGTAACCATCCTCACCTGTGATCTGTTTGCTTGTAATTAGTATGTATGTATGTTATGTATATAAAAGGTCAATGAGTTTCTGGACTCCTGACAGACCCTTGCATGTTTCATCCAGTGCTGCACTGATGTTTCTGGATTCTGATTCATGGGGAAAGCAAAAGAATTTTCAGAGGATCTGTGGGACAGGGTAGTTGAACTGTATAAAACAGGAAAAAGGATATAAAAAGATATCCATGGAATTGATAATGCCAATCATCAGTGTTCAAACTCTAATCAAGAAATGGAAAACGATGGGTTCTGTTGAATCCAAACCACGGTCAGGTAGGCAAACTTAAATTTCAGCCACGACTGCCAGGAAAATTGTTTGGGATGCAAAGAAAAACCCACAAATAACTTCAGGTGAAATACAGGACTCTCTGAAAACATGTGGTGTGACTGTTTCAAGATGCACAATAAGGAGGCACTTGAAGAAAGATGGGCTGCATGGTAGAGTCGCCAGAAGAACCCCATTAAATGCAGTATGTTATAAAAAAAAATACTGGAGGAAGATTTGCATTCATCAGCCAGGAAGCTGAGCATGGGATGTACTTGGACATTCCAACATGACAATGATCAAAAACACAAGGCCAAGTCGACCTGTCATTGGCTACAGCAGAATAAAGGGAAGGTTCTGGAGTGGCCATCTCAGTCTCCTGACCTCAATATCATTGAGCCACTCTGGGGGGATTTCAAACGTGCAGTTCATGCAAGACAGCCCAAGAATTTACAGCAACCAGAGGCTTTACCATCTGAGAAGATAAAGGGCTTCATCCACAAATACCACAAAAGACTTCAAGCTGTCACTGATATTAAAGGAGGAAATACATGGTATTAAGAACTGGGGTATGTAAACTTTTCATCAGGGTCATTTGGGTAGTTTCTGTTGACATTATGATTTAAAAAGAGTAAACACAGTTGATTGATAATAAATGGCTTTAGCCAAACACTAACCATGAGTGCAAGGAAAGTTTTTTTGTTATCATTCATAGTCTCTGAAAAATGGCCAAGAAATCATAAATTCTGCCAGGGTATGTAAACTTATGAGCACAACTGTACTTACATGTGTATTTGTGCTCTGGGGTGCACACCCTAATGCAATAGGCTGCGCACATCAATGGTCTCACTCATAGGATTCCAGTGAGTGAAATATCACAGGATCGGCACAGCACAGTGCATCCATTCAGCAATGCTCCAGCCAACAATGACATGGAGATGTTGCAGCGGATACAGCGTTGCTGATAAAATAGGATTGTTTACTCTGGGTGTGTTGTGTGTGTGTGACAGGGCACACTGCACAGTTCTGCACACTGAATTATATGCCACTGCGCATGGGGTGATTAGGCTGTGCCCAGGCACATCCACCACACCCCCATGCACACGACTATGATAGATGCACATTTATTGTTTAGTTAGTGTGTGTTATACATGCATTTTAATTTGCATTTTGATTACCTGCTATGCAGAAAACTCTACAAAAAAGTTAGCTCTGATTTAGGCTCAGTTCACATACATGCAGTGCAGGAAAGGGGAAATACTGTGCAATTCCAGCACCACTAACAGGAAGTAAAAAGATATCCCATACAGTGAGTGAATTCAATCTAAAAAGTCAGTTAAACAACTGCCACCAGATTTACCTTCTCTTTCTGTTCTGGTGACAACTCAAAATTTCCATTAGTTCCAGTCCTAGTGATAATGGTCACAAAGACAAATAGAGAAGGTGAATGTACCCAGTGGGTACACAGTTGTAAAAAAAACAACAAGGGTTCAACCCCCCCCCCCCCCCTTTACACCATCAAAAGCTACAAAAATGCTTTGGCTTTAGATGCACTTTAACCCTTTCGCTATCAGGTCCGGGGGTTTCACACACAATCTGAAGGCTGCAGTGACTGGGAATGTGTGTAAAATTGATAACCAGACTCCTGCCTGTCAGATGGAAGCATTCAGGCAGTGCTGCCACCCGATTGCTTCCACACACCCCTGATAACACCGACCCCCGCTGTGTATTCTAAGCTCTGCTTGCCCACCTGCAGGCACGGGCCTGACATGGTGGGTGCCGGCAGGTGGAGGTGAGGGAGGAGAGCGGACTCCTATCCTCCCCTTCTTGCATGTAACCTGGTAAGAAACGTGCATGACGTCACTTCTTGGTCACACTGTCACTTTCCCTGGCTAACATAGCCGGTAAGGAATGTATTGCAATGCGATCTGCATTGCAATACATCCAGTGGAGCTCAGAGGGGACATGCAGGGTCTTCTAGACTCTGCATGTCTCATTAAAGAGACTCTTCATGCTTTGAAAAAAAGACGTTAGACCAAAAAAATATTTTTTTCATTGCAAAAAAAAATACAATTTATGGCCAAGCACATAAAATCCCCCCCACAGAAAATTTTGAGGCCCCCCCACTCCCACATTTACACACGTATGAACATAAACGCACGCATCGGGGTGTCTACGCTTGAAAACATTGATTGTAATACATGTTACCTATTGCCACGCATGCCAGAGTGAGAGCAATAATTCTAGCACAAGACCTCCACCATAACACTAAACTGATGACCTATAGGGGGCTTTTGAACCTTTGTCTAGGAAAAATATGGGGTACTGAAATTTTATTTGTCATTTCACATGTTCACACAAATTTAAGGTTTTGCATCTTGGATATCTATTTACTTGGTGCAACCTGGTCTTTTATATTTGACTAAGCATTTAGGTAATTTGTTGCATTTGTTTGCCCTAAAATTCACTTTAGTGTGTTTTTTACAGAAATTTAGCAGTAAAATTGTGTGACATAAAAAATTGGAACTACCACTATTTTATTCTCTAGGCTGTCTGCTTTCAGAAAATATATAATGTTTGTGTAATCTTCAGGCCTAAAATAATTGTTTAACCACTTTCAGACCGGACCATTTTGCTGGTCAATGACCAGAGGTCTTTTTACAATTTGGCACTGCACTGCTTTAACTGGTAATTGCGCGGTCATGCAATGTTGTATCCAAACAAAATTTACGTCCTTTTTTTCCCACAAATAGAGCTTTCTTTTAAAGGTATTTGACTGACTCTGCGATTTTTATTTTTTGCGATATAAACGTAAAAAGACCGCAAATTTTGAAAAAAAATGATATTTTCTACTTTTTGTTATTAGAAAAATCCAATAAACTCAATTTTAGTCATACATTTAGGCCAAAATGTATTCAGCCACATGTCTTTGGTAAAAAAAAAGTAAATAACTGTATATTTATTGGTTTGCGCAAAAGTTGTCACATCTACAAACTAAGGTACATTTTCTGGAATTTACACAGCTTTTAGTTTATGACTGCCTATCTCATTTCTTGAGGTGCTAAAATGGCAGGGCAGTACAAACCCCCCCCAAATGACCCCATTTTGGAAAGTAGACACCCTAAGGAAATTGATAAGAGGCATGTTGAGCCCATTGAATATTTTATTTTTTTGCCTCAAGCGATTGAATAATGACAAAAAAAAATTTTTTTTTTTTTTTTACACAAAGTTGTCACTAAATGATATATTGCTCACACATGCCATGGTTATATGTGGAATTGTACCCCAAAATACATTCTGCTGCTTCTCCTGAGTACGGGGATACCACATGTGGTCGACTTTTTGGAAGCCTAGCCGCGTACGGGGCCCCGAAAGCCAAGCACCGCCTTCAGAATTTCTAAGGGCATACATTTGTAATTTTACTCCTCACTACCTATCACAGTTTTGAAGGCCATAAAATGCCAAGATGGCACAAAACCCCCACAAATGACCCCATTTTAGAAAGTAGACACCCCAAGCTATTTGCTGAGAGGCATGTTGAGTTCATGGATTATTTTATATTTTGCCACAAGTTGCGGGAAAATTACAAACTTTTATTTATTTTTATTTTTTTTTCACAAAGTTGTCACTAAATGATATATTGCTCACGCATGCTATGGGCATATGTGAAATTACACCCCAAAATAAATTCTGCTGCTTCTCCTGAGTACGGGGATACCACATGTGTGGGACTTTTTGGGAACCTAGCCGCGTACGGGGCCCCGAAAACCAAGCACCGCCTTCAGGCTTTCTAAGGGCGTAAATTTTTCATTTCACTCCTCACTACCTATTAGTTTGAAGGCCATAAAATGCCAAGATGGCACAAAACCCCCACAAATGACCCCATTTTAGAAAGTAGACACCCCAAGCTATTTGCTGAGAGGCATGTTGAGTCCATGGAATATTTTATATTTTGCCACAAGTTGCGGGAAAATTACAAACTTTTATTTATTTATTTATTTATTTTCACAAAGTTGTCACTAAATGATATATTGCTCACACATGCTATGGGCATATGTGAAATTACACCCCAAAATAAATTCTGCTGCTTCTCCTGAGTATGGGGATACCACATGTGTGGGACTTTTTGGGAGCCTAGCCGCGTACGGGGCCCCGAAAACCAAGCACCGCCTTCAGGCTTTCTAAGGGCGTAAATTTTCATTTCACTCCTCACTACCTATTACAGTTTTGAAGGCCATAAAATGCCAAGATGGCACAAAACCCCCCCAAATGACCCCATTTTAGAAAGTAGACACCCCAAGCTATTTGCTGAGAGGCATGTTGAGTCCATGGAATATTTTATATTTTGCCACAAGTTGCGGAAAAAAATTACAAACTTTTATTTTTATTTATTTTTTTTCACAAAGTTGTCACTAAATGATATATTGCTCACGCATGCCATGGGCATATGTGAAATGACACCCCAAAATAAATTCTGCTGCTTCTCCTGAGTACGGGGATACCACATGTGTGGGATTTTTTGGGAGCCTAGCTGCGTACGGGGCCCCGAAAGCCAAGAACCGCCTTCAGGCTTTCTAAGGGCGTAAATTTTTGAGTTCACTCCTCACTACCTGTTACAGTTTTGAAGGCCATAAAATGCCAAGATGGCACAAAACCCCCCCAAATGACCCCATTTTAGAAAGTAGACACCCCAAGCTATTTGCTGAGAGGCATGTTGAGTCCATGGAATATTTTATATTTTGCCACAAGTTGCGGGAAAATTACAAACTTTTATTTATTTTTATTTTTTTTTCACAAAGTTGTCACTAAATGATATATTGCTCACGCATGCCATGGGCATATGTGAAATGACACCCCAAAATAAATTCTTCTGCTTCTCCTGAGTACGGGGATACCACATGTGTGGGATTTTTTGGGAGCCTAGCTGCGTACGGGGCCCCGAAAGCCAAGAACCGCCTTCAGGCTTTCTAGTAGACACCCCAAGCTATTTGCTGAGAGGCATGTTGAGTCCATGGAATATTTTATATTTTGCCACAAGTTGCGGGAAAATTACAAACTTTTATTTATTTTTATTTTTTTTTCACAAAGTTGTCACTAAATGATATATTGCTCACGCATGCCATGGGCATATGTGAAATGACACCCCAAAATAAATTCTTCTGCTTCTCCTGAGTACGGGGATACCACATGTGTGGGATTTTTTGGGAGCCTAGCTGCGTACGGGGCCCCGAAAGCCAAGAACCGCCTTCAGGCTTTCTAGTAGACACCCCAAGCTATTTGTTGAGAGGCATGTTGAGTCCATGGAATATTTTATATTTTGCCGCAAGTTGCGGGAAAATTACAAACTTTTTTTTTTTTTTTTTTTCACAAAGTTGTCACTTTTTTTCACAAAGTTGTCACTAAATGATATATTGCTTACGCATGCCATGGGCATATGTGAAATGACACCCCAAAATAAATTCTGCTGCTTCTCCTGAGTACGGGGATACCACATGTGTGGGATTTTTTGGGAGCCTAGCTGCGTACGGGGCCCCAAAAGCCAAGAACCGCCTTCAGGCTTTCTAAGGGCGTAAATTTTTGATTTCACGCCTCACTACCTATTACAGTTTTGAAGGCCATAAAATGCCAAGATGGCACAAAACCCCCACAAATGACCCCATTTTAGAAAGTAGACACCCCAAGCTATTTGCTGAGAGGCATGTTGAGTCCATGGAATATTTTATATTTTGCCATAAGTTGCGGGAAAATTACAAACTATTATTTATTTATTTTTTTTCACAAAGTTGTCACTAAATGATATATTGCTCACACATGCCAGGGGCATATGTGAAATGACACCCAAAAATAAATTCTGCTGCTTCTCCTGAGTACGGGGATACCACATGTGTGGGACTTTTTGGGAGCCTAGTCGCGTACGGGGCCCCGAAAACCAAGCACCGCCTTCAGGATTTCTAAGGGTGTAAATTTTTGATTTCACTCCTCACTACCTATCACAGTTTCGAAGGCCATAAAATGCCAAAATAGCACAAAACCTCCCAAAATGACCCCATTTTGGAAAGTAGACACCCCAAGCTATTTGCCGAGAGGCATGGTGAGTATTTTGCAGCTCTCATTTGTTTTTGAAAATGAAGAAAAAAAAAATAATGTATATTTTTTTTCTTTTTTTCAATTTTTAAAACTTTGTGACAAAAATGAAGGTCTGCAAAATACTCACCATACCTCTCGGCAAATAGCTTGGAGTGTCTCCTTTCCAAAATGGGGTCACTTGGGGGGATTTTGTGCTATCTGAGCATTCCATGGCCTCCGAAACTGTGATAGGCAGTGAGGAATGAAATCCAAAATTTACACCCTTAGAAAGCCTGAAGGTGGTGCTTGGATTTTGGGGTACCGTACGCGGTTAGGCTCCCAAAAGGTCTCACACTTGTGGTATCCCCGTACTCAGGAGAAGCAACAGAATGTATTTTGGGGTGTAATTTTACATATAACCATGGCATGTTTGAGCAATATATCATTTAATGACAACTTTGTGCAAAAAAAATAAAAAAAATAACAATAATGTCTTTTTTCCACAACTTTTGTCAAAATATAAAATATTCCATGGACTCGACATGCCTCTCAGCAAATAGCTTGGTGTGTCTACTTTCTAAAATGGGGTCATTTGGGGAGGTTTTGAACTGTCCTGGCATTTTATGCACAACATTTAGAAGCTTATGTCACACATCACCCACTCTTCTAACCACTTGAAGAAAAAGCCCTTTCTGACACTTTTTGTTTACATGAAAAAATATTTTTTTTTGCAAGAAAATTACTTTGAACCCCCAAACATGAAGTGTTTTTTTTTAAAGCAAAAGCCCTACCGATTAAAATGGTGGGTGTTTAATTTTTTTTTTCACACGGTATTTGCGCAGCGATTTTTCAAACGCATTTTTTGGGGAAAAAACACACTTTTTTTATTTTAATGCACTAAAAATCACTATATTGCCCAAATGTTTGATGAAATTAAAAATATGATCTTAGGCCGAGTACATGGATACCAAACACGACATGCTTTAAAATTGCGCAGAAACGTGCAGCGGCGACAAACTATGTACATTTTTAAAAGCCTTTAAATGCCTTTACAGGTGACCACTTTAGATTTACGGAGGAGGTCTACTGCTAAAATTAGTACCCTCGATCTGACCTTCGTGGTGATACCTCACATGCATGGTGCAATTGCTGTTTACATATAACACCAGACCAACGCTTGCGTTCGACGTTGCGCCTTAGCAGGGGGGGACAGGGTTTTTTTTTTTTGCTTTTTTTTTTTTTTAAACTGTTCCTTTCATTTATATATATTTTTTTATCATTTTTATTGTTATTGTTATGATTGCAATAGGTAGTGACAGGTACTCTTTTTTGAAAAAATGAGGGTCTATCAGACCCTAGATCTCTCCTCTGTCCTCAAAGCATCTGACCACACCAAGATCGGTGTGATAAAATTCTTTCCCAATTTCCCAATGGCGCTGTTTACATCCTGCAAAATCTAAGTCATGAAATGCTCGTAGCTTCCGGTGTCTTAGGCCATAGAGATGATTGGAGCCATTCTGGTCTCTGATCAGCTCTATGGTCAGCTGGCGGAACCACCGGCTGCATTCTCAGGTTCCCTGTTGGGACAGGAGAGCCTGAGAAAACCATGGAAGATGGTGCGGGGGGGGGGGGGGACATTCCCTCCCACTGCTTGTAAAAGTAGTCTAGAGGCTAATTAGCCACTAGGATTGCTTTTACATAAAAGCCGACCGCTGGCTGAAAAGAATGATACCAAGATGATACCTAAACCTGCAAGCATCATTCTGGTATAAGCACTCAAAGTCCAGGAACATACCAGTATGTTGCTGGAACTGGTTGGGCATATATTGTAATTTTTTTTTCATGCAGCCTGTGGGCTGAACGAAAAAAAAAATATTGATCGGTGGGTATGCCCACCATTAGATACCTCCCTTCATCCACCCACTTCTAATGGTGGGCATACATGCACCATTTATATATGCCGAAGCATGGGGGCATCCTCCCGCAAAAGGTAGGAGCAGATCGCTCCTCCACCCCTTATGCCCCCATGCTTCGGCATATATGCTCTTTTTTAACTGTGGTGGTGAAATCACCCCCGACAGTGCTGGAGTCACGGCTTTATGTATCGTGGGAGCAAACGCTGTTGCTGTCAAGATAAATAAATCCGCGCTGCAGCAGAATGGCGTACCTGCTAAGCAAATGATGGTTAACAATAAAACAAAGTAACATTACAGTATAACAGTAGGACTTACCATACCTGCAAAGCAAATACAAAAAAAAAAATAGCAAAAAATAACACATTTAACACAATCTGTGCCTAAAACATATATATGCCGAAGCATGGGGGCATCCTCCCACAAAAGGTAGGAGCAGATCGCTCCTCCACCCCTTATGCCCCCATGCTTCGGCATATATGCTCTTTTTTAACTGTGGTGGTGAAATCACCTCCGACAGTGCTGGAGTCGCGGCTTTACGTATCGTGGGAGCAAACGCTGTTGCTGTCAAGATAAATAAATCCACGCTACAGCTGAATGGCGTACCTGAAAACAAAAAATGGTTAACAATAAAACATTGCAGAAGAGAATACAGTACAAAGGAGCAGAACAATAGAGAGAGAATAGAGAGAGAGAGAACAATAAAACGACAACTATTTTTTTTTTTTTACTTTTTTTTTTTAAACACTTTTTTATGTAACTTTAACACTTCTGTTGTAACGGTTCCAGCGGTTTGGGTCTCTCAAAATGCGATGGCATCTTGGGAGACCCTGTGAACATGTGCCTAGCCTGTGCAATGCTGTACCCTACGCTAATACTCAACTAGTGAATGGTAGCGTTCAAAACATTCACCAATGCAAAGACCAGGATTGTCAGGACAGCGGGGACAATAATAACGGGAGTCACGCCTATATCCGCGCTTTCTGCAGACACGACATTTTCTTTGGGGGGCTCGTTGGGTAGGGGTACTCGGGATGACATAAGGATAATGCCTCTCATGCAGCCGGCATACTGCATCTGGTTGGGGAACGTGAGGTGGAGCACCGCCTGGATACAGAAGGGCTCTGACGATATCCTCCTGGAATTTAAGGAAGGATCCAGTCCGTCCTGAAGCTTTGTGTAGCACATAAGCATTCAGCATAGCCAATTGGAATAAATAAACAGACACTTTTTTGTACCAGTGTCTGGCCTTACGGGCAACTAGATACGGCGCCAACAACTGGTCATTGAGGTCCACCCCTCCCATGTTAAGGTTATATTTGTGGACACAGAGGGGTTTCTCCACAATACCAGTCGCCGTAGGAATTTGGACCGTCGTGTCTGCATGAAGGGAGGTAAGAACGAAAACATTCTTATTATCCCTCCACTTCATAGCGAGCAAATTATTACTGCGCAAGCAGGCTCTCTCCCCCAGCCTAAGACGGGACTCTACAAGCCGCTAGGGAAAGCCCCGGCGATTAGGTCGCACGGTGCCACATGCTCCAATCTGCTGATCAAACAAGTGACTAAACAGTGGCACGCTTGTGTAATAATTGTCCACGTACAAGTGGTACCCCTTTCCGAATAAGGGTGACACCATGTCCCACACTATCTTGCCAGCGCTTCCTATGTAGTCAGGGCAGTTCTCCGGCTCTACGTGACTATCTTTACCCTCATAAACCATAAAACTACGTGTATAGCCTGTGGCCCTGTACAGAGCTTATACATCTTGACCCCGTATCCGGAACGCTTGTTGGGGACGTATTGTTTGAATGACAAGCGACCAGAAAACTTAATCAGGGACTCATCAACGCAGACAACTTGATGGGGAGTAAACAAGTCTGCAAAACGTTGGTTGAAGTGGTTTATGAGGGGCCGAATTTTGTAGAGCCGATCGTATTCAGGGTCTCCACGAGGACGACAGAGTTCATTGTCGCTGAAGTGCATGAACCGCAAAATCTGCTCGTATCGTGCCCTGGACATGGAAGCAGAGAACACGCACATATGGTGAATTGGGTCAGTGGACCAATATGACCGCAACTCACTCTTTTTGGTTATGCCCATGTTGAGGGAGAGGCCCAGAAAGATTTTAAATTCGGAAACCGTAACTGGTTTCCATTGTCTGGCAAGGGCGGACTGGGGAATAGTGGCGATGTGTTGACCAGCGTACAAATTGGTTTGGTCCACAATAGATCTATAGAGATCTTCGGTGAAAAACAGTGAGTAAAAGTCAAGTGTCGTAAAATCAACTGTTTCCACGTTAATGCCAGGTTGGCCAGTGAATGGGGGAAGTACGGGTTCTGCAGAAGTGGTGGGCACCCAATTAGGATTGGCGAATTCTGCAGGAAGGGCACTATGGGTACGACGGGCCTGTCTTTGTCTTTGTCTTGGTGGCAGCGGGACACTACTTGTGCTTGCCACCTCACCAGCTTGAACTGCACTTATGGGACTCGCCACGTCACCACGTCCTACTGCAGTGCTGGATGTACGTCCAGGGTGTACTAGGCCGCTGGTGCTTGCCAGTTCACCAGAAGGATGAGCGGCTCTAGTACGTCTCTGCTCCATACGAGTGACCTGCGGTTCCTCCACCCGAACAACAGAATACATTCGGGATCGGGTACACCTGTCCTTAACAGGGACCTCATCTCCGTCGCCAGAGCTATCTGTCATGGAGCCGCTGTCCTCTACAGGATCGCATTCTGAGCCTGAATCTGACAGATGAGTGACGTCCTCTTCACTATCTGTCATGCTCAGAAACGTGTAGGCCTCTTCACTAGTGTACCTTCGCTTTGCCATTTTGGGCTCTAAATTTAGGGGTACACTAGTGAGACTCACAGGTAAAAAAGCACCTAGCCTGTCAGCGACTGTTTCAAAACGCTACAAAAAAAACTGTTAGCGATCGCAGGGATCAAGCCTGACTCTGCGAACGCTGCAGTTATGTGTGTTGTGTTTTGTAAGTGACAGTGATCGATCGATACTGCACTTGGGTGGGCTGGGCTGGGCTTGGCGGAGGGGCTAAACGCAGGTGCTAGCAGGTATCTGGGCTGATCCCGCTAACAATGCGTTTTGGGAAACCTAAAATGCTGGCAACGCTAATATAGATCTGATCAGATACTATATTACTAAGGGAGGTGTATGCTTTGCGCGTGGGTGTTAGCGGCACTGGCACTAACCTGACGCTGCCTGGGGCGACGCAGACCTTATCTGACCCTCAAACTTATATCACCCGCCGGGTGATCAGGGGGTTAAACCTTTATTAGGTAATAAATGGCGGGTGCCCTGAAACTATAAAAAAATAACTAACCAACCAGCGTCACCTGTAACAGTTATATGGTGATCACTGGTGAAAGGGTTAACTAGGGGGCAATCAGGGGGTTTTATGCGGTAGTATATGGGGGTCCCTGACGCTATAAAAAGCTGCGGCGAACCTAAATACTTACCTGCCTAACTAGCGTCACCTGTGACACTAATACAGCGATCAGAAAAACGATCGCTTATTAGTGACACTGGCGACAGGGGGTGATCACGGGGTTAAACCTTTATTGGGGGGGTTAGGGGGGTAGCCTAGAGCTAAAGGGGGCTAACCCTAACTGCCCTAACAGTTTTTACAGTCACAAATGACACCAATGCAAAAAAAAAATGCAATTGGTGTCACTGTGACTGGGGGTGCAGGGGTGATTGGGGGGGTGATCGGGGGGTTAATGTGTGCCTGGCGTGTTCTACTGTACGTGTGGTGTGTTGGTGCAACTCACCGATCCTCTCTCCTCTGTGCCGGAGCGAAAAAGACCGACACGAGGAGAGATTACATCACTTCCTCTGCCTGTGTTTACATTACAGGAGAGGAAGTGATGTCACACTGCATTTCTATTCGTCAGGCACGATCGCGAGGGGGTGGCCATGAATGAATGGCCGCCCCCTCATCCCGGATCGCTCCTGAACGGATACCGACCGCCGCTGGCACCGGGGGGGGGGCCCAATCGGGCCCCCCACCCGCGGGAAGGCAGGGACGTACAGGTACGCCCATATGCCTGCCCTGCCATTCTGTCGACATACATCGTCGTGTGGCGGTCGGCAACAGGATTAAACACGTATGCAAAAAATACAAAATCGGCTCTGGCAGGGAATAAGGTTAAAGTGGTTGCAAAGCTAGAAGGGTTTACTTTTTTTACAAAAAAACCTCTGTTGTCTGCTCTCGCCCCAGCCACCCCAAATACCTGAGCCCAATCTGAATTCAGTGATGTTAATGAAAGCAGTGGCTCTCTTGGCTCTCTCTCTCCTCATCGGCTGAGAAACAGCAGCAGAAACCATTGCCTCCTGCTGCTGTCAATCACAGCGAGTGAAGAGAGAGAGGGGGTAGGCCGAGCCATGCTCTGTGTCAATGGACACACAGAGCGGGGCTCAGGAGCTAGCATGCACAAGTGACCTTATAGCAAGCGGCTAGCTATAGGGGGACTCAGTGCGGGGAAGGAGCCAGGAGAGCCCGCAGGGGAACCGAGAAGAGGAGGATTGGGGTTACCATTGCACAGTAAGTATAACATGTTATTTAAATTTATATATATATATATATATATATATATATATATATATATATATATATATATATATATATATAATCCTAGGTCTACAGTCACTTTAAGTTTGGATTGTTATCCAGAAGAGGCTTTACTCCTGAGAGAATAATTTGTTTCCATTACATGAACTTTAATGGATTTTTGGACACTAAGAAGCATATTCAAAGTACTTTATCTATCAATCAGGATTTGTTTTTTTATGATCCGACTACCCTAGACTGAAAACTGTCCGTAAAGCCTCGTACACACGATCGGATTTTCAGACAAGAAATGCGTGATGACAGGCCTTTGGTGGAAAATCTGATCGTTTGTACGCTTTATCAGACAATTGTTGTCGGATTTTCCGGACAAATGTTGGATGGCAGGCTTTAAAAATTTTCAGTGGACAAATGTCTTTCATTTGAAGTAAAACACATAGCCAAGTATTATTCTACAAACATTTTTTTATTGTGCATTAAAAAAAGAAAACAAATAAAATTAGGCATGCTATCTGCCAATAGAACTTAGACAAAAAGGGCATTCTATGCATCCAAAATATAGAAAATATACCAAATCAAATTATTCAACCAAAAAAATTAAATAAAAGCCTCATCCATGTGTCCTGCTTCTTAATATAGGGGGTTAACAATGGCAAGAGTTGGTGAAAGCAGGGGTCCGTGATCCGGAGATACTTCTAAAAGTCATCTGGATTATTCTCCTGGAGCTCCCGCAGCAAAGGCATATGGCATAATTGGTCACGATTAATAAAGCAACCAATTTTTGTTCCAAGAAATCCTCCTCCTTCTGTTCCTGGACTGGACTTGGGTCAAAGCAATAACTCCAAGGTCAATAATAAATAACAAGTTATCTCCTCCGATTCCGCAACATGGCTGGTTGACAAACGGCCGTTCATAAACAAACTGAAAAGCGCAAAATGAAAAGCGCGAATCAATACTCAAACTTCTACCAACACGAAATTAGCAGAAGGAGCCCAAAGGTCTAGATTTGGCATTTGTGTGCAATGCAAGACATTCACCACTTCCATATATGTTGTAACTAAGCATAGGCAATGGCATAAGCAACATTGTATTAAAATGTAAATCCATGCAAGATCACAAATTATGAGTTATTCTCTTTTCCCGTAAATATGTTGAGTCAAAGCTGTTGCTACTGTTGTTGGTGTAAAAGAAACTGTGACTGTTCCACTGCTCCAGGGCAGGGTTTGGATCCAGGAGCCTGACTACAGATAATGGTGTCCCATAACAAACTTTTGATGGGACCCTCCAACGATATCCCTAACGTCATTCATCTTAACATAAAGTATGTCTAAATCTAGTACATGTAGCAGTAGAGCTGTCTGGATATTCAGGACATTATTAGAAACCAGTGCCTTCAAAAGAAATTGCCAGGGAAGAGAGGGGCATCAATGCAGGGAAATAACTTTTAACATACATTTTTCAGCATCTCAGATCTCAGGGCCCAAATGTTAATTTCAAGCTCTCCAACCCCTTCCATTGCCACAGAAAGCAAGTGCTGAGAGAATAGTAATAGCAACAATAATGATCATCATCAGAATATTTTATATTCTGACACAATTGTTGGCACTTCTTCGCTCCATTCAGCAGGGTATCCTTGAATGGATCCTCTGCTTAATCGTAGCTGAACAGGATAGATGTCAGTTTTTTTACATCTGTTTCCATTTGGTGTGGAAGGACCCATGAAAGCTCTATGAGCAGCCTGCTGTTAATAGCCATGTGTCTGCTTACATCAGGCTACCTCAGATTTGTCACATGTAGGCCCAGAAAAATATGAATGGACATAAATCCGTTTACATCAGCCTGCCCTTAAGCTGCATGGAGCTACTAATCAGGTTCACCTGAAAAGCTGACAGGAGAACCTGATTGGAAAGCCCATGTGAAAGGACCCTATGGCCGGGTTCACACTGCTGCGGGGGGAGATCCGGATGTGATTCGCACCGCACTGCAGTGCAAATCACATCCGATCTCCGTAGCGATGCGAGTTCAGCCATACAGATAGTATGGCTGAATTCGCATCGCTCCCGCAGCAAACTCGCACGGGACCCTTTTTTTGGTCCGCAACAGAATCGGATCGCATGGGTGTTCACACCATGCAATCCGATTCCTGTGCGAGTCTGCAGATCGCACTGCGATATGCGGACGGATCTGGGGGTGTCATTAACATTTCATTGACACTCCCAGCCGTTCGCATAGGGCAGTGTGAACTGCCGGCGGGAGTCATGCGATGCGGGAAAACGCCGCGGATTCGCGGCGTTCCCGCATCGCTGTGGTGTGAACCCAGCCTAAAACAGCAAAACAAATGCTTCTTACTGTACAGCCTGCAATTGTACACACCTGATGTCAGGTCTTTTTGGGTGGAAATGTCACAAGTGTCAACAGCATCTTCTGCAATACAGTGATGGAGCATAGAGAACACACAGGTGGGCTATATTCACTAATCAGGTGACTTCTGAAGGCAATTGGTTCCACTAGATTTTAGTTAGGGGTATCAGAGTAAAGGGGTGTGAATACAAATGCACACCACACTTTTCACATATTTATTTGTAAAAAATTTTGAAAATCATTTATCATTTTCCTTCCACTTCACAATTATGTGCCACTTTGTGTTGGTCTATCACATAAAATCCCAATAAAATACATTTATGTGTTTGGTTGTAACATAACAAAATGTGGAAAATTGCAAGGGTTATGAATACTTTTTTAAGACACTGTATGCATTTGTTTGTTTGCTTGGATCAGCTTTTTTATATCCTTTTTCCTTCCCTTTGTAAAATGAATTACGTTTAGCCTAGGTTCACACTAATGCGATGCAGGTAACCCTGCGATCTGTGCGCAATTGCCGCACTGCATTCAAATCACACTGCCCTTATGATTCATAGAGAGTGTCAGTGCAATCTTAATGACACCCCAAATGCAGGTTGCAAGCACAGTGTGTTTGCCGGTATTGGATAGCATGGTACAAAGGGGTTAATAGTGCATAATCTGGTGCAGCTGTGCATGGTATCCAATCAGCTTTTACCTTGAGCTTGTTCAATTAAGCTGTGACAAAAAAAAACAAAAAAAAAACTGCAAACTGATTGGTTTCTATGCAGAGCTGAACCAGATTTTGCACTCTCCCGTTTTAGTAAATCAACCCCAAAGTACCATTAAAGTAGCAGTAAGGTTCCAAAACTGGTGCGATTTGAGCCCATTCAAATGAGTTAAAAAAGCACAACTAAGATGGGGTACATGAAGAGGGAGGCGCCTTTATAACAGCCAGATGTACAAGAAATCCACTAGGATTCCCTTAAAGTGGTTGTAAACCCTGTATAACCTCCTTTACCTACAGGTAAGCCTATAATAAGGCTTACCTGTAGGTACCATGAATTTTTCCTAAACTTGCACAGTTTAGGGGTATATTCACTGTATACGCATGTGCACTGAAGAAACGTCTCACTCGTGCCATTTCTTCAGCTGCTGTGCCATTACCGACGGCTACCACACACATGCGCAGGAGTGACGGCAGCGCGGCTCTGGCCAAACACAGTGCCGGAGCGAACCTGGAAATAACTCCGGGATGACAGGTCGCTGGTCACAGCATTGTTCTAAGGTAAGTATTTCTAAATAAGCTAGTATGCGATGCATACTAGCTCATTATGCCTTTGTCTTGCAGGTTTTTTTTTTTTCATCTGGGTTTACAACCACTTTAAATCGCTGGTAGAGGGCACATAAGTCTATTGGCTACGTTTTCAGTATATTGATAAGTTAGGTACTAGATAAAAGTTTCTCAGATTAAACAACCAGATTGACTAACGCATGGTCAATTAATTTAGCTAGTCTTTATGTCAAGTTACTTTTGACAAAGAAACTATATATTTTGCATGATATAGTTGGATGCACAGGTATTGGTTAAAATGCCAACAGTCACATTAAAAAAATTAATGTAGCAATGAAGTGTTTACATCCACAACTCTTTATGACTAATACAGGTGTTGTTAGGCTTGTACTGTATTTCATAATAAAGTATAACCTGTTGAAACATGCAAAGATGATCGTACAGTAGCCGGGCCCCGAAGGTATGGCAGGTTAGAGCACAAGTGAAAGGAGATAATAGTTCATATTACACTCATCTTTGTTTGCCAGATTAATAGTACAGTGTCATAGCACAGGAAAAGCAGCATTAAAACTCTCGCCTGTTTTATAGGGATGATACACATGATCAGACTTGAAAATTGTGTTAATGCATTGCATAGTATGATGCAGTCATTTCCACCGTGCTTCAGTATCTTCAGGTGAATAACTTACCTTAGGGCTGGCTATATCCTTAACGTTAAAAGAGAAGTGTGGGTTTGGGCTTTTTTGCAGAATCATACTTACCTAGGTGGATGCATCGATCCGATGCTGAATCTGCCCCCTGGCACCTCTACACTGAGTAACGAGCAATCGAACACGGCACATTGCTCAGTTCTCAGAGCTAACTGAGCAAAGAGCTGCAGACTGTCAATCAGCAGCTCTTCGCTCTGCCCCCTCCTCGCTCACTGGAGCGCTGGGTTGTGAAGGGGTGGGGGCGGGCAGCACAGGGTCTCAGCAGCTTGCTGAGAGTCTGAGCCTGGTGCCAGTGCAGGGACCTGGCACATCCCAACTTCCATTGTCGTGATGACGCGGCTCCTGGACCGACTTCCGTGACATCAGCAGAGAGTGGACTTCAGCCCGCTCTCTGCTAAAAATGGGTCACAGGAGTGAAAAACTAACTGGACTCCTGTGATCCATAGGAGAAGCCCAGCCAAATGAGCTCAGGCTATACTTCTCCTTTAACCACTTGGCGTCCAGCCACTGTCATTGTACATTGGCTTGGGAAATCTAGTTTGTGGACGAGTTTGTGGACGTGCGTCCACTGGTGAGTGAGGGAGGCAGTCAGCAGGTGGGGTGGACTCGATGTCCGTCGGCCACCTGTGATTGCTCCCCTCAGTGACAGAACGGGGATTTGCCTGTGTAAACAAGGCAAATCTCCATTCTGACATGGGAGATCACACAGATCCTGTCTTTCTGCTATGCAGGAAGATGAATCTGTGTATTACCCCAGGCAGCCCATCCCCCATACAGTTAGAACACACATCTAGGGAACACATTTAACCCCTTGATTTCCCCTGATGTTAACCCTTTCCCTGCCAGTGTCATTAGTACAATAACAGTCCATATTTTTAGCACTGATTACTGTAATAATGCCACTGGTTCCCAAAAAAGTGTCAAAAATGTCAGTTAGGTGTCTGATCTGTCTGCCGCCATGTTGCAGTGGAAACTACTAGTAAAAAAATAAATAAAAATGCCATCAATCTATTCCCTATTTTGTAGACGCTAAAATTTTTACGCAAACCAATCATTATTCGCTTATTGTGATTTATTTTATTTTTTTTTACCAAAAATATGTAGAAGAATACATATCAGGTTAAACTGAGGAAGAAATTAGTTTTTTATTTTTTCGGGATATTTATTATAGCAAAAAGTAAAAAATATTGCTTTTTTTCAAAATTGTCGCTCCATTTTTGTTTATAGAGCAAAAAAAAAAAAAACCGCAGAGGTGGTCAAATACCACCAAAAGAAAGCTCTATTTGTGAGAAAAAAAGGATGCCAGTTTTGTTTGGGTACAGCATTGCACAACGTCCATTTGTCAGTTAAAGCAACGCAGTGGCGTATCGCAAAAAAGGGCCTAGTCATTAAGGGGGGAAATCTTCCAGTCCCTAAGTGGTTAAGAATGAGCTCCATGTTCAGTCCTAACACTGAAAGGGCATCTGGTGTAGATGTACTTGATAGCCTCCTGCTACTAATGATTGCTAAGGAGGTAGCAGGTGCCTGCACCCGCTGCATCTTTACCAACCACTGACTTCACTCAGCCCATTCATTTACATGGGCAGGAATCCCTTGCCACGTAAGCAAAAGAGTGGGGATCAGAGAGGTTACATCACTGCTCAAATATGGCCACTTTGTATGTTATGGTTCAGAACGAGGGACAGAGCAGAGTCATGGCTAGGCAGGCTGTATGCTTATATAAAGGGTCTGATATGGATGTTTTTGTATGGAGATCCACATATTTATTGGGGGGGAACAACCATAAACTTTTTATTTTATTTTTTTGGGGGGAATTTCTTTTTAATTCTTGCTGTAGGAAGTGCTACAACAGAAGTCACATTCACAAGGAATGAAAAAAAAAATCAGCACAAACTCCTCCCATGGTCCCCAAAAATGCATAGCAGACACTTAAGAGGGTCTGTGTGCTGTCTTTTTTGGGGTCCTAGTAGATGATAGGCTCGGCAATGGCATGCAATGCCAAACTGCTGCTAACGAAGCAAACTGAATATTGGCATGCGTTAAAAAGGGATTAACTCCAGAGATAAAACAATAATTTTCCCACTCTACAAGACTCTGGTCCGGCCTCACCTGGAGTATACTGTCCAGTTCTGGGCACCAGTCCTCAGGAAGGCTGCTGGCTTCCCTCCTCTCTTGCCAGCAGCTGCTGCAGGAACACAGGAGAGTGGGGGAACGGGCTGGTAAATATATAATTTATTGGTTCCTTTCTTTCCTGAATGAACACAGCGAGTAATTGGTACCAATCACTCCTGTGTCCATTTCTCACTGAAGCCTGTGATTTCTAACAGCAGCCCTGGCTAAGACATACACATTTCCTCTTAAATTCTTCGACATGAATGCATTATTATGCTTGTCATGCATGTTAGAATACAGTCATTCAATGTAAACAATGTTTCAAAAAAAGCGTTGTCCAAGCATAGATCAATAACCAAAGGCCTTAAAGGCTAACGCTGCCTTTTAAACCATGCTACCATGGGTACTATAAATTAATGAACAACTAGTCCTGTCTACCACCATGGCAGACAAACTTTTAGTTATCAATGGACCACAAATTCAGTGATTATCATACTTGTAGTCCACCGATATTGAAAATATCATGTCATTTAAAATTACTATAATGATATGCCTTGTATTTGTAAATCTTCTTAGTAATAAAATAATTTTCTTACCTTATACATAACTGACATGAATTATTATTGCAATTCAATTAATGAGTATTCTTTTTTCAGATGGACTGGAAGGGTAAAGATCTCTTTGATTCAGTATGCAGAAATTTGGCATTGAGAGAAACGTGGTTCTTTGGCCTACAGTTTGTGGCAAGCGGGATGGACACCTGGTTGAAGCTGGAAAAAAAGGTTAGAATTTATCCTGAAGAATCGGGAGCATTAAGATTCTACCAATATTGACTTGCATTGTCTGTCTAGGCTCCTATCCTATGCAGAATCACAAAGCTCCACTGTTTGAGATAGTAGCTCAGGCGATTCTACTAAGGGTCTTGGTTCCACCATATATGAAACCATAGGTGTGCCTGGGCACTAGGGGTGCAATGGATCATCACAATCCGTGATCCAAACGGATCACCCTGTTTGGATCGGCACATGTGCGCTCTGCGGAGTTCTCCGCGGCCTCGGAAAGGCCGTGGCTTCGGCCTAGCTCTGGAGCGGCAGCCATCTTGGTGCACCCGTTGGCCGTTTACAATGTGATCGCTATGTCAAAAGAAGGAACGATCACTTGTAAACAAACCGGCGTCATGATGAGGCCAGTTAAGCAAACCGGCATCATCATGACGCCGGTTCCTCTCTCCCCTCTGTGTACTGATCTGTACAGTGGAGGGGAGAGATCGGATGGCAGCAGCTCTGTGGGCTGTATCTGTAGTGCCCACAGCGCTGCTCTGTGACAATTGCAGTGACAGCCACCCCTCCATACTCTGCCAATACTCTGCAATACCCTGCCAATACTCTGCAATACCCTGCCATACCCTACCAATACTCTGCAATACCCTGCCAATACTCTGCCATACCCTGACAATATGCTACAATACCCTGCCAATACGCTACAATACCCTGCCAATACTCTGCAATACCCAGCCATACTTTGCAATACCATGCCAATACTCTGCAATACCCTGCCAATACTCTGCAATACCCTGTTATACTCTGCCATACCCTGACGATACTCTGCCATACCCTGACAATACTCTGCAATACCCTGCCAATACTCTGCCATACCCTGCAAATACTCTGCCATACCCTGCCAATACTCTGCAATACCCAGCCAATACTCTGCCATACCCAGCCATACTCTGCAATACTCAGTAATACAAAGCCATACTCTGCGATAACCAGCCGTACCCAGCCATGCTCAGCCATACCCAGCCAATATTACAGTGGGGGATATGACGTGGATATTACAGTGGGGGAGATGTATATTACAGTGGGGAGATTGTGGATATTGCAGTGGGGACTATATGGTGGTGGAATTTTCACAGGTTTTTGCAAATTCAATTATTTGCTGATCCGCAAAATGATCCGATCTGTGACTCTGATCTGAGGAACGATGCGATCCGTGAGTTTTTTGATCCGTTGCACTCCTACTGGGCACACCCTAATCAATCTGTTTGGTGCCGATTCCCCCTACTGCCCAGGCCTCCCCCGCAGTGCTGCCTCTCCTCTCCCCTTGACTGCTTTGGGGGATGTTTCAGGATGGAGAACAGGGGAAAGGGCTATTCAATATGTAATTCACCGGACAGTTTTAAAAAAAAAAAAATGAACACAGTGAACACACCAACTCACTCTGTTAATTCATAACTGAAGCATAGTAAACTGTGTTTACTATGCTTCAGTTTGTGAATGAGCAGGAAGCCGCTCAGCACAGAGCTCTTCCCATTCATTCACTGTTCAGTGCAGCTGAGGCTGCAGAGAAAGGCATGTCTGTTTTGAGCTTTGGGGTGCACACCCTAATGCAATAGACTGCGCACACCTATGTATGAGACTATCCTGACACTTACCTCAAGGGAAAAAGTGGGAGACAGATGTAGGAGACTTTATGGATGAACAGTGGTCTGTTATCTTAAGACTTTTGCTTGATATATCTTTATTGTCATTCCTGAAACCGATCCAACATTTCATACTACATCGAGCATATTGTAACCCTTGATGGCTGTATTAATATGGTTGTTTTCCAAATCCTGAGTGTGCTAGGTGTGGGCAAATTTCAAGAGACTTGATGCACATGCTCCAGAGGTGCCCCAGGTTATTTAGGTACTGATCTGTCATAGCAGATACCATTAATTCTGTCTTCCAATCGAGCTACACTTCAGAACCTAAACTGTGCCTTTTGGAATTGTCAGAAGAGAGGTTACCTTCAGAAGTTCTTACACCTATTCTGAGTGCTGTTTCTAGTACATGCAGTAATAGCACAGAAATGGACAACCTCATTGTCCCCTGAACACACAGCATGGGTGTCCACAGATAATTACTTCATATTGCGACCTCTGCTGTGCTCAGCAATGTCTCTTCTTGCTGAGCCACCTGGGATGCTGGACAGTTCCCTGGAAAATTCCTTGAATGATCTTCCCTTGAACCTTGTTTCTCATGAACCTTGAACCCTTTTCTCCTCTCATGAACTTCCAATTTTAGCCATACCTTTGCACGTTCTGTTTGTCAGATTTTTTTTTTTTTGTGCTTCCCCAGACAATATCTTGCTCTTGTCACTCCTGTTGTCATCTGCATCTTCACAACCAATCGTTACTGATCCTTGGCTTGTTCCTCGACTACGCTTCTGCTTGATCCCAACCTGCAACCACTCGTTACGGACCTTTGGCTTATTTAATGACTATGCTTCTGCTTAATACTCTACCTGTTACATCGGCTACTGCACCCCAGCTTGCTCACCTCCTTGTGGGGAAATCCTGAGTACCACTACCTAGTTCTAACACGCAGCAAAACCCATCAGGAGCTCTGGTGAACACTGGTTAGTGCTTAGACTCCACACCTCGGGTGAGCCAGTGTCATCCACCAGGGTGACTTGCTTCTAGATTTATCCAGCTGGTCAGTGGGAGCCTCTCTACTGCTATAGCTACTGGTCTCTGAGCCTGACCCCTGACAGTGGCACATATGCTATAGATATTTGATTTATAGGAGAGGAGGGTGCCCCACTGCATATGAAAAGTTGTGGGACAGCTGGCTTAGTACTCTAGGCCTGGTGCCCCTGTCACTGATTTAATACAGACCTCCATCTTAAAAACAAAAACATTGGTATATTACTTCTTTATCATCCCTTTCTGGCCTCACTTGCCATCTGTGATACTTCTTTTGTCCCCTAGCCCTGTATGCTAAGGGTTTTGTGCTTGAGTTTCACCATGGGTACGGTGCCCCCTCATTTCTTGCTTCTACCTAATTGTATTAGTATTTGTCTACATTAGCTATGCACTTGGTTAACTCAAATTTATTATCCCGATTTATGGGAAGAATTATCCTTACACTGGTTGTAAACATTATGATATTATTGTGATGTTTTCTGAAATGGATTGTCATACTAAAGTTCTACTCACATGACCACTTTGTCATGAAATATAATGGGAAAATGCAGTAAAGACTATTTATGGTTATGTTTGACTGTTATGACTGGGGATTGGGGGGTGGGAGAGAAGAGATATGATACAGGGAAAGAGGTTTTTGTACTTATATTGTCTAATGTTTAAAGAAGTTGTAAACCTCCCTACAGTACATGTACCTATAGGTAAGCCTAGAATAAGGCTTACCTATAGGTACTGTAAATATCTCCTAAACGTGCGCCGCTTAGAAGATATTTACTGTATCCTGCGCTGATGATGTAATCGGCGCAATACACTCTGTAGGAATGGCTGCCGTGCCGTTTCTTCAAGAGCAAGTACCGTGACTGGCGGCTTCTGCGCACATGCGTGGGAGTGACATCACGTGCCTCCGGCAATCACATGGCCTTAGCCCCGGAAGGAAGTGGATGCGGCCTGCAGCGGGGACAACGTGGGCTTTGTTTGCAGATAAGTGTCACATAATGTGCTAGTATGTGATGCATACTAGAACACTATGCCTTTAGAAGAAACTTTTTCTTCTCCGCAGGGTTTACTTTCTCTTTAACTCTTAATAAAACTATAAAATCTGAAACATTACATTTGATTTATTATAGGGTTGGACATATTAGTGAGTTGTACCATGCAGTTTCACTTGTTTGTAATTTTATTGTTGAGCTTCAGAGTCAGGGAACAAATCTGAAAGTTTAGAAAAGCTTGTTACTGCATGGCTAGTAGAAGTTAGTGTGCGGACGCTTTCATACTTAAATAATATTGAATTTGCACTCTACAGTACACCTGATATTCTGTTATGTACATCTGTGGCTTACTAAGGCTTTGATGGTGTATGTTACTCCATTTGGTGAAATAAGATTTAGGGCATGTTACAGAAGAACAGAGCTGCATTTATCATCTTTATACCTATATGTGTAATTTGCTACTTGCTGATTTTACTTCTTTGGCAGATGGTGGGATGGTGTCATTCTCTGCATTCTGATGCATACATCACATAAACATATATAGCGATACCCTCACTTAAGAGGACTGCAAGTTTGGTTTGGGCCCTGAGCACATCTCCGCCAACCCCCACCGGCAATCTGCTCTACCCACTCTGGCACAGTTAGTATCTAGCAATACACATTAAATCGCTTATACTCTAAATATGTGTGTGCGTGGGTGGATAACTCAAGCTCATAGACAATCTTTGAAAGTATATAACTGACTTTACTTGTTGTTTTATAAAAGGAATAACATGAATCGAACATTTGGTTTGCAACACATAAGCAGGTCCCTGCAGTAACCAGTAATAAAGATAAACAGAGTAATCAGCATAATAAAGTATTGCTATGCAACTCTAGCGCTGCCCTTTTTCAGCTACTTCTCCGCATGGGTAAACTAACACCCAGCACTATCTACCTATGCAGTCAGGCCTGACTAATCTAGATGGAAGTCCAGTGAAACAATATTCGCTAGCAATCTTTCGGTGGTGCACTTGAAGAACAACTTTGTAATCCAAACGAATAATAAAGATAAAGTATCTGTCTTTAAACAGCTCTCACCACCCGGACAAGTCCAATCCGTTTCCTCCGCCGATTCGTCTAGGAACAGGAATCCACCGACCTCCGAGTCTTCAATCCTTCTGATGTACTGCAGCAAGGATGAGAAAATGTCTCTCAGGTGCAGCTAGGCTGGCAGAGGGCTCTTTGGAAAAGAGCACAAGGCCCAGCACAAGGCCCAGGCTTCAGGCCTGACTGCTTCAGGCCTTGTGCCTCCAGCAGTTCAGCACAGATGTTCTTCCCTTTTCTCTTCCAGTAGGGCCTCTTCCTCTCTGATCATTCGGATGAGGTCAGTGTACTCCAGATTCTTCCCATCCTGTCGGGCACGCAGTGTCCATGCAATAGGATCCATGGGTTGAGCTCCCCTCAGTACCTGTTGAGCATGGGCCTCATCTACTTTCCCTGGGCTGATCCCCTTCCTTAGGATCATCCTATGCAGGATTTTATCTAAACGTCCCATGTAGTCTGATAGTTTTTCACCTTTATTCTGGTAGCAATGCTCTAACTGATAAGCAAGCTCAGAGATTTTCTCTGTCCCACCAAACACATTCTGTAATACATCTAGGTACTCCTGCACATTACAGTCTGTCTTCAGGTTGCGTACGGCCTCTAGAGCAGGCCCCTTTAGACTTTCCACAATCCTCTGCTTCTTTCTGCGCTCTGGAACTTCCCATTCCTCTAGTGCCTGAGTTGCGCTATCTAACCACTCTTCAAATCCCTCTTCTTCTGAAGGTACAGGTTTCCTCCCTGAAAACGTCCAGAGTTTTCTGTACCCCGACATCGGGTAATCTGTGGGATCCTTCTTGCACTGGGCCACAATCTCCCCCAGGACAGCACACAGTTCTGCGCTAAGGGTGGCCGGTGCTGATCTGAGACTCTCGGGTGAGGTACGGGCCGCAGCCTGCGGTGATCCCGTTGGCGATGGCTCCTCCTTTGTTGCGTGCGCCAACCTATAGGATCTGTTGTCTTGTGTCCGTACACAGTTGCGCTTGCAAGCCTCCGGCATCCCATCCCAGTATTCCACTAGCGCGTACTGATATGAGATGTCTGGGTCTGATTTTATCTCCATCACCCATGATTCATGGTCTGGGGACACTGACTTCATTAACTCTTCTACGGTCTCAGTCGACCATTTCTCCCCTGGGAGGCTAATGACCACTGACTGACTTGGGTCGGCCTTAGCCACTTCACACCACGCTCTGACTCCCTGTGGGTCCATGCCGGTACCTCTGGCGTATTCACCGCTGTCTCAGAAATCCCGGATTTACGAGCCCCCACGTATAGCGATACCCTCACTTAAGAGGGCCGCAAGTTTGGTTTGGGCCCTGAGCACAGCTCCGCCGACCCCCACCGGCAATCTGCTCTACCCACTCTGGCACAGTTAGTATCTAGCAATACACATTAAATCGCTTATACTCTAAATATGTGTGTGCGTGGGTGGATAACTCAAGCTCATAGACAATCTTTGAAAGTATATAACTGACTTTACTTGTTGTTTTATAAAAGGAATAACATGAATCGAACATTTGGTTTGCAACACATAAGCAGGTCCCTGCAGTAACCAGTAATAAAGATAAACAGAGTAATCAGCATAATAAAGTATTGCTATGCAACTCTAGCGCTGCCCTTTATCAGCTACTTCCCCGCATGGGTAAACTAACACCCAGCACTATCTACCTATGCAGTCAGGCCTGACTGATCTAGATGGAAGTCCAGTGAAACAATATTCGCTAGCAATCTTTCGGTGGTGCACTTGAAGAACAACTTTGTAATCCAAACGAATAATAAAGATAAAGTATCTGTCTTTAAACAGCTCTCACCACCCGGACAAGTCCAATCCGTTTCCTCCGCCGATTCGTCTAGGAACAGGAATCTACCGACCTCCGAGTCTTCAATCCTTCTGATGTACTGCAGCAAGGATGAGAAAATGTCTCTCAGGTGCAGCTAGGCTGGCAGTGGGCTCTTTGGAAAAGAGCACAAGGCCCAGGCTTCAGGCCTTGTGCCTCCAGCAGTTCAGCACAGACCTCCTCTTGCTAGGAGAGAGGGGGGTGTCCAAAGAGAGCGAACTAGGCCTCTCCCCCTCCTTATATGCCCTCCCCCATGAGTCTCTGGGGCATAACTCCAAACATCCTGGGAACCAGCGGGGTTCTGGGAACAGTAGTTTTATAGCCCTTAAAGAGACCCCGCTACACATAAAAAACTGATGTTAGGAAAAGACAAACAGAGAGGGGGAGGGGAAGAGTTGGGACTTTAAATGAGGCATTGAATATAACAATTCAACTACCTCCATCCCTGGTTCAATAAAAAAAGAGAATATTTTATGTTGGGACTTTAAATGAAGCATAGCTGCAAAGTGGGTATGCAAGGACATGTCTGAAATTGATTGGTTTAGTTATAAGATTCAGAAAGTTTGAATTAATAACATCATAAACAGTAAGTATCAATAGGTTATATTTACATATAGATATATATACAAGCGCATATTGCAACATAATTTACAATAGTAATCAACATCTTGATGAAATCCATAATTGTAAAAAGAACAGGAATAGTCTTCCATTAATTGAAGCATATGACATTGTAGATAAAATAAGGGGAGGGGAAATTTCAGACAGATGCTTGCACTCTATTAGGACTAGCAAACTCAGACTGTAAATGAACATAAACCTCAGTATTTATGGTTTAGAATGTCACTCTACATCCACATCACTTACAACTAGTTACAAAAAAAACAGTGTTATTCTCTGTTAACTACTTTTTCCAGGAATCTTCCAGGAAGTCTTACAGAGAGATAGGCTCCTCCCACCTAGCACAGGAAACACATGATCCACATTATAAAAGCACAAGCAGTAGCCCCTCAGTATTAAATAACCAAAGGCTTCAGAATGAGCAATCATTAAACAATCTCATTAGCAAAGCTTTTTTTTATTATATGCTGTACATTGCTAATCCACCAACAAAGAAGGGAGGGAACTGATATGTAATAACACTGTTTTTCCAAGTCATCTTCCAGGACGGCTTACAGAGAGGACAAAACAGGACTACCTGATCAGGGTGGGACCTAGGGTTGCCACCTGTCCAGGATTCACCTGGACAGTTCGGGTTTTGAATCATGTGTCCAGGTTTCAGTCCACTTGAAACCTGGACACAATATTCAGGCAGTAATGTAGCTCAGAACAGTGCCTGATAGGAGGGTGAGGGGGCACTGTACAAGCCACATTACTATTCTCCATGGAGCGCCCAAAGGTGTCCTAGGTCTTTTACAATCCTTTACAGAATGCAAAAAAATTTTTTTTGCTGTGTGCCACTAAAGTGTTCTGGTTTGGCTTGAAGAAAAAGTGGCAACCCTAGTGGGACCACAGCCTGCAGCACTTTCCTGCCGAAAGACTGGTCTTGGCTGGCAAGCAGGTCCAATCTGTAATGCTTTACGAAAGTCTGGAACCTGGACCAGGTTGCAGCCTTGCAAATCTGGAGGGGAGATGCTCCTGCCCTTTCACCCCAAGAAGTAGAAACCGCTCATGTGGAATAACCATTTACTCCTCAATATACAGCCTCAATATTTTCCAGCCTTTTTGCATAGATTTTAGGGGTTTTTCTTTAAACATTTGACCAGCCACCTGTGTGTGGATTTTAGACAGACATGCACAGCTACTTAACCTAAAACAGCTAGCACACGTCTGCCATAACCCTTGACATGAACGGAGCAGTGTTGCCAACCATCAGTATTTTTACTGGCTGCCAGTAAATGCCAGTCACAGGAAAAGGTTTCCAGTAAAAAATATGTCTGTGATTCTCTGTTTGCAACTGCGCATGCACAGTTCCATTTCAGAGCTGCCCATAACCATCCAAGTATATGGGCGGGAGCTAAAGTGGAAGATAAGAGGAGGAAACACACAGGCACATAATGCAACAACAGATATACCCAGTAGGGACCATCACAACACACTCCCACATAGTAACCATGCAACACATGGACAAAACAATAGACAGAATAATAACAGAGAGCCCCAAGGAACTTTACTAATAATAGGGGGGCTACTCAGCCTGCACATGGACTGTCAAATGGAGAAGGCACATCACCGGATAGCTCCAGGCTCCCTCTAACAATCCCCAAAAAGATACCAAATGGGTGAAGAGACCCAGAGATGCAACAGATACTAGTACACCCTCAAGGAGAGGAGAGTATAATAAGAACAACAGCAATAAATATACAAACAAGAACAAGGATACCTCATGATCAGAGAAAAATATCTGTCTATAACATAGACCTTACACAGGAAGGGGACCCCCAGTATAGATCAAGTCTATCAGGAAGTAGTAATTATTTTTTAGAGGGAGGAGCTGTGGGCAATTGGAGTCCCACAGCTTACAATTACAATCATTTAACCCCTCAGAGGAAGCATGGGAGAAAAAGAGAAGGAGGAAGAGAAAAGCTAAGAGAGGAGGAAAGAACACCATAAAGAGGGAGAAGGTGAACCCCACAAATACTACAATTATAATTTACAACTTGTCCAGCTCAGTGTTTGACAAAACAGATTTGGACTTACTACGTAAGGGTTTGAACTTCGCCCCCAAAAATCCTTCCAACATTTTTGAAATATTTGTGGATCTTAACAAGTATGTTAAACATTTGACAATGAAAAGATATTTTTCACTCCAATATAAGAACTCTTCAGGAAAATCTGCTACACCCATGGAACATCGACTCATGGATGTAAGTGATGATGATACAGATCTCCTTATCATGGAAAGTCTGTACCAAGAAGGAGCATGTGCAGAGCTAGAGATGTCGGAATTTATGGATAGAGAAATCATACACACAGACTTTAAATCTAAGTCACTGTTCTATCCACATTGGGTCCAGGAGAACCATTTCCCAACATTCTATTAGTGTTAGAGAAAATAAAAGAATATGCCAGGATTAACATACCTCAAAGAGGAATAGTGTCTAAAGAAGAGATCAAGAAAAGAAGAACAAGGAAGATATAATCATCAGATAAGCTGACAAAGGTGGAGGTTTGGTCACCCAGGATAGAGAGGCTTACCTAGTGGAGGCATCAAGACTCCTGGGCGATCAAGCCACCTATGAAAATCTTGCTGGCGACCCCCTTTCTGGCTATATGATATCTCTTAAATTACTACTGAATGAAGCTTTGGAGAGTGGTGTAATAAAGAAGAATGAATTTCAATTTTTGAATAAACATCCACTCACACCACAATTCTATCGTATCCCGAGGATCCATAAAGATCAAATCAACCCACCTGGGATGCCTATTATAGCCGAGATAGTCTTACCAGTAACCTGGGTTGCTATATAGACTATTTCTTGCAAGAACTAGTTATGCAACTTCCCTTCTATGTTAGGGACTCAGGACACATGTTGGAGATTTAATCTCCCTTTGTTTGGCAACCACAGTATAAATGGTTTTCTTTGGATGTATCATCCCTCTACACTTCAATCGAACATAAATATGGTATCAGGGCAGTGGAACACTATCTAGAGATGAGTAATTTACATCCCTCACAAGCAACTTTTTTGACCAACTCCATAGAATTCACCCTAACCCATAACTACTTCTCTTATCTGGGTGACTTCTATAGGCAGGTTAGAGGCACAGTTATGGGAGCCCGATTCTCCCTCAGCTATGCCAACCTGTTCTAGGAGTTTTGGGAAGATCAGTGTATATGGGCAAATAACCCCTTTGAGGCCAATCTGGCGTTATATGCAAGATCTATTGATGACATCTTGATCATTTGGAACAGATCTCAGTTGGAGCTCCATAACTTCCTTAACTATCGTAATACCAATTCCTTTCTTATTGCCTTTACGCATGTTGATGAGAAGACTCTGGTGTTTCTAGATCTTGAATTACATGTGAATGATGAGGGAGAGATCTTCTCAAAGACACATTTTAAGCCCAGTGCAGGAAACTGGTATCTACATGCCAAGAGTCATCACCACCCAAGATGGATACACAATGTCCCATTTGGACAATTTTGCAGACTGAGAAGAACCTGCACAAGATTGAAGGATTATGAAGAGCAAGGCACCATCCTCAAAGAAATTTCTGGAGAAGGGTTATGAGGAAGCACATGTGGATAAGGTGTACATGGAATACTGGATACATTATGGTGAAAATGCCCCACAAGGACTACATGGGTCTAAAGGAGAGTCTAAGCCAAAAAGAGCTAGGAGTAGCGAAAATACCAATGCCATCCAATTCAGTACCAGATATAACACCAAGGTCTTTGATATGCAATGTACTATTCAATGAAATTGGAAGATTCTGAAGCAAGACTTTGTTGTTCTCACAGGATTCTGTATAAAACTCATCTTGGACTGCTTCACATGTGATTAGTTCAATAGACTGAAATTACATTAATTATTATTGTTTTGCACAATTATAAGTAGGGTCGTTACTGATTAAACTTTTCGTGTTCGATTAATCCATTTTTTTCTTAAATCCATTAATCGACTAATTTCGATTAATTATAACGCACATACAGATCCAACTACTTTTAGCTGATCTCCCTGCATTATATAAAATCACCCGACACTAGTTAGTTTCCACAATCCATGACTTAACTTCACAGTTCACACAAATACGTTTTAAATTCAAACTGTAGCACTGACGTAAGTCATTTTTTTAATTAAACTTTCAGAAAAATGTAGAAAGTTAGTTTAACTTTAATTATAAAACGTATCTAGTATATTGACTGTCTTGAACTCCCTGAAGACCCGGAACCTGGCAGAGAGGTGAGTACCAATCATAAGAATTTTGATCGATCAAACAAATTAACGATTAATCGAGGAATTAATCTTTAATTTCCACAGCCCTACTTATAAGCCTTCACTTATTAATTTATTGATGTATTCATATGATATTTATGTTTAGTTTTGAGTTTACTATTCGCTATTTAATAATTTTAATGAATTTTTGAATGTAATCTACACCATTGTATGTTAAGTGGAGAGGGTCAGGTCACTCCACACACCCTGACACAGGTTTGAAACTCACAGCCACCACTTTTCACTTCCCTTTTCCCCTTAATATTATATAACAATGTGGGATAGGGAGTGGTTTCATTACCACTTGCACCTTTTATCACAACTCATCACTGGAGGTTACTCTCCAGGTGATAGGCAGCACCACCCACCCCTGTATATATACTCACATTTATGTTTTTGATTGTAACATGACAAAATGTGGAAAATTTCAAGGGGTATGAATACTTTTTCAAGGCACCATATATATTACCAAGTATCCGTATTATAAGAAACTTTTTTTAGCTGTTTGTTGATACCAGTGTACTTTTTGATTTCTAACATCTATGCTGAGATTGAGAACATGTGTACCCTCAGCATGTACCGTTATAGAAAGGCAGTATGTTTATTGCCATTCAGTATGAGACATTCTCCTCTGTACAGTTCCTTCCTTCTGTATTATGCGGTGAGCGTGCGTTCCAGCCATCTCACAACCAAGTCCCTGGTCGGCACAGCTCAAGGAGGATTGTGCACCTCAATATTGGACCGTGCACTGCAACTTTGGGGAGAAGTGGATAGGTGGCTATCAATGAGGATACTACCACACTGGTGGAGGGCACCCCTGTATCCAACTACCCATCTGGAAAGGCAAGTGGAAGACTAGCAACAATTAATCATTACACATTGGGTTACATGTCATGACAGTTCACAATAGCAGATCTGTGCTAGGATCCCTTTTACTCTTTTCTTTGCTCAACCTATTATATTCTCTCATCGTCTTGTTCTCTCATCCGTTTTTCATTATGAAATGTTTTAACCAATTCGATGTTTGTGAGTACGATACTTACCTTGGTATTTAAATAAATACCTGTTTTTTGAGGATAATGCGCTAGGTCCACAAGCCTTCTGTTTCTTTTCATGTTCCAAGACTCTCCAAGTGCCTGCGACAGTGTGTTAGCATGGTGCGGGAAGGGGGGCCAGTCTGGCAGAGGCAAAGCCTGAACATGTTGTGCAATGTCATAGTGCAAGGGAGTCGAGCGGAGCCACTAGAGCCTCATGTGCCGGTGTGTGGTCAGTGTTGTTTGGACTGGCGTGAACTGAGAGAGAGAGACTATCACTGTGACTTAGGAGGGGATATGTGTTGCTGAGATGTCATCATCATCTGTGCTGCTGCACACTGCTGTCAGTATCACTGTAATGCCACGTACACACGAACGGAATTTTGGTCGGAAAAAGCTCTGATAGGGATTTCGCTCAAGCTGTCTTGCATACACATGGTCACACCAAATTCTGACCCTCAAGAATGTGGTGACATACAACACGTACGTCAGGACTAGAAAAGAAGTTCAATAGCCAGTAGCCAATAGCTTCCGTCTCGTAGTTGAATCTGAGCATGCGTGAGTTTTTGCACATCGGAATTGCATACACACGATCAGAATTTCCAATAGAAACTCTTTCCATCTGAAAAATTGAGAACCTGCTCTCAATCATTTGCTGGTGGAAATTCATTTTCCGATGAAAAACTCTCATCGGTCTTTTGCTGGCCGAAATTCCGACCGTGTGTACGCGGCATTAGAGTCAATTTCATGTGTGTGCGCCTGCCCATTCTAATTTCTTGCCGCCTGAGTCCTGTCCCTTACTATATTAAAATTAAAATAAGAAATGAATATGCTAATTGCATATTGTACTTGTCTGTACCCTAAATACTAAAAATTTGCACTTAAAAGAGGTGTGTTTTTTTTTAGATTCATACTTACCTAGGTGGATGCAGCATCAGACCGATGCTGCAGTGTCTCTGCACTGAGAACCGAGCCACCGAACATCGCCCATGACTCGGTTCTCACTCCTTCTCGAGTGGAGAGCTACTGACTGTCAGTCAGAATCTCTCCTGCTCTGTTCCTCCATGCTCATTGGAGGGAGCGCTGAGCTGTGGAGGACGGGGTGCAGCCGTCTCAGCGATTTGCTGAGACTGCCATCAGTCAAGACAATTGGTGGATCCAGACTTTTGAAGTTGGGATGACGCACTGCCTCGACTGATTGCAGTGACATCAGCAGGGAGCAGACTTTAGACCGCTCTCCGCTGAAAACGGGTCACAGGAGTGACCCATAGGAGAAGCCCAGCCTAAAAAGCTCAGGCTGCACTTCTCTTTTAAAACAGTAATTTTGTAACTTTTGGAAATGCCAATAAAAACTTGGATCTGCCAGTAAATTTTGGGTGTCGTGTCAGTAAATTTCAATCTGGGAGGTTGAAAACACTGGAACTGAGTACCCTGATCAGTAAGAATTTCCCTGGGTAAACTTGTTCAAGCAAACATTCGGGAACAGCACACAGGTGATTTTAGAAATTCCTTGGTTGAATAGCTTTGGGGTATTGGGTGGCATAGTTGACCTAAGGATCACCAATGTATTTTGGGGACCTCGGCAGATATCACCAGTGGGTCTACCAAATCCATGGGTATATGATCAAACAGAACATCGGTTACAGGCAGGGGCACAAAGGGGCTCCAAAAGTGTGACCACAGAGTGGGTAGCTAGCAGGAGGGACAAAATGTACACTATTTCTTTCAAATTTCAACCCTCGCAAGCAGAACCAGTCAGTGATACGTGCCTCCATTCTTTCAGGCCCCAGATTTCTCATGAAACATCATTATTTGTCAGGACACCTGGGGCACCAACAGTTGTTGTCTTGTTACAGCCAGAGTAGGGTCTTGAACCTAGGCTGTGCCAAATGCCCCCTTGGACTCATTCAGGTCAGGGACTGCAGGACTAAAGGAAGCTTTTTGGCATCCTTCACAAACATGGTGTGTAATGGGGATACCATTTGCAATATTCCATGTCACGTAAGTCATCATTTGGCATATTTATAATAACATTCTTTGACTGGAAGATCGGAAGTCTAATATAACCATCTTGTAAGACTATTTGTAAGAAACCGGACTTCTGTGTTTACAAGTGATTGTGGTGAGCAGCCCCCCCCCCCCCCCCAAGGGTCTGAGCCAGAGGTGGTGGAACTGAGTTCCACCAAGTTCTCCCTGAAAAAAAGCCCTGACAATAACATATATACAGGTAATAATCAAAAAAAAATTATGCTAATATGGTGGTAGAAAAGCGATCTCTGTCTCTGTCTCTGTCTGTCTGTTCTTAGAAAAAAAATCCACTTCTTCAGGAGTGCATTAAGGCTTTTCCTACAATAGATATAAAAAAAGATATGTGCGATATGTACATAATACAGTATTATTTCATTCAATTTACAATATTCAATATCATATTTAGTTCACAGAACCTTAATCATTTACTTTTGTGGATGCAAACTCTACTGAAACATACTCACTAAACTTTTGTTTGGGTACACTAAAACTCTGTTATTTCTCCTATATCATCTTCAAATAATACAATGTGCAAACCTAAAGCATCCAATCATTATTTATCTTTTATAACCAAAAACTATGCTGTGAGTTACTGCACATTGCATGTCATACTTGCACTATCTTACTGAATAGGCCCAATTGAGTTACATTTCAGATACTTGTTCATCAATGAGTATTTGTTATGTAGGTCATTAAATTACATAATTTTATTATGCATATACAAAGTCATTAGTATTACTAAGTCATCGTTGTTAGATGTCTGGTATTTGCTGCTGCTTTTATGGTAGCTTATCACATCATTTGCATTTTCTGAACTTTGTACTGTGTCTGACTAGAAGCATACATTATCAATCATTTGCCTATTATTGGTTGGTGAATTTAAAGCAAGGAAAAAAACATTTTCTCCCTGGTTGTTAAAAGTATAATATTACATCTGATTCGTCCTGTATTGAATTGTATTGGAATTGTACAGTCTGCATTCATGTTGTAAAGGGCTGCACAAACTGTTGGTGCTATATGAATCCTGTATTATAATAATAATAATAATAATAATAATCGTTTTATTTTGTAGTTTTGGATTGTGTCGGGAAGGGTTAGAACCTCTTTAATTGTGTTTGTTTTCGCTTTTTTGTCCCCATTGTGGCGTTTTCTCCTCCCCTCCTGTTGGCATCTGTTGACATCTTTACAGTTATTGTTTTTCCCATTCCTGTTCCAACGACAATAGTTACAAAAGTTACCAAGTGAATCTTACCAACAGGGAAGCAAAAAGCAATAAGCTAAAAAAACATAATTAGAAGTAAAAAGTCCCAGTAGACCATTATTACTTCAACACAAAAAAATGTTTACTTGTAATAATTTTTAAACATGTGTCTGTTTATTCCCATGCTCTAGACTTATGTGTAATTAAAGTGGAAGTTTAGTCAAAAAATTAAGTCCTGATAGATCACTTCAGGCTGACCCCTTTTTCATGTATAGCTATGAATAACATTAAAAATAAGGGCCTATACTGTTTAAAATCCAGTAATACACAGTCTCGCCCTGCTCCGCACATGCTCAGTTGATATCTATTTTAGGTACTGTGCCGAAAATGTAGATGCCGATCTGCTGAAACCCTAAGGCCCATTTCGCACTGGGACGGGGGGGGGGGGGGGCAGCGGTAAATCTGCGCTATTTTTAGCACCTTTTTACTGTCATTTTAGCGGTGCTATTCAGCCGCTAGCGAGGCGGTTTTAACCCCTGCTAGCGGCCGAGAAAGGGTTAAAAACCACCACAAAAGTATAGCCGAAATCGATTTCAATGGGCAGGAGCGGTGAAGGAGCGGTGTATACACCGCTCTTTCACCGCTCCAAAGAAGCAGCTAGCAGGAAATTTTTGAGCATCCTGCCAGCGCACCGCTCCAGTGTGAAAGCCCTCGGGGCTTTCACATTGGAGAGACAGCAGCGGCTGTTTCAGGGTGCTTTGCAGGCACTATTTTTAGCGCTGTAGCGCCTGCAAAGCGCCCCAGTGTGATCTAAAGATTTAAAAGGATTTTGTACATGAGTTTAAGAACAGAATACAGTTATAGTTATTACATCTATTTGATGTTTTGGAGTAATAAGAAAGCAATAAACACATGACAGTGGGTCCAACTCTTCCCTTCTCTAGAAGTAGAAAAGTTTAGCTGGGGTAACAGTTTAAATATATGAGCAGAAATTGATTTTAATTATCCACAGCCCCCTATGCCAATCATATGCACTCTTATAATGTTATAAGGAAGATAACACCCAAAATAAGAAGAGGGAGGGAGGTACGAATCAGTTATACAAGCAAAAACCTTACAAAGAATCCCTTGATCCTAATATAATTTTGCTACCCATCTTTCTATATAACCCTCAACTGTGAGGTGTACAAAAATATATAATTTACCTAAAGTGGATAATAAACTTTATATGTGTACCCTTCCAATAAAAGTGATAATATGTGAATTAACTGAAAAAATTATATAAATATAACCAAAAGAGAAAATATTAGTTGCAGGATAACAATAAACCAATAATTAACGTGTTAGGTATATCCTTCTAATATGAAGGATCTAGATAAAATCAACACACTATTAAGTGCCAATAGGATGCCAACTACAAAGCTTTAGAAGAATATGATGCAATATCCTCAAAGGGCTAAAGTGCAGTACATGCAAGAAACACAATTTTGTGCAATAAAAAATAACAGAAAAAAAAATGTTAAACAAAAACCCCTGCAAGAAAATATATATATAAATAAATAATGCAAGAAAAACAACTGCAGCAATATTTATAACCATACAGGCACCCGTAATTTGTTGTTTATACTCAACAACCACCCATAAACAACAAAATATTGCACCCACAATCCACTGATCACAGTTGCAATGCTTTTCAGACTCCCATGGAAGTAAATAAACACGTTTTTGCTTTTTGCAAAAATTAGATTTCTCCTTTTATAGTTGTTGTAAACCCTTGCATATACCCACTGAAGTGACTAGCCTCAGGTGGTACACAGAGATAAACAAATCCTCCTAAATAAATTGTACCTGTTTATCTGCAGTCCTATCTCCTCTACAGCTTTCTAAGACCCCATTCACACCTGAGCATTTTGTAGCTTGAAGCCTGAAGCTACAAAACCCTAGAGGGGAAAAAAATCTATTATTATCAATGGAGATGGTTTACATCTCCACTCCATGTCGCCTGAAGCCGAACGCCTGAAGCTCAAACAAGTTCCGGACCCTTTTTTGTCACTCGAATTGAGCAGATTTGGGCGTTTTCTTCTTTTAACATTGGTGACCTTTTGCCTTGCACAAAATCGTGGCAAATCCCGGTAAAAACCCCTGCGCATCGCGGTAAAAAACGCAGCAAAAAACGCAGCAAAATCGTGGTAAATTTGCGTGATTTTCTGCTTGAAAACGCTACGCTCAGGTGTGAATGCAGCCTAAAGGACACAGATCAAAGACTATTTCTCAGCTCCAGCACACAGAGGGTGGGGATCTGACGTCACACACTGCACAGCATAGAGAGGAGAGCTGAGTGTAATCTGAGACCTGGAGTGGAGAGAAAGGACACACCCAGTTATACACAGTCTCATAGGGAAACATGCACAGCTGACCTCTGTGTGCTGGAGAGTGGCGAGGCTGTCTCCTGAAATTCTGTGGGATTGGCATAACCTGTCAGAAGTGAGTCATGTAAAAAGTAGATAGAATTACATAGCTAACAGAAATCACACTGGATGCCTTTGGATTGAGGCATAGAAGAATATGCTCTGTTCATGTTTCATTTTAGAGGATTAATCCACTCTAATAGCCAGCTTGAAACATTTTGCTGTTCGTTTTTTTTTTTTATGTAGAAGCTAAGATCACAGTGTTTACATAAAAATGCAAAGGAAGGTTAAAGCACTGTATATGTAAACTCAATTACCAAAATCTAATATGAGCTTTAAAGCGGGAGTCCACCGGGACTCCGCGTTTTTTTTTTTTTTTAAAAGCCAGCAGCTACAAATACTGCAGCTGCTGACTTTTAAAATAGTGACACTTACCTGTCCAGCGCGCCCGCGATGTCGGCACCCGAAGCCGATCGCTAGGTCGTCTGTCGGGTCCTGCCGCCGCCATCTTGGGTATGGGAATCAGGAAATGGAGCCTTTCGGCTTCATTTCCCGGTTCCCTACTGCGCATGCGCGAATTGCGCTGCGCAATAAGGACGCTCCCCGCTGCCTCTGGGAGCTGTGTGTTTCCCAGCAGGCAGCGGGGCACTTGCGGGAAGGGGCGGGCACTTGCGGAAAGGGGCGTAAGTTACGCCCCTTTCCGCAGAGAGCTGTCCTGGAAGTGGGTGCAGTTACCTGGATTATCCAGGTAACTGCACCCCCCTCCCCCCTGAAAGGTGCCGATTGTGGCACCGGAGGGGGGGAGGGTTCCGATGAGCGGAAGGTCCACTTTAGGGTGGACCTCCGCTTTAATATTTGATTTCAGAATAACTTTTATTTTTTTTAAATCTGCAGCTTTCATTAAAATAATACCTGGTGATTCTGTCATGAAAGTCTCAGGCTCTTCCTGTTAAAGGGGAAAAAAAACACCTTGTTCTTGTCTCCCAGTTATTCTCAAGTGCTGCCGTTGAGGGTTATTTACAAAAGGCAAATCCACTTTGCACTGCAAGTGCACTTGGAAGTGCAGTCACTCTAAATCTAAGGGGTAGATCTGAAATGAAGGGAATTTCTGCTGATTTTATCATCCAATCATGTGCAAGCTAAAATGCTGTTTTTTTTATTTTCCTTGCATGTCCCCCTTGGATCTATAGCGACTGCACTTCCATGTGCACTTTTAGTGCAAAATCGATTTTCCTTTAGTAAATAAACCCCATTGTGTCACAGGGCCTTATATGGAGACAACGAGCCCCATTTCAACAGATATGGTCCACTGTTTTCACCATCAGAAAATTCATCCTAAGAAATGCAACATAACCAAATCAAATGTATATTGACAGGAATTGACTGCAAAGAGGGTGTCAGAGATGAACGGCACTGAGATGGAAGAGGATGAGAAAAAGTTTAAAATAAGTACTTCAGTTTATAAAAACGGCACTCTACTAAAAAGTGGTGTTTTAACAAGGAAAAATATGATTTGGTTATGGGAAAAGTATATCTTTAAGCTGTCAGACTGTTGGACAGTCCTATTTAAGAAACATGGACCATTTCCACATCATTTTATGGAAATATGATTTAGTCCAGCAATTTCATTTTACTTTCTTTCAACTTGCAGATTTTACAGCACCAAGTCCCCAAGGAAGATCCCATAAGGTTTCGTTTTATGGCTAAATTCTACCCTGAAAATGTAACCGATGAACTTTTTCAAGAAATAACCCAGCATCTTTTCTTCCTTCAGGTAACCTACCCTTTGAGCTTTTTCAGTGATAAGTGAAGTGTTCATTTAAAATGACAATAATTTTAGTAAACAAATACATTTAAAATGTACAGGGAAAGCATTGAATCCATCAACAAGGGAGGGAAAAAATGCTAACTAATAACTATTTAACAGGTTTTTTTTTAATCACAAGATATAACAAATATATTGGCACTACAGCAATTATGAGGTATCAGAATCATGCCAAAATCAACCTGGTCATGATCAGAAGTCTTTTTACTTACCTTGGTTGAGTAAGCCAAAGAATTCAAATTGGGCTATACAAACTTCAAGATAATCTGACATGTATCTGCATCTAAAGAGAGAGTAGATCAGCTCCATGTAGTTTCTATACACATTTTGCCAGTCATACCTACAATTTTCAGTAGTCTATGAATAGAGTTTTTCAACCATGGATATATATTCCTTAGAAGAAGGACTATGGAGATTGTTGAAATCATTCTTTTTACTTATGTCCAGAGGAACGATACAGCTGGACAATGCAACCATATGTAGATTAATGAATGATTTTTTTTTTTGCTGCCTGTAAAGCAAGCTAAATAGATTTGATAGAATCGGGTCAGCCAGATGGTAGGACATACAGAGCGTTGGATGTGAGCCCGGAAAACTCATGAACAAGCACTCAGGTTTATTCCCTACCCACACATGCGCAATCTGCTCTGTTGTACAGCTAAGCTTTTTTTGAGCTTTTGGAGCTGTGCATCCAACGCTCAGTATATCCTGCAATGAAATGAGCAGCTAAAAAGTTGGTTGTGGGGGTCTGTGGGCGGTGGGGCTTATTGGAAGCCTTTACAATCTAAAGGGAGGGGTATACAATATTAATACAATATTACTGGCATACATTATGAATATTTTTTGTCAGCTTTAGAATGGTTCAAGTCGTAGGTCAGAGGTGGAAAATTCAAAGCTGCGGAGGACCATAGCACAGCAGTCCCTGTTACTATATGCAAGTTATCTCATATCTGTGTTAGTTAATCTTCCAGTTTTGCCCTACAATTTTTTTGCTTGGTATCAAAAAAATTCAATAAAACTGTCCAGCTAGAATTTGTCTGATTCTTCTCTAAACAGGGTGCAGCATTTGTCATCTTTAATATGACAGCAATGAAGACAAGTGATGTTGAATATAGTACTGTAACTACAATTTGCTCTTGCAGGCAGGAGATTAATGTTGATATTTGTGTGCAAATGTCTTTTTATGTTCAGGGGTAGATCATACCATGCCCATTGAGTTGGTGTTCAGAAATATGCAGCTTAATGAACATGGTGTGAACAAGCCTTAAAGCAGATTGTGTTTTGGCTTATTGTTTCTTTACTTTAAAGCGTGGCTTCATGGGCATTCGTTTCCTTATCCTTATTCTTAGCAAAGTAATGAAGCTTGCAGATTGAGACTTGTTCAGAATGGGAATGTGTAATTTCACTGCTTCAAGCATAGGGCTTGCCCTGACACACAGGGATGCATGAAACAAACTGAATTTGTCTTTTTTAAAACATGGAACTACATAGCAAAGGCTACAGACTAGAATTTCTTCATAATCCATATAAATAACAGCTGATTAAATAGAAATGATACTTCCAATTTCAAACTTTACTTTAAAACTAAAAGGAATTTACAATATAATTATCATTCAAGCTTCTAGGATGAATGCTTAATTCATATAAAATGTCTGTAATTTCATGGAAAAAAGATTTACAATAACTATGCTCCAATTCACACACTGATATTGCATGCAACTCCCAGAATTCCATGCTGTATTTTCTTTGACTCCCTCTAAAATCCAGTTATGGTGAAGCTTGAACCAATAAGCGATGCCGTGCATGCACTTTTCTAGCATTGATTGCATTGTGTTGAAGCAGCCCATTCAGTTCCAATAAGCCCCTATTGCTCCTCTGTGCATTAAATAACATACCAATTTCTGTTGACCAACGCAGCGCATCATAGTGCATGAATATTCATATAAGTACATTGCAATGTGCTGGTTGATGCTGTATATGTATTTTGGGGATTCTATTCAGAATTAATGGCAAAGAACCTCAAAGTATACAGCGTCAATATAATTTGCAGTAACACATGTTGCATTGTGGAAAGGAAGTACTGCTAATTTCCCAAATCCATCTTTTTTGAGGTGTCAATAGTTTAGTAGATCCTGGTGTCTGACAGCTACGAATGGCTTTTTAGAAGGACGACCCATTTTTTAGGGCCCCTTTCTTACAACATCCATCCTATACAGAAGAATATCTTGGTTTGTATTCATTTTTTTTTTTTCAAATAACAATTTTTATTAGGATATTCAAAATGAAAACATCAACATTACACAATCTTGCAGAAATCAGCAGTTGATAAAAGTGCAGCGGTATGGTGTACATGTAAAGCGTGGCTTTCATTTGCAGTATCTGTAATGCAAAGGCTGGTAGGGATATATCAACAATTACTTTCATACATGGCCCTACAAAAGTAGTCTGCAAGGTGCACAGATAACTAAGTAGTAGTGCACAGAATTAGTAGTGGAAAGGAGAAGCGAGAAAAGAGAAAGTAAAGAATGGGGGTATAGAAGGGGGGGAGAGAAGGGGAAGAAGGAATTAAGGATTTGATGGATTGATAGACTACCATCCCAGCTCCCAGGCCAGCTCACCGCGTGTCCTCTTGAAGATGCCAACGCTCCCAGATCGCATTGTGTTCATCTAGCTTATCTCTCATTCTGGCCGTCATTTTTTCCATCAGTTCAACATCTTTAATTCTAGCGTATAGGGCCTCTTGGGATGGGGGTGTGTTTTTTTCCCAGTTTAGGGCTATTTGACAGCGGGCTGCTGTGAGTATGTGTCTAATTAATTTCTTGCATGGTTTGGCCATTTTCAGTTGAGATAGACCAAATAGGAAAAATTTTGGTGTGAAGGGTATGGGTGTTTCAAAGAGGTGGATCAAAAATTATTGGATGGAATTCCAGTATGGAGTTAGGGGACACGTCCAATAGATGTGGAAGAGAGAGCCCCTTTCGCGCTGGCAATGCCAGCATCGGTCAGAAGTAGAGGGATACATTTTATGCAGGAGTTCTGGAGTCTGATACCAAAAGTAGAGAATCTTATAAGAATTTTCTTTATAGAGAGTGCATACAGAGCTCTTGGCTGCCTGCCTCCAGACTGCCTGCCATACCTCCACTGGGAGTTCCTCCCCCAACTCTCCCTCCCACCTCGCCATGTACATGTGTTTGCCTTTCGTGCTCATTGGGAATGCGTTAAGGAGCTATATATCTGATATCAGGCCCCTACGATGACGCCCTTCTAGTATAATCTAGTATAATCCATTCGGAGATGGCGGGGAGAATTGCAGGTTTGGGGTTATGGTCTGGGCAAAGTGTCTAATCTGTAGGTAGCTGAAGAGTGTCTGTTGTGGCAGGTCATGTTTGGTCTGGAGCTCCGGGAACGTCAGCAGCCAGGGGTTCAAGGGTGTACTAGGTGGCCGAAGTGAAACAAATTTCTACAGGCCCAAGGCCAAGACATCTGGTGAGTGAGGCTGGATGGGATTTTGGGGTTATAAAGGAATGAGTTCATTACTAAACATTCTGATTGCCATTCCCCAGAGCTGGCTAGCCTGTGCCAGAGCTGCTGGAGGTGGGACATCCGTCCTAGCATCCGGTCGGGAGGTACCACCACGTTCATGTTCCACAGGAGACTATTAGGATGGATTGGGGCCAATCATATTTTTTCAATCTGCGTCCATTTATTATAGGACATCTTGGGGAACACAAGAGCAATGGGATGCTTGGTAATATTTTACTAGATTTGGAAATGCTAATCCCCCATCTGCACAATACGCAATCATGACAGAGCTTGGTATTCTATGTTTTCGGTAGTTCCAAACATATCTCAACGCATCGCCTTGGAGCTTGCGTAAGTGGACGTAGGGGATTGGAATGGGTAGTGTCTGGAAGAGATAGAGGAGCTTCGGAAGGATAACCATCTTAATAGATGTGATCCGACCCAGGAGATAGATCTGGTGGGGTCTCCTTTTTTGGAGAAGCTCTCTTATCGATTTGTACAAGGGTGGGAAGTTAGCTTGATATAAAGTGCAATAAGAGGGAGTGTTATAGACACCCAGGTATTTAAGAGAGATGGATTCCCATCTGTAGGGGAAAGCGGACTGCAGGTGTTTGACCTCTGCTGCTGGTGTATTCAGGGGGAGGGCTGTGGATTTTGTTTACATTTATCTTGTACCCCGACAGTGCCCCATAGGCGTTTAACTCAGCGTGAAGGCTAGGCAGGGAAATTCTATGGCGGGTCAGTGTCAGGATGATATCATCCGCGAACAGGGATATCTTATCTTATCCTCGCCTCTAACCAGAACCCCCCTAATGTCTGGGTTGCCCCTAATGGCAGAGTGCAAAGAGCAGAGGGGATGGGGGCAGCCCTGGCAGGTGCCATTAGTAATCCGAAAGGTGGGTGAAGTAGCGAACAGGGTTTTAACTTGGGAGGTGGGGTTAGTATAGAGATTGTTTACCGCATGGAGGAAGGGTCCCCTAAAGCCCATGTGCTGCAGCGTGGCCATCATAAAGGGCCAGTTTAGGCGATCAAGCGCCTTTTCCGCGTCTAGGCTTAAGATTACCAATTCCATGCCTTCCTTATTGACCACTTAAATCTATGACTTTCCTGGTGTTGCCGCCTGCCTGGCGTAGGGGGCGAAGGGGGACAAAACCCACTTGGTCCTTATGAATATTTTCAAGTCGGAGTCAAGCAAGGCTATGGGTTTATAACTGGCGCACAATGTCGGATCTTTGTCCAGCTTTGGGATTAGGGACAAGAAGGATCTTTGCATGTCGCTAGGGACCAGGGTGGTTTGTATTCATTTTAAAGTTGGCACACAGTCATGATGTTCCTTTGCTGTTTAGATACCGGCCCACATGCCTGGCCTGCTGGTTGGTAACATTTTGTTTTTATGTATTACATTTATTTAAAATCTGTTCTTGTAACACAACTGTTGGATGTTAATGAAGCAAACATTTCATGACATCCATCAGTTGTGTTATTGTTATTGCTAGGTTTGGAAAATCTCACACCCCTTCAATTTGATAGTTTGTTAGGATGGTATAATGAAATGATATGCAAATCTCAAAGACTCATATTTTATTTACAACAGAAAACAGACAAACATATTAAATGTTTAAATGATGAAAATGTATCTCCCCCTAGTGTTTAACCCATTCCCTGCCAGTGTCATTTACACAGTAATCAGTGCATTTTTATAGCACCGATCGCTGTATAAATGACAGTGGTCCCAAAAATAGTGTCAAAAGTGTCCACCATAATGTCGCAGTCATGATAAAAATTGCAGATCACCGCCATTACTAAAAAAAAAAGAATAATAAAAATGCTGTAAATCTTTCCCCTATTTTGTAGATATTGCTATAACTTTTGCGCAAACCAATCAATATACGCTTATTGCGATTTATTTTTTATTTATTTTTTACCAAAAATATGTAGAAGAATACATATCGGCCTAAATTGAGAAAGAAATTAGTTTTTTTACATATTTTTTGGGGATATGTATTATAGCAAAAATTAAACAATATTGCCTTTTTTTTAAATTGACACTCTTTTTTGTTTATAGCACAGAGGTGATCAAATACCACCAAAAGAAAGCTCTTTTTGTGGGAAAAAAAGATGTGAATTTTGTTTGGGTACAACGTTGCGCGACCGCGCAATTGTCAGCTAAAGCGACGCAGTGCCGAATCGCAAAAAATGCTCTGGTCAGGAAGGGGGTAAATTCTTCCAGGGCTGGTTAAGTGGTTAAAATGGTACATTTTCTCAGTTGAATCACTTCAATACCGGACGCTTTTACCCACTTCCTGCTCAGGCCAATTTTCAGATTTCAGCACTGTGACATTTTGAATGAAAATTACTTAGTCATGCAACACTTTACCCAAATTAAATGTTCATAATTTATTGAGAGAGATAGAGCATTTCTTTGGTATTTATTCACCACTGTTTTTTTGTTTTGTTTTTTTGCTTTTATAAAAAATATTAAAACGTTTAAAAATAAAATACATCGTGCCATTTTGAAAATAAATATTATTTTTTCATGAATTTAGGCAAACTATATTCTGCTACATTTCTTTTGCAAAAATATCCCAAATCAGTGTATATTATTTAGTATGTGTGAAACTTACAGAGTCTACAAACTATAGGATATACAGAAAATGGATCAGTCCTGACAATACAATTACACCCCCCCCCCCCCCCCCCCCCACACACACACACACACATTTTTGGAAAATAGACAGTCCAAGGTATTTGGGCAAATTAAGAAATTGAATACAACTTGTTTTTGGGTTTTTTTCACATTTCAACAAGCTATTTCTTACACACAGCATAGGCATACTTAGAATTGCATCCCAAAAAAAACATTCTACCATGCCTTCTGAGTATGGGACTACCACACGTGTGAGATTTTTTCTCAACCTAGATATATAGAGGGGCCCAAAACCCAAGAAACACCCTTGGGCTTTCAAGGAGCATAAAATATACATCTAATTTCTTGAGTACATATAAAAAATTTTAAGCCCTGGAGCACCAGAACAGTGGAAACGCCCACAAAATTACTACATTTTGGAAAGAACACACTCCAAGGTATTTTTTGAAAGACATAGCGAGTCTTTTGAAAATCTTTTGCCTTTTGGAAAAATGCACAAAGTTGTCAATCAATAAGATATTTCTAACACACATCATAGGCATACTTAGAATTACACCCCAAAACACATTCTGCTACTTCTCCCGTGTATGGTGATATCACATGTGTGAGCCTTTTTTATCACATGTGTGATAAACATCCACAGACACCCGCTATTGTCCGCCTCCGCTACTGTCCGATTCTGCAGACGGAGGAAAATCCTATTTTTCTATCCGTCTGCAGATCGGATTGGATGAACACGGACAGTTTTCCAATTTCCAAAGAGAAATAGAATAGAAAATAAAGGAACAGAATAGAAAAAAAAAAGTTCTATTCTATTTTATTCTTTTTGGAAATCGGAAAACTATTTGAATGGAAATCTATTTGAATTCGAAAACTATTCGAGAACTATGCGAATTAGAAAACTATCCGAAATTGATTGGAAAACTTTTTGAATCGATTTGAAAATAAATAAACGAAACGAATCCCGAAAACAAATTAAATGAAACAAATTTACCTAAACTAATTTATGTAAATAACGAATCTAAACGAAGCAAAACAAATGTTTTTGTTCTGCACATGTCTAACTGTGATGCTGTGATAGGCCACAGCTATCACTTGGTGCAAAGTTGTATTGATTGGTCCTGGTACCATGTGATCACTGTGACCAATCACAGAGATCACACAGTTGTAGGCAAGGCATCATGAATGACAGTATTGCTTACTATTGTAAATATGATCGCTGTGATTCATCTCAGCGATCACATGGTACTGGGCCACTGTGAACAGGCCTGGTACTATGATCGGTTATCATCTGTGTTCAGTGGACACAGCGGTAACAGATTGCACTGCTGCGTGCCCTTCTGGGAGGATTTACATCTGCCTAGAACAACAGAGCACCTGCCCGGCCATTTATATACATTGGCCAGGTGGGAAGCAGTTAAACATTTGATATGTCTTCCATTCCCTATTGGCAATTGGAATTATAGTTATAGGCAGCAACTTCCCGTCCATAAGGGGCGCAGGGGTACCGCTCCCCTAATTCATGCATCCAGCTCCTAATTTGCATGCAGAATGTCGAACATATGGATTCCAAATGTTTGTTTTTTTTAGAAGCGCATGAATAGAGCCAGAGGCTCTAATTGGCTTCAAAAAAGGGTGGGCTCGGGGGCGCAAATTAATATTCGCTATTGTCTTCCTGGTTCTCCTCCTGGCAAATCAAGAAGTGGGTCCTGAGACAGAGAGGAGAAGCGATTGTATTGGCCGATGAGGAAGGGGATAAGACACAGGGAAGCCACTGTGAAGCCAAGGAGGGGACGCAGGGTGCAGCCGAGGAGGAGGAAGCGCTGCCTGCAACCTAGATGGGTAAGTGTGGGGCTGGTGGGCTGATGATTGAGATGGGGGGTGCAACCAACCTACCGACCAAAGGAGGGGTGGAGGTTTTGGCTGATTTCGCCCCCCCCCCCAAAAATGGAGCACTAGCCACCACTGGTTATAGGATGACAACTGTCTCCTAACTGTGGTTCTGCATTCTCATCCTGTTGCACAGAACAAACAGCAATTTGTTACCTTTCGTGCTGCCTTATGTTTGTACTGGCTTTAAATATATCTGTTGTGTTTAGTGTGAAGTGTTAAAGACACCGATTTAAATAACTTAAAATAAGACAAAATGAGCTTAAAATAAATTGATTTGGAAGTTATAGATCTGTGGAATGCTTTAACAGTCTTGATCTGGTTGCACACACTGTGTAATTACCTTTTTAATGAAAGCATTTGCATTCAATTTATGGCTTCGCATTCATTCCCTTAAATGTTACTCTAACATGAGCTGCTAATGAGCCATAAAATGGAAGCTAATATTTGATGGTAAACTGGAAATATCATCTGTGCGTGTTAACTGCAGTCTAATTTAATGTCTCTAAAATCTAATGAATAATTGAGAACGTCTGCTTCATGCAGAGCCAATTGCTCATTTAGGGACACATTTACTGTTACTGTTCAACATGGATTTCCATATTTGATCATAATAAATCATTTTGATTTTCTGTAAAATACATGTATACTGACCTTAATGAGAAGTTTGGATAAATTAGATGCAGTTGATTAATACACGTTACCTGTTAATTTAATATGGTATATTAAACTTTCATATATAAAAATAAATAGAACTTTCTTTTACAAACAAATTTTGTGAAAGAGCCCTCAATGAAAAAAACTGAAGTAATAGAAATTTGTTTTTCTTTTGCAACTGCATTTCATCACTGATTTTATTTAGAGCACTTTAAGACCTCTGAATACCATGGAGCACTGATATGAAAATTGCTCAACACACTACACAGTGCAAACTGCACTGTGTAGTGTAAACAAAGCAAAGTTACACTCTCATGGGTTTGTTCCTGTCAGTTCCCAAACCACAGGCATCAAAGTGGAACTTTATATGAAAAATCCTAAATTTGTAAGCAGAAAGATTATTTCTCTTCTGCTATGATTCTTACATCACTACTTGCAAACTGCACTGTATCTAGCATCTGCCAGGTACTAGGATGAATTAATTCCCATACACATCTGCGGGAGTTACATCATCCCAGCCTGGTCAGTCGAGATGGCCGAAGATGATGGACCCCAAGCAAACCAGCAAAACATGTTCACAATAGCGAGGGAGCATGTGAACTTTTTATCAATGAAGTGGAGGTGAGTATAGTTACTCTTTAATAGATTATATTTGCAACATTGCCTGGTATGCCTGGATACATTTACACTATCCAAAATTTGCCAGCTCAACAATTGCAACATCTCCAAAATACACCCCTTTCTAACCAATGACACCCCAAAGTTCATAGTTAACTCCCTGGTCATCTCTCGTCTTGACTACTGCAACTGCCTTCTCATTGGCTTACCTTTACATAGGCTATCCCTTCAGTCCATCATGAATACTGCTGCCAGACTTATCCACCTTACCAAATGCTCAGCGTCTGCTACTACTCTCTGCTGATCCCTCCACTGGCTTCTACTCACCCAACAAATTCAATTCAAAATACTAACAATACATTACAAAGCCATTCACAACTTGTTTTTCAAATTATTTATAAAAGGGAGGCAGAGAGTGCATTAATACATGACTTTCCATCCAGTACATACACAGTATCTTTCAGCTTTTGTTACATTTATGCTAATTTTAATATTCCACCTTTTACACCTGGATATACACATTCATTTTTATCTCTCCACATATACCCTTCATATGTCCAATAGGTCTCCTTCTTATCACTCTAGTCTTCAAACCTAGACGACTGTCACTAGTCCCTTCCTTTTTACCTCGTAGTCTCTCTAATATTCCCCTTCCTTTTTTCACTTGCCTCCCTTTATTAAATAATCAAAACGAAATAAAGCGACATATAATAATTTCCCCCCTCTCTCCCCCCTCACCCAACCTGTTCCCAGGGAGGACTGGAAGCTTCCATACATTTACAAGGCACGTGCCCACACTGATGGGTGGGCCTCACTCCCCAGTCGCACCTTCAATCTTTTTCCTTCCTTCTTCTGAATATATAAACTGATCCCATACTGACCATTTTTTGATATATTGCTTTTTCTATTTTGAGCCGAAAGCACTAAGCCCTCCATTGCCCCAATGTTTCTGACCTTATTAAGCCACAATACAATAAAGGGTGGATTAGAATCTCCCCAGCATAGAGTAACACAAGCTTTCACGGCATTAACCAGATGACATTACAGATTTTTTTGTATGTCTGCTGAGGGATTTATGAGCAATGTAGCAAAAAGAGATCCTCTGTACCTCTAACCAGTACTGTCTAATCTTTGGGCAGGACCAAAATCTAGTTAATTGACGTTGATATTTTATCAATGGTCCCAAAGAACCAATGAAATGGCATAACTGCAGTGCTTGCCACAACTTTATTCCGATCCGGCCCACCATTTGCGTCAATGTGGCAATCGTGGTCCAAGTCTCCGAGGTCAAAAAATGCGATGCCTGAAAGCAATCCTTTTCTACAAGGTTCTTAAAACCACCTGTTTCCATACCTGGAGGGAAACTAGGGTTTCCTAGGATAGGGGACAATGGTGATTGTATCGAGGAATGTTTAGAGTTCTGACAAATCCTAGAGGTAATTCGCAGTGTGGGGCCTATGGTGGAGTGCGTTTTAAGAGGGGCTGGGAGTACTGCGTAGCACCGAAGTGCTCTACGCAGAGGCACCGGACTGAACTGTTATTCTAGGTCTGTCCAAAGTTTAAGTTCTGTATGTCTACACCAGTCAATCACTCTGCCAAAATGGGTGGTATAGACCCTGGCAATCCACTGAATCATATGGTCTCCCAATCCCATATACCTCAAGACCTCAAACATAAAATGGCAATTTACACTGTCAAATGTTTTTTCCGCATCGGCACTCAGAAATACACAGGGAGTATTTGTTTTATTGGCAGGATGAACCAGATTAAGTACCTTGAGGGTATTATCCCTCGCTTTCCGGGAGGGGATAAACCCTACTTGAGCTAAGTGCACCAGCTGGGAAAGCAGTGGTTGAAGGCGTAAATTTAGTGAAAAGCTTTAGATCCACATTCAGCAGGGAGATTGGTCGATAATGACCAGATTCCGATGGATCCTTCCTTTCCTTTAGAATTACCGAAATATGTGCCAGGAGGGCATCTGGGGGTATTACTGTGGTCTGGCCTAATGCATTGTATAGTTCTGTCATATGGACGCTTAATAATGGGAAGAAGTTTTTATAATACTGTATGGTGAATCCATCGGGCCCTGGTGCCTTCCCTGTATTAACGGTTTTTATCACCATGTTTAATTCTTCGATGGAGATGGGTGCTTCCAAGCTAATGCGGGCCAAGGATGGCAACCGGGGGGAGATGTGCTGAGGAAAGATAGTCCTTCAGATTGGACGAAGGTAAAGATGTTGGTGCCAAATTGTCTAAGGAGAACTAATATTCTCCAAACATTTGCAAAATATCCTTTGGCAACTAAATTAATTGTCCATCCCTTCCTTTTATATGGGGTATCTATGATGTCATACCCTTTTCCTTCAGTTTCCCAGCCAGCAGATTACTGCGTTTATTACCCAGATCATATGTTTCCCTCCTGCTTGTATTTCTACTTTAGCTTTGAAGTGAAGATCTGTTATCTGTTGCCCCAAGTGGTCAAGGTCCTTCCCTAGAGAGGGCTCCTGCGTCTGCTTATGTTGTGATTCTAGGACCTGAATACCTTCTAGCAATTTTTTTTACCTGTGCTTCTTGCGCTTTCTTTAATTGGGACCTATGTTTATTCAGGTTTACTGCCTTATGTGCCTCCCATACCATGCCCGGGTCACTCCCCGGAGTGTCGTTTACCTGGAAGTATGCTGCAATTTCTTTAGCCACGTCATCTTGAATTTCGGGATTCTGTAGCAGGCTCTCATTTAAGCGCCAGCTCAACTCCAGAGAGCAAGCTGGGCCAGACAGGGATCGGCAAAGTATAACCAGGGCATTGTCTGACCACGTTATACTTCCTATGATCACTTCTAATACTGAGGTGAGTAGATGGTGCAGAACCAGGAAAAGATCTATGCGGGAATACAATTGATGGGTGTTAGCGAAAAAAGTGTAATCTCTTTCCCCTGTGTGTAAAGTCATGCATCTATCAGCTGCAACTCATGTAATTTCCACATAATACATTTCCTGGTGCCACCCAGGACAGAGGAAGTCCCCGATGAAGTATCCACTCTAGGGTCTAATGCAGGGGTCTCAAACTGGCGGCCCTCCAGCTGTTGCAAAACTACAAGTCCCATGAGGCATTGCAAGGCTGACAGTTACAAGCATGACTCTCACAGCCAGAGGCATGATGGGACTTGTAGTTTTGCAACAGCTGGAGGGCCGCCAGTTTGAGACCCCTGGTCTAATGGGATATTAACCCCCCCCCCCAGAATTAATTTGCCTTCCGCAAACTCTGCTACAGGCATGGTACACACATGGGAAGAATCTATTCTGAAGGAAGGGGGGCCCACCCACCTTAAAGTGTGTCTCCTGCACAAATGCCACCTCTGTCCGAGATCGTTTTAATTCATTAAGAAGCATCTTCCATTTTTCCATGACATTAAGTCCCTTAGCATTTAAGAAGGTCAGCCTCATACCTTCCATCCTCTCTAGGTTTCAAGGGAGGGAGAGGGCAAGAAAGAGAGAGGGGAAAGAAAGAAAAAAGTGTCCAACCCAGACACTTCTCCCTTTTATACCTTTATATCATGTCAGGTTAGATACGCCCTATCACGGTCTCTCCTACTCCTTCCCCCCTCCCCATCCACCGATATACCTAAATAGGAAGGATGCCGGGGAAGGGCATAAAAACAGGGAGGCAGAGGAGGAAAGAAGGGGGGGAACCCCCTCCTTATATAAAGTTTGATGGTATATACTTATCTCAATTCCCCTCTAACTCCCTAACTTTATCTTATCTTCTATTAGTTCCCTGATCTTACCCCCACTATCTACAATTTCCTTCCCAAAACTTCTCTCTCAACTCATCTCCCTTCTGTTGCCCCACTCTGTCTCCTCCCTATATCCTCCCCATCCCCCTCCATGTGGCCCAGATTTATATACTCATATTCCCTATCTGGATCCTCCCTTCCAGTTCCATCGTCTGCTTCCTCCACAGTAATCCCGTATCTTCGTGACAATCCCATAACCCCCTCCCTCCCCCCTAAAAAAGGGGAAACCCCCGTGGCTAAATCCCCCCCCCCTACCCCGACCTCTAAACCCTATAACATACAATATCCATATATTTGTCTTTATCTCCCCTGTGAAATACAAATCTTATAAAATTATTATGTGTATAGTGCTTATCGGGTCTACATCTACTGTGTACCTCGACCCCTACTAGGGTTGTCCACTAATCTATATCTAGAGGGATTCCAGAAGCTCCAAAGATGATATTTAATATCGGCTCTATTATAAATATAAAATAAAAATTTCTCCTTTACCAATAGGTCACAGAAAAATAAAACATTTTTATTTATTTTTTAAAAGGTGAGAAAAACCCTACAACTTGACCCTCAGCTACAATACTAACCTATTCTCAAAATACCAACCTAATCTTTCTCTTCGTTCCTCTCAAGACCTCTATCTCTTTACGTCCTTTGTCATCTCCTCCCATGCTTGCCTCCAGGACTTTTCCCGAGCTTCCCCCATCCTATGGAACTCCCTATTCCCAATCTGTCTGATTATTTTCTACTCTGTTTGCTTTTAGGCAATCCCTAAAAAAAACTCTCCTCTTCAGGGAAGCCTAGTCTGCTTACACCTAACAACTGTACTTTTATTTTCTTCATCAGCTCATCCCCCACAGCTATTACCTTTTGTATCACTTGATCCTCTCATCTAGATTGTAAGCTCTCATGAGCATGGCCCTCTGATTCCTCCTGTATTGAATTGTTTTGTAGCTGTATTGTCTGCCCTAGTGTTGTAAAGTGCTGTGCAAACTGTTGCCGCTATATAAATCCTGTATAATAACAATAATTTAAAGTTGTTGTAAACCTCAGTCATGGAATTTGAGCAAAGCACATATAGCTGTAGTGTTTACTTATCTCTCCACAAAGCTCTAAGTGCCGTTCCCCTCTCTGCCCCCTCCTTTGTGCTCCTGACAGATGAAGAAAGATTTTTTAATTTTTGGGGGAAAATTCTTTTTATTAGACTTTACCAAAGAAATATACATACAAAACATACAAAATTGCAAGGTATAACCTGGTATCAGATCTCACTTCAGGTTAGTAACCTCATTAACTATGTATAAGTACAAGAAAAGAACAAAATCCCCCACCCGCCTTTACATTTGCAACATTCCTTAAGTGTATAGGAAAACTAGACAAAGACTAAGGGCCCTATCAGCTTCATTCATCATCATTGTGTAGTAACCATATGGAACAGTAAGGATCCCTTGGTTAAAACCCTTCAATTCACTCATGAGAGAAATATGTCAGGGCTTCCACCATAATAGAGTATAATAAGCTCAGTGGGAGCAGGTTAAATTGAATGTAGCAGTACCATGCCGATACCAGAGTTCTGAACGGATAGTCCCACATATCCTCCCAATCATTTCCCTGTAAATAAGGAATTAATGGTATCCAACTCTCCCTGCATTTGGTAAGTGCTTTTGACCTCAAGCAAGCAGTTATTTATAAACCTCAGATAGGAGCTTCTTCAAAGAGTCATCACATAATAGTTGTTCCAGAGGAGAAGACTCAAGCTCTAGGGTTTCAGACCCAAATTGTGCTGTGAAGACGTGTTGCAACTGCAAGTAACAGAATAAATACCAGTTCTGGAGGTGGTATTGGACCTTAGCTGATCAAACATAAGGAATCTCCCTATCCCGACAATATCTTGTACTTGTTTGATGCGAACCCGGGCCCACAAGACGGGGTCCAGACTTCCACCAAAGTGAGAAAACTTGGGATTGAACCAAAAGGGACAGATGGCGAAGGGACCAACCCATTGGCTTCATCAGCACCTGCACCCTGTCCCAAGCACGCAAAGTGCTACGAATGTACCCAGTTAAAGGGCAGGTCACCTGGGAACCTCTATAGATTAAATAATATAGACTCTCATAAGATCCTAGAAGAGCAGCTTCAAGCACGGTTACAGCATCCCCATCATCGTGTAACAACCAACGCCTAGCAACGACTTTTCGGCCTGCTAAAAAATATTTAAAGAGGTCTGGTAATGTCAGGCCTCCCTATCCGAGAGGTTCCTGCAAGGTATGAAGCCCTATCCTTGGATGAGAAGAAGACCAGATTATGGAGCTAAACAGACTATTTGCACACTTAAAATATGAACAAGGGATCCAAATTGGAGAATTTTGTAAGAAGTACAAAAAGATTGGTAAGATTTTCATCTTTAAAAGATTGACCTGTCTGATCAATGAAAGTGGTAAATGTCAAACTGGGTCCTTACCTTAGTAATGAGGGGAAGTAGATTAAGCAACATATAATCTCCCACCCTGGGTGAAATACAAACACCAAACACCATTTAAATTCCGAGACCCAAGGTATAGAAACATTTTGCACAACCTGTGCCTGGGCTTCAGCATCTATGGGAAATATGCTGGATTTCTCCCTGTCCACTCTTAGACCTGAAAAACACTCAGTTATTCAGTATCTCAACCACTGCTGTAAGCAATGGCCCAGGATCCTGCAAAAAGAGAAGAAGGTCATCTGCATATAATGCTGTGCACTCATGAATTCTTCCCACCTTCAAAGCTCTAACCGCCGATAACCCCTGCTAGGCAATGGCGATAGGTTTCCTTGCAAGTGCAAATAAAGAGGGAGAAAGCGGGCACCCTTGGCGAGTACCTCTACCCATGAAAACTGAGAATAAACCGCCTTAGCAAGTCGAATGCCTGCCTTTGGACTACTGTAGAGCAAAGATATCCATGCAAGATACTGATTACCAAGACCCATATATCTTAAGACCATGGACATATAGGTTCAGTCCACTGAGTCAAAAGCATTTGCCATGTCAAGTGACACCTGCACCCTCGCCCCAGGATTAGCATGATTGTCAACCAACGTAGTGATGGCCTGCGACAATCTAGTGGCCAATACCTTGGTCAAGATTTTAAGGTCTTGGTTCAGAAGGGCAATGGGTCTATAGGAGGAACATTCAAGAGGATTCTTCCCCGGCTTAGGTAAAGAACAACCTGAGCCTCAATAAGGGAGTCAGGAAGAACCTTATTCTCTATACAAAAGTGTAATAGTGATTTAAGTCTCGGAAACAAGAACCTCAATGTTCAGCCTATACTATTCAACACAAAAACCAACTGGTCCAGGTGATTTATGAGGGGGGAAGACCCGCATAGCTAAGTCTATCCCTTCCTCAGTGATATCCGAGTCAAGGCTGTCCCTATCTGTATCAGACAGGACAAGGACAACTAAGAAGGAGAGCAGAGTCTCCAGTTCTTGCAGATTGTAAGTGGAAATAGGCGCTTAAAGAGTTTTGTAACATTCCACAAAAGTATCTAAGATGTCAGCCGGATCTGTAAGCAGCAATCCCTACCTATTTTTAGGTAGGGATTGTTGCAAGGGACATTTGTCGGTACCCTCTGTTCCACCACCAACATGGCTAACAACTTTCCATTCTTGTTGCCCTGCTCAAATAGAGACTCAGCCCTTCTGACCCAAAAAGTCTGGGTTAGTTCAGTAAGAAAACAATAGGCACCATCGTCTTTTAAAATGAACAAAGAAGAAAAACCATATTGGGGAACATGGGACTTTAAGGGGGCTTATTAATACAAATGGATATATCACACTAAATTTAATAAAAAAATATGTATTTTTATCACAAAAAAGAATAGCATCACAAAAGTCACTTCCTTCGTACAGTTTTCCACGTAATCATTCTACATGTTTTACCTTACGGCTTCTTTGGGAAAATGGGTGGACTTTACTTCTAGTAAATAGATACAAAGATAAATCTGCAAAAAAAAAAAAAGGACATAAGAACATGTTAAAGCACACATATTAATACATACATAGATGCCTCCGTGTAGATAGCAGGAATTTCCCAACCAGAGGTTCTAGCCATAAAGTTTAGGGGACTCGGGGCCAGATTTACAGTAGGTGACTGATATCAGAACGAATTTCTGGACATAAATGGTCCCGCCAGCAGGAATCCCCCAACTAAGCCAGATCACCTACAGAGAGAGGTATAAATAACTTGTATATGATTTTAAAACCAATGTTTCCTGTGGATAAATCAAAAATGTTAGTATGACGTGTCAATCTTAGTGCATGTCTATATTTATATTTAATTATGATATTAAATCCTTCAACAGGAAAAATGGGTATATGCTTACATAAGAAACTTCTTTTAAATGGATAGCTGGAAGCCAATAATTTCAGCAATGATTTTCTAAGCTATATAGAGCCAAAGTCAGGTCTCTGAAAGTAAGGTAACATTAGGGCTTAAGAGAGACCATATAGTTGTAATAAGTTCCCTTATGAATTCCATCAATTAACAATTCCTGCTTTTGTAATAATGGAAAAACTTGCCTTCACATGCTATTTAGTCAGTGGGTACAAAGACTCCATGGCAAAACGGAATATAGAAGCAACCATAAATGAAGAAAATAAATCTGCAGGTAAAAATAAAAAAAGGGAATAGAGCCTTAAATATACCACACCTTTTCTTATCAAGTAGTGCACTGCAATTGCAGTGCATATGAGAGGTATTATCAATAAGTTCAATAGCTCTATCTGTTAGTAGCTGCATGAGGTGTAAGGCTCCCAGGGACTCCAGCAATGTAAATAACGCTGCATGAGCCTATTTATACCCCACTCCAGTGCATCAGGTGGGCTTGACGTCACACCCTGATGATGAAAATCGGACGCTCTGGAAAAATGCTGTATCACAGAAGGAGCGCCGCCTCTCCACAGAAGCCCCGCCCCAATGGCTGACAGACAGAGGGGCCACTGCACACTAAGGGCGTGCCGAGCATGGTGACACCATCACATACGTCAGCCGTTCATCAGAAAAACTGTGCCGCAAAGAGAAACACCTCATTTCCGGATACACTGGGATGCACTTGTTTCCATGGGAGCTCAGCAAGTGATCCCTTGAGATCAAGGATCATACTGTTGTGGGCCCCTAGGTGTCCGTGCAGGGATCCTATGGCAAATAGGTGGACATCATGCCCGATGAACCACTCTGGATGAAGGAAAAAGAGAGAAAAGAAACAAAAGGATTTATTAGATTTCTAGAGTAGGATCGATGGCGTTTCTGTACATCAGCAGAAAAATCTGGGAAAAGAATCACTGGTGTTTCATATGGCAATTCAGGGTGCTTCCTTGCTTCATCCAAGATCGTGTCTCGATCCCTGAAATTTAAAAAATGTACCAGGAATGGTCTAAGCGGTCTGCCAGCAGGGCGTTTGCCATTAGGAACTCTGTGCACCCTCTCGACAACATAGGTAGGTGGCATGTCAGGTAAATTCAGCAGCTTTTTAAAGAGTGACTCTGCAAAGACAGCATGGTGTAAGCCTTGGCCCCTTCCGGAAGTCCACCCACGCGGATGTTGTTGCGGATCTGTCTGCTAATCCTCCACCGATCCGATGCGATCCTCCGCTTCAGTAAGCCGACCTCTGATTTTGTCAACGTCATGGCAAATCAGTGTACATTCAGAGGTCAAGTGATCGATGCATACCATCAGAACTGCCTTATACCCCTCGATGGCCTCTAGGATAGGCTTTGTAATGGCATCTGGGGCTGCCTCTGAAGCAGGACAAGGAATTTCTGCAGCAGGAGGAGAGGACGCCATTGCGGTGTGTGTTGCAGCGGCACTCAGCTCTTTTCTCTACTCCACGCTGAGCTCCGGATGGTGAAAGGAAGATGGCTCTGGGAGAGCATATGCCTGCCCCTTCCTGGAGTGCTGAGGCTTCGGGTCTTGGGCATCTTACCCCGATCTTTCGGCGACATGAGTGCAGTCACCGAGGGCTCCAGGAGGCAGAGAGAGGCAGCTGAAGTCAATTAATTGAGAGAAAAGAGCCACTGTCACGAAAAATATCCAGGATTAACACGGAACTCATGGACCACGTGTCTGTCTTGGCTCACATCTGGCCACACACCCCCCCCCCCCCCCTCCCCATGAAGAAAGATTTCACAATCTACCCTTTTAAAGTTGTGTAGAGAGGATAGGACTATAGATAAACAAGTAAAACCTATGGAGGATGATTTCTTTCACTTCTGTGTATCACCTGAGGCTGTTCACTTCACTGGGTATATGTGAGAGTTTACAAAAGTAAAGCTATCCTTTAAATTAAGTGAATACGGACATGATTATGCTCTAGTTTACTAAGGAACTATAGCATTTCCAGCATCACTGCCAAATGTAAATCACCTGTTTGCAATGCACTTCACATACACTCATTGGACAATTTATTAGGGTCATTTGTACACCTGCCTATTATGTAGTTGTCTTATCACTCAATCATGTGACAACAGCGCAACACATAAAATCATGCAGATACAGGTCAACAGCTTTAGCTAATGCTCTCATCAAACATCATAAATGGGGGATCGTAGCTTTTGATCATGCTGACAGACAGGCTGGTATGGGTATTTCTGTTAGGTTTTACTCCTGTGAGCTAAGAACAGAAAACTGAGGCTACAGTGCGCACTGGCTGACCAAAACTGGATAGTTAAAGCCTGAAAAAACTTAGCCTAGTCTGATGACTTCTGATTTTTTGATTTTTTGATTTTTGAGGCCAGTCACTGCATCTGAATGCAGTAGAGTACCATAAGCATAGGTAGAAAAGGAGATCTGCAGGATAAATGTGCAGCTGTCAAATATGTAGAAATTGCTTCATGAAATCATGTCAACATGGACCAGAATCTCAAAGGAATGTTTGTGAAATGTGAAATACTGTAAATGGCACAAAGAATTGAGAGCAAAGCAAGGCTCAACTTAGTATTAGTATAGAGTCCCTAACAAAGTGCTCTATGAGCGTACATGCATATAATCGTCTATTGCTACAGGCAATGGACATGGCACATTACAATGGAGAGAGATGCTGTATCTTAATATAGATTTTTGTATGATGTAGACCTGCCAGAAATTACATACAGAGCAGGAGTAGCGGAGTAGCAAGAGGAGTGATAGATTTTTAAAGTTTTGCTGTATCTGAGTTAGTATTAGAAGCACACAGAGAGGGTTGTTATTTCTTGAAATTTTCAGAACTTCTATTAAGGAGAAAGTTTAGATGCAATAATTGATTCTTGCAATTTATTAATATATGTCTTCATTTACTAGGTTAAGAAACAAATTCTGGATGAAGAAATCATTTGTTCTCCAGAAGCATCTGTTCTTTTGGCCTCCTATGCTGTTCAAGCTAAGGTGAGACCATAAAAAAATACAACAATGCTAAGTGTTCATATAAAATTGTATTGCTTCCAGGAAATGTCATACATAATCCTCATTTAAAAAGAAAAAAGCATGATAAAATTAAATTGAAATTGTAAGAATGTGGATGTTAGGAATAAATTAGAACTGCGCAGGCTTTTTCATTTTCTTTGCCTGTGATTGGGTATTCTTTGCAAAAGTAAAATTCACCACATTGACTAAGCTCTGGGGAAAATTCCCTTGAAAAGTAAACAGCCTGTTTGCCTTTAGTAAAGTAACAGCCCCCACCTGCATGATATATGTAATTTTTTTTATTTTTGCCATAGTTACCCTTTTAGATTTTAGAAACTGTACACTTATGGCAACAGTTTGGGGTGGTACTTTTAAAAACTAGGTCTATAAAGACATAGTTTGATGAGTTTGGTGAAAGGAAATTGAGTAGCTAGCACAGATATTTGAACACAATCCTATTAACGACCTTTGGAATTATTTGGAATTCTGATCACCGGGTCTTCTCATCCTTATCAGACCCTAAAAAGTGGAGGAGCAAATTCATATTAATGGTCATGGCTGCTAGACTAATACATCTCACTAATCATTCCATGACTGCTGCCCCTCTCTGCCAATCCCTTCACTGGCTTCCCATACCCCACTTTGTAAAATTCAAAATGCTAACCATAACATACAAAGCCATCCACAACATCACCCCCATCTACATCACCAACCTCATCTGCAGATATCGCCCAAATCGTCCCCTCCGCTCCTCCGATGACCTCCTGCTTTCTAGCTCCCTTGTTACCTCCTCTCATGCTCGCCTTCAATACTTCTCTAGAGCCTCTCCCATCCTCTGGAACTCCCTACCCCAGTCTGTCCGATCAGCCCCTACCCTGTCCACCTTTAGGAGTTCCCTGACTAATTTATTCAGGGAAGCCTATCCCACACCCACCTAACTGTCCCCGAGCCAAACCCCCATCAAATCATTCTCTGAAGCTATTACCTTTTGTACCACCACCCCCTCCCTTTAGAATGTAAGCTCTACAAGCAGGGCCCTCCTGTACCTTTTGTATTGTACTGTAATTGTGTTGTCCCCCCTATACATTGTAAAGTGCTGCGTAAACTGTTGGTGCTATATAAATTGTGAATAATAATAATAATAATAATAATAATAATAATGGTTTTGGAATATGATGTCCAACAAGCTTATATAGATGTGATAGGCATTCACAAACTTATGTCAATACAGTATATTGTATATTATATCAAAGTCCTGCTCCTACACCTGGGGAGCATGCTTCTTAGCACCACACTTTCTTTTTCTCTATTTTGAAGGGAAAATCTCGTACCTCTGAAGAATTGGCAGACTGGGGCTTGGCCGATATCTAAAAAATATCTCCTATTCACTAATCCTCCCACTAGATATGGACATATTAGCAATAATATTAATTTCATGCATATTTTTAAGCATCATTTTTTCTCAAACACTATGTTCAAGAAAAGACTGATTTTACCAAGTATTTTTTCAGGTCTTTTAATAATATAACACACTGTTTTTGTTTTTACAGTATGGTGACTATAACCCTAACATACACCAGCCTGGATTTTTATCTCAAGATGAGTTGTTGCCTAAACGAGTATGTATAATACTGTTATTGTCACTGTGCAATTGATCGGTAAAATAGTTATAGTCTTTATTTTCCGATAAAGTATATGTTTTGTTTTTTTTAGGTTCTGCAACAATATCAGATGACATCAGAAATGTGGCAGGACAAAATAACAGCTGTGCATGCAGGTCACAGAGGAATTTCTAGGTATGAATAACATTGAGTAACAATTACAATGAGGCAGGTGTCAGAAACCATGAATCAGAGACAGAAGTACAGTTAGAACACACTTGTTTATTAATAATAATAATAATAATAATAAGCTAAACATAGTCAAAACATAGTCAGAGTTCAGGAACCGGATTGGATAGTCAGACAAGAAAAAACGTCAGGGAGCCAGAGATGAGCGTAGTAGAACAGCAAGCAGAATCTGGAGCCAGAAGGAATGTCAGCCAAGCAAGTTTTTAACAGGAACACAGGAGAGCGCCTCTAGAGATGTGACTAAGGCGAAAGCAGAGATCATCTGGGCTGGACGGCTTAAGTAGGCAGGACTGACGAGCAGGATATCATCAACAGGTGAGTCACTGTGGAGAGATAGGAGCTGGCAATTAGCCGACAGCTGAGCGGCCAGCTTTGAGAAGGAAGAGGTGAGCCCAGGCCCTGACAGCAGGCTAAAATGGACCAGGAAGTATTCCATTGTTAGATTCTTTAAGAAAGATCCAACATGCTCTAGATCGGGGGTTTCCAAACTTTTTAAGCAAAGGGCCAATTGACTGTTCTTCAGGCTTTAGGAGGGCCAGACTGTGGCCAGTGGGAGTAGAACATGCCCCAGCATCAGTGGCAGTAAACAATGTCCAGTCATTGGTTTTAGTGGGAGGAATAGTGCCCAATGGTTGATATCAGTTGATATCAGTGGGAGGATTAGTGCCCCATTGTTGGTATTTAGGGGAGAAATAGTGCCTGATTGTTGGTGTCTGTGGGAGGAATAGTGCCCCAACACTAGTGTTAGTGGAAGGAAGAGTGCCCCCTCATTGTTGTGCAGTGGATGGTGCCTCAAGGGCTGGAGAAAGGAAAGCAAAGGGTCACATCCAGCCCGAAAGCCGCTGTTTGGAGACCACTGCTCCAGAGTTTTCCTGATTGGTAATGTAGCAGATATTTAATAAAAATGTACGGCAAAAGAAAATATGAATAAGCCAAACAGCAAAAGGAATGAAACAATGGTACAAATACAGCAAACAATATATAAAGTTTACCTAATCTAACAAAAAATTTAATAAATTGAAGCTTTACAATTATTCCATGTTACATAGTTACATAGTTAGTAAGGTTGAATAAATATACCAGTCCATCCTGAGTCTAAAATTGTCCCCATCCCTGTATACTCACTTCAGTCCCTATCCTCAAGTAGCCTACAATCCAAGGTCCCCATTCATATACTAGGGCCAATTTTGAACAGAAGCCAATTAACCTACCAGCATGTCTTTGGAGTGTAGGAGCAAACTGGAGTACCTGGAGGAAACCCACACAGGCACAGGGAGAACATGTAAACTCCAGGCAGGTGGTGTCATGGTTGGGATTGGAACCAGGTACCCTTTTTACTGCTAGGTGAGAGTGCTACCCACTACACCACTGTGCCGCCGAAGATGTGAAAACAGCATTAGACATGTGCGCTGTCAATAAATTTGTTTTGTTTCGTTCTGTTCCGTATTAGCTGTTAATTTGTATTTCGTAATTTGTGTCCAAAATTCAATTTGGATTCCTACGGAATACGAATTTTCGTTAGGTTCGTTAACTTTTCGTAACAGTTATGAACGTTCATTATGATGGATTTAAAAAGCAAAAAATACCTTTCTCAATATGGCAGTGGTTGACTCATTATGCTCATTATGAGGGGCTCCCACCATCCCTGTGCTGACTTCCTCCTGGGGCTGTACCCCTGCTGTGCTCATTACGAGGGGCTCCTACCATCCCTTTGCTGTGCTGACTTCCTCCAGGGGCTGTACCCCTTCTGTGCTCCTTATGAGGGGCTCCCACCATCCCTGTGCTGTGCTCATTATGAGGGGCTCCCACCATCCCCGTGTTGTGCTGACTTCCTGGGTTCTTAACTTCATTATAACGAATAATCGTAATTATTATGACAATAATAAAACGATATTAACGAACATTCTTATTTTGTCCAATTCTGAATCTCCCATCGACTACCAGTACCAGTCTCCCACTCCCATATTAAAAAAGGTAATTTTCCCAACCCTCACTCAGCAGCAGAAGAAAACCTCTGATTGGTCAACAAAATACCAGTCACGTTTCTGTTGTAACGGAATTTGGATCCGAAATTCGTCAACTAAATTTCGTATTTCGTATACAATTTGGAAGCATAGAAATTCATATTTCGGATGCTTCCGAATTAACGAATTTTTGGAAATTCGTACGAATTTTCTATTCGTACAAAACAAACCACACATGTCTAAACAGCCATAGTTTTCATTTTTCAAACTAAGTAGATCTTCTGCAAGTAAAAATTCTGTTAATACTGCTACAAATCCTGTGTGCTTGTATTTGTAGCTGTACAATGAACTGAAATCTCACAAATTTTAAAACAAAGGAAAACAACCCATAAAAGAATGAAAACGAATACAGCCACCGACTCTAAGGACTGGCAATCTGCAAAATATTACATTTTGTTTTTTGGGTTTGGATACACTTTCATACAATTCAGATTTTTGTTTGGGATTTGTCTGAATACTACACTAATCATAACAAACAGATTCTTGTTTAAGTATGTTCTATTTAATGATATATACAATGTTAACATTTTGTAGGGATGAAGCAGAGATGAATTATTTAAAAATTGCACAAGACTTGGACATGTATGGTGTGAACTATTTTCCCATCACAGTGAGTAATGCATGTTTCATTTTTTAAAAACAAACATACCACAAAGGTTATATAAATGACCATGGGAGTTATTTACGAAAGGAAAATCCACTTTGTACTGCAAGTGCAAAGCAAAGTGCACTGAAAGTGCACTTGGAAGTGCAGTCACTGTAGATCCGAGGGGGACATGCAAGGAAAATAAAAAACAGCATTTTAGCTTGCACATGATTGGATGATAAAATCAGCAGAGCTTCCACTCATTTCAGATCTACCCCTTAGATATAGAGCAACTGCACTTGAAAGTGCACTTTTAGTGCACTTTCAAGTACACTTGCAGTGCAAAGTGGATTTTCCATTTGTAAATAACCCCCCATGTCTCTAGCTCCTTTGAAAGCTGTTTCAAGCTAAATTCTTATCCAGGCATTGACCTGCAATATACACTGCTCATAAAATTCAAGGAACACTTTGAAAACACATCAGATCTCAATGGGGACAAATATCATACAGGATATCTATACTGATGTGGACTGGGTAATGTGTTAGGAACGAAAGAATGCCACATCGTTTGATGGAAATAAAATTTTTCAACAGAGGGCTAAATTCAAAGATACACCGAAAATCGAAGTGAAAAAATGATGCAGCAGGCTAGTCCATTTTGCTGAAATTTAATTGCAGCAACTCAGAATTGTATGGCCCCCACATGCTTCTAATGAGATGACGGATGGTGTCCTGGGGTATTTCCTCCCAGATCTGGACCAGGGCATCACTAAGCTATTGAACAGACTGAGGCGCAACCTGGCAGTGTCAGGTGGATTGAAACATAATGTCCCAGAGGTGTTCTATTGGATTTAGGTCAGGTGAGCATGGGGGCCCATTCAATGGTATCAATTCCTTCATCCTCCAAGAACTGGCTGCATACTCTCGCTACATGAGGTCGGGCACCAGAAGGAACCCAGGACCCACTACACCAGAGTAGGGTCTGGTAATGAGCACAGGGCCCACTAGAGGACTTCGGGCCCTCCGGCCATCTTCATGAAGACTGTTCCTGATTGAACAGTCTGAATAGGGGGTGGAAGCTGCACCCATGGACAGATTCATGCATTGCATGAATCTCTCCATTGTTCCTTAGGAGTGGTGGATGCACCGCCACTGGTCTCGGGTGTTTTGAATGCTAAAACAGGATGCCCCATATTTTTTCTCCAGCTATTTTGCCATTAGTCTTCACCAGTTTCCCAATTGCTGCCAATTAAAAGCATGCTAACAACATGATGCTCCCATCACCATTCCTCACTGTGTAGATATTATTCTCAGGGTGGCTATCGGTTTTGGCTTTTCCCAAAATTTATAGGAAGAACAAAAAGCTCTATTTTGGTCTCATGAACAATCTTTTTCCACAAGCTTGCTCTGTCTCTCACAATAATTTTGTCAACCAGCAAATGGGATTTGATGTGAGTTTTTTAACAGTGGCTTTTTTTTTTTATCTTCCCGCTTCAGAAAGCTCAGCTTTGTGGAACATCTAAATGACAGTATTCCTGTGGATGGTTAATACAATTTTAGCTGTAGATCTTTGCATCTTATTGAAAGTTAGCAGTATGCTACTGGTTGCTTCTTTGACTGGTGCCCTCCTGATGCCCAATTTCTTAGTTTTATTAGAAAGTCTTCACTAGGCATAGTAGCAGGGGACCTATATTATATTCTTTCAGTTTTTTTAAAAAATAATGCATTTAATGGTCCACTCTGCATGTCTAAAGTTTTGGATGTTTTTTTTTTAACCCAAACATGTTTTGATAGCTACTTGGTGTCATGATCAGGAGTCAGGCTTGAAGACCAGTTGCTGTAGCAGTAGCGGAACTATGACCAACCAGAACCCTGGTGAATGACGCAGGCACACCTGAGGTGCGGAGTCTATGTACTAACCAGTGTTCACCAAAGCTCATGATGGTGAAGATGGATTTTTCCTGCGTGTTAGTACCAGATCCTTAGGATTACCCCACCAGGAGGTGAGCAAGCTAGGGTGCAGCAGCGAATAAGCAGGTAGGTATCAAACAGAAGCCTAGTCAGTAAACAAGCCAAAAGTTCAGTAACGAGTAGTTGCAGGTTGGGATCAGGCAGAAGCGTAGTCAAGGAACAAGCCAAAGGTCGATAACGAGTGGTAGCAAAATATGGGTGGCAGCAGGGAAGACAGGAGCGAGATACTGGATGGAGAGAGCACAATATTCTGGCAAACAGGAAGTGCAGAGGCAGGGCTTAAATCAGGAAATTCATTGGAGGAGCAAAGAGTTCAGGGTTCAAGACAAACCAGGTTCAAGACAGGATCACTGAATTTTTCTTAGGAACTGTCCTATATTCCAGGTAGCTCAGCAAGAAGAGTCATTGCCCCAACACAGCAGAGGTTCAGAGACACTTGGTCTTGTTTCTGGTTAGGTCTCCTAAAAAAGGAACCTTCCAGAAACAAATGTATTTATTTGGAGATTATATTCCACTTTATTGTACACATGGGGGTTCCAGTTTACTTCGGAAAGAAGTTGGATTCGGCAGAGTTTATTTAGGGATGTCACAGCCAGGAGGGTGAACACATACAGTTGATATAAAAAGTCTACACACCCCTGTTAAAATGTCAGGTTTCTTTGATGTAAAAAAAGAGACAAAGATAAATCATTTCAGACATTTTTCCACCTTTATTGTGACCTATAAACTGCACAACTCAATTGAAAAACAAACTGAAATCTCTTGGGGGGGGGGGGGAGGTAAAAAAAATTGTAAATAATGTGGTTGCATACTGTAGGTGTGCGCACTCTCTTATAACTGGGGCTGTAGCTGTGTTCAGAATTAAGCAATCAGATTCAAACTCGTGTTAAATAGGAGTCAGTAGACACCTGCCATCATTTAAAGTGCCTCTGATTAACCCCAAATAAAGTTCAACTGTTCTAGTAGGTCTTTCCTGACATTTTTTTAGTCGCATCCTACAGCAAAAGCCTTGGTCTGCGGAGAACTTCCAAAGCATCTGAAGGATCTCATTGTTAAAAAGGTATCGGGAGAAGGGTACAAAGGAATTTCCAAGGCATTAGATATACCATGGAACACAGTGAAGACAGTCATCATCAAGTGGAGAAAATATGGCATAATAGTTACATTACCAAGAACTGGACATCCCTCCAAAATTGATGAAAAGACAAGAAGAAAACTGGTCAGGGAGGCTGCCAAGAGGCCTACAGCAACATTAACCACTTGCCGCCCGCCCTATAACAAATAGACGGTGGCAAAGTGGTTGCATAATCCTGACCGGATGTCATATGACGAGATCAGGATTATGAGCCGCTGCGCCCACGGGGGCGCGCATCGCGGCGGTCGTTGTTGCGGGGTGTCAGTCTGACACCCGGCAACTACGATCTCGGTAAAGAGTCTCCGACGGAGACTCTTTACCACGTGATCAGCCGTGTCCAATCACGGCTGATCACAGTGTAAATAGGAAAAGCCGGTGATCGGCTTTTCCTCACTCGTGTCTGTCAGACGCGAGTAGAGGAGAGCCGATCGGCTGCTCCTCTGACAGGGGGGGTCTGTGCTGATCGATTATCAGCACAGCCCCCCCGAGGATGCCCACACTGGACCACCAGGGACGCCACCAGACCACCAGGGATGCCCAGGACAAGGTATGCCACCCTAGACCCCCAGGGATTCCAGTCAGTGCCACAATGGATGCCAATCAGTGCCCATAATGGATGCCAATCAGTGCCCACAATGGGCATCACTGATTGGCATGCATTATTGATTGGCACTGATTGGCATCCATTAGTACAATATATTATAATACAATGCCGCCTATCAGTTCCCATCTGTGCCGCCTATTAGTGCCCATCCATGCCACCTATCAGTGCCCATCCATGCCACCTATCAGTGCCCATCCATGCCCACCTGTGCCGCCTACCCATGCCCACCTGTGCCGCCTACCCATGCCCACCTGTGCCACCTACCCATGCCCACCTGTGCCGACTAACCCATGCCTACCTGTGCCACCTATCCATGCCCATCCATGCCAATCCGTGCCAGCTATCAGTGCCAATTTGTGCCACCTATCAGTGCCCATCCGTGTCGCCCATCAGTGCCACCCATCAGTGCCGCCTATCAGTGCCACATATCGGTGTCCATCAATGCCACCTCATCAGTGCCACTTCATTGGTGCCACCTCATCGGTGCCCATCAGTGCCGCCTTATCATTGCCCATCAGTGTAACCCCATCAGTGCCCATCAGTGAAGGAGAAAACTTACTTATTTGCAAAGTTTTGAAACTGAAACAAAAAAAAAACATTATTTTTTTCAAAATTTTCAGTATTTTTTTATTTGTTTAGCAAAAAATAAAAACCGCAGAGGTGATCAAATACCACCAAAAGAAAGCTCTATTTGTGGGAAAAAAATGATAAAAATTTCATTTGGGTACAGTGTAGCATGACCGCGCAATTGTCATTCAAAGTGCGACAGCGCTGAAAGCTCAAAATTGGTCTGGGCAGGAAGGTGTTTAAGTGCCCGGTATTGAAGTGGTTAAAGGAGGTGCAGGAATATCTGGCAAGTACTGGCTGTGTGGTACATATGGGGTAGAGTGGCAAAACGAAAGCCTTTTCTTAAGAAAAACAGCTAAATGTTGCAAAAGTACATCTGAAGTCTCCCAAAAGCATGTGGGAAAATGTGTTATGGTCTGATGAAACCAAGGCTGAACTTTTTGGCCATTTAAAAAAAAAGATATGTTTGGTGCAAAAACAACACTGCACATCACCAAAAGAACACTATACCCACAGTGAAGCTTGTTGGTGGCAGCATCATGCTTTGGGGGCTGTTTTTCTTTAGTTGGTACAGGGGCCTTAGTCAAGGTAGAGACAATTATGAACAGTTCCAAATACCAGTCAATAGTGACAGAAAAGCTTTAGGCTTCTGCTGAAAAGCTGAACGTGAAGAGGAACTTCATCTTTCACCATGACAACGACCCAAAGCATACATCCAAATCAGCAAAAGGAATGGCTTCACTAGAAGAAGATTAAAGTTTTGGAATAGCCCAGCCAGAGCCCAGACCTGAATCCAATTGAAAATATGTGGGGTGAAGAGGGCTGTGCACAGGAGATGCCCTCGCAATCTGACAGGTTTGGAGTGTTTTTGCAAAAGTAGAGTGGGCAAATATTGCCAAGTCAAGATGTGCCATGCTGATAGACTCATACCCAAACAGACTGAGTGCTGTAATAAAATCCAAAAGTGCTTCAACAAAGTATTAGTTTAAGGGTGTTCAACTGAGTTGTATAGTTTATACGTCACATTAAAGGTGGAAAAAGTTCTGAAATTATTTTTGTCTCTTTTATTTTTTACATCGCAGAAACCTGACATTTTAACAGGGGTGTGCAGACTTTTTATATCCACTGTACAGTATGTAATAAATATATACAGGCGGTCCGCAGGTTACAAATATCTGACTTACAAACAACTCATACTTACAAACCAGAGGGAGACAACAAGAAGTGAGAGGAAATCTACCCATAGGAAGGGAAATTCACTCCTGTAAGAGTTATTATGGGAAAATCTGTCTCCACTGAAGCTTTATCACCAAATCTTGCTTCCACAACACCCCAAAATTTTCAAAATCCAATTGTCATTGGGACAGAAAGTGAGGTGAAATCATCTGAACAGGGGCACAGACAGCAAAACAAATATTACAGGGTTGTTAACCCTTCCCTATGCTATCCAAAAAGCTTAAAAATTATTTTTTTGGCTGGAGCTACATTTAAAAAATGTACCAGTTCTGACTTAAACAAATTCTACTTAAGAACAAACCTACAGACCCCATCTTGTTTGTAACCCGGGGACGTCCTGTATCAAAGGTGAATACTTATGTAAAGCATTATATAGGCTATATTTGCTTACTGCAAAAGTTTGCAAAATGAATACACATCATAACAATTTATATTTAAAGGTTGAAAGTAATGGTGGCAATATAGATTGTATTTAACATGTTAGTTCTTGGGGAAAAAGGGAATAGAGTATATTGAACGCAATTTTTTTTTATTCATTTCCAGCTGGCCAAAAATGACTCGGATATCCTTCTTGGAGTGGATGCTAAAGGAATCCATATATATAGTAAAGATAACAAAATAACACCATTGGAATCATTTAAATGGGGTGACATCAGAAACATTTCATATGATGACAAGAAAGTGAGTTAACATGTATTGTGGGGACAGTATACTAGTTCAGTAAAGTTTTCTTTACAAATGCTATTGGGAACCATTAATGCCTAAAGAGATTGTAAAGCTTTGTTTAAAAAACAAAACAAAGACAAAAAAACAAACATGTCATACTTACCTGCTCTGTGCAAGGGTTTTGCACAGAGTGGCCCAGATCCTCCTTTTCTGGGGTCCCCCAGTGGCGCTCCTGGCTACTCCGTTTCTAGAGTGCTCCCATGGAGAGCTGCAATCCATGGAGGCACTTGTGCAGGCTTGCTCCAGAGTCCTGTTACGCCCATTGACTCCCCTGGCTCCTGTGTCACTGGATTTGACTGACAGCAGCAGGAGCCAATGGCTTCTGCTGCTATCAGTCTATCCAATGAAGACCCGAGACAGCGGCTGGAGCTGCTGGGCTTGTCTCTGTTGATTAAACGATCCAGCTAAGGTATGAAAAGGGGGGGGGGGATCTGGGGGGCAGCTGCAGCACAAAAGGTTTTTTACATTAATGTATACAATGCATTAAGGTGAAAAACCGTGAAGGTTTACAATTTATAGTCCTGCATTAACTGCAGTTGTAGTTAGTTTCTAGCATGAAAAATAGTTTTGTTAATAATGATGTTTTGAAGTAATCTACTTACTAATGTTATTCTTTTACTGTAATGATATCTACAGAGATTGTTATTTAATTTACCTAAACAGGTGTCAATCAGGTTTTGCATGTCAGAAATGCCTACATATAGGCTGGATTCACACCTATGCATTTTTAGTGCTTTTGGCATTTTGCAGATTTGCAACGTGTTCCATAGGAAACCATGTTAAATGGACTGTAGTGCAAATCTGCAAAATGCAAAAAGCACTAAAGCTACATAGGTGTGAATCCAGCCTTATAGTCCAGGACAGGAAGGCAAAACCAAATCTAATGAATATCTGTTAGACTATTGTTTTAGACAGGGCTCGACAAACCCCGGTCGCCAGGTCGCATTTGCGCCTAGATTTCGTGTCCTGGCGACTGGGGCAACGCTGCTGGGGTATCCTGTCTCCATTTGGACCCCGAACTCCGCCGCGCAATTCCATCGGGCCGCGCCGGCCAGTAATTGAGGCCGCGGCTTTGCGGCCTACTAAAATCTTTCGGTAGTCTGGCGCCATCTTGTGGTGGATGTAGAAATTACACCCTATTCCAATAATGATAATTCCTAATGGAGTGAAGCTCCCTGACTGTTTTTCACTGCCCGCCCATTTCCTTCCCCTAATTAAAATAATTTTTTTTACTTTTTACAAAAAAAAAATAATAATAATAATTAAATATTATATATATATATATATATATATATATATATATATATATATATATATATATATATATATATATATATATATATATATATATATATATTATTTAATTATTATTAATTTTTTTTGTAAAAAGTAAAAAAAAATATTTTAATTAAGGGAAAAAAAAAAATATTATTTGTAATCCTCCCTGCTTGACCCCTTTCACAAGGGCTGTCTGATCAGGTTCACCTGTCAGTTTTTCAGGCGGACCTGATCTAACCCTTAGCGGGGATATGACGTTAAGAAGCGGGAACATGGCGGAAATAAAAGTCACATTCTTTTGTTAACCACTTCGTGCCCGCGCTATAGACAAAAGATGTCTACAGCACGGACACCAATTGCCGGGAGGGCGTCCCTGGACATCCTCCTGTTTACTTCCCCTCTGAACGCCGCCATGGGCGCACATCGGGGAAGTTCTGTGTTGGCCGTGTCCCTTGGATACAGCAAATCACAGATCATGCTAAATGGCCAATCACAGCGGCCATTTAGCACTCAAGCGGTGTGTCCAATGAGAGGTGATCTCATATGTGGGGGGCTGGGGGCTATCTTCCCCTCACTTGTCTCCATGTCAGGCCAGGGACAGGTCCAGATCGCCGTCACGGACCTGGCTCCTAACTTTTTTAGCTGGCTCCCAGATTCCAAACAAATTTGTCAACCCCTGGTTTTAGATATTCTAAGTGAAGAAAGTCTAGAAATCATTAGCTGTAAGAAAATTGATTGTGCTATGTTATGTGGTTGGGGATACTCCCAAGGAAAGACTTGTAAATGCTCCTTTTCTGATGCTATTACTACAACTTTAAACCTCATTCAAACTGAGAACATTTCTATATGCATATACAGTAAATGCTATTTTAGCATTAAGGTAATGATGTTTCAATGATTTCTTTCAGTTTTAGTGTTTACTTTAATTTAGTTGTGCTGAGTTTGGCTTAGTTTTCAGAGAACAGAATTCTGTGTATCCAGGATCTGATTAGAAATTCCAATCAAGGCTAAATGCAGCTAAACTCAATTTAACCCTTTCACTGCCAGAACCGAGTCATTTTAGCCTTATTTGCACACATGTAAAAAATAATTTTGGGCCTGAAGATTACTTAAAACTTTCAAAATATTATATATTTTCTAAAAGCAGACATCCTGATGAATAAAATAGTGGTAGTTCCAATTTTTTTTCCAATTTTTATGTCACACAATATTAGAGAAAACAGTTTTTCAAGTGCAGAATGTAAGTAAAAAATACATAATAAATAAAATACATAAATAAATACATAATAAAGCATGTTATATTACCTGATATTTTGATAAAATCTAAAAGATGAGGTTGCAGTGAGTAAGTAGATAGCCAGACGATGCTTTAAAATCCCCTACAGCCAGATAGTTTTAAATTGACAGTGAATAATTAGTCTAGAAATACTGCTCTCAATCCTGCGTGCGCAATAATATGCAACATGTATAGAACAATCAATGTTTTCATGCATAGTGGCTCTGATGTGTGTGTACATTTATATGTTGTTGTATGTGGGGATGGTGGATGGTATAACATTTTTGGGAGGGGATTTAAATGCTTGAGTGTAACTTTATTCCCACTCCTCCATTGAAGCTAACAGAGTACAGATCATGCCCCATTAGCTTCTTTTTCAACCCCAGCAGGTCAAGAAAGTAACAGCAGTACCTAGAAGTGCGTGAAACCACTCCCACTGTGGTTGACATGATTTTGTGGCAGTAAAAGGGTTCATGATGGAACATATAAACATGGGGAAAAACATGATCATACAGTATCTCACAAAAGTGAGTACACCCCTCACATTTTTGGAAATAGTTTATTATATCTTTTTATGTAACAACACTGAAATTACACTTTGCTACAATGTAAAGTAGTGAGTGTACAGCATGTATAACAGTGTACATTTTCTGTCCCCTCAAAATTATTCAAAACACACAGCCATTAATGTCTAAACTGCGGCCAACAAAAGTGAGTACACCCCTAAGTGAAAATGTCCAAATTGGGCCCAAAGTGTCAATATTTTGTGTGGTCATCATTATTTTCCAGCACTGCCTTAACCCTCTTGGGCATGGAGTTCACCAGAGCTTCACAGGTTGTCACTGGAGTCCTCTTCCACTCCTCCATGATGAAATCATGGAGTTGGTGGATGTTAGAGAGCTTACGCTCCTCCACCTTTCATTTGAGGATGCCCCACAAATGCTCAATAGGGTTTAGGTCTGGAGACATGCTTGGCCAGTCCATCACCTTTACCCTCAGCTTCTTTAGCAGGGCAGTGGTCGTCTTGGAGATGCGTTTGGGGTCATTATGTTGGATTACTGCCCTGTGGCACAGTCTCTAAAAGGGAGGGGATCATGCTCTGCTTCAGTTTGTCACAGTACATGTTGGCATTCATGGTTCCCTCAATGAACTGTAGCTCCCCAGTGCCGGCAGCACTCATGCAGCCCCGGACCATGACACTCCCACCACCATGCTTGACTGTAGGCAAGACACACTTGTCTTTGTACACCTCACCTGGTTACCGCCACACACGCTTGACACCATGTAAACCAAATAAGTTTATATTATATATCTCGTCAGACCACAGGACATACAGTGGTGTGAAAAAGTGTTTGCCCCCTTCCTCATTTCCTGTTCCTTTGCATGTTTGTCACACTTAAGTGTTTCGGAACATCAAACCAATTTAAACAATAGTCAAGGACAACACAAGTGACTCATCCAAGAGGTCACAAAAGACCCCACAACAACGTCCAAGGAACTGCAGGCCTCACTTGCCTCAGTTAAGGTCAGCGTTCATGCCTCCACCATCAGGAAAAGACTGGGCAAAAATGGCCTGCGTGGCAGAGTTCCAAGGAGAAAACCACTGCTGAGCAAAAAGAACATCAAAGCTCGTCTCAATTTCTCCACAACACATCTTGATGATCCCCAAGACTTTTGGGACAACATTCTGTGGACCGATGAGACAAAAGTGGAACTCTTTGGAAGGTGTGTGACCAAGTATATCTGGCGTAGAAGGAACACTGCATTTCATAAAAAGAACATTATACCAACAGTAAAATATGGTGGTGGTAGTGTGATGGTCTGGGGCTGTTTTGCTGCTTCAGGACCTGGAAGACTTGCCGTGATAAAAGGAACTATGAATTCTGCTGTCTACCAAGAGATCCTGAAGGAGAATGTCCGACCATCTGTTCGTGTACTCAAGCTGAAACGAACTTGGGTTCTGCAGCAGGACAATGATCCTAAACACACCAGCAAGTCCACCACCGAATGGCTGAAGAAAAACAAAATGAAGACTTTGGAGTGGCCTAGCCAAAGTCCTGACCTGAATCCTATTGAGATGTTGTGGTATGACCTTAAAAAGGCCGTTCATGCTCGAAAACCCTCTAATGTAACTGAATTAGGACAATTCTGCAAAGATGAGTGGGCCAAAATTCCTCCAGGACGCTGTAAAAGCCTCATTGCACGTTATCGCAAACGCTTGGTTGCAGTTGTTGCTGCTAAGGGTGGCCCAACCAGTTATTAGGTTTAGGGGACAATCACTTTTTCACACAGGACCATGATGGTTTGGATTTTTTTTCACCTTTAATAATAAACACCTTCATTTACAAATTGCATTTTGTTTTGTTTACTTGTGTTGTCCTTGACTATTGTTTAAATTGGTTTGATGTTCCGAAACACTTAAGTGTGACAAACATGCAAAGGAACAGGAAATGAGGAAGGGGGCAAACACTTTTTCACACAACTGTAGTTCCAGTAATCCATGTCCTTAGTCTGCTTGTCTTCAGCAAACTATTTGCGGGCTTTTTTGTGCATCATCTTTAGAAAGGGTTCTTTCTGGGATGACAGCTATGCACACCAATTTAATTCAGTATGCGGCATATGTTCTGAGCACTGACCAGCTGACCCCCCCATCCCTTCAAGCTCTGCAGCAATGCTGGTAGCACTCATACGTCTATTTCCCAAAGATAATCTCTGGATATGACGCTGAGCACGTGCCCTCAACTTCTTTGGTCGACAATGGCGAGGCCTGTTCTGAGTGGAACCTGTCCTGTTAAACAGCTGTATGGTCTTGGCCACCATGCTGCAGCTCAGTTTCAATGTCTTGGCAATCTTCTTATAGCCTAGGCCATCTTTATGTAGAGCAACAATTCTTTTTTTCAGATCCTCAGAGTTATTTGCCATGAGGTGCCACGTTGAACTTCCAGTGACCAGAAGGAGAGAGTGAGAGCAATAACACCAAATGTAACACACCTGCACCCCATTCACACCTGAGATCTTGTAACACTAATGAGTCACATGACACTGGGGAGAGAAAAAGGCTAATTGGGCCCAATTTGGACACTTTTGTTGCCTGCGGTTTAGACATTAATGGCTGTATGTTGAGTTATTTTTAGGGGACAGAAAATTTACACTGTTACACAAGCTGTACACTCACTAGTTTACATTGTAGCAAAGTGTAATTTTGTCAGTGTTGTCACATGCAAAAGTATAATAAAATATTTACAAAAATCTGAGGGATGCACTCACTTATGTGAGATATGGTATCATTGCTCCTTTAGAAAAGCTAAAATTACTAGTGAAAGTGTGAATATAGCCTTAGGGAGAGAACGTTAGGTTTGGTCAAAATGTCATCCAACAGACATGTTTTGGGGGTCAGAATTTTAGCCTTCTGTGGATGTCTCAAAACTATACAATTATAATCATAATAAGCCATATGATTCAATGTTTTATAGACAATAGACATTTAGTTACAATCTTATTTTGAACAACACATGCCGATTTGAGAAATCACCTCCTAAAAGGAGATGTCAAATCCCCTTAGAATCTTTCAATTATCACAGTAGCAAGGCAGGTCCTCCTCATAAGTGTGACAGCAGGCTATTATGGCTTAACTACATGGGAGATTTTAATTTCATACTGCTGAACAATTATTGATAATCACTTCATTTGCAACTTATTAAAATCAATATGCTGCAAATAAGGTAATTGGAAAGAAATGGTTACATCGCTCAGCAGCATGAAATTAGTTTAGTCATAAGAATTAATGTTATGAACGTAGCAGAAATAGTTTTACACATTCCGTTTTCTAAAGAAATCGAATGTAGAAATGTTTGTTTCTTAGTCATGTGGTATGAGAAACAGGATTTATAGTCTTTAAAGTGTTTGTAAAGGTTAACTTTTTTTCTAATTAATTACAAACATGTCATACTTACCAACTCTTTGCAATGGTTGACCACAGAGTGGTCCTGAACCTCCTCTCCCCCGCTGGCAATCTTGGCTTTCCCTCTTCTCCGTATTCCTCCATGATAAGCCACTTGCTATTGGGGCACAAAAGCAGGCTTGATCCCAAGCCAGCTGTGCACGTCTATTGACACACACAGTGTGGCTCGGCTCTGCCCGCTGCTCTTTGCTTGCAGATTTTGACTGACAGAAGCAAGAGCCATGTCTGTGAAATAGGAGAGAGGGGAGAAGAGCTGCTTCAGGTGGGACAGGCCTGGATTGAGAATGAGATTAGAGAATATCCTATTGAAGAGGGCTTCCTACAAATGTAGACAGTCCCTCTGGTGGACACTGCCATCTCTTATCTTAACAAAACGCTAACTCTGTAGAGGATAATCCCATGTTTAAGGACCTAGTGGATAAAAAATAAGAAGCTTTTTTTTAAATCTCAGTTTTTTTTAGCATGTGGAAGTTGCCTCCATGGCCTTCTGTTAGACTCTTGCTATCTGAACTAAGGACATGGGTCAAGACTCTAGCTTCATCTTAACAGGTTCCTCCATTCTCCACCACCTAGAGATTTTTACCTTTGGCGTTACACCACTACATGAGCGGTTTGGTGGATAAGCTTTATCAGATCTCTAGGATGAGCCTCCTCTTTGTCCATATGCAGAGGTTTTTTTGGCTTAAATGTTGGTCAACAGAACTTCTGTGTAAACCTTGAGTGGCTGCCCCTGTAGGGGTGTACCTGTTTTGTACCTGTTTAGATAAATACATCAAGGACATCACAGGGGTAACAGTTCACTCCTTCCCCAGAAAAAAAGGCATGTGCTTTTGTAACTAGACTTTTTACACATAGGCCTTCTGTCACGTACCTTATCCGAGGCCAAGATGCTGAGAGAGGCTCCCCTTGCGGCTGAGCGCAGTATACCCCTGGAGGTGCAACAGAAGGCATGATGCTCAAAGAAGCACGGGTTGTCAGCAGGGTGAAGAAGATGGGAACAGGTGATTCCTGAAAGCCACTTGAGACTGGTGCAGGAGTAAGTATTTAGAGAACCGTGCTGAGTGTAGTGGGCTTGAGAATCCAAGAAGCTTGGTAAAAACCTGGCAGAAGATCTAGCACAGTGGATCAGGCTACAGCTGCTGCAAGTGGGATCCGCATTGTCAAGCCGGGGTTAAGTATGGTACATGAGAGATGGCAAAGTCCTTCAGGCAGGCAGGGGTCATGCACAAGTGATTAAGCAGGTTTAACGCAGAAGCAAAGTCCTTAAGACAAGCCAAGGTCATTCACAGGCAGGTAAAGCACAAGCGATATCCTTAAGACAAGCAAAGGTCATTCACAGGTGGTCAGGCAGGTAAAGTAGAAGTGAGATCCTTAAGACAAGCCGGGGTCTGAGGTAGGAGAAGATCAGAACAGGTCACAGGATAATCCGGATCACAACAGGAACAATGGGAAGCAGATCAGGTTACAAGAACAGCTGAAGACAATCCAGCAACTTGGGTCAGACAGAGATAGCCTTATATAGGCCAGCAGGGGGAACCATCTGTTACATGATGCGTCTATGGTGCCCATTTCTTCTATTGGCATGATTGCCAGTACTTCCATGGCCTATTCCCTGACACCTTCTTAAATCCCCTCTCCAATTCTAAGTCTGGAACACAATTTTGTTGGCAGGCGTCCTCCAGCCCGTCAAATCTAGCTCCAAGCCCTCTTCCCAATAAAGGGGTGCCAAGTGGGGGACATCAGTCAGCCTTTCCAGCCTTCTAAACTCAGGAAATCAAGATTGGCAGGCAGACTATTTCTCAATAGTCAGTATCTGGAATGGGGTTCATCTGGAGGTGTTCTAAGTCCTTTTCCACAGGTGAGGGATACTGGAAATGGATCTTCTGGAGTCTGGTTTCAACAACATACTGGACAGGTCTGATACTGTTGGATCAGTTCCACCTTATCTATGCCTTTTCTCCTCTCCAGCTTCTTCCTTGTCTGCTCCACAGGACCAAGATGTAGGATATTCTGGTAATTCTGATTGCATTAACCTGGCCAGGAGGCTATTGTACTTGACATACTCAGACTCCCAGTAGACTCCCCGTGGGCCCTTCCAGATTAGTCAGACCTGTTCCAAAGGCTAGTCCTCTGGCTTTTCCAATGGCATCAACAGATTGGATGTTGAAGCCCAGGTCCTAAGAGACAGAGGCCTATCGCATTCAATCATCCCTATTCTGTAGGCGAGGAAGTTGACTTCTCACAAACTCTATTATTGTACCGTTGAAGGCCTACTCTGCTTTCATCTGTGGATGTATTCTCTCCTTTCTTTCAGTTTGGTCTAGATCTTTAGTAATGGTCTTTAGTAATGAAATAGTTCATTGTGTTATATATTTAATTTTTATTTTTTTTGCAGGTAAAACTTATACCCATTGACAAAAAAGCTGAAGCTTTCAAGTTTTATGCTAAAGAGCATAAAGTCAATAAACTGGTAAGTAATTGTAATTGATAAAAATAGTTTAAGTAGCATCCAGCTAAAGATCAGATGGAATATTAGTAGCGAACTTCAGATATCTTTATTTAGGGACTCATCCACATGGCTGTTCATGGCTACCCAGAGTAGCTTATTTGTGCGATGGGTATGACCATTTGTGTACATTTAGGTATGGCCAGGAAGCCAAGACAGATTAATGGCAGGCTAATGCTGTCCACAGCTGTCCGTGGCTGTTCTCATGTAATCACTCAAGGAGCGATTACATGTGGCTAGGGACAGATGAACAGCTTTGTACAGAATGCCTGGTGTGCAGGGCTTGCTTTTTCTTTTTTCTTAACTAGTAGATATTCAATGTCTGCAAATCTGTCCAGTCTTCCAATCGATTCACAGGCTTCACTGTGGGGAGCCATTGGATCATGCTGCTCTCAGTTAAATTCTGTCTGAAGGGAGTGTGGGGTGAGGCTGGGTCACCCTGTGTGTGTGTCTATGAATTCACACAGCCCAACTCAAGAACACACCTGCATATGTGCCCCCCTAGCTAACATTGCTTGGTAGGGGACACACGCAGGAGAGGAGGTCCGGCAAGTGCTGGTGGGGACTCCAGAAGAGGAGGTAAGGGACCGCTCTGTGCAATACCAAGTATAACATCTTTTTTATTTCAATTAAAAAAAAAACTAGGATGTACAATCACTTTAATACAGTAACCAACATAGGGTAACTATGATAGGTGGAATAGCATTATAAGCATATCAATGTCTGAAATAACTAGATAAATGATGCCTGTGTGATGCCTGTGTGATATCTTTAAGGATGTTAACCTGATGAGATGTTAACCTGATGAAATTTAAATCTTACCGTTATCAAAATGTAGATTTTGCACCTGTGCATTGGAAACCATAATTTATTCTTGACAAAAAGGAAAGTAGATTCAACTGAGATTCAAGAAATGAAAGCTCAAGCTAAAGAAGAAAAAACAAGAAGGAAGGTATTGTTCTGGAAAGCAACTTTTTATAATAGAGTTATAAAAAAAGGAAGGAAAATACTGCACCACCACACATAGATGAGCTGTTGACTCAACAATTAAATAGATTATGTAAAGAAGTGGTAAGGATTTAGGTGCAGCGCTAAGTAACTAGTGATATACAAAACATGTACGCAAACGTATAAGTGACAGTGCACAATTAAACATACATTAATGACATTGCCTGCAAAGCAAGACTAGTATGCAAAAAAGTGAGACAACATATACATAAATATATTGAGAACCTAAATGTCCATTAAACTGTGTCAATAGACACTTAGATAAGTCCAAAGTGAAAAAAAGTAATTTTTCAAATGGTGCAAAATAGGTGGATATGCAGACTTCCAGCCAAGGATGACCGACAGAGGTGTGTGCTCCATTTAGCAAGGAAACAATATTCACCATTAAATGTGCTATCACCACCGGTGAAGGTAATAGGGTACTCTTACCAAATGGTATGGGCTACCTGCCAGCAGCAGAGAGCCAAACAAGCAAAACTGATTGGGCCTTTAACATCAGAGGAACCAGCATGTGGATTGTACAGCAGGGCAGATTCGGCAATCAAGCTTTCAGGGACCAACATCAAGAAAGCATAATGATCCAAGCTCAGCATATAGAGACTCATCGGCTCCACCAGTCAACCAGGGTCAGTCAGGGTTGTCGGGAAGAGGCTCTTGTCCTCATCAACATGGGGACAAGGGGCTTTGGTGTGGGGGTGCCGCAGGGCCCCCCATCCCCAAAGCACCCACCCCCATGTTGAGGGCACGCAGCCTGGTATGGCTCAGGAGGGGGGGGGGGGGCGCTTGCTTGTCCCCACCCCCTTTCCTGACCGGCCGGGCTGTGTGCTTGGATAAGGGTCTGGTATAGACTTTGGGGGGACCCCCATGCCGTTTTTTCGACGTAGGGGTTCCCCTAAAATCCATACCAGGTGACGGGGCTAGCAAGGTGTCAATCTCGCCGATGGAGGTAGCAACATTGACTTCCTTCGCTAGTCCCGTCTACCTGGACTCACGTTCAAAATGAACGGACTTTACTCTGTGCATGGGCAAGTCTGTTCATTTGAAAAGTCCAGCAGACTAGCACACAGACGGGCGGATTGTCCACCAGACTGCTGAGTCCGGCGGACAATTTTGAGTCAAGACTTCTTTCTAAGTCTGCCGGACTTTTGGGAAGAAAAAGTCTGCTGGAGCCCAAACATGGGCGAATTGTCCGCCGGATAGTTTGATCGTGTGTACGCGGCATAACTTTACTACAGACTACATAATATACATTGATTTGGGGGTTTTTTCACCAAAGAAATGTAGCAGAATAAATTGTAGCCTAAATTTATGAAAAAATCTTTTATATTTGAAAAATGTTATAACAGAAACAAAGAAACAAAGAAAACAATTTTGTTTACTTTGCAAAGAATTAAAAAAAACATTGGTGAAAAAATACCACTGAAAGAAAGCTTTGTGTGAAAAAAATTATAAAAATTTAATATGGGTACAGTGCTGCATGACGGCTCAATTAAAAGTGTCACAGCGCTGAAAAATAAAAATTAACCTGAGCAGTAAGGGAATAAATGTGCCCAGTACTTAAGTGGTTAAAGATGAATTCCAGGTATGGATATTTTATACATAGTTACATAGGTTCAGCTCGGACAAATGTAACTTTGTACAATATCTCACAAAAGTGAGTACACCCCTCAAATTTTTGTAAATATTTTATTATATCTTTTCATGTGACAACACTGAAGAAATTACACTTTGCTACAATGTAAAGTAGTGAGTGTACAGCTTGTATAACAGTATAAATTTGCTATACCCTCAAAATAACTCAACACATAGCTATTAATGTCTAATCCGCTGGCAACAAAAGTAAGTACACCCCTAATTGAAAAAGTCCCAATTGGGCCCAATTAGAAATTTTCCTTCCCCGATGTCATGTGACTTTAACGTTAATATTACAAGGTATCAGGTGTGAATGGGCAGCAGGTGTGTTAAACTGGTTTTGCTGCTTTCACTCTCTTATACTCGTCACTGGAAGTTCAACATTCAACATGGCACCTCATGGCAAAGAACTGGAAGATCTGAAAAAAAGAATTGCTGCTCTACATAAAATAGGCTATAAGAAGATTGCCAAGGTGCTGAAACTGAGCTGCAGCACGATGGCCAAGACTAGACTGCGGTTTAACAGGACAGGTTCCACTCAGAACAGGCCTCGCCATGGTTGACCAAAGAATTTGGGTGCACATGCTTAGCGTCATATCCAGAGGTTGTCTTTGGGAAATAGACATATAAGTGCTCCCAGCTTTGCTGCAGGGGTTGAAGGGGGTGGGTGGTCAGCCTGTCAGTGCTCAGACCATACGCTGCACACTGCATCAAATTGGTCTGCATGGTTGTTGTCCCAGAAGGAAGCCTCTTCTAAAGATGATGCACAAGAAAGCCCGCAAACAGTTTGCTGAAGACAAGCAGACTAAGGACATGGATTACTGGAACCATGTAGTGTGGTCTGATGAGACCAAGATAAACTTGTTTGGTTCGCAGGGCAGTATACCAACATAACGACCCCAAACACACCTCTAAGATGACCACTGTCTTGCTAAAGAAGCTGTGGGTAAATGTGATGGACTGGCCAAGCATGTCTCCAGACCTAAACCCTATTGAGCATCTGTGGGGCATCCTCAAAACGGAAGGTGGAGGAGCGCAAGGTCTCTAACATCCACCAGCTCCGTGATTTCATCATGGAGGAGTGGAAGAGGACTCCAGTAGCAACCTGTGAAGCTCTGGTGAATTCCATGCCCAAGAGGGTTAAGGCAGTGCTGGAAAATAATGGTGACCACACAAAATATTGACACTTTGTGCCCAATTTGGACATTTTCACTTAGGGGTGTACTCACTTTTGTTGGCAGCGGTTTAGACATTAATGGCTGTGTGTTGAGTTATTTTGAGGGGACAGCAAATTTACACTGTTATACAAGCTGTACACTCACTACTTTACATTGTAGCAAAGTGTAATTTCTTCAGTGTTGTTACATGAAAAGATATAATAAAATATTTCCAAAAATGTGAGGGGTGTACTCACTTTTGTGAGATACTGTATGCCATACCTGGCTAATCCCTCTGCAAGCTATAATTCTGAATGAATGCAAAAGAGTTCCCCTAACTAGTGATGGACGAACTTCCGACGGTACGTTTCGTGAACGCGGCCGATAGTTTGCGAACCGTAACGTTCGCGGCGGGCCCCATTGACTTCAATGGGAGGCGAACTTTGCAAACCTACAGGTCAAATTTGCAGCCACAAAATAATTACTAGCTGTGCAAACATAGTCCCACCACATGGCCAATGACATAGCACATGTATGAGGTGAATCTGGGATCGACAACTACAAGCATTCTTTTTTTATATGTGAAATTGTGACAATTCAGGACTGTGGAGCACATGAAGGCAATGGAGGAGAGGGAAGGTCAGAGTAGGCAAAGAAGAGGGTGCAGGAGATGATCACCAGCAGCATGACATACAGCAATGACACCTGCACCGTGATAGAGTGATCTGACACCAGCACCGTGATAGAGAGCACTGACATCAGCAGCGTGACATACAGCAATGACACATGCACCGTGATAGAGTGATCTGACACCAGCACCGTGATAGAGAGCATTGACATCAGCAGCGTGACATAAAGCACTGACACCAGCACCGTGATATACAACACTGACACCAGCACCGTGATATACAGCACTGACACCTGCACCGTAAGCAGCCCCAGGAGTAAGTCAGCATAGCACAGGGATGGTGGGAGCCCCTCATAATGAGCATAGCACAGGGATGGTGGGAGCCCCTCATAATGAGCATAGCACAGGGATGGTGGGAGCCCCTCATAATATGCACAGCAGAGGTACAGCCCCAGGAGTAAGTCAGCATAGCACAGGGATGGTGGGAGCCCCTCATAATAAGCAGCCCCAGGAGGAAGTCAGAATAGCACAGGGATGGTGGGAGCCCCTCATAATGAGCATAGCACAGGGATGGTGGGAGCCCCTCATAATATGCACAGCAGAGGTACAGCCCCAGGAGTAAGTCAGCATAGCACAGGGATGGTGGGAGCCCCTCATGATAAGCAGCCCCAGGAGGAAGTCAGCATAGCACAGGGATGGTGGGAGCCCCTCATAATGAGCATAGCACAGGGATGGTGGGAGCCCCTCATAATGAGCATAGCACAGGGATGGTGGGAGCCCCTCATAATATGCACAGCAGAGGTACAGCCCCAGGAGGAAGTCAGCACAGCACAGGGATGGTGGGAGCCCCTCATAATAAGCAGCCCCAGGAGGAAGTCAGCATAGCACAGGGATGGTGGGAGCCCCTCATAATATGCACAGCAGAGGTACAGCCCCAGGAGGAAGTCAGCACAGCACAGGGATGGTGGGAGCCCCTCATAATAAGCAGCCCCAGGAGGAAGACAGCACAGGGATGGTGGGAGCCCCTCATAATGAGCATAGCACAGGGATGGTGGGAGCCCCTCATAGTAGGTTGTGATTAGCAGACTGTACCTCACTCATCCATATATACTGTAGTACACTATACCTTACCAGTCCTTAGAAGGACCTTTGTGGAACTAGTAGGTTGTGATTAGCAGACTGTACCTCAGTCCCTATACTGATAAAGGACTGCTGCAGAATAGGGCAGCAGTCAGCAGTAGTGCACCTCAACCCTATATATTGTGGACCTATACCAGTCCTTAAGGATTAGCAGACTGTACCTCACTCAACCCTATATACTGTAGTACACTATACCTTACCAGTCCTTAGAAGGACCTTTGTGGAACTAGTAGGTTGTGATTAGCAGACTGTACCTCAGTCCCTATACTGATAAAGGACTGCTGCAGAATAGGGCAGCAGTCAGCAGTAGTGCACCTCAACCCTATATATTGTGGACCTATACCAGTCCTTAAGGATTAGCAGACTGTACCTCACTCAACCCTATATACTGTAGTACACTATACCTTACCAGTCCTTAGAAGGACCTTTGTGGAACTAGTAGGTTGTGATTAGCAGACTGTACCTCAGTCCCTATACTCATAAAGGACTGCTGCAGAATAGGGCAACAGTCAGCAGTAGTGCACCTCAACCCTATATATTGTGGACCTATACCAGTCCTTAAGGATTAGCAGACTGTACCTCACTCAACCCTATATACTGTAGTACGCTATACCTTACCAGTCCTTAGAAGGACCTTTGTGCAACTAGTAGGTTGTGATTAGCAGACTGTACCTCAGTCCCTATACTCATAAAGGACTACTGCAGCAGAAGGGCAGCAGTCAAGTATAATATTCTTTCTATATTTGGAAGAAAGAATATTATACGTGTACAAGCCTATTACCATACCAGTCCTGAAAAGAACCTTTGTGGACCTAATAGTAACAGCTACTGATTAAACTGACTGTCCCTCACTGCCACACACAGCTTCCTGTCTGTCCCTATTTAAACTGACAAAACACAGGCTGCTGCAACAATAACTTGAATAGCACTCAAAACTATATCCTGTACTACTTTACCATACCAGTCCTGAAAAGGACTTTTGTGGACCTAATAGTAACAGCTAATGATGAAACTGACTGTGCCTGCTGCACACAGCGCCCTGTCCCTCTCTCAGCACTGACAAAAGACAGGCTGCTGCAACAATGACTTGAATAGCAGTGCCTCAAACCTATATCCTGAACTACACCTATACCATGCCAGTCCTTAACCACTTTCAGACCGGACCATTTTGCTGGTAAATGACCAGAGGTCTTTTTACAATTTGGCACTGCGCTGCTTTAACTGGTAATTGCGCGGTCATGCAATGTTGTACCCAAACAAAATTTGCGTCCTTTTCTTCCCACAAATAGAGCTTTCTTTTGATGGTATTTGATTGCCTCTGCGATTTTTATTTTTTGCGATATGAACGTAAAAAGACCGAAAATTTTGAAAAAAATGATATTTTCTACTTTGTTATTAGAAAAATCCAATAAACTCAATTTTAGTCATACATTTAGGCCAAAATGTATTCAGCCACATGTCTTTGGTAAAAAAAAAAGTCAATAATTGTATATTTATTGGTTTGCGCAAAAGTTGTCACATCTACAAACTAAGGTACGTTTTCTGGAATTTACGCAGCTTTTAGTTTACGACTGCCTATCTCATTTCTTGAGGTGCTAAAATGGCAGGGCAGTACAAAACCCCCCCAAATGACCCCATTTTGGAAAGTAGACACCCTAAGGAAATTGATAAGTGGCATGTTGAGCCCATTGAATATTTTATTTTTTTGCCTCAAGCGATTGAATAAATGATATATTGCTCACACATGCTATGGGCATATGTGAAATGACACCCCAAAATAAATTCTGCTGCTTCTCCTGAGTACGGGGATACCACATATGTGGGACTTTTTGGGAGCCTAGCCGCGTACGGGGCCCTGAAACCAAGCACCGCCTTCAGGCTTTCTAAGGGTGTAAATTTTTGATTTCACTTCTCACTACCTATTACAGTTTTGAAGGCCATAAAATGCCAAGATGGCACAAAACCCCCACAAATGACCCCATTTTAGAAAGTAGACACCCCAAGCTATTTGCTGAGAGGCATTTTGAGTCCATGGAATATTTTATATTTTGCCACAAGTTGCGGGAAAATTACAAACTTAAATTTTTTTTTATTTTTTTTTCACAAAGTTGTCACTAAATGATATATTGCTCACACATGCTATGGGCATATGTGAAATGACACCCCAAAATAAATTCTGCTGCTTCTCCTGAGTACGGGGATACCACATATGTGGGACTTTTTGGGAGCCTAGCCGCGTACGGGGCCCCGAAAACCAAGAACCGCCTTCAGGTTTTCTAAGGGCGTAAATATTTGACTTCACTCCTCACTACCTATTACAGTTTTGAAGGCCATAAAATGCCAAGATGGCACAAAACCCCCACAAATGACCCCATTTTAGAAAGTAGACACCCCAAGCTATTTGCTGAGAGGCATTTTGAGTCCATGGAATATTTTATATTTTGCCACAAGTTGCGGGAAAATTACAAACTTTTTTTTTTTTTCCACAAAGTTGTCACTAAATGATATATTGCTCACGCATGCCATGGGCATATGTGAAATGACACCCCAAAATAAATTCTGCTGCTTCTCCTGAGTACGGGGATACCACATATGTGGGACTTTTTGGGAGCCTAGCTGCGTACGGGGCCCCGAAAACCAAGCACCGCCTTCAGGCTTTCTAAGGGCGTTACAGTTTTGAAGGCCATAAAATGCCAAGATGGCACAAACCCCCCCCAAATGACCCCATTTTGGAAAGTAGACACCCCTAAATTTAGGGGTACACTAGTGAGACTAGGTAATAAATGGCGGGTGCCCTGAAACTATAAAAAAATAACTAACCAACCAGCGTCACCTGTAACAGTTATATGGTGATCACTGGTGAAAGGGTTAACTAGGGGGCAATCAGGGGGCTTTATGCGGTAGTATATGGGGGTCCCTGGCGCTATAAAAAGCTGCGGCGAACCTAAATACCTACCTGCCTAACTAGCGTCACCTGTGACACTAATACAGCGATCAGAAAAACGATCGCTTATTAGGCTGGGTTCACACTGGAGCGATGCGGGAACGCCACGAATCCGCGGCGGGTTCCCGCATCACATGCCTCCCGGCGGCAGTTCACACTGCCCTATGCGAACTGCTGGGAGTGTCAGTGAAATGTTAATGACACCCCCAGATCAGTTCGCATATCGCAGTGCGATCTGCAAACTCGGATCGCATGGTGTGAACACCCATGCGATCCGATTCTGCTGCGGACCAAAAAAAGGGTCCCGTGCGAGTTTGCGGCGGGTGCGACACGAATTCAGCCATACTATCTGTATGGCTGAACTCGAATCGCACAGAGATCGGATGTGATTTGCACTGCAGTGCGGTGCGAATCACATCCGTTCTCATAAACCGCTGCAATGTGAACCCAGCCTTAGTGACACTGGCGACGGGGGGTGATCACGGGGTTAAACCTTTATTGGGGGGGTTAGGGGGGTACCTTAGAACTAAAGGGGGCTAACCCTAACTGCCCTAACAGTTATTACAGTCACAAATGACACCCGCCGGGTGATCAGGGGGTTAAACCTTTATTAGGTAATAAATGGCGGGTGCCCTGAAACTATAAAAAAATAACTAACCAACCAGCGTCACCTGTAACAGTTATATGGTGATCACTGGTGAAAGGGTTAACTAGGGGGCAATCAGGGGGCTTTATGCGGTAGTATATGGGGGTCCCTGGCGCTATAAAAAGCTGCGGCGAACCTAAATACCTACCTGCCTAACTAGCGTCACCTGTGACACTAATACAGCGATCAGAAAAACGATCGCTTATTAGGCTGGGTTCACACTGGAGCGATGCGGGAACGCCACGAATCCGCGGCGGGTTCCCGCATCGCATGCCTCCCGGCGGCAGTTCACACTGCCCTATGCGAACTGCTGGGAGTGTCAGTGAAATGTTAATGACACCCCCAGATCAGTTCGCATATCGCAGTGCGATCTGCAAACTCGGATCGCATGGTGTGAACACCCATGCGATCCGATTCTGCTGCGGGCCAAAAAAAGGGTCCCGTGCGAATTTGCGGCGGGTGCGATGCGAATTCAGCCATACTATCTGTATGGCTGAACTCGAATCGCACAGAGATCGGATGTGATTTGCACTGCAGTGCGGTGCGAATCACATTCGTTCTCATAAATCGCTGCAATGTGAACCCAGCCTTAGTGACACTGGCGACGGGGGGTGATCACGGGGTTAAACCTTTATTGGGGGGGTTAGGGGGGCACCCTAGAGCTAAAGGGGGCTAACCCTAACTGCCCTAACAGTTATTACAGTCACAAATGACACCAATGCAAAAAAAAAAATGCAATTGGTGTCACTGTGACTGGGGGGGGGGGGGGCAGGGGTGATTGGGGGGTGATCGGGGGGGGGTGAAAAGTGTGCCTGGCGTGTTCTACTGTAAGTGTAGTGTTGGGTGCAACTCACCGATCCTCTCTCCTCCGTGCCGGAACGAAAAAGACCGACACGAGGAGAGATCACATCACTTCCTCTCCTGTGTTTACATTACAGGAGAGGAAGTAATGTCACGAAGGATTTCTATTCGTCGGGAGCGATCGCGAGGGGGTGGCCATGAATGAATGGCCGTCCCCTCGTCCGGGATCGCTCCCGAACGAATACCGACCGCCGCAGGCACCGGGTGGGGGCCCGATCGGGCCCCCGACCCGCGGGAAGGCACGGACGTACATGTACGCCAATATGCCTGCCCGTGCCATTCTGTCGACGTACATCGTCGTGCGGCGGTCGGCAAGTGGTTAAAAGAACTTTTGTGGACCTAATAGCTAGCGATTTGGCTCACTGCAGTATCTCCCTGCTCCACACAGCAACCTCTCCCTATAGTGACATACGAAAGAATGTAAAATGGCCGCCGGATCGGGTCTATTTATAAGTTAGGGGGAATGTCCAAGTGTCCATGTGCTGTAATGTCTCAATTGGCTTTCCTGTACCACATGATGGATGTGTCATCATAGGTCAAAGTTCTTTTACACAGTAAACACATAAGTCCGCCGGGCGAACAGCTGCAATAGTTCGCCGATCGGGCGGACCGCGAACAGCCGAAATTCGCCGCGAACCGACCGCCGGGCGAACCGTTCGGCCATCCCTACTCCTAACCTTATCCAATCAGAGAACACTTTGAATTAATTCATAAAATGCAAAGCATTCTCTGAACGGTGCTAGTGCTAAGTGACTGACCTCCTGTGTTCACAATAGAGATCACTGGAGCAACAGTGTCTGCTTCAGTGATTTCCAGCTTCCAGAGAGATCAACCACCTTTGGTATATGCACGGTTACATCAATCCAAATTGGTCCAGTGTACCTGGAATTCCTCTTTAATTTTTATGCTGTTTGAGCTTCTTGTAGGTTTGATGAAAACCAGAAACTACTTCTTGTCTCATTCTGTAAACCTGTACTGCCATTTTTGACCTGTTCCAAAATTGCTATTGGCCGGTCTATCTTATTAATCAACTGATTTAAAGCGGAGTTCCGAGCACGTTGTTTTTTTTTTTTCTCTGCATCTCCACTGCTTTTCTACATAGTTTACATGAACTCATGTCTCAATCCCCTTTCTCATACATGTTTTTTAGTATGTACTTACCTTAGATTTCGTCGTACTGAATGCTTTCATCTTCATTGTGGGCATGTGAAGCCCACTTGGATTCTCTTCTGGGATATGGTGCTGCTGGATATCCAGCATGCACCTCCCAATCTCACGCATGTTTATTGTACGCCAAGTGTAGCGCCAACAGTATTTCTGGATATCTCGCGATGCGGAGATGCTCACTGACCCCTGGGAATCATGACACACATCTCCCAGGAACCAGTGTGCCGCAGGATATTACGTGCATCGTCGCAGTGGGGAAACACTGGAAGAGAGGCGGAAAACCTTGAAAACAGGGTAAGCAAAGCAAAACAAATGCTCAATGCAGAGATTATGGACAGTTGCAAAGCTAATGAGAAGATTAAAAAGTGGGTGGAACTCCGCTTTAAGTATAATCTGACTGACGGCCCAGAATAAATTTGCATATTAGAAAACCTGACTTCATGCTGACTTTCTAATCTACATGTATGTTTTGGGTCAATGCCTCAGAGCAATGCTGTGGTCACTGGTCACAAAATAAAGTAATAATTACTGGTTAATTCAGGAAAAGGTTATAATTGATATCTAGAAATCAGAAATAAAGTGAATGGTTCTCATCAGAGGATCATCTATCGTGGCAAGTAACCTGAAAGTCAAAAGTTCACATGATTGAGATCAATGTTTGTTGCTCACCCAGATCTAGAATTGGTGATACCATTTTTGTTGTAACATTGTTTAGATAGGTCTTTCAAATGAAAAAATAATAGAATCTAGTTTATTAGAAGGAGCACCAGAGACTGTTGATGGAGAAACAACTAAGAGAAGAGGCAGAGAGAGCCAAAGAAGAGCTTGAAAGGAGAATGTTCCAGCTGGAGGAGGAAGCAAGACAAGCCAATGAGGCTCTGGTGAGCTGGCAATTTTAACTATACACGAAGCAGAATTACCATTAGATGGTTCAACATCTGATTTTAATATATACTGCTGCACAAAAGTGAAGATTTATGGCCCATTCATGCATCTATCTATCTATCTATCTATCTATCTATCTATCTATCTATCTATCTATTCTCTACAGGACTAGTGTGAGATAAAAAAAAAAATGTACACAAGAATACTATATATTTATTCAAAATATATATTCTAAATCTGAATGAATGTTGTTCAGGAATTTTTTTTTTTTGCGTTAAACATTTTTAAGATCTTTTTTTAAGGAGCCATAGTATAACATTTCTGTCTTACAACTCTATTCACTTTGTTATGGCCTGTAGATTCGGTCTAACGAAGCTGCTGAGCTGTTAGTGGAAAAGGTTCAGATAGCAGAGGATGAAGCAAAGCTACTTGCACAGGAGGCAGTGGAGGCCAGACATGTGTTACAGCGCCTGGAATTGACAGTTCTAAAGAATAAGGATGATATGCGCATGATGGAGAATCAGATGAGAGAGTCAGATCTGATAACCATGAAACTGCTAAAGGAATCGGACAGGAGGTAAGCTCAGTCTTTTTGTCTTGCAGCTTTACAATCATTGCAATAATCTGGGAAATATAAAAAGCAGCTATATATCTTTGACACTGTAATAACGACAGAAAAAGCAGCTATATATTTTTGACTCTGTATTTGTTTAGTGGTGTCGTATGTATAATTTGCTCTAAATCATTGTGTTAGCCTTGAAGACATGTAAGTTAATTTAATAAAGGCAAATTGGTAGTAACTTTGCAAGGGCATTTTCACTTTGCAAGGGCCTTTCCCTTATTGAATGAGGTGAAACTGTACTTACTTCCATCATCCAATTGTGTACAAACAAAATTGGTTGTATATTCTTTGCAAAGTGAATTTTCACCACATTTCACATGTCCATTAACAATCATACCTTCCTAAGGCTGGATTCACACCTATGCATTTTTAGTGCTTTTTGCATTTTGCAGATTTTCACTACAGAACTTGTTCCATAGGAAACCATGTTATATGGACTGTACTGCAAATCTACAAAATGCAAAAAGCACTAAAAATGAATAGGTGTGAATCCAGCCTAAATCACGATTTTGTTTCTTTCTATTGACAGAGCTAAGGAAGCTGAACTATTAGAGCAGGACCTTCACAAAGCAAGAGAAGCGGAACGACATGCAAAGAAAAAGCTCCTAGAACTGGGTTCCCATAGCCAAGTGAGTAGAAATGGTTACGATTTACTTAAATGGCATTTTTCTTGGAATAAAATACATCTTATTTAAGTAGGATTATTCTAGGATCTTACATGACAACTTTGTTCAAACATACATACATACATACTTTGTCCAAAAACTGTTTCAAAACTCATCTGAACAGACATCTTGTAATTCTGGTGTTTGCCAGGAAGGCTTTGTGGATTTGTGAGATCTTATCTTCACTGTTCAGATTCAGCCAGCCATGATATAATGAGAATGTTTACTGCAGCCAATAACGGTTCTGTTCTCTCAGTTTCTAGCACTGGGCCTACACATAATTTTTTTAGGGCTTTGAAGACTCTGGACACATCCACAGGTCCAGATGAAAGTGCTGATTGCATTACGCAACCTCTGGTACTGCTTGGCTCTTGTTTTAAGTCTTTGGATTTTTTAATAACATTTTAGGGGTGAGAAATTATATTTAACAGATAAACATACCCATCTGCAGTATAACAGTCAAAGACATGAAATGCTCATATGGATTTTTATATAATTTTACAAAACAACCAGTTATTGGTGTAACATGGATCACCTGTTTCATCCTTGTTCATACATTTTAAACAGTTTGTCTATCTACGACCTATATTTCTGTTTATGAGTAGGGATGAGCTGAACACCCCCCCCCCCCCCCGGTTCGTTTTGCACCAGAACTTGCGAACAGGCAAAAAATTTGTATGAACATGCGAACACTGTTAGTCTATGGGACACGAACATGAAAAATCAAAAGTGCTAATTTTAAAGGCTTATATGCAAGTTATTGCCATAAAAAGTGTTTGGGGACCTGGGCCCTGCCCCAGGGGACATGTATCAATGCAAAAAAAAGTTTTAAAAATGGCTTTTTAAGTGATTTTAATAATGCTTAAAGTAAAAAAATCTAAATCAAATATTTCTTTAAATATCGTGTCTGGGGTGTGTCTATAGTATGCCTGTAAAGTAGCGCATTTTTCCTGTGTTTAGAACAAAACCACAGCATTACATTTTTAAAGGAAAAAATCTAATTTAAACTACTCGTGGCTGTAATTTATTGTTGGGTCCCAGCAATATAGATGAAAATCGTTGAAAAAATGGCATGGATTTCCCCCCCTCTCAGTCTATTACCAGGCCCTTTGGGTCTGGTATGGATATTAAGGGGAATCCTGTATCAAAATTGAAAAAAAAAATGGTATAGGGCTCACCCCAAAATCCATATCAGGCCCCCTCAGGTCTAGTATAGATTTTAAGGGGAACCCGAGCCAAAAAAATGGTGTGGGGTCCCCCCAAAATCCATACCAGACCCTTATCCAAGCATGCAACCTGGCAGGCCACAGGAAAAGGGGGGGACAAAAGAGTGCTCCCCGAATCGTACTAGGCCACATGCCCTCAACATGAGGAGGATGCTTTGGGGTCCCCCCAAAGAACTTTGTTCCCATGTTGATGTGGACAAGAGCCTCATCCCCACAACCCTTGCCTGGTGGTTGTGGGGGTTTGCAGGTGGTAGGCTTATCGGAATCTGGAAGCCCTCTTTAACAAGGTCAAGATCCCGAGCCCCGCCCTATGTGAATGGGTATCGGGTACATTGCCCCCCTACCCATTCACCCAAAAAAGTGTCAAAATGTTAAAAATGACAGTAGACAATTTGGGAGTCCTTCATTAAAAAAAAAGTGTCCTGCGATGCCCATTCATCTTTGATCACAGCGTCTGATGGTCCAATAAAAAAAACCCCCAGAAAAACCTCCACCACCTGCTGACTGGAGCATCTTTGCGATGACAGCTCTTATAGAGCTGAGGGCGGGGCCACCCGTGATGTAAACGGTTGACCCCGCCCCCTCCAATGTTACCTTTTGTAATAGTTACCTGATCCCCCTCTCGATCCAGCAATGTCCACGAGAGCCTTGGCTGTCCAACGACTCGCACTCCTGAATGGCTTAGGCAGCAGAGGGGGCCATTGGCTCACACTGCTGTCAATAAGAGCCAGTGAGCCAATCAGAAGACAGAGGGAGCAGAGTAGAGCCATAGCCCTGTGTGTATATGGACACACAGAGCTGTGGCTCGGGAGCGCACCTGCTTGGGTGCCCCATAGCAAGCTGCTTGTTGTGGGGGCACCCAGAAAGAGGGAGGTGTGAGGAATGTTGGCGAGGGACACAAGAAGAGGCGGATCCAGGCTGTTCTGTGTAAAACTACTACATAGAGCAGGTAAGTAAAACATGTTTATCATTTAGATAAAAATAGACTTTAATATCACCTTGAGGTAAGCTTTGTGTAGTAAAGGATCTGCAATAGAACAGTTTTATTTTGTTAGAATTAGTATACTGAGGTTTGTACTGTCTGTTACATACTCGCTTGTGACACATTAAAGCATATGGCCCTTTAAGCCCCTCCCACTGTTGATGCAGTTTTGGCGTTGAACCGCTAGATTGCCACATACCACTTTTCTTTGGGGGGAGGGGTAAAAAAACTGACCAGCCACAGGTGCCAGATGTGCTAGCTACACCACTAGCAAATGATCCCATTAATGCCTTAAATAAAGTACCACACCAGCCTTGCAGATTTTCACGCCAAGGGTTGTCTTGGTACTGAAGAGACATATGGGAAAAGAGAAAGTGACATTTTTTTCTATTTTGTAATTTTTAAAACCTTAATAAAAAGAATGTGATGCACTCAATGAGTAGAAGTATGTAAAGCTTATTGGGTATGTACCAGTCTAAATTCCACTATGCACTACCAACACGAGCAGTAACTATTAAAGTTGGGAAAAACACCAACAATCAGAGATAGAAATGTTCAAATTAACAGTGAAGATCGCAGTGCGCGCTGAGCTTTAGATGGTACCTTTCACTTGTGGAACACATTTTGGTTAATTCTTCCCCTTTATCATTTGCTGCTGGCCACAGGCGTGCATAGCGGAATTTGGATTTGCGGACTCTGCATACTTTTCAGCTTGTGAGTGCAATATATTTTTTTTTATTAAATGATTTGAATATTACTACACTAGGCTGCAGAGCCCAGGGCCCTGTCATTGTTTTGGGGCCCAAAGCAGAGCTGACCTTTAAGCCCACGCTGCCACCAAATCGGGACTCCCATCAGCACTGCAAATCCACCATCCACAGTGACACAGGCAGCTGGCATCAGTATGCAGTGCTGCTTCATATTCTCGAGCAAGATGCGGGCGGGCGGGGGGCCTTGAACGCCACTGATGCTCTGACTCCGCTCCTCGCTATGCGTGCTGCCTGTACACTGGAGGCCTCGGTTAGGACCACGTAGTGGAGCTGATATCAGAGTGCAAGACTACAGGACTGGTGTGATCCCACCCGCGGATGGTGATCGGATCTGCTCTGGCCAGGACCAGGTAGGTCTTCCTCTTCCCCTGGCTCCCCAGGATCCCATATGTAGAGTTTCAAAACTCTGGTCAGGCTGTGGCCGTATTTATTACAGAACATGCAGCATGGGCCAGGCCACCAGACCACACAGTGTTGTACAGTATTTCAATGCTTGATGGGCTTATTTTAAGCCTGGTTTACATGTAGAGGTGCAATGACGTGGAAATGGCTGCAATGTAAAGGGGCGCTATAATATGGAAATGGCTGCAATGTAAAGGGGCGCTATGACGTGGAAATGGCTGCAATGTAAAGGGGCGCTATAATGTGTAAATGGCTGCAATGTAAAGGGACGCTATGACGTGGAAATGGCTGCAATGTAAAGGGGCGCTATGACGTGGAAATGGCTGCAATGTAAAGGGGCGCTATGATGTGGAAATGGCTGCAATGTAAAGGGGCGCTATGACGTGGAAATGGCTGCAATGTAATGGGGCACTATTACGTGGAAATGGTTGCAATGTAAAGGGGCGCTATAATGTGTAAATGGCTGCAATGTAAAGGGGCGCTATGATGTGGAAATGGCTGCAATGTAAAGGGGCGCTATGATGTGGAAATGGCTGCAATGTAAAGGGGCGCTATGATGTGGAAATGGCTGCAATGTAAAGGGGCACTATGACGTGGAAATGGCTGCAATGTAAAGGGGCACTATGGTGTGGAAATGGCTGCAATGTAACAGGGCACTATGACGTGGAAATGGCTGCAATGTAAAGGGGCACTATGACGTGGAAATGGCTGAGGTGTGAAGGGGCACTATGACGTGGAAATGGCTGAGGTGTGAAGGGGCACTATGATGTGGAAATGGCTGCAATCTAAAGGGGCACTATGACGTGGAAATGGCTACAATGTAAAGGGGCACTATTATGTGGAAATGCCTGCAATGTAAAGGGGCACTATGACGTGGTAATGGCTGTTTTTTTTGTTTTGTTTTTCAGATAATTCTAAGTGTGTGTTTATTTTTGGAGATATTGGGGTGCAAAGCAAAATTGCATTGGGGGCCCAAGAAAATGTTTGCCCAGGGTCCAATCCATATTAAAGAGGGCCCTGCTAGGCTGGTGTGTTTTCTCTTTTATCTTTTAAATGATCAAAACTATGATAGATCAAGTATTATTAAATGTATGGCCAGCATTAGATAGACACAAGAAGATAAATGGTGTTTCAATTCCAAGAGAAATCTACTCATAAAAAAATATATCAGTTTTGGGTGATCTCAATTTATTTCTCTATCTTAGATGCCTGCAAAAATTCTTCAACAAGATACTTTAGAAGAAGGATTTGATAATAAAACGTTATGGCAAAACCTAGACACGGAATATAAGAGGCTATCCATGGAGATTGAAAAAGAAAGGTATTAGTTTCTTGCTCTCTACTAAAGTTTGTGAAAACGAAATCATATGAGAGGATACCTTTACAAATGATTGCATTTACCCACAAAGGCAAAAATGTAGATGCCTACAATTTCACATGAGGTTTAAATAATTTGCGCATTACAAATTTAACAGCCTCTGGATATTGAAAAGTATTGGATTTTCAGCAGCTTAGTTTAACCACTTCCCGTCCCTAGGACACACATGATTTTCCTAGGAAACAAGTACAGTAGTTATACCAGGATCTCGAGTGTAGCTGCTGTAATTTTTTAGAGCCAGCGATCCTCTTTTCTGTAAAATTGATATGAACAGCTCTAAAGCTGCCTGATCACTTTTTCAGGCCGTTGAATGAATGAATGAATGAATGAAATACTTGTATAGCGCACAATGCGAACTGAATCGCCTCTAGGCGCTGAAGAGGGCACCCCTCCTGGCACCATTCCCAGGCTCTGGGAAAGTATTCCTTCCCCTCCTTTGTGACGAATGAAGCTGGAAGTAACGTATTAGATTACCTCCTTTTTAGGTTATTTACTAGCCATTACTGGCGAGGCAAGCTTCCGACCACACCAGAACCAGCTACTTATAGCGTAGCAAAAATGCCTATCAATAGGACCTGTTATAATTTATTCACTAATAGGCATTATCACTAATAATTCTGCAAATATGACATAAAGAGGTAATTGCACTATCCATAAAGTTTAACTTCTAATCTTGATGTGTACAGGATTGAATACCTTGATAAGAGTAAACAACTAGAAAATCAACTAAATGAGCTCAAGCTTGAAATTCAAACCCTGAAGCAGCAAGATCGGCAACTGAATGCATTATCACTTTACAATGTCAACCTTAGATACAAGTATAATATGCAGGTGAGTACAACCTTGTATAAACAGGTGTCCATTTATGATATTGAGATGAGCTGCGATACTGAGGATCACAGCTCATCTCAGATCATTATTGGTTTATGAAACAGAGATGTTCGGGGGAGAACATGTTCTCTGCCGATCATCTCCACTCACAGAGAATCTGTCATTGACTGACACAGAAACAGCCAGCTTATGAAGGTGCGATCTCAGCACCTCACTGGCGATCCATGTCAGAATTCTCCATTCCAGACCCTGCAGCCCAGAAGTGGAGAATCGGAGAGAGAAGAGAGAATCCCTGGTGAACGAAGGGGGAAGAATGAAGATTATTGATTTCCTTGATCAACCCCCCAAGACAGTAAGCTGGTCCCCGACACCCAAAAAACATGAGGTGAAGCAAACCTTTTTTTTTTTCAATCTAAACAAACAGGGCTCCTTTCACTCAGATTCCCTTCTGAGTCTCTGGCCAGAGCACTGCTGTTCTCTCTTCCTGGTCATTAAAAGTCCACCTGAGCATGGACTCAAGTGGACCAAAAGACCCAGACTGGAACCAAGCCTGCCGCAGAGGCTGGAAAAATCCGGGCCGGATTCCGGTTCAGTCTCTGACAATAGAACAAATGCGTATTGAATATCGATGACCTCACCTTGCATACCGTTACTAACTAAATATATTATATATATATCTATATATATTGGAAGGGGAATTATTTATCTTATTAACATGAGGTGGGTGGTCTCCTCTGAGAATGCCTGAGCACTCAGCAGCAGATATTTTCCGCTACTTGATAAACGGACACCACAGTCACAGTCCTATTGGTGTAATATGCTCCCCTGTATAAACACACAGCTATATTTCAATAGCCAGAGTAACCAACATAAACATAATTTGCACAAATTGGTGTAGCGCCGAGCTCCTGAAGAGCATGTGCTATGTTTTTCAAAGTTAAAACTTTTCCCAAACTACAGTTTGGGTCTATTTTGTCTAAATTTGACTTCTGTGTCAGTCTCGCTGGACTGTGAGATGTTCAGCCTGGCCAAAGGGGGCACTGTCTCTGGTGGCAGGCATGGAACTATGGTCTGGTCAGGCGTTTAAGTTACTCTTTCTCAGCATCAGGTCAGTGGGCGTTGTGCCCTCTTGGAGAGGGTATTTAAGATACAGGCGTCATGTGGTTCGGGGTTCCGGTGCAGTATGAAGTGCTGATTACATGGTCCTGGTTCTCCTGACCAGCCCCCAGGAAGGCTAAGTCCTGGGGTGCGGTTCCACACTACTTTAATGCCTTGGGGCTGGCTAGCCCAAGGCATGGAAACTAGAGGATTCTGAGGTGGATGGGTGTCGTCTCCAGTCTGGGAGAGGCCCATTGGACTTCAAGCATTTCAGGGGAGGACTCTTTAGAAGAACCCCACATGTGAGTTTGGTTTTCTTAACAAGAGCCTGGAAGGGCTGAAGTAACCGGGAGAATCCGGTCTTGTGGCTATCGCCAAGCTGGCTGAAAGATCCAGGTATCCTACAAGTGTTCTACAGCTTAGTTTCCTATGTGTTCTGCAACAACGTCTGTGACAATGACTTTGTTCCTGAGTAAGCACCTTGTTGGCTGCTAGGCCTTGTGAGAGAGGGACTGTCCAACCTTAGTGTTCATCCAGCTGCGAATGGCTATTCTCTGGATGCAGTCAAAGTAAGCAAGTTCCTTAACATTTATAGACTTGACATTGAGAGTACTTGAATTCCTTTCCAACACTCTGATCCCAAGTTAAAAGACTGTTCAATGGTTGAAGTTTGCAAATAAAATCCATTTAACTGGATCTATTGTCAGTCTCAAGTTACTGGGTCACCTACCACGGGACATCCCCTAGATGTGCAACAAGAAGAAGCAGAAGGTAATGGTAAGCCCAAAAATAACCAGCAGCTCCTTTGGGGGTTAGTGTTACATTGGTTAAGGAAAAAAGACAACTAATGAATGGTATATAACAAGAGGTTAATTAACCAAAAGTGGAGAACTGGAAATGCTGAGGTTTTTTTTTTTGGAATTGGGACCCCCACTAAGTAGCAAATGTTGGGATTCCAACATTATTCAATGCAAAGTGCTTGCCCCTGCAATGCCATCTGCTAGTAGGATATGCTATTGCCATGTAAAGTAGCATTGTTTTTTCAAAGCACCCACATTACAGAAATTCAGATCTGAAGCTTTGGAATACATTAAAACTCTTTCAGTTACTACTAATGGTCAGAATCACCAGTCCTGATTTCTTTTTCTTCAATATTCTGTGATGACCTGTCTCTTCTGAAAGACAAATCAGATTTCAGGAGCGCAGGCAATCAGGTTTCATAAACTATATGATTCTTGTCATACTGGACAAGTCTTCATGCATATACAGTATTTTAAAGCATAACATTTGAAAATGTGCCTGGTTTGTAGACTTGGACATCCCAACCTGCCAAAACTGATTTCAGGGAGGTGGTGCTACTGATATCTTCCTTTTGAGAAAGAGAAAGGGACTGAGGACACAGATTCCCCAGTTTCTCGGCACTGAAGATGAATGGACAGGAGACAGAGGCGCCTGTTCATTTCTAAACTGAGACATATGCTCAGTAATCACAGGATGCAGGAGCGAGCAATCGCTCACTGAGTTCAATTCAAAAAAGGAAGGGGCTGGTAAACAGATTTACAGGTTCCTTCCTCCAGTCTCCATCCTGACACATTCCCTGCAGCCGGTGGGAGAGGAGAGGAAGGAAGCCGGCTGCGGGGATGAGGGGTCAGAGAAGAGGACAGGGGATTTGGGAACATGGGGGGGGGGGGTCGGAAAATACACAGAGGGGGCCCAGAGAAGGACAGGGGACCAGAGTAGTGGCCAGAGGAGGAGCACACAGGGAGCAGCTGGGTGAGCTGAGAGATGTGGTGAAAGAGTGACATACAGTGATGCTCAGCGTCACTGAGTCACTCTATCCACACTCTGCAGAACTTACACTCTGGAGGACCAGCCTGTGTGTACCAGGGTCAGTGTGATGCCTCCCTCCTCACACAGACTGGTCTTCCTGGCAAGGGGAGGACATCTGCCATCATCATCATGGGCATGACTCATCAGCCACTGGGTGGGTTAGTACTGCTGGCAGTTGCAGACTGTTGTACAGTCTGTCTGCCAGCTTACACACAGTGACACTGACTCTCTCACACCTGGTTGGCACACCCCATCGCAATCCTGGCATGATGCCAGGGATCTGATCTGCCACCCACGAGTGATGGTAAGGTCGCTCGACTTGCTGTGGCCGAGTGACATTGTTGGTTCAGCCGGGAGATCGTGCGGCACTTGTGGGTTTTTGTGAGCCTGCCATCAAATGCGGGAGACTCCTGTTAGTTGCGGGATACTTGGTATGTCTGTAGACTGATTTGCTCATCACTAGATAACACAGCACATCTGTCAAACACCACAATCCTGGAGTTACTTTTAGAAAGTATACAATAACAATGCATCATTTATCAAGCAGGCGTAATATCCACTTGGCTGAAAGTTTCAGCACAGATTTTTTTACACAGTTACATTGGTCCAGCTTGTGCTATACCTTTGGGTTACCTGTGGAAGATGAAAATCTCTGTATTAGGAAATGTTACTACAATGATTGCTGCTATCTTCCAGGTCACGGTTTTCAATGCATGCAAAGTATTCTCTGATTGGCTGAAGTGGTGAACATTCCCCCCCCCCCCCCCCCCCGGCCCGCCTCTCCACCTTTTTCTAATCTGAGAATGCACTGCATTCATTGACAAAGTATTCGCTGAATGGCGCCTGTGCCGAGCCACTGACTTCCTGTGTTCACAGTGCAGCAGCTCAACACAGGAGCTGGAAGCTAATGTAAATCACTGTAGTAGTGGTACCTAGTGGAGTAATTTCCATCTTCTACAGGGATCAGCCAGGTATGGCATATACAGTGGTGTGAAAAAGTGTTTGCCCCCTTCCTCATTTCCTGTTCCTTTGCATGTTTGTCACACTTAAGTGTTTCGGAACATCAAACCAATTTAAACAATAGTCAAGGACAACACAAGTAAACACAAAATGCAATTTGTAAATGAAGGTGTTTATTATTAAAGGTGAAAAAAAATCCAAACCATCATGGCCCTGTGTGGAAAAAGTGATTGCCCCCCTTGTTAAAACATACTATAACTGTGGTTGTCCACACCTGAGTTCAATTTCTCTAGCCACACCCAGGCCTGATTATTGCCACACCTGTTCACAATCAAGGCATCACTTAAATAGGAGCTGCTTGACACAGTAAGGTCAACCAGAAGATCCTTAAAAGCTACACATCATGCCGAGACCCAAAGAAATTCAGGAACAATTGAGAAAGAAAGTAATTGAGATCTATCAGTCTGGAAAGGGTTATAAAGCCATTTCCAAAGCTTTGGGAATCCAGCGAACCACAGTGAGAGCCATTATCCACAAATGGCGAAGACATTGAACAGTGGTGAACCTTCCCAGGAGTGGCCGGCCGCCCAAAATTACCCCAAGAGCGCAGCGACGACTCATCCAAGAGGTCACAAAAGACCCCACAACAACGTCCAAGGAACTGCAGGCCTCACTTGCCTCAGTTAAGGTCAGCGTTCATGCCTCCACCATCAGGAAAAGACTGGGCAAAAATGGCCTGCATGGCAGAGTTCCAAGGAGAAAACCACTGCTGAGCAAAAAGAACATCAAAGCTCGTCTCAATTTCTCCACAACACATCTTGATGATCCCCAAGACTTTTGGGACAACATTCTGCCGCTACACATCATGCCGAGACCCAAAGAAATTCAGGAACAATTGAGAAAGAAAGTAATTGAGATCTATCAGTCTGGAAAGGGTTATAAAGCCATTTCCAAAGCTTTGGGAATCCAGCGAACCACAGTGAGAGCCATTATCCACAAATGGCGAAGACATGGAACAGTGGTGAACCTTCCCAGGAGTGGCCGGCCGCCCAAAATTACCCCAAGAGCGCAGCAACGACTCATCCAAGAGGTCACAAAAGACCCCACAACAACGTCCAAGGAACTGCAGGCCTCACTTGCCTCAGTTAAGGTCAGCGTTCATGCCTCCACCATCAGGAAAAGACTGGGCAAAAATGGCCTGCATGGCAGAGTTCCAAGGAGAAAACCACTGCTGAGCAAAAAGAACATCAAAGTTCGTCTCAATTTCTCCACAACACATCTTGATGATCCCCAAGACTTTTGGGACAACATTCTGTGGACCGATGAGACAAAAGTGGAATCTTTGGAAGGTGTGTGTCCAAGTATATCTGGCGTAGAAGGAACACTGCATTTCATAAAAAGAACATTATACCAACAGTAAAATATGGTGGTGGTAGTGTGATGGTCTGGGGCTGTTTTGCTGCTTCAGGACCTGGAAGACTTGCCGTGATAAAAGGAACTATGAATTCTGCTGTCTACCAAGAGATCCTGAAGGAGAATGTCCGACCATCTGTTCGTGTACTCAAGCTGAAACGAACTTGGGTTCTGCAGCAGGACAATGATCCTAAACACACCAGCAAGTCCACCACCGAATGGCTGAAGAAAAACAAAATGAAGACTTTGGAGTGGCCTAGCCAAAGTTCTGACCTGAATCCTATTGAGATGTTGTGGTATGACCTTAAAAAGGCCGTTCATGCTCGAAAACCCTCTAATGTAACTGAATTAGGACAATTCTGCAAAGATGAGTGGGCCAAAATTCCTCCAGGACGCTGTAAAAGCCTCATTGCACGTTATCGCAAACGCTTGGTTGCAGTTGTTGCTGCTAAGGGTGGCCCAACCAGTTATTAGGTTTAGGGGGCAATCACTTTTTCACACAGGGCCATGATGGTTTGGATTTTTTTTCACCTTTAATAATAAACACCTTCATTTACAAATTGCATTTTGTGTTTACTTGTGTTGTCCTTGACTATTGTTTAAATTGGTTTGATGTTCCGAAACACTTAAGTGTGACAAACATGCAAAGGAACAGGAAATGAGGAAGGGGGCAAACACTTTTTCACACCACTGTATATTATTACATTGGTCCAGTGTAGCAACGCAACTCTTCACACTAGCAATGTTTACTGATAACGGTATTAACGGCTCTTAGGTAGGCACTGATGAAAATATACTTTTACAGCAGCAGCAGTTTACAGGTAATGGGATACACACGTTTTCACATAAGTTGGTGCTTTAACCGCCAACCCCTTCCCCCCTAAAAAAAATAAATGCTAAATTCAGCTTTAAACTGTGGTTTATGTCTTACTGTAAGAAATACATTGTTTCCTTTTATTCCTTCAGTAATCTAGATAACTGTTAATACTGTAACTGGGATCGCTTATAAAGTTTGAAGTTATTTAGAGTAGAGTTGCAATATGTGCACTTTTCACATCATACTCCACATTGAAATGGACTGCACTGCACTGCACTGCACTGAAAATGTATGTGTAGTAGCACACATTTGTGTGCATTTTTATGTGGATTGAATTGCACTTTTTTTAGTGAGTTGCGTTGCATTTACTTTTATTGCCATGCATTTTAGTGTTCATCCAATGATAGAAAACATTGTTTTCTATGAGCCCTTGCAGTGACCTACATGTATCCAATGCAGAAAAATGGAACACACTGGGCATGGTGTGAACAGTCCCTGTGAAAGCTGGTGCCACATTTCAAATATACATTTTTATCCATAGTGTGCATTCCTTTTGAAATGCAAAACTTACTTTCTACAGTTCTCAGCAATTTTTAACTTGCCTAACCACATCAGTTGTTTGAGAACTGAGGGTGTGGTTCATAATGTAGCTGTCCTAACCCATATCTGTATATGTGAAACAGACACCCATGATTGTCTAGCCTGCTTTGATATTTGTAATTCACGGTACTATAGAAAGCATATCCTGCTCATAAATGCCAGATTGTATGTTTTTTTTTTTTTTTTGTGCACTCAATGAAGTTGGTGAAGGATTCACGTACGAATATTTTTTTGTTTCAAAGAGCATAAATGCTTCCCTTTTATTTTAGGATACTCTTTTGATGCAAACATGGCAGAAAGAACCTACAAGTCCTTACAGCATTCCTCCAGTGTACTCAGTGAGTACTGTTCGCAGCTGTCCCACTCCAGAGAGAGAAGCTTATCCTCACCCCATAAGAACAAGTCATACATTACCTAACTATACAACTGGGAGAGAAGCCAGACAGAATGTCAGGAAGGTAAGACCTTTGTTCTTATGCAGGGCTTGGTTTAAAAATTTAAAGGGAGTATTAAAATGAAAAAAATGGTAAATAATATTTAGAGTATGTGTGTAGACCAATTTTAGCAGTGGTTACCTGGCACCTAAGGCCGCGTACACACGGGCGGATTGTCTGCCCAACTTAGTCCGCTGAAACGTGTTTCAGCGGACAATCCGCTCGTGTGTGGGCTTCAGCGGACAGTCTGACGGACTAAGTCTTTCGGAATTTCCGTAATTTTGTCCGTCCAAACTTGGTTTCAGCGGACAGTCCGCTCGTGTGTAGGCAAGTTGGACGGACTAAGTATGGCGCATGCTCAGAAAGGATTTACACACCGAAGGTTGCATTGCAGTGTATTGGACGTCGTATTTCTAGTCCCGTCATACGTGCTGTACACGTCATCGCGCAAGCTTTCAGCGGACTGTCTGTTCATCGTGTGTGGTCAAGTCCGTTCATTCAAAAGTTGAACGGACTGTCTGTCGGATTGTCTGACGAACTTAGTTGGGCAGACAATCCGCCCGTGTGTACGCGGCCTTAGAATCATTCTAAAGGCTAGACACTTTTACCTTAATGCAGGCATATCCAAAGTCCGGCCCGCGGCCCGGTTTTGAACGGCCCGCCTGGTTTTTTGGACATACATATCTTTTGTGGCCCCCGACGATCTCCCAGCGCCGGGGCCACAAAAGATATATATGCTTCGGAAGGTACAGGGAGGACAGGACTGAGCGCCGTACACAGGAGAATTTCCTGTTTACGGGCGGCCTCTGTAATAGGAAGTCCTTCTCCTGCACTGCCATTGGACGACTGTTCTGTCCATCAAAGGAGGCGGGACTTTCTATTAAAGAAGCCGCCGTGTAAACAGGAGATTCTCCTTTGGTGCTCGTCAGTGCATTCCTGGCAATGGTGCTGTGTTCCTGGCAATGGTGCTGCGTTCCTGGCAATGGTGCTGCGTTCCTGGCAATGGTGAGTCATTCCTGGCAATGGTGCTGCATTCCTGGCAATGGTGAGACATTTGGGGAGGCATTCTTGGCAATGGTGCTGCGTCCCTGGCAATGGTGCTGTGTCCCAGGCAATGGTGCTGCGTCCCTGGCAATGATGCTGCGTCCCTGGCAATGGTGCTGCATTCCTGGCTATGGTGGGGGCATTCCTGGCTATGGTGGGGGCATTCCTGGCTATGGTGGGGGCATTCCTGGCTATGGTGGGGCATTCCTTGCTATGGTGGGGGCATTCCTGGCTATGCTGGTGGCATTCTTGGCTATGGTGAGTGCATTCCTGGCAATGGTGGGTGCATTCCTGGCTGTGGTGGGTGTGTTCCTGGCAATGGTGGGTGCGTTCCTGGCAATGGTGGGTCTGCAGATGTGCACTGATTAGGCTGCATTGGTGGGCACTGACCATTATTTTTCTTCACAGTTCTTTATTTAAACATTTTTTTTTCCTGAAACTTCCCTCTTAGGCCGCGTACACACGCGGGGACTGTTCGCCCAACTTTGTCCGTCAAACAGTTTCGGCAAACAGTCCGCTCAAAATTAGCATGGACGGACATGGCCACACACGACGGATGAACAGTTTTCTGAAACCGTGCGCGATGACGTGAACGGCACGTACGACGGGACGAAAAATATGACGTCCTATACACTGCATTGTAACTTTCGGCGTGAAAATCCTTTGAGCATGCGCGGAACTTTGTTTGACGAACAAGCCTACACACGAGCGGACTGTTCGCTGAAACAAGGTTTCAGCGGACAGTTTTTCGGAAATTCCGAAAAACCTTGTCCGTCAAACTGTCCGCTGAAACTGTCCGCTGAAAGCCCACACACGAGCGGACTGTCCGCCCAAACACTGTTCAGCGGACAAAGTTGGGCGAACAGTCCGCCCGTGTGTACGCGGCCTAAAAGTGAAGGTGTGTGTTATACGCCAATTAATACAGTATGTACAAATACGCCCAAGCTCATTTCTTCCCACACACAGCCACAAAGGCAAGATAATTCTTGTTGGGCAGTGTATTAGAGCTCGAACGAACACACTTAGACCGAATTTTAACGGTTCAAAGAATGTCAGGCAAAATGGTCGGCCCTTGCGCATGTTCACTTCATCAAATCCGGCCCTCTTTGAAAAAAGTTTGGACACCCCTGCCTTAATGTATTCCCAAAATGTCCCAGTAGTAGTATTGCCTCCTCACACCCCCTATATACTGTACTTACCGGAGTCCTATCTCGATCCAGCACTGCTTTCTATTCCTCTCCTCTGCACGTTCAACCTTACAGCAAATAGCTTGCTATGGTGGTAATACACAGAAGAAGAGTCTGCGGTGCCAGCTGGGGACCCCCAGAAGAGGAGGTTTGGGCCACTCTATGCAATACCATTGCTTAGAGCAGGTAAGTATAGCAGGTTTGTTATTTTAGAAAAAAATGCAAGCCTTTACAACAGCTTTAAGTGCTTCTCTATGGAAAATGATTGAGATTTGCCAACTGATGCCTCTGAAAGGCAGCTTCGATGGGCGGGACAGAAATGTTATGCCCACAGTAATAAACCAGGGATCATGCTAGGGAGGCACTTGTGTTGCTTCTCATCCACCCATAAACCATTTGCCCTGCACATTCACTGACATCTCCTCACGAGCAATCCACAGGAAGTCCTAGTGGGATTTCACCACCACTTAGCCCAACTGTACCCAGCCCCTGACTCCTTCTCATGCGCAGGCTTTCTTTAGTAAGGTCTGTCTCCCCTCTACCCATGCACAATGGAGAGATACCTTAGAGTTGGACATCGCCACATGGAAGCTCATGGACAAGATTTGTAGCCTTAAAACAAACAGGCAGCCTGGACCTGATGACTAAAAAGCTGTTTTACAAAAAATTATTGGATCTTCTGGTCCATCACCTCTCAAAACTTTTAATCACTTAAAATTGGGGTAGCCCCTTCTGCCGGAATCATTGTGTGCCAACGAGCACATGATTCCCAAGCCGGGCACCCCCATGTGTGGTCCAGTTACCTGATCTCCCTCTTGAACGGGGATGTAAAAATCCTGGCTATGATCTTAGCCTCCAGGTTAAAAACATTCTTGGGTAAGCTTATTCATAAGGACCAAGTGGGATATGTGTCTTTACGTAGTGCTGGGGACAACTTTTGGAGAGTGGTACAACTTATTCACTTAGCTAACTTTTGCTTGCTCCCAGCCATATTCCTGTTCTTTGATGTCCGCAAAGCCTTTAATTCCCTGTCATGGGACTACATGGTTTTGTGTCAGTGGGGTTTCACTGATACCTTTCCTTGATCTTGGCCCTTTATGCTCAGCCGACTGCGCTATTTAAATATGTGAGTTTTGAAACTCCCCACTTTTCTGTTAACGGGGCACTAGGTAAGGATGTTCCTTCTCCCTCATTTCTCTCCCTGGCTGCAGCTATCCAAACCCTCCCGGACATTCGTGGTCTCGGGTTTTCTGGGAAACAGCACAAGAATCATGCTCATTGCGGATGATATCCTTTTGTATGTCTCTTCGCTCCATACCTCCTTGCCTAATTTGGACTTATCCCTGCCTCCAGCCCTACTTCGGGAAATCCAATCCAATTTTCGCTTTGCATGGCCTCCTTCGCTTCCTTACTTAGGAATTCAACTGTCTCCGAACTTTTATTGCCGCTACTGGGCAATAATCCTTCATTGTTCAAAGAGCTTGTGGTTTGGGAGAACTCATGTTCACTACATGACCTTCCTTCCAAAGCTCTTATATTTCTTTAGGGTCCTGCAGGTCCCTGTGCCATTATAACCTGTGCATAGAACAGCACAAATGTTTGCACTTCAATAAAGTAATGCACGCGGCATTACTTTATTGCCTTAAGCTGGCGGGTGGACTGGTGATCCCCAACCCCAAACACTATTCCACTACATCCCAAATCACCCGCTCACTTTGATCCACACAATGTCTGAAATGCCCAATCTATAAAACACTTTTTTTTTTGAGACATGCAAACTTTTTTGGGGATCGGATGGTGCATCTGAAGTGTTATTTACATGTGGGACTTGAATATTTCTTTGGATACAAAGAGACTTTATATTTACACTTTTTCATTTTCTTTTTTATTGTTCTTGTTATATATGAGCACAACGTTTTGGTGTTTATCTATTTTATTTATTCACTATGGATTTTCACATGATCTATGTGCTTATACATATAGATGACAAATTGTTTACAATTTTTTTAGTATAATGGTTTAACGCTACACTTTTTTACAACCTCTGTGACTTACCTGAAATATTCTGTCAATCTCATATCTTCATTTATTGGGCTATTCTCAAAACACCCCAAATATTCCCGCCCTATGATAATCTATTGGCTTTTTGCTGGTGGCAAAGGAAAGGGATTAAATACATTTATGAACTCTTCACACTGGGGCATTCCAGCTCTAGAAGTTTTACGTCATCTTCAGGTTTTGCATCACATGAGAGACCTCCTTAAAAACCTCTCTTGAGAATCAGTGCTGAAAGGATCTATATTCGAAGGGGCTTATTTTAGACCTTTATGCCTCCTTTGTTAATACCTCCAGCTCCGAGAAACTTTCGTACGCATAACATACAGAGTGCAGAGCTGTCACTGTAAACACAGAAACCAAACCTCTGTGTTTACAAGTGATTGTGGTGAGCAGCCCCCCCCCACCCAAGGATCTGAGCCAGAGGTGGTGGAACCGAGTTCCACCAAGTTCCCCCTGAAAAATAAAAATAAAAAGCCCTGCTTATATTGGTCCAAGCAGGACCAATGTTGCTGTGCAAAAAAAAAACAAAAAAAAAACGAAAAGAAAGAAGAAGGAGCCATATATAAACTTCTGTTTTAAACGATTCCAGTAGGAAACAATTTATAGTTGAAGACACCAATGATAATGAATGCAAATGTTGTACTTTACATGCACAAAAAAGAATGGCAAGTGAATGTTGCCAACTTATAGTTAAATTCAGCTTAATACACATCTACAGAAACAAGACATGTATGAGCTAATCAAATGTTTTATTTTTTTCAGGTTGAGAAATATAATCTGGACATCATATACATTTAAAATGGAATGAGAGCAGTTTGATCTGTCACCAAGACACTATGATCAGATTTCAAGAAGGATTCTAGTGTTTTGCATGTTAGGTATAAATACTAATGTATTTGAGTGTGAGCTTGTATAAATAAGAAACCAGTTAACTGTTAAAAAAAAAAAAAAAAACCCTGGCGTCTAGGGTTATTAGGGCAAACTATGGGTTTGACCATTTGATTTTAGCACTGTAATCTTTTGTTTACAAGATAAAGCTCCAAACACGAATACATTAAAGTGGAACTTCACCCAAAAGGGGAAGTTCCATTTGTTTGCATCCACTGCCACACTTGCCACTTTTTGGGGAGGGAAGGGGGAGTGAGTACCTGGTTTTGACAGATACCAGCTCCTCCACTCAGATGAAAAGTTCGATCCCCGCCTCCTTCCACAGTAGCCTCTCATCACTGGTCCTGTAGACTTATGGGACCTTTCACAAAGCGCAGCAGGACTCTCACGCATGTGCAGTGGAAAATGGTCTGTGAAGCCACAAGGCTTCACTGCTGGTTTCCCTTACGTACAATGCCAGCTCCTGCACCAGAAGCCGATTGAAAAATTAGCTTGGGTGAGGATATTGATGGATCCCTGGACAAATATGCATCCTTATATTAACTCAGCAGGTACATTATTTCTAGCTGCTGACTTCATTTTTTTGGGGGAGCCTGGAGCTACTCTTTAAAGTGTCAGCCTTCATTATTAACAAAAACACACATGGTGTTCACACTAACTTTACAAAATAAGTGAAGAAGCAGCAGTAGATTTGTGCCTCTCAGGGGCCTATTTATTTAAGTTATATATTCCTCTCCCACACAGTCCATTTTCACATCTCACATGCCGCTCCAAAAAAAAAAAAAAAAAAAAAAATCACTGTACATGAACTCCCAATGCAAGAAATGTATACAGTACAAAGCTTCAATAGGTGGTATCTTGTTTTTACATTTTACAAAGCGTGACGATGTGCTGGATTTTATATCTGACTTAGCTCATTCTGTATTGATCAATTTTGGCAGAGAATTTTTTTTATATTGTATGATAAATAATAAAATGTTATCATAAAGTTTAATATATGTTTTGACATATTGCAATAAACATTGCTTTAAAATGTTAAACTGTGTGAAAAATAAAATATGTCACACATAAATGTTGCTATACTCTTTCACCTGTTGCCATTGTGCTTTTTTGCTTGCTACCAAACAGACCGATTTATGTAGAGCCATGCAAAAATATGGGATCAATGATCCTAGTCATTTTATAAATGTACTATTTAAAAAATAAAAAAAACAACCAAAAAAAAAAAAAAAGTGATAAGACAATAACGGTCAGACAGATGCTACAAAGTATCTGCTATTATCTTTTAGACAGAAAACCCCCTGTGTGTCCCTCTAAAACTGGTTTTACTCTGTTACTAAAGCTCGGTATACATGGTCTGAAAATCAACTGAAAAAATTCAGTTCGGCAGGAACCGGCCGACTTTCAGCCTGTGTCTACAGCTGTCCGTTTTACAGAAGCTGTTCTGTCAAACGGGCATGCTGGAAAACCAGCAACCGATCAGTGCTGGTAGTCAAAGGCTGTGAGTGCTGATCAGTGCGTTAGAGTAGGGGGCGGCAATAGCATACAATCGCACAGCAGAGAGAGATTGTCGCACTAACAGTGCTTGTATTAGTACGGAAATTTCACTTTTGTTTGTTCAGATAGTGTGTACCCAACTTAAGTCCTCATTCACATGCAAGTATTTTTCATGTTGTTTCCTTGCATTTCACTAGCAACATGCAGACTCCCATTCTTTCTGATTATCTCCGTTTACACTTGTGTGCTCAGTCACCCTATACTCAAAAAAAAAAAAAAAGTATGCAAGTTTTAATTTTTTTGAGCATATTCTGGTTGTGTTTGGCCCTATACTGGGAGCACTTGTAAAGGCCCAATACCTATCCGAAGGTATCCCCTCCCCTAGGTCAGGAAACAAAACGCCTGAAGCTTCATAAACAGGCAAAAAATCACCTAAAATACGCTCTTCTCAGGTGTGAATGCAGGCTAAACTCAACTTTGGAGGTTTGCGATTCCCGTTTTCAATAAGTTATTTAGTGCTTAGCAAGGGTGACCTGACTAAAATGAGTGTGGGTAGGGTTTAGACCCAAAGAAATCATGGCAAAAAAAAAAAAAAAGGGGGGAGGAGCTTTCCGTTTAATAAAGTCAAGTCAAGCCAAACAGCCAATTTAACCACTTGACCACTGGGCACTTAAAGAGGAAGTAAACCCTGATGGGTTTACTTCCTCTTTTTTTCCCTGCAAAGGTAAAGCATAATGGACTACTATGCATCGCATAGTAGCTCATTATGTGTCACTTACCTGACACAGGAGCCAGCGAAGTCGCCGCTGATCCCTGTAGTCCGCCGCGTCCATCTTGCTGGTGGCGTCTCGCAGCTCCGACCAATGACAGCGGCGAAGCCGCGATGACGTCACTCCCGCGCATGCGCACGGGAGTCGCGCCTCGCAGCTCCGCCGCTGTCATACGGCGAAGCCGCGATGACGTCACTCCCGCGCATGCGCACGGGAGTCGACAAATTTGGCAAATCCATTCTTGGATTTGCCGCATTTAGTGCGCATGCGCGCCGCTGTCTACGGCGCATGCGCCGTAGACAGCGGTGCCCATTTTCGGGCAAATATCTCCTAAACCATATAGGTTTAGGAGATATTGCTTGGACCTACAGGTAAGCCTTAATCTAGGCTTACCTATAGGTCCAAGTTGTTTGGAAGGGTTTACTTCCTCTTTAAACACCCTTAATAACCAGACCAATTTTCAGCTTTCAGTGCTCTCACAATTTGAATGACAATTACTCAGGCATGCAACACTGTACCCATATGAAATTTCCGTCCGTTTTTCACACAAATAGAGCTTTCCTTTGGTGGTATTTGACCACCTCTGGGTTTTTTATTTTTTGTACTATAAATGAAAAAATAAATAAAAATAAAACAAAAATTTTGTAAAAAAAAATGCATCATTTCTATTAAATTTTTTTGCAAATAAGTAATTTTTCTTCAGAAATATATACTGCTAAATATTTTTTGTAAAAATAACCCAAGTTAGTGAATATTATTTAGTCTGTGTGAAAGTTATAGGGTCTACAAGCTATGGTGCCAATCACTGAAAATGTATCAATTTGATCACACCTGATGTACTGGACAGTCTGTCATTTCTTGAGACTCTAACAAGCCAGTAAAGTACAAATACCCCCCAAATGACCCCTTTTTGGAAAGTAGACATTCCAAGGTAGTTAGTCGAGACAGTTCGTTTTTTGAAGTTGTAATTTTTTCCCAACATAAAGATATTTTTTATTTAATTTTTTTTTCACAAATTGTAATTATAACAGGTTATTTCTCACATGGCATGTACATTCCACAAATGAAACCCCAAAATATATTCTGCTGCTCCTCCCGAGTACAGTAATATCACGTGTGAGACTTTTACACAGCCTGGCCACATACAGAGGCCCAACACTGAAGTAGCAACTTCAGGCGTTCTAGGTGCATGAATTACACATCTAATATCTCAACCACCTATTACAATTTTGAAGGCCCTGGAGCACCAAAACAATGGAAACGCCCACAAAGTGACCCCATTTTGGAAAGCAAACACCCCAATGTATAATCTATGAGGCATAATGAGTCTTTTTAACGGTTCATTTTTCCCCAAAGTTTTTGGGAAAAAAAATGAAAATGCATTTTTTTATTTATTTATTTATTTTTTTACACAAAGTTGTCCATTTATAAGATATTTGCAAAATGTAGCATGTACATAGCAAAAATGACACCTCAAAAATATATTCTGCTACTCCTCCCGAGTATGGCGATACCACATGTATGAGACTTTTACACAGCTTGGCCACAGAGGCCCAACATCCAAGAAGCACCATCAGGTGTTCTAGGGACATAAATTACGAATCCAATTTCCTTACAATCTATCACATTTTTGAAGGCCCTTCATATTTCTAACATAGCATGTACATACCAATAATTACACCCTAAAATACATTCTGCTGAGTAAGGGGTAAACAAAAAATTACCTGTGGTTTTAGTAGTGCAATTGTCCACAGGAGGAGAGCCCTGATCCAGGCAGCAGGCAGGGACATGGTCAGCGACAGTGAATGGAATTGTCCAGGCAGCAATATTGTCCATAGTCAGTACAGGCAGGGATACTGTCCATATACAGTCCAGGGTCAGTGCAAGTAGAGACATTGCAAGCAGTGCCAAAATATTGGTCCTGGTACCAAGTAGGAACACAGTCCAAGTAGCAGGCGATGAAATAATGGGGACAGGGGTAGAGGCTTCTCCAACCCAAATCTCTTTGAAGCCTCAGTCTCCGGACCCTAATCCGGGAAAAATTGTTTTTCTTCATCCAGAAAAACAATTCTGGAGCCTCTCACATATGCGAGACCCTTTTGTTCCCACTAGCATTGCAGGATAAAAGATCAATCCAAGAGGCAGGCAAAAAACATGGTCAAACAGTCCAGGGTCAGTTCCAGAGCAGTCCTAGGTAGGTACAGTTTAGCGTTCGGCAGAAGCGTGGTCGTATAACAGGCCAGGGCCAGTTCCGGAGAAGCTAGAAGTTTTTTTAGCGTTAGGCAGAAGCTTGGTCGTATAACAGGCCAGGGTTGGTTCCGGAGAAGGCAGAGGTATGCTTAGCGTTGGGCAGAAGCTTGGTCATATAACAGGCCAGGGTCAGTTCCCGGAGAAGGCAGAGGTACGTACAGTTCAGTGCAGTGGCATAAAGGGGTGTGGAGGAAAATTACAGGAAATTAGAATTACGTTTACCATACTTAACTAATAATGTAGAGACGTATGATAACGGCGGAAACATTCACCTATACAGAGGCCTGGTTGGGAAGGCCAATCGGGACAATAAAATGTGGCGTCTCTTCTAATTCCTCCACTGGAGCACACCCGGCATTTCTTCTGACGTCTGCAGCCTGTTTCACGGGGGTTGATTTTGTCAGGAAAGTGGTGCTCGTGGAGTCTGCTCACGCAATCAGAGCGAATAGTTGCTGGTGGGCTTTCAGGGTATAAAAGGGCAGAAATAATTTCTTGGTAGTACAGATAGGATGCGGGGTTCTTTGTAGATTTTTGGTAAATAACATAAAAGTGTTATACATGGCCAAACTGAAAAAATAAATGGACACTTTTATACCAGTAGCGGGGTTTTCTTGTGGGAAGGTAGGGTTAAATCATCTGATCATTGAAGTCCACTCCCCCCATAAACAAATTATAATAGTAGATGCAAGTTGGTTTCTGGATTGGGCCATTTGTTCTGGAGACTTCCACGTAGGTGTCATTATGGATTGTCGTGAGCATGTGGACGTTTCGTTTGTCCCTCCACTTGACAGCCAATTGCTCCTGGTTCCACAAAGATGCAGTCTCCCCTTGTCGTAGCCTTTCATTGACTAGTTTTTGCGGGAAGCCCTTTCTATTGGCTCTTACTGTACCACATGCTGGGGTGTCTCTCCGGTGATGAATGCGGAAAAAGGGCAAGCTAGTATAAAAGTTATCCACATAAAGATGGTATCCCTTTCCAAGGAGTGGATAGACAAGCTGCCAGACCACTCTTCCGCTGGCTTCGATGTACTCTGGGCATTCAGGGAGATGCAGTTGGGAGTCCTTCCCTTCATACACCAGGAAGGCGTAGATGTACCCCGTGGCATTTTAACCCCATATCGGGCCCTTTTGCTGGGGATAAACTGTTTGATGCCAAGCCTGCCTGACAATTTTACAAGGGACTCATCCACGGAAATATTCTGTTCGGGGGTATATAATAGGGGAAATTTTTCAGAGAAATAATTTTAGGAGTGGCTGAATTTTAAATAGTTTGTCAAAATATGGGTCATTTCAGGGAGGGCACTGGGTGTTGTTGTAGTGGAGGAACCGCATAATCATTAGGCATCGTGATCTTCGCATAATGGATGAGAAGAGTGGCATGTGGTGGACAGGTTCGGTAGACCAATAGGAGTACAATTGTCCCATAGAAAAAGTTAGGCCTAAGAAAATTTTCAATTCCTCTACGGTTAGTTCTCCCCACTCAAAGGTATGGACATAACTAGAGCCAGGGTTGCTTACTATGTGCTGCTTTGCGTAGAGGTTTCACTGGGCCACAATGGACGATAGTAAGTCTTCGTGAAAACCAAATGAAAAAAAATCAAGCATGGCAAAATCGTCTGTGTTCACCTGGACACCTGGCTGGGCGGTGAAGGGGGGATATTTGCTGCTCCAGAATTAGAGGGAAGCCACAGGGGGTTGTGAAGGGCATAGGGAAGTCTGGCATGGCCCCTATCCCTTTGGGGCTGAGATGACACCCTACTGGTGCCTGGCCTTTGTTGTAGTGGCTCTGCTCTTGAGGTGGATGGCTGCTGGTAGTAGGCTGCTGCTCCACGCCAGAATGCCTTCTTTTCATAGGTACACATTCCTCTTCCGCATCAGACCCGCTGCTTGTAACGGGTTCATAGGCCGTATCCGAATCGGACTGAGACTCCGAGAGCTCCCCGCTGCTCTCATCAGTCATACTTAAAAGCTGGTAGTCCTCCTTGCTAGTAAAAACTTTTTTGCCATACTGGTGGCTGGTGAGGCTGCACTGCAGTGGCACTGATGCTCACTATAGTGGCTTTGGTTGCACTGGTGTGGCTCTGGTAGCACTGATGTGGCACTGCAGTGACGCAGATGAGCACTGTTGTAGCACTATTGGGCACTCCTAGAACTCACTGTGTATCACAGAACTGCTCTCCTCTCCTGCTGCATCGATGAGAGGAGAGTGATGAACTTATGATGACCCAGCTTAGTGTCATTGTTTACATTTGTGATCGCATCATTGGACGGAGCGATCATGTGGTAAAGGGCTACTGCCATTGGCCCTTTACCACGATCCGTGTTGCACCCGGTCCTGTGAACTTGACGAGCACGGATGTTACGGTCTGCATGGCCCAGAGGGCACGCGGGAACGATTCTCCGGGTGGATGTGTTAGTACGTCCTCCCAGAGTTAACAAACCCGTCATTCGGCTATGGGCCAGTTATTAAGTGGTTAATTAGAAGTATCAATGCGGCCCGTTATATTATAGCAGTTAGATCATGTAAAATGCAGTGAGTTGCTGACAGCTGTCATTGTTTCTCAATACACATATTGTATTTCTTCTTGTAAAGATCGATGAATGTCTACAACAATCCTTTATATCAAATTAAAGCGGAGCACCACCCAAACGGGGGAAGCTCCGCTTGTCTGCCTTGCCCCCTGCTATATTCGGCAGTTTTTTTGGGGAACGGGTACCTGGTTATGACAGGTACACGCTCCCACTTTTGGCTGAGTTTGCAGTGGCAAACTTAACTGGAAGTTTGGCCTCCCTCCTTGTTCTCACGCATCCAGCCCGTTCACAGAGAACAATGCGATTTGTGCATGTGTAGTAGGGAACTGACAGTGAAGCTGCAAGGCTTCACTGCCAGTTTCTCTTAGTGGAGATTGTGACGACAGCACCCGATTTAAAAAAAACACGGCTCGGGTAAGGGCACTGCTGGTTTCCTGGACAGGCAAGTGTCGTAATATTAAAAGTCAGCAGCTACAGTCTTTGTAGCTGCTGACTTATTTTTTTTTTTAAAGGAGCCTGGAGCTCCTCTAAGTAGTATAAGAACAAAACCATCAACAAAGATTTCGTTTTTAAGACATGACTTGCTTAACCTACAATTCTCTAAAGGAAAGGATTTTGTGTTGTCCCATGAAAACCATTCCTTGAGTTTAGTGGGTAAAAGAAATAACAGGAGGCTTGACACTAAAGTTCCTGACTTGTGGATATCACACCTGGGGCTAGCATGCCTGTAGCATTTAACAATATGTATAGGGGGGGGGGGGGGGGGACAAAAAACAAAACAAAATAAGCTAACAAATAAAAATCTGCCAGGTTCAATTTGTCTACAAATATATATAAAAAAAATCACTGAAAGATTCATTTTTATTTTGGTCTTGGGTGATCAGCCAGGCTGATGCCAAAATACATAAGTGATTCTATATGAAATCACGAAAGCTCATAGTTACTAAAGGCAGTCATGTAAAATCAGACAATAAAACATTTTACTTTGCATCTCTATCACCAATCCCATATAAACAACACCTGAAAGAAACATTGCTGATTTCTATAATTTTAGCAGTCAACGGAAGGATTCCAGGTGCTGTAGGTGGAATACTAATTGTTGTACAGGTTGGTGTTGTCTGCCGTGACCTAAGCGTACTAAGCTGTTGCTCTGGTATGAACAAAGTTTTTTGTGGAGGAAACAACTATAACCATACTAACTACATGCTTTCACAATGCCATTTGCCACCAAATACTTTGGGGAAGCCCTAAACTCAAGTGCTTTAACCAACTTTACTATACAATAGATATACAAGTCTAGATATCCTTTAAGTTTCACGAAATATACCACAAAAATATATTTTATGCATTTCTTAATAAATTAAAAATAGTCATAAAGTGAATATCAAACACCAAACTTATTTTAGCTTCTGGTAAAATCTGAAGCACCAAGTTTCCCTAAACCACCCCAAGTTATGCTTGGCAACCCTTCCGATGTTCTCTAAAATCAACTCTAGGGGTCTTGGAACATGGCATAGTGGTGGGCAACATGGTTCCAGCTAAATAACGGATTAGTGTATGTTGTAAATATCCTCCAACATTCTGATAAAAGTCAGACTAAACTGTAGTAAAATAAAGATGTGAAAAGCAGTGAGGCACACTTGCTACAGGTTGTTGAAAAGCTAATCAAATGCCTTGCCCCCCACCCCATGGAGGATACATTTCAAAACGAAACAGAAACAATCTTTAAAAATAAAATTGTAAAACATCTGTAGTTATAAAGTCCTCAAATATTAAATGTTACAATGTTAGTGCGAGTAACTCAGCAATATGTTAGATTAACTTCACTGGCAAATGTTACACAGAGGAGTCAAAGTTCATTTGTCAGTTGTGATGGAAGGGCACTCTTCCAAAATAGCCATTATGAATACAAAGGCTGACTGCACTAGGTCTTAAAACCAAGCTATTAATTGTGGAAAGCTATTAAAGTCTATAGAGAACAAGCATTTGTGTACGATTTCTCTTATTCTAGCTTCTCATCTCCTTCTTCTACATCTTTCAAGCTCAGAACTTCCAAGGTGCCTTTTCCTCTGGTCTCACATCGTATCAGCTCATCAATTTCCCGAAAGCAGCCTGGATCAATCAAGCACACCTAAGTGAGGAAAATAGCAATCTTTAAAATCACAACATATTAACATACAAAAAAATAAATAAAAAAAGCCAACAAGTTGTGTATATCCAGATTTAGAAAAATCGGTCATTAGAATTTAGAACCCATGTTGTAATGAGGGCTGTAAATAGAACACAGATACACAAGCATATACAGGGTAGTCCCAGAACAGCTTAAAAATGTTTTATTGCTGGCACAAGGAATGTAAACATCCTTTATCAAAGTAATAGGAAGTGACAGGTACTCTTTATGGAGGCATCGGGGGTCTATAAGACCACATACCCCTTGACTGAACTTGAAAGTATTAAAAAACGTAAAGAGCGGCATTTTTGAATACTTTATAACGTCTGAACGCAGAGCTAGGGAGCGATGTGACCAACTGTACAATACAGAGAGGGAGGAAGCTCTTTGTTTACCTAGCTGTTAGTGACCAGGAAAGCAGCCAGAAAGATCTGTATCTGATAAGCTGCATTGGAGGCCAGAGTTTAGAGCAGTCTAATAGATATCTGTCATGGCCCATGCTGTTACATCTGTCCCCCCTGTGCAAAGTCCCGCAGGAATATGCAAATGGCGATTGCACCACACGTGAGGTATCCTCATGAACATCAGAGCGAGACCAATAGTTCTAGCACCAGACCTCTAGTAACTTGTAAAGGTGTTTAAAGCATCACATATGGAAAATTTTAGGTATGTTAGTTTGCATCCGCCTGTGGAATGGTGCCAATTTTAAAGTATGACATGTTAAGTATCTTTTATATTTTTGCAAACAATTGGGTATTATAGTGCGTTTTTGTGCAATAAAATTCACTAAAATGTATTTTTTACAAAACAAAATTGCTTTGAAAAACAGCTGTGCAAATACAGTGTGACATAAAAAAATTACAATTATTTAATTCTATAGGAGATAGAATATATATATATATATATATATATATATATATATATATATATATATATATATATATATATATATTCTAACACACACACACAATGAAATCCATGTGTTTACCACTAAAGTAGAACCATTTTTGTTTTATTGTGCTGCCAAAAGGTCCTACAGAATATTAACTAGTAAAACCAGATTATTACCAAAGTATGGGTAATAAACTTAACAAGGTGTTCTTGTTCATGGTAAGTTTACAATCATTCTACCCAGATTCATCTTTTCGTTGGGTACATGGCTCTCTCTAGCCCACACAGTTTATTAAATTTCATTAAATGTGTGCTGCTTGATATGATTAAATCGTCTAAGGAAGAACTGGTTTATCAGGTATAGCCATCTCTTTATTCAAATGTATGTGTGTAAATAGTAAAGTATATCGAAAGTCAAATCTTTTAGCAATTTTAATAGACCAAAAAAAGCGTGGAAACCCCTGGCAGATATTTCATGTTCCTGCTGGGGAGAATCGCTCTATTTTTTTTTCTGGTGACCACTAATACAAAACATTTCAGTAAATTAACATTTTTGCAGGGGTCACTAGAAATAAAGGGGAAAGTCTTTTAATGCATTCGCCGGTTCCAGTGACAATGAATTAGAGGAGCTTTCCTCCCACTTTGTAGAGACGTTATTTCCTTTCCCGTTGTGTATCTGGGGAAGTGGAATTTCCTAAAGAGGACACATACAGATAAAGAAAATCATTGACAAGGGTTCGAACTACTCTAAACTACTAAAAAAAAAAAAAAAAAAAAAAAAAAAAAGTTTGTTTGGGCTTAAAGAGGGATTCCACCCAAAAAAAATATATTAAAAGCCAGCAGCTATAAATACTACAGCTGCTGACTTTTAATAAATTGACACTCACCTGTCCCAGGTTCCAGCGATGCCGGCAGCCAAGGCCGATCGATCGCTCGGCTCTCGGCTGCTGTCGCCACCATTCTAGGTGAGGGAATCAGGAAGTGAAGTGAATCGGCTTCACTTCCCGGTTCCCTACTGCGCATGCGCGAGCCGCGCCGCGCAATAGGAAATCTCCGCGCTGTCACTGGGACCCGTGTGTGTCCCAGCAGACAGCGCGGCAGGAGTCTATGCCCGGAAGTGGGTGAAAATACCTGTCTTTGACAGGTATCTCCACCCCCCTCCCCCCTGAAAGGTGTCAATTGTGACACAGAAGGGGGGAGGGATCCGATCAGCGGAGGTTCCACTTTAGGGTGGAATCCCGCTTTAAGATAAACTTTAAACACAGCCAAAAATTCACATTTAAAAATCCTGTATTTGAAATAAATTATATTAAAATTTTAAAGGCATTAAGGAATTTTAAATGTGAGTTTTTTTTTTTTTTTTTTAGAATATAATTTTATATATCTATATATCTCTATCTAACCTCACAATTTTAATTTCACATATAAAGGCCACGTTCACGTTAGTGCCATTTCTCCCAAGATGCGCTGGAATGGAAATAGAAAATCACATTATTCTCCATGGTGCTCATTTACATCAATGTGATTTTTGGTACAGTAAAGTACATTTTGGCCTCAGAGGTCTACGAGAGTGCATGAAAAATGTATGTGTGTGTTTCTGGTGCATTTTTGACAGGGTTGTGTGTTTAACAACCAATGAGCTGCAAAAAAAATTTAAATAATTTGTATTAAGCCTGAAAAATGCACATAAAAATGCAGCACTAGTGTGATCTTAGGATTCATGTGTGAAAAGCACACTTGTCTGAAGCTAGTTGCAAACTAGCCTGCATGCTAAAATGCAGCATTTAACCACTTAAGGACCAGAAGAAGTTTTTCCTCCTTAATGACCAAGCAATTATTTTGCAATATGGCACAGTGTTGCTTTAAATGACAATTGCGCAGTCGTGCAACATTGTACCCAAACAAAATTGATGTAGTTTTTATCCCCACAAACAGAGCTTTCTTTTGGTGGTATTTGATCACCTCTGTGGTTATTTTTTGCGCAAAAAAAAAAAAACAAAAAAAAAAAAAAAAGTACGTTATGCTATAATATACAAAAAAAACAAAAAACAAATGTCTTCATCAGTTTAGGCCAATATGTATTCTTTTTTTTTTTTACCAAAAATACCTGCAATAACCTATATTTATTGGTTTGAGTCTACAAAATAGGGGATTTATGGCAAATTTTATTATGTATTTTTTACAGGTAATGGCGGCGATCAGTGATTTTTAGCATTACTGTGACTTTGTAGTGGACAGATCGGAAACCTAACTGACATTTGAAACTTTTTGGGAACCAGTGACATTACAGTGGTCAGTGCTAAAAATGTGCATATTTTACTGGCAGGGAAGGGGTTAACATCAGGGGCAATTAAGGGGTTAAATCTATTCCATCAGTGCGTTTACGAACTGTATGGGGGACTGTATGACTGGGAAAACACATAGCAGAAAGACAGGATCTGTGTGATCTCCCTTGTCAGAACGGAGATTTTCCTTGTTTACACAGGCAAATCACCGTTCTGTCACTGCGGAGAACAATAGCGGGTGGCCGGCAGACATAGACTGTGCCCCACCGGCTGATTGTCTCCCCCCACTGGCCAGTGGGCGCGTGTGCATACAATTTACCATATACGAGTCGTCATACATGACGGTGATTCGTGGGAAGCAGCCACATTGCCGCAGTACAACTGAGGTGGCTGGTCCTTAAGTGGTTAACCACGCAGGCTAGCGTCAACATCAGCTGTGATAGGAAGCAGTGTGATGTTACTTGTGTTTTTTACATTTTTTTCTCAACATTATTTGAAGTGGCATTTCAATAATGTTGCTACACAGCAACGAGTTAAGCTGCTGTGCAGTCACATACACTGCAGAAAATACAAACATGTTGCATTTTTCCACACTGCACATAACAGCATAGTGGTGTGAACGAGACACATGATCAGCAGCTCTTAAATAGCTACTTTTGACATTTTTTTTTTTTTGGGGAGTGTATCTATTCCTGGCAGGTACCCACTTCCACTGGCATTGCCTATGTGATCCCAGTTAAAGTTTGGCCCCCACCCCCCTCGCTGCCCTGGGCCTCCTGGACCACAGCACAGGTCTATTCAAAGTAAAAAACATGACTTGTGCATGCAAAATGGGGAGCCAGCTTGGAAGCTGCAGGGAGTCACAGCTGGCTTCCCAGTCAATATCATGGTGCCAGGGACCAGAAGATGGCAGAGAACCAGCCTGGGTGAGCACAGAGCTGGATGCCTGCACAGGTAAGTATTAAAATCCAGCTGCTGTTGCCTCTCCTCTGAGTCAGCAGTGTACATATGGATCAAAGTCAGAATATAATGCAAAGCAAGAAACCAGCTACATAAAAAACAACTTTATAGTAGCAGGCTCGCACTGTCCATGTGCTAGTTGGACAGTAAAGGCTTGTGCATGGTGGTAAAAAAAAAAAAAAAAAAATTATAATATTATATGACTAAAAACAATAAACCCCACCTCCCCCCCACGTTATACTTATCTGCTCTGCGCAGTGGTTTGCCCAGAGCAGCCCCAATCCTCCTCTTCTCGGGTTCCCTGGCTCCTCCCTCTTGCCAAGTGCCCCCATAGCAAGTGGCTAACTGCTTCTTTGGGGGTAAAAGCTCCCCGCACAGCGCCGGTAAAGTGAGTGGCGCATTACCACTAGTGTGGGGCAGTCTTCAATGTGAAAGGGGTCTTATGGCGGACAGGAAATGTGTTAGGACTACACCTCTCCTCAGCTCTATAATAGGGAGGAGTTCTGTAGTTCAAAGATAGATTGGAACAACTTTAACAGATAAGAGTGCAGCATAAAGCAGAGAGCACAGAAAGTTATCAGCTCAATACGTATATGGCAGGATCAACAGATTTATTTACATTTTTTGCAATTATATAATAGATACAGTATCACAATATATTTTCAATGATTTACCAGAACAAAAAACAAATAAGAGCAGTTTTTAAGGGTTTCAAAAGATATTTGCTTACAATTTCCAGTTCCTGGTCAAAATCTTCACTTTCAACGTGCTTAATTAATGGTTTCAGTTTTTCCTTTAGTCGTTTACCATCCTTGGCAGGAAGGATAAACCTCAATCTCATTTGGGCACGCTCAATCTGTATGGTTTCTTTAAGCTGTTTTATGACTTCCAAGGCCTGAAAAACAATGCACATGCATTCAAACATTGACAGTCTGCATGCTACACTTTCAGATTATGTTGAGGTTCAAATGGTTTTTTAACTTCTCAAAAAATGCAAACGTATGCATTTTATTCTTGGACGTAACATCTGCAATACAGCCAAATATTTTATGGCAGGTAGTTTTTATTTTTTATTTTTTTTAAATAGGCTGTTTTCAATTTGTGTTCATACACCTCTTGTATTAGAGTGCCTACATTAACCACTTCCCACCCGGCCAATGCACATATACGGCCGGGTGGGAGCCGCCTACTCCTGATACGACGTTCAGGAACGTCATTCAGGAGTAGCGGGATCGCGCGCGCGCCCGCGCAGCGGCGCGATCCCGATGCGCCCGTGTCACCCGGACACGGCGCATCTCAGATCGGCAGGAGGGCTCTGTGATTGGCCCTCCTGATCACATGACGGCCGTGTCCAATCACGGCCGTCATGTGATGTAAACAAACAGCCGGTTGCTAGGCAATCGGCTCCTCCTCTCCTCACACAGAAGTCATCGCTGTGGAGAGGAGAGCAGATCGCTGCAGCCGGCTGCTGATCAGTGAGTATGGGCTGCTTTTTACAGCTTTTTACTCACTGATCACCAGTCTAGTGTACACAGTAAACACACCACACAGTAAACACATCACACAGTATAAACACAATGTCCCCACACATGTCCCCAAAACATACATGTCCCCAATAATAAAAACATGTCCCCCACATATGTCCCACTAAAATCACATGTCCCAATGATTATCTGCACACATATGTACGTGATCACCTGCACACATATGTACATGATCATTTGCGTACATATGTCCGTGATCACACAAACCAATTATACACTTAACGGATTTTTTTTTACCAAAAACATGTAGCAGAATACATTTTGGCTTAAATTTATGACAAAATTTGATTTTATTGGATTTTTATTGAAGTAGAAAAAAGAAAATAGTTTTTTTTTTCCAAATTTCCGCTTTTTTGCGCTTATATCGCAAAAAATAAAAAACGGAGTCGTGAATAAATACCACCAAAATAAAGCTCTATTTGTGCGAACAAAATGATAAAAATTTCATTTGGGTACAGTGTAGCATGACCGCGCAATTGTCACTGAAAGCGCTAGAGCGCTGAAAGCTGAAAATTGGGCTGGGAAGGAAGGGGGCGAAAGTGCCCTGTATTGAAGTGGTTAAAGGAGCAACAGCAGGGAGTGTTAAATGTACTAGCAGATTTAGATACACTAATTACAGCCAAAATCTAGCTAACATGTTTAAGCTGTTACAACAGTTTTGTTTCTTTTGGGATAAAAGTTGACATAAATGAAAGCTGACCATTGTAAGCAACCCTGTCAGTGTTAAATGGTTTATCTCAACTAGGACTGAAACAACCAAATCGGCTATAAAAATAAATGGTCAACTCTTTATAATCGATTATTTGGTCAGCCGATTAGTTGGCCTGGATACAGAATACATTATGTGTTTATATATCAGGAAATTCAGTGCAGCAGAGAGCTTAGGAATGCATGAGGTGCAATGCCTCATGGAAAATGTAGTCTTGGGCAGGAGAAGGCGTTTCTAAAGGCAATTTTTTTTTTTACCTTACTATAGGGCAGTGTTTCTCAAATCCAGTCCTCAGGCCCCCCCCAACAGGTCATGTTTTCAGGATTTCCCTCAGATGAAACAGCTGTGGTAATTGCCAAGGCAGTGAAACTGATCAAATCACCTGTGCAAAACAATGGAAAACCTGAAAACATGACCTGTTGGGGGGGGGGGGGGGCCTGAGGACTGGATTTGAGAAACACTGCTATAGGGGAACTCTATACTATTACTACTACTTTCACTGTATAAATAAACCCCTTATAGTCATGATTATCTGCTTTTGTTTGTACTATAAAAGGGCTATCTTTAACCCCATTGTGACAGGTGAGGAAAAAAAAAAAAAAAAAAAAAAAAACAAACACACACACACACACACACACACACACACACACACACACACACTGCTGTTACTCAGTATCAATTTTCAGATGAACATATTCATACAAAATATACATTTTTGCATTCAACCAATGTTAGAAATGTCACTCACTTAACGTAGTTTTATTATGAAAGTGATTTGTGAATGAAAACTACATGTCTTCGACTGAGAAAAGTTTTCTGTCCTGCTCCTTTGAATTTCCCTGTCACTAGTCTACAATGAACGTCAGTTTGACCCCACTAACGATTAGAGAATCAAACAAATGTCCTAAAAATGAAAATTGTTGAAGGAAAAATAATTTGTATTGCCAGCATAAGTGACAGCAGGTGCGGGTATCATCAAGCCTCCTGCCTATGACAAGGGGGTCTGTCATGCATAATATTATATTACAATCCTTTCTGAAAATCTGCAAACAGGTTTAGGTTTTAATTTTTTCTTTACATAAAAATTTTGATCTTGGAGTCTGATGATATGTACCAGATTAAAACAACTAAGTCAAGTCTTGCCACAGATTCTCAATTGGATTTAGGTCTGGACTTCGACTGGGCCATTGTAACACATGAATATGCTTTGATTTAAACCATTCCATTATAGCTCTGGCTGTATGTTTAGGGTCATTGTCCTGCTGGAAGGTGAACCTCCGCCCCAGTCTCAAGTCTTCTGCAGACTAACAGGTTTTTTTCTAAGACTGCCCTATATTTGGCTCCATCCAGCTTCCCATTAACTCCATCAGCTTCCCTGTCCCTGCTGAACAAAAGCATCCCCACAACATGACGCTGCCACCACCACGTTTCACGGTGGAGATGATGTGTTCAGGGTCATATGCAGTGTTAGTTTTCCACCACACAGAGTTTTGCTTTTAGGCCAAAAAAGTTAAATTTCTTGTTCATACATCACGGGAGGCAGAAACTTTGATAATTACTTAGTGAGTTAGATGGTCACCATCAGGCGATTGGACACTGGCAACCCTAATTATGAGGAGAGTTCCTCCCCTATATAACCCCTCCCATATGGAGAGTACCTCAGTTTTTTCGCCATTGTCTAAGGTGGTTGGTCACTTTAAAGATGCGCTAAGAAGAAAACTCTGCTTGTTGGTCTCCGCGGGGGCCTAGGAGCTATGTAACCAGATCCATACCTTGGGCCAATAAATACGCCTAGGATGGATGGTACCCTGGCCTCATGAAAGAAGAAACCAGGTTTTGCCTGTAATGTCTCTGAGGACTGGGCTCTGGGATCCAGCGCTTTGGTGAACAAAATTAATTTGCTCAAAAAGTTTTTCTGCCAGTCTTCTACAGGTCCAGGGAAGAGGATCCTGCAAGTAGGAACCCAGAACGTTGGCACAACACTACACTCCGTGATGGGTGAAGATTGGATCTGTCTGTTGTCAGCAATTCCTGCAGCGCGGATAAGGCAAGTGAAGACAATCCTAATGTATACACATATGGATTATCTTCTTTTGAGTAGTTTGCATGTCTTACCTGGTTCTCACCACTAGAGGGAGTAAGACATAACTGGTGTATTCTTTCGTGCCATCCAGGATACACTCTCAGTTAAGCTTGTCTGAGAAGCCACTCATCTCCTCCTCTGCAGGCTCTGCCACAATCTGAAAGGGGGGCCCCGCACAGTCCCCAGGTGGTCTCCTCCCCCCCCCCCCTCACCATAACAGTCCTACGCGCGTGCCAGGGAACGTCGAAATCCACTATTTGTAGATCAGACCTGCAAGGCTGCAATTTAGTCTGCAGTCCATACATTCACTAGATTCTATCAGGAGGATGTAAGAGGGCAAGAGAATGCCACTTTCGGGCGCAGTGTGCTGCAGGCAGCAGTTTAGATCCTCTTAGATCCTCTTGTCCATTGGCAGTCAATGTTTTCTAATCTGTGTCTCCCTCCCGTTATTTGGGCATTGCTATGGGACATCCCACCAATTATCAAAGTCTCCCTGTGTCCCCGTGATGTATGAACAAGAAAATAGGATTTTTTTTTTTTTTTTTTTTTTTTAAATACAGCTTACCTGTAAAATCCTTTTCTTGGGAATACATCACGGGACACAGAGCTCTCGCCCCTTTTTGGGATTATACATTGGGATACTTCTTGCTTTGCTACAAAACTGAGGTACTGTCCATATGGGAGGGGTTATATAGGGGATGAACTCTCCTTGTAATTAGGATTGCCAGTGTCAATCACCTGATGGTGAATATCTAACCCACTAAGTTATTATCAAAGTCCTGTGATGTATTCCCAAGAAAAGAATTTTACAGGCAAGTTGTATTTAAAAAAATCCTATTTTTGGTTTCAACTCACCAGAGCACCTTCTTTCACATGTTTGCTGTGTCCCCCACATGGCTTCTCACAAACTGCAAACAGGACTTCTTATGGCTTTCGGTTCAGAATGGCTATCTTGTCACCATTCCATAAAGACCAGATTTGTGGAGTGCCCGACTAATAGTTGTCCTGTGGACAGATTCTCCCACCTGAGCTGTGGCTCTCTGCAGCTCCTCCAGAGTTACCATGGGCCTCTTTGGCTGAGTCTCTGAATAAGGCTGGGTTCGCAATAGCAGGAGATTTTGACCTGCCCTCTATGGAGCCGGTTCACATCTCTACAGCGGCTCCGGTGCGATTTGCAAAATGAAAACAAAACAAAAACGCTGTGGTCTGTTCCAGGTCCAAATTCGAGCTGAAATCAGACCTCAAAAGGTGAACCAGGATGCACTGGACCCCTGCTGTGAGCCCAGTCTAATGCTCTCCTTGCCTAGCCCATCAGTTTAGGTGGACGACCATGTCTTGGTAGGTTTGTAGTTGTGCCGTACTCTTTGCATTTTCATTTGATGGATTGAACAGTGCTTCATGAGATGTTCAAAGCTTGGGTTATTTCTTTATAACCTAACCCTTCTTTAAAAAAGGTTCTTCACAACTTTATCCTTGACCTGTCTTGTGTGTTCCTTGGCCTCCATGATGCTGTTTGTTCACTAAGGTTCTCCAACAAACCTCTGAGGGCTTTACAGAACAGCTGTACTTATATTGAGATTAAATTATACACAGGTGGATTCTATTTACTAATTAGGTGACTTCTATAGGCAATTGGTGCCACTAGATTTTAGTAAAGGGGGCTGAATACAAATGCACACCACACTTTTCACATATTTAATTGTAAAAAAAAAAAAAAAAAAAAAAAAAAAAAAAATTGAAAACCATTTATCATTTTCGTTCCACTGCACAATTATTTTGGTCTATCACATAATATACACTTATGTTTTAGGTTGTACCATGACAGAAAGGTTAAAATGTCAAAGGGTATGAATAGTTTTTCAAGGCACTGTATATACATTTGTTCGCTAACCTTATAGCTGGTCTTTTACATTTACCACAGCATATAGCTATTCAAGAATAACGGGTAATTTTTAAGCTTATATTAACTTAAAATTATACACCACGCTTTTTGTTGGATGTTTTTATCCGATTAATCAATCAAAAAACAATAAACCGGCCAACTAATTGATTATGAAAATAATTGTTAGTTGCAGCACTAGTCTCCACCCTCTAACTGCTACATCTGCAGCTTGTTCTGTTGAAAAAGAACACACACACTTACTGGTCTGATTACTAGTTATAAATAAAAGAAAAATGCCAAAAATTTAAATTAATGTAGTCCCCAGAACTCAAAAGTTGCAGTGAAATCAGTTTGTTTTTCAGTTTAATACTGCTTTAACTGTGGTGTGGCGTTTTTTCCCCAAGCAATAACACACTTCCTGCAAAGTGGCACTGCTCCGGATCACGTACCCTACTGAAGAAGTGAACGTCCAGAAGACACGCGTCTAGGAGGCAGAGCTTGCATATTGATGTCACATCGCAACCATCTCAAGATCTATTGTGCCTCAATGTGTTTGGAGCTTGCACGTCTTACAGTGCCATCCTTGTGAGTTTTATTGCTATGCTTTTTTTGTTTATAGGAATAAACCTTTTAAAAACAGAGCACTATATTTTCCTTTCTTCTTTTACATACTTATCCTATTTGGCAAGACGATAGAGGTTTATCTCCCACGGGAGCAGGCGTCTTAGAGGAAGGTCGATTATCAGCAGGGCAGGACTTAGGGTGGTGGGGGCCCTGGGCTTGAGTCGCTTTCGGGCCCTACGTTCTATACATTACCGTATTTATCTGTGTATAACACGCACCCCAAGTTTAGGAGGGAATTTTAAAAGGGTAAAAAACTTTTAGGAGAGAAGTTTAAAAAGGGGGAAACCCCCCCCCCCCCCCCAAAAAAAAAACCTTACATTTAAATGCCCATCAATTCAGCCTTATCAGTGTCCATCTGCAGCCTTGCCCAGTGTCATTTGCAGTCTTGAAGTTTAAAAATGGTGCCACCGAGATACAGAGTCCTGTATCTCGGCGGCTCCCGAGTCCTCTCGCAGTCCCGAGCGGAGCCGAGTGTACTTGCCTTGGCTCACAGTCACACCCAGTGCCTGTGTTATGTCCATCATAGGACGGGACTGGGCGTGACTGAGTGGAGCCGAGCACACTCGGGCTATGTATCTCGGCGGGGCCCCCTATTGGGAGGGGCCCAGTCAAGCCCAATGGTAAGTCTAGCCCTGATTATCAATACCACACCAGTTCTCTTAACCCTAGAGGGGAACACTGCTGATTTAACTCAGATGCGAGGTGAGCAGCTGGTGAAACTGGTGGTGGAGAGCACGAGCACCCCGAATTCTTTTGCACCATTGATTTATTTGCACCATTGCTGTACTGTTATATTTGAATTCACTTCAATCTCTGTATATATTATATAAACTTTTTAGCACTTAATTTCTCATATTTACTATGCCTTATTCCTTAATTGATTACATAGATTCATCACCATTGATTACATATGTTCATTGTCATAATAGCGCAGCACTGTTAGTTATTTTATACATAATGTACAAAAGCAGTACACCGCATCAGTGTGAACCCTGTCTCAGAGAGCTACAGCATTTAACAGTATCTGCTGGCACAAGAAGAAAATAGGTAAAAAAAAAAAAAATCCCTTGTTGCTGACTGCCAGACTTTGCAGGTAGTTAATGCAGCCAAATTGTGTGTGGCTGATCAGTCTTATCAGGAGTCCAAACAGAAGGGGCATTTACTAGTACATATAACAGCTATGTGTAGGAAGTTTGTTTCCTCCATTAGTCAACTGAATGATAGCTCTAAATTTACATTTAATGTATATATGTGCATGAAAACCTTTACAACAGCCTAATACAGTACACCTGAAATACTATATTGCTGTATATGATGCCATCACATATGAATATGTTGTGCCTGGGATTTCACTCACCATTACATAATCTCAGCTATTCAGCATGCACCACATATGACCTACTTTAGTCTTCCGCTGCAAGCATGCACCATGCCATGTGCAGAGCTTTATCATGTCCAATGGTAAGGAATTATCTGATGTAAGCCTACAGTACATGCAGGAAAATTTTTCCTTTTCTTCAGGTGTATATCATTTATGTTCAGCATTAAACTCATAGCATTGTACAAAGCAATAGAACAATATCTGGCTCACAGTGCTGCCCCCCTCTTCCACTGTGTGAGGGCTGCAGTGAATAGGTTCATAGGAATCTAATATAATGGCAAATCATTGTATTAATACAAGCTGTATTTCAAAATGTATTTAATGTTTTTTAGAGAATAATTACAAGATCAAATAATGCTTTGTCATTTGCTTGGAGTACACCTTTATGTAACAATGTTTCACTTACCTGTTGCTTTGTGCTCTTTGTGGCTTTCACTGAATAATGGATGTCTTTCATTGCTCTTTCAATAAGGTTCACAGTATATGGCCTCTTTGTCTCTGGATTAACACATTTTTCAGCCACAATGGTTGCAATATCCCGAAACATTTGCTCTAGTTGTGTACTCCGCTCTCTTTCAGATACCTGAAGCTCCCCCTTTGACAAAATCTGTAACATAAAAGACCAAAGTTAAAAAGTAAAACGTTTGCACAAATATACCTTACATAAAACATTTAATACAATCTCACCATTACAGTATATTCAAATAATTAATTTAAAGCAAAAACTAAAAAAGTGAATACTCACCATTCCAACAGTCCCTCACTGGAGCATCTCAGATTACAGAGCCCGGGGGAAGAGCACAGACACACCATGTACTGATTTATAATAGAGGAATATGATGGGGCAATTTTGATGCTATTCAGCACTCCCACAAATTTTCTCCAGGAAACATTTTCTAGTTATACATGGTTTTTATTTTTGTTGTTTTTTTGTGAATGCAAAGTATTGGAAAATCAAACATTTTACAATTGTCACTGGAATAAGAGGTTGGAGATGAAATCTTTTAACTCAGGGACAACTGTCAAATGTGGAATATTTGCGCCCTTCCAAACGTACCTCCAGGATAGGAAGTGAGGAGAAAACTAATAGGCTGTAATAAAAAGCCTATAATTGATTTGCAATTCTTCACATTTTTGCTAGAGCAGCAGAGGGACTACCAGTCACCAATGGGCATTTGTAAAAATTCAAAATCTCAATATCAGCATAATAAAAAAAAAAAAAAAAAAAAATAAAAAAAAAAAAAAACCCACACACAAAAACAAAAAACACAAACCACAATCTTCCCCCCCCCCCCCCCCTTCAAAAGAATTTTATACCACAATCTTAACTAGCAGAGTGTATTTTTTTATTTGTATTCTCAACTGAGTGATCAAACACTGCACGGTTCTCAGAGTAATGCCCTGTACACACAATCAGAAATTCCAACGGAAAACGTCAGATCAGATTATATTGTTGGAAAATCCTATCGTGTGTGGGCTCTATCAGACTTTTTCCATCGGAAAAATAAAATAAATTTGAGAGCAGGATCTCAAATTTTCCGACAAAATCCGATTGGACTTTTTCCCGATCGTTTGTAGAGAATTCCGATCGGACAAAGTGCCACGCATGCTCAGATCAAATTACAAGACCAAAGCTATTGGCTACTAGCTTCAACGTAGTCCCGTCGTAACAAACGAACATCAAGTTCCGAACGATCGGATTTTCCGACAACTTTGTCCGACTGTGTGTATGCAATACCAGTTTAGGAAAAAATCTGACCGTGTGTAAAGGGCATTAGAGTCGGCAGGGGACGGGGGAATTGGGAGACGACAGGGACGGACCAAAATCCCATATGTCTCTTTTAAAACAGCTTTCTACCCAAGCCCTTTGCCATTTTAGGCTGTTAAAAGTCATCTTTTCTCTTTAATCTGAAAGCGGCTCTAATTTTCTAAAACTGTGGGCAGTCTGTTCAAAGATTGATCACAGTACAATGTGTACAGGACTTCCCAGATATCGGATTCCCCTTCTCAAATCACTGGCACACCGTATGCCCAAAAGTCATTCTCTGCAACAGGAGGTAAAAATATTGCTTGGTTCTCACAGCCCCATGATCAGAGAGCTGGTGACTGTGCTCCCCCATCCTCCGCTCACTGGAGCACTGGGCTGTGGGGGGCAGAAGCGGCCAATTCAGGCTCTCAGCAGCACGCCAAGAGGCTGACCTGGGTGCCGGTGTTCTGCCATATAGTGTCCGGCCATCATATAGTGTCCGCCCCGTACTGCGCATGCGCAGTTTGGAGCAGACGAAGCTTCGGAAAAATTCCGAAGCTGAACGGCGCCTGCGCCGTGAGTGGAGGTGGTAGCCCCACCATCGCTCGGCTCTTTTATATTCCTACTCTATGTCCACTTGGATAGCGGGGATAGAACCTGGACTCACGGCGCAGTTCATCCTCGGAATCTGTGTTGCTGTGTACTGCGCATGCGCAGTACGCAGCGGACACTATTGGATGGAGGACCTTATATATGATAGGACACCGGTCCAGGCATGTGGGGGGATCCTGACCATATGATTGCAATCTTGCCCAAGACTGGACCCGCTCTGATGTCCACCGACAGCGGGCTTCAGCCTGCTGAAAACAGGTCACAAGAGTGCAGAACGAACTGCACTCCTGTGATTCACAGGAGAAGTACAGCCAAACAAGCTTTGGCTGTACTTCTCCAATTTTTACGTCAAATTTCGATTTAGTTTTTTTCATAGCCATTTTAGTTTTACTTATATTTTAGTCACCTGAATCATTTTAGTTGTTTTGTATTATAAAAAAAAAATAAAAAAATTCCTGGAGGTTTTAGCCAACAGGAAAAACCATTATTGAAAGTAAATGCACATATTACAAGTTCCGATACATATGCCATAAAAAATAATAAACAAACTTCTTGGTCCCATCACAAGCAGAACACCCGCAGTAATTCACATATTTCTAGAACTATACTTTATTTTGGCATAAATTTTACAGTGAACAGCCCATTATAGTAAGGGGAAGGTAAGACAGTTGCCTAGCGGTATATCACTGATGGGTGGTGAAATCTGCGTTTGTACCTACAGCAGTCAAGTACAGGTCTCGTCATCTCCCAACCATCTATCCCACATTCTGGAATACTTAAGCGGACACCCTCTATGGGTTTATATCAGTTTTTTAAATGGAAGTGTATCACTGACATCCTTTTTCCAGATCTGGATTGTGGGGAGGGAGGGGTAATGCCTGCATCCAGGTCTAGGCCACAACCTTCCTAGCCAAAAATGGAGGTCTTGTATACAAATGTGGCCAGGAATTTGTCTACATCTGCATCCGGCAATAAACCCAGTAGGGTATAGTTTCGGTCTAGAACAACCGGGGAACCCATTTTATGTAGGGACTGAACCACTTGTAGCCAGTATGTTTGCATATTTGGACAGTCCCAGAGCAGGTGGTAAAAAGTGTCAGGCCGAGGCACAAAGAGGGCATAATGGACTACGTGTTGGTTGAAAACAAACTAACCTTTGTGGTGCCAGGCAAGTTCTGTGAAGGATATACAATTGTGTTAGTCTATTCAACACTTTAGGAGATGCCGTTTTAAACACCCTCCAGGATTTCCTCCCAAACTGAGTCACTAATAGTCCCAACGTCCTGTTCCCATGCGGATTTGGCCTTTTGAGTCAATGCCATGTTACCAGGAAGTCTAATAGTAGAGTAAAGAAAGGAAATGAGCTTAGAAGGTTCTGTGCCAAATATAATATTCAGGACAAGAAATCTAGTGTGGCAGAGACCCCAGAAAACTGGCGTGGTCTCATGACTTGGTATAGGTAAATTATGCCATGTGTGATCCAGACTGTAGGGTCTGGGATGGTGCGCGGGTCTGGCAAGTGGCCGTTGAGCCATAGGGGGATGTGAGAGTGGATTTGACCAATGTTGGGTGCTTTTTTTGGGACAAACCCTATATTTATTAGATGATGTGTTAGCATCCCATCATTGTACTGTGGGGGTTCCTGGATATATTTGCCCCCTGTCCCACGTAGAATTACTTAAATAGGGGTATGGGCTGGGTGGCTGTAGCCGGTGCAAACCAGTGATCTGTACCATTGAAGTTCAGTTGTATTGAAATACAAATGAGACAGTTGAGATGCGAAGTAATAATCTTGCAGATGCGGGAGAGATGTTCCTCCCATGGACGTGGGATTCTTTAGGATAGGTGAAGCTAGTTTGGTGTCTACTATGCCCCTGGACAAAGGACTTCAGAATAGATTCCATTTTCTTAAAGCATTTTATGGGAATATATAAAAAAAGAGCATGGAACACCATATATTAGAATGAGGCAGAAAGATCATATTGATTAAATGTATACACCCAGTTGTAGTCTAGCCCATGCTTGTGTTTTAGCTTTAATCATGGTAAATAATGGTTCTATATTAAAAAGGGGAACACAATCTCTGAGGCTCCTTGTAACTGACACTCCTTAAAAAATAAAAAAAAATAAAGGAATTGAGGGTGTATGGGGGTAAAGGGAAGAATTTGGCATTTGTCCCAATGTGCAGTCCAGAGAATTTACCAAAATTCTCTATAATCTCCAGTGCAGCTTGTAAAGAAGGACCCTGGTCAGCTAAATAAAGAATGGTGTCATCTGGATATAGGCCTATTTTTTTTTTTTTTACCAACGCTCAGTCCTTATATTTTGGGTTCAGCCAATGGCCAGTGGCTCAGCTGCCAGGGCATACAGTAGTGGGAAAAGTGGGGCACCCATGTCGAGGGGAAATTGATCAGAAAGCCACCCGTTAACATACACCAGGGCTTTAGGAGTTTGATATAGAAGCTGTACCCATTTAATAAAGTTAGGGCCGAATCCAAAACTATGAAGGCATTCTCAAAAGGTACTGCCATTCAAGGGAATTGAAGGCCTTGGCTGTATCTAGGGCCACCACCTGGGTTCCAGAGTTGTCATGGGCCTGGGCGTTCACAGCGGTGTTTTTCCCTGGCATAAATCCGGTTTGGTTGGGGGTGGACTAGCAAGAGTATAACTTTATTTAATCGGGAAGCAAGCATTTTGGCCAGTATTTTTATGTCGACTTGCAACAAGGAGATAGGGTGGTATGATTAAGGGTAGTGGGGATCCTTATCCGGTTTAGGGAGAACTATGATTTGGGCTTCCTGCATGGAGGAAGGGAGTACTCCCTTATCAAAAACAAATTGGTATAGCGCCTTCAGTTTGGGAATGAGCGTTTCTGAAAAGGTAGTGTAAAATTCTAGGGGTAATCCATCAAGACCGGGTGCTTTGGATTTGGTTAGTTGGGACAGGGTATCAGTAATATCACTAATTGTTTAGGTGCTTTTAGCATCTTGAGCTGTTTGACATTAAGGTGGGGAAAACTTTAGATTATGTAGGTATTCTCTATGTCTTGCTGTGTGTGTGCGCATTGTGAGGTATATAGAGTACTATAACAACATTTCTTAAATTTGGCCGCAACTTGGGGAGGGCCTGTGAGAAAAGTGCCCTCTGAGTGGAGGAGGACTCTAGTAGTAAAGTTGTCCGATAGGGCTCTAGGAGCAAAGCCCGACCCTGCCACTGTAGGCAGAAGTGACTTGGAGACAAATATAAAATGTGGCATGTACAAGCTTTAGTGGTAGGGTTTTGGTACCTCCAAACATCAATCATGGCAAATTCAGTTACTGTACAACACAAACGGGTATGCTGCGGTACGGTGGTATGTGCCTCAGCCTGCACCACGATCCAGAGCGGGGATCAGTCATGTTGAAATCACCCATTTACAAAGCTGGGATCATTGGGTACTGCGCTATAAATGGCTAGTCTCTCCATAACTACTACCGAGCTGTATGGGGGTGGGATATAAAAAGCCAGTATCAAAAGGGAAAAACGCACTCAGTGTAGCATGCAGGCACAGATATCCGACTGCAACGAAAAACAACTCGAAAGGGGGTAGATTTGGCAATGAGGATAGAGACTCTTCTATACATTTGTGTAAGTGCTACAATAGGCCCATCCTGTCGAGGGGCATTTTAGAGTAGCTTGTAAGTGTCCTGTAACATGGGTCTCCATTAGGACATCTGCCCTTTGTAACTTAGGGAAGGAAAGGGCCGCTGTGCGCTTAAATTTTGTTGTGCCACCACCCCCCCTGCACATTCCATGTCAGAAACGTAACCAACGTCATTGGAGATTTGGTTACTATCCTTTCATATGGCGACAATTCGGACCAGCAGGGCAGCAACTGGTCTGCAGAAAAAGACCCGACAGCATGCATTTTACTAAACAATTTGTAATGTACCAGTGTAGATTCTTATGTGCAAATCAATTGTGGAACATAAAAACTAAAAAACAAAACAACTTGTAGCTCAGTCGTGGAGATCGAGCATTCCCTAAGGGATTCCCTTTCCCTAACCCTCCCAGCTCCTCACTTCCCCAACCTGGCAAGAGCATACGATCCCCAAAGTCAAACAGTTGAGTGGTCATCCAGTAGGCTGAGCTGGCTGGAAGTACACGACTTAAAATTACCATTAACATAAAAATCAACATTGGTAGCAATCATAACTGGCATAATTTGAATACCTGCTTGCAGATCTCTGTCTGATCCTCTGTTCCAAATGATTTGACAAGATCCTCTTTCTTGGCCACCTGACCTTTGGACACATTCATGAATACAGAGTGTGTCTGTAAGACCTCATCTAGATCTTTCTCCCTATGACAAAAATAAATAAAATAAAAATTTTACACATTATTTAAATAATATAAACAATTATTTTTCTATGGCTAGTACTGTGCATTTTAGCCAATGGCTGGCAAATAAATACAATGCAACCTGGAATTTTTTTTTTTCGTTTTAGTTTGTAATGCATTACACTGTAGTGCATTACTCCTGAGAACAGAAGAAACACTTAAAAATGTTCAAGTCTTGTACATGGAATGTAAAAACCCAGCGGGTTTAGGGATACCAAAACATAACATGCATGTCCACTTTTGTAGCCAAATTAGCATAACATCTACTTTAAATTTGTTAAATGTTATTATTCACATAGAATAACTTCGAAAAATTTTAAAAATTGCTGCTAACCATTTTACTTACGTTAAAATCTTACTTTGCTTTCCCTTCCTAGGTAATGTTAAAGGCCAAGTTCACCTTTGGAACATGTTACATGTTCCAGTTGTATTCATGGTGGTAGCACATCCTGCCTCTTCTGCCTATTCCCCCACACAGCCACATCATTCACAGATTCCAGTGAATTAAAGCAGAGTTACACCCAAAAGTGGAACTTCCTCTCATTTGTCCCCTCCTCCTCCTAAACTATGCCTCCTAATTGAACATTTCTAGCTATTCCCAACAAAGGGTGGTACCTGTACAGTCCTATGCATATTCCCAATCCAATTAAACTAGAAATGTAGAAAATATAAAATTCCTATTTGAATGGAAAACACAAAACATATGGAGGCGATCTGCCAAATTTCACTGGAATAGTGGTTACACTATAAAGTGGTATTGAATACAAAACCAAAAATGTATTATGTTGCAGCTAATCATTAGATGTGGATGATGCATTCATTTTCTTTTTTAGACACTTTCCACACAGGATGGGCTCTGTTGGAGTCTGCCAGCTCAGCAAGTTAAGTGTATTAGCAGATTTAGATACGCTAACAAAAGGAAACCAAACTCCAGCTAAAACTTCATAATCAGTTACAGCTGTTTTTTTTCCTTTTAGGATAAAGGTTTTACATAAATAAAATCTGATTATAAGCACCCCTATCAGTGTTACATTGTATGTCTCAATCCTCTCATTGATATATCTTCAGGAGAAGATATATCAATGATATATCAATTACCGTGGCTCTTTACCATGTGATCAGTTGTGTCCACTGACAGCTCATCACAATACAAAACACACTTGCTGGTTATCAGCACTCCTTTCCTCACACTGTCACAGTGTGAGGAAAGGAGACAAAGTCTGTAACCAGCTATTGTGAAAGGGGACATCTACATTAATAACCAGGGCACTGATCATCAGTATCCGGAGGATCAGTCCTGCATATTAGTTCCAGTCAATGCAGCCGAAAAATGACCCATAATATGGGTAGTGTAGCATGTCCACACAATAGTCATTAAAAGTGTGACAGTGCTGAAAATTGTCCTGGGTGGGAAGGGGGTGAAAGTGCAGAGTAGGCAAGTGGTTAACAGTTTTAAAGTAGAACTGAATGCATAATTTTGGTTAGGGTAAGGGAGGGTTATATATAATCACTTACAGGTGTTTTTGCCATGTGTCCCATAGGGAAGATTATCTTTCACTTCCTGTCCCATAATCACAGCAGGAAGCGAGAAGAAATCCCTGGTTGTCACCAGAACATCCACATTGGAAGATTCCTCCTCTATTCCTGTTATGGTGACCATTCAAAAGACCAAGTTAGACTTACCGGTAACTTGTTTTCCAGAAGTCTTTCAGGACAGCACCTGAGAGAGATAGCGACTCCACCCTCCTCGTTAGGAAACACCTTCTTCCTCCAGACTTTAAAGGGAGGCGCCTCCCTACCACACCTCAGTTGTAGAAGAGAACCTCCGGCCCCGGCTGGAACACATAAACACATACGTTAGTCACAGCGTAGCATAATATAATACCATAGGGCGGGATGCTTGCTGTCCTGAAAGACTTCTGGAAAACAAGTTACCGGTAAGTCTAACTTGGTCTTTCCCAAGGCGTCTTTCAGGACAGCACCTGAGAGGATAACAGAGACTTACCCCTTAGGGCGGGACAACAGCTTGCAGGACCTTTCTGCCAAACGCCTGATCGCTGGCAGAAGCGAGATCCAGTCTATAATGTGTGAAAACTCGACCATGTCGCCGCCTTGCAGATCTGCTCCGGGGTGGCACCAGCTCTCTCTGCCCACGTAGACGCCAGAGCCCTGGTTGAGTGTGCACAAATTTCTGCTGGAGGAGATAACCCTGCCTGGGAATATGCCTCCGAGATAGCTAATTTCAGCCATCTAGCTAAAGTAACTTTAGAAGCTTGAAAACCCTTTTTTCTTCCTGAGAAGAGTACAAACAGTGAATCTGAACGCCTGAAGGACTCCGTCCTTTCTAAATAACTCAGCAGAGTCCTCCTGACGTCCAAAGTATGGAAAAAAAGTCTCCTTATTTCCTTTGGGGTTAACACAAAAGGTTGGCAGAACTATGTCCTGTATACGGTTCTGAACTGAAGCTACCTTCGGTAAGAATTTTGCATCTGTTCTAAGAATAACTCTATCAGGAAAAATGGAAAGATATGGTTCTTTAACTGACAGAGCATTTAGCTCACTGATCCTGCGTGCAGAGACAATGGCAATCAGAAAAACGGCTTTTAATGTGAGAAACCTAAGGGAAGCCTCCACAAGAGGCTCAAAAGGCCCTTTTGTTAGAGACTGTAGGACTACCGACAAATCCCATCTAGGAAAAACCTTAACAGGAGCTGGCCTAGATCTTTTAAGAGCTCTAAAGAATCTGATCACCAGCGGATCTGAGGCCACAGATTTTTCTAAGAACACTGTCAGGGCTGCTACCTGCACCTTCAGGGTACTAACTGCCAGTCCCTTGTCTGCTCCATCCTGTAAAAACTCCAAGATGGAGACAAGGCTCCCTGTCACCTGGGCGGCTGACAAACACCAAGTTTTATAACGCTTCCAGACCTTAGAATAAAATGGCCCTCGTAACCCTTTTCCTACTTGCTAAAAGGGTCGAGATCAAACGGTTGGAAAACCCCTTGCTCCTAAGGAGCTGCCTTTCAGAAACCAGGCCGTGAGGGCCAGGCTGGCCACTCCTGGATGGTTCACTGGGCCCTGCAACAACAGATCGTGTCTGAGGGGCAGACGCCAACAAGGCTTGATTGCCAGACCTAGAACTGTCGAAAACCAGGCCCTTTTTGGCCAAAAGGGCGTGATTAGAATAACTGGCACCTTCTCCCTCTGAATTTTCCTTAAAATTAACGGGATTAACTGAAATGGGGGGAAAGCATAGCAAAGACGAAATTCCCATGGATAAGCTAGCGCATCTGTGCCCAGCGAGCCATCGCGACTGTCCAGGGAAAAGAACTGGGGAACCTGGGCGTTTTCCGGCAATCATTGTGAATACCTCCGGGTTTAGAGACCATTCCGCTTCCCAAATAGCGTTTCTGCTTAGGAAGTCCGCTAACCTGTTTAGATCCCCTTTTAGGTGGACTGCTGATAGGGATAACAAATGTTTTTCCGCCCACCGAAGAATCTCCATGGCCAGTACCTGAAGCGACCTGCTTCTTGTACCCCCCTGTCTGTTTAAATAAGCCACGGCCGTGGCATTGTCTGTTAGGACTTGGACGTGATGGGACTGAAGCTCCTGAACAAACAACTCCAGAGCTAAGGCAATCGCCTTGAGCTCACTCCAGTTTGAGGACCTTATTGTCTCCTCTTTGGCCCAGGACCCCTGAGTGAAACGTGTTCCTAGATGGGCTCCCCACCCCCAGGAACTGGCGTCGGTTGTTAGTCTTTTCCCGACTGGAAAAGCCCAGACTAACCCTTCCGATAAGACATCCTGTCTTTTCCACCACCATAGGGACCTTTTTACCTGGGTTGACACTCTCACCTCTGCCTCTAGGGATGCCACTGTGTGATCCCAAGATTTTAGAAGGAAAGCCTGCAGACACCTGAAATGCATTCTTGCCCACTGGAATGCTGGCATTGCTGAAGTCAGAACCCCCAAAGCTGACATAACCTGTCTTACTGTCAGATTTTGGCTGGTCTGTAATAAAGACACTGCACTGGAAATCCTGTCCTTTTTGTCTAAGGGAAGGAAGATTTTTTGCTCCGCCGAATTTATTAGATACCCTAAAAACCGAATCTCCTGAGATGGGTTTAGGGACGACTTTTGGAGGTTCAAAATCCAACCCAATGCCTCCAGATGGCTGCGAGCTTTGCCTAGATTGGTCTGCAATTCCTCGCTGGATGGGGCGAAAAACAGCAGATCGTCTAAATAAGGAATAACTGCGATTCCCTGAAGACGCAGTGGCGCTAAAGCTTCTGCCATTATTTCGGTAAAAATTCGGGGAGATGATGACAGGCCGAAGGGTAGGGCCCTGAACTGGAGATGATGAACCACACCCCCCAACCTCACCGCCAGCCTGAGAAACTTCTGAGACTGGGGAGAGATCGGAACATGTAGGTATGCGTCTTTTAAATCTACTGACGCCATAAAACATCCTGGCGTCAACAGATTTCTGACCGAAAAAATTGAGTCCATTTTGAAATTCCTGTACCTTATGGACTCGTTTAAAGGTTTTAGGTTGAGAATCAACCGAAATTTCCCTGTCGGTTCCTTTACTAGGAAAACATGGGAATAAAACCCCTCCTGCTGTTCTTGCAGGGGTACCTGTACTACTACGCCCTGTTGCATCAGTTCCTCTAGAGAGGACTTCATGGCCAGGGCCCTTACTGGGTCCCGCGGGGTGTTGGTAATCAGGAACCTTTTTGGGGGGTTGTTGACAAACTCGAGTGAGTAACCCTGCGCGAGAGTGGTCAGGATAAACTGATTTGAAGTTATCCCTGACCACTGCGGAAGAAACTTTTGTAGTCTTCCGCCCACCCGCAGAGACGAGTCATTGCGATTTTTCGGCCTGTGTAGGAGGACGGAAAAGAATTCCGCCTCTACCCTTCGGCTTCGGGGCGGACCAACTTTTCCTTCTCCCCTGCAACTTGCTGTCCTGATCCTGAGCTTTTTGAGGTCGAAAAAGACGTTTTGGTACCTGCTTTTTCTTTTTGACCGGAAAGGATCTCTTTTTATCGGCTGTCCTGTCAAGGATATTATCGAGGTCAGAGCCGAAGAGCAAGTCTCCTGAAAAGGGTAACCCACATAGCTTATTCTTTGAAGCCGAGTCACCCGGCCAGGTTTTAAGCCATAAGGCTCTTCTTGCAGCATTAGTTAGAGCTGCTGACCTGGCTGATATCTTAATTGCTTCAGCTGAGGCATCTGCAACATAAGCCACTGCCGTAATCAGGGTAGGAAAAGAATCAAAAATTTCCTGTTTAGGGGAATCTGCAGCTATATGTGACTTTAACTGGTTAATCCAGTATTCTAAATTTCTGGCTACACACGTTGTGGCCATTGCTGGTTTTAAATTGCTCATGACTGATTGCCATGATCTCTTGAGCAAAAGATCCATACGTTTGTCCATCGGATCTTTCAAAACTCCCATGTCCTCAAAGGACAGATCCGTGGACCTTGAAACCTGGGAAAAGGCGGCATCCAGTCTGGGCACCTTGTTCCATACTGCTGCAGGGTCCTCCTCAAAAGGAAAACGCCTTTTGTGGGCTTTGGAGAAAAAGGGCTTTTTCTCTGGATCCTGCCATTCTTTCCTAATGGCCTCAGAGATGACCGGATGAACTGGGAATGTTCGGCCCTTAGGCTCATCCAACCCAGCATACATGCGGTCATGGAGTGATAATTCCTTTTTCTCCTCACTTAAACCAAGCGTAGCATGAATGGCTTTAAGGAGCCCATCGACCTCTTCAAGGGACAGTTTGAATTTAGAGGGGGCTACCTCAGAATCCTCCAACTCCTCTTCCGAATCTTTAACGGAAAGAGCAGTGGACTGCTTTTCCCTATCTGAAGGGTCTTCAGGCAGAGATTCCAACACCGGGATTGAGAGAGACCCCTGGGAAGACTCTGAAGTGGCAGGCTGACTAGCAGCCGGATTTGCTAGTGAGTCACGAAAATTCTGAATCGTGGCGTATAGCTCCTTCTTTACAGAGGCCACCAGATCCTCACATACAGAGGCAGATTCCTCCTTAACTAAAGAAGTAATGCAGGGACTGCATAAGGTTTTCTTCCAATTTTCTCCCAGCTTGGCCCTGCAAGAGGGACATCTTTTCTTTGGGTCAGAGCTCTTAGCCTATGAAGAAAAAGACAAAAAAAGGGAAAAAAAACAGGGAACCCTTAGTGAGACCCAGTCTCAGCTTTGATAGGGATCACCACACAGGTGCACTGAGAAGAAACCAGTCAGCTTCTAGTGCCCAGACAGGCCCCTTGCCACCAGGGGGGGAAAAAAGGAGAAGAGAGCGAGACCAAACGCCAGGAAAATAGGAAAAAGAAAGGCAGACTTTAACCGCTGCCTCTTACCTGGGCTTTGCTGGTGCCTGTGCCTGTCCCCACCGCTGCAGATGCTGAATCTTCCATAACAGGTGTGCAGAGATCCACTTGTGGCTAAACGCCTCCGGAGTCACGCCATGCAGCTGCACCGGACCGGAAGCGGAAATAGGCACCAGCACCTGTCCTCCCTCCTCCCCCCTGCGTCCACGCCGGAAACGACGTTTCAGCTGACCCGATGACCCGCTCTGTCACTTCCGGCGCGACCGCCGAAAAAAAACATGGCGGCGGCACACGCGCGCCGCCGAACGTGCGGGTCACCGAATCTTCGGCTCTCTCCGAGCACAAGAGGGGAAGAGGAGCCCGCTTGCTACCGCTGACGAGGCGTGGGTAGGTCGGGAGGACAGCGGGTCTCTAAAGGAGGAAAAAAAGGGAAAGAAGCCTAGTCCCTCAGGAACACCTAAGAGAAAAAGACTCCCTCCCAAAAGGTGTTCCCTCCGGGCCGGAGGAAACACAAAAACTGATGTGTGGTAGGGAGGCGCCTCCCTTTAAAGTCTGGAGGAAGAAGGTGTTTCCTAACGAGGAGGGTGGAGTCGCTATCTCTCAGGTGCTGTCCTGAAAGACGCCTTGGGAAATTTGGGATTTCTTTCAGGGCAAGTTCACACCATAGAAAAATGCAGTCTGGATGAGTTCCAGATGCTTTTCTGCATGCACGTTTTTGATGTGTTCCAGTACATTTTTTCCTCCTTTTTTCTTAACCTTAAAATAAGGACATGCGCATTCCAGTGCATTTTACAGTGTTCCAGTACAGTCTAGAGCAAGAAAAATGCAGCATGTTCTTTTTTGTTTCTGGAACTGTGAGACCTATCCGGGACACAGGCTTTTTGAGAGGACTGAATGTGAGCCTCTTGCCGACTGATTATGGGCCCTGGATGAAGGAGAACCCCACTATAATCTGTGCTAGTCAGATTCAATGCTGTATATATGCATATATAATGTGTGTTGTCTCATGCTGTTGGGACACACTGTCAGATGCTAATGTCATGAACGCCATCCACCTGTCTGTTGTCTTGTATAATGTAAATGAGTCTAGTCTGGCTTGTAAGAGTATTCCACACATTGTTGTTTGGGCTAATTAACCCTGTGTTGATGTTTATGGTAATGATTATTGAATTGTTAGTGAGCTAAGAGCCAAAAAGTCTCATCTCTCAGTCAACTAGTCTGAGTGTTGATTTAGATAATTAGCTCAGGTTAATTCTGTCTCTAGCTACAGTTGTATTGTTAGAATAAATGATCAGGAGGGGGGGACCTCCCATTCTACTGTATTATAAAATACTTGTCATTTTGGTTCTAATAAATCAGTCCATGTTGAGCAGCTAAGCAAGTGTCGTCTTGTTTTGTGCTTGGGAGCGGTTTGAATCTCTGACATCTATATTCAGGCTGGGAGGAAGTGGTATATGACAAAAGCACTCACTCAATCGGAGTGCAGGGATGTTCCGTCACAGGAACTGACTGCACTGGTGTAAACTATGCCATTGAAAACCATGTAACCTACTTCCCATGCTTTTTTGATGCAGGAAAAAAAAAAAAAAAAAAAAAAAAACACACTGGCCTGGATGTGGTGTGAACTGGCCCTCCCTTTGGTTTAGTTTACACTTGCAGTTGGTGGTAAAAATATGCAGTTGATACACTTATTACAGCACCTAGTCTTAAAGCGGAGTTCCACTGGTTGTTATTCTTATTAACAGTCAGCAGCTACAAAAAGTGTAGCTGCTGACTTTAAATAAACTGACACTCATCTGTCCCACGATCCAGCCAAAGCCTCGCTCCTCTCCCCCGCACCTGCATTCTAAGTGTGGATGCCCGGCTGTGACAGCTTGCAGCTCTCCTAGTGGCCGGGTAATCTTCTGGACATGTGATGTGTCCCAGAAGATTGCAGATAGGGGCCTCCTAGGCAGCCAGGAGGAGCGGGACAGGAAGCCCCTCTCATAATCAGGTACCCCCCCCCCCAAAAAAAAAAAAAAACATGCCAGGGGGCGCAGAGTACTTAAAGCGGAAGCTTTAACCTGTCAAGGCAACCTGATGGTTTTAGTAGAGCTGCAGGATTCTGGTCAAAATGAGAGTCAGAATTTTTTTGCTTAGAATAAAAGATTACGATTCTCATGGCGTAAAATCTTTCACACTATACAAAAAATCCTTGGCACCCCCAGATGTTTTGAAACTACATTTCCCATAATGCTCATACACTCTGCGCGTAGGCAAGCATCATGGGAAATGTAGTTGCAAAACATCTGGGGTGCCAAGGTTCGCCATCACTGCTCTAGGGTCTCTACAAAAAAAAAAAATATATATATATTATATAAAAATAAGTTTGGGGGTTCCAAGTAACGTCTAACAAAAAAATAGATTTTAACTTGAAAACTGTCAGAAAAAGGTTCAGTATTTAAGTGGTTAAACGTTCCTAATTTACATACAGAAGTCTATTCCTTTGATGTAAAAGACAAATTGATACAATGTTTAGACTGAACATTCCACTGATAGAAGGGGTTTAAAGCGGGAGTCTGCCGGGAGTTCCGCCGTTTTTTTTTTTTTTTAAAAGCCAGCAGCTACAAATACAGCAGCTGCTGACTTTTAAAATAAGGACACTTACCTGCCCAGCGCGCCTGCGATATCGGCACCCGAAGCCGATCTCTCGATCGTCTCTCGGGTGCTGCCGCCGCCATCTTGGATATGGGAATCAGGAAGTGGAGCCTTTCGGCTTCATTTCCCGGTTCTCTACTGCGCATGCGCGAGTCGCGCTGCGCAATAAGGATGGACCCGCTGCCTCTGGGATCTGTGTGTTTCCCAGCAGGCAGCGGGGGACTTTCGGAAAGGGGCGTAGATCTACGCCCCTTTCCGCAGAGAGCTATCCCGGAAGTGGGTGCAGTTACCTGGATTATCCAGGTAACTGCACCCCCCCTCCCCCCTGAAAGGTGCCAATTGTGGCGCCGGAGGTGGGGGGGGGGATTCCAATAAGCGGAAGGTCCACTTTAGGGTGGACCTCCGCTTTAAAACTTAGCAGACTGCCCAGACTTTGATGGCTGAGAGCAGAGAGAAAATTCTCTGCATTCCAAAGATCAGGAAGATAGGCAACCCTCTGTCAAGATTGCGACCGGAAAAAATAAAATAAAAATCACAATAACGATTCTTGACGATTAATCGTACAGCTCTAGGTTTTAGTAGCTTTAAAGTGGTAGTAAATGCCCGCGTGCCAAAATCCACAGACGGGCAATGTTTTCTATAACAGAAGAGACCCTAGAGGCCTTTCTTGACAAACATCCTCCATGCCCGTTAGCGGTAATGGGATTTGAGCCACACATGTGCAGCACAGAACACATATACAGCTCGCTCTGCATGCTGTGGCGAAGCGACTGGCATGCACAAGCGCAGGAGCAACATCACTGCAGCCAGGCCTATCAAGCGCCCAAAGATTTGAAACCTGGAAAGAACACCAGAATTACATGGGAGCCGCTGGGGCCCAGGGGAGCTATAAGCAGGGCTGGTGCAAGGATTTTTGACACGCATTTGCAGCCCCCCCCCCACCTTTTCCCTGCCCATGTATACCCCACCTTTTTAATGAAGCGCCCATCAATGAATGTTTGCTTGCTTCCATTAATTCGGGAGTCAGGAAACAAAGTCCTCCGCCACTCCTCTCACACTATGTGCAAATGGAGCAGTGGCTGACTGCTGATGTGGAGACTTGCTTGCTGCAGAGAAGCGAGTAGGCACACCACTGGCTGGGCGCCCTAGGCGGCTGCCTAGTTTGCCTAGTGGTGGTAACACCAGCCTTGGCTGTGAGAACCCAGCCCAGCTGGAAGGCTCTGTTTGTAAGCAAGTGTCATAATGATTTCTACCTGCAGGGGGCACGTTTTTCTACTTAAAGAGACTTTATTATTGCTTTAAAGTTCTGCTCACAGGTTTGCTTTCCGAGCCTCCCTACTCCTCTAGCCCCGCCCACACGAGGGCGCAGGTTAAGCGGATTGGCTCCTCAGCACACCCTCATCCAATGCTTCCATAGACAGTGAATACTTACGCCCCACTGCGCCAGCTCACAACCTTGTTCTTGTAGCAGGCTATTTCAAACCTCTTCCCTCCCTTCTTCATCCGCACGACCGCCACATTAGTCAGGCGAATTTGGTTGGTGGGGGTGAAGATAGCCATGGCTGTTGCCGCCTCGCCTCCCTAACTATACCGAAGAACGTTTTCTGTAGGCGCACTCTGCCACAGCACGACACTCACACCTTACCGCACGTGTGCGTAGCAGTAAAATGCTGGCGGAAGTGATTTAGCTCCGTCTGTGCGCTCATTGGTCAGTTAGTGCCATGTGACTGTATCTGTCAATAAAGCTTTTTTTTGGGGGGAGAGAGAAAATACGGAAACAAACATGGCTGCCCCCAGTTCAGCGTGAGTGTAGCTGTAGACTTGAGTTATCTGGCGTGATGCGTACTCCAGGTTTGGTCGTTATGGCGTCGGAGATAGGAGCTTTGCTGGTCTTAATGGCAGCAGGTCGTGTGACTGCTCAGAATGAGGAGGGTAAGTCATGTCCAGGGGGCACACACTACATAAGACATGTGCTGGACAACTTGGCGAAGGAGGTCTTCTGTAGCTCAGGTCTAGGCATGTTACTTCTATGCTGTTTACCTTTTACTGAAAAGCAGCCACAGGAAATGTATTTGGATAAACTATCATATTCTCAACTTGTGTTCTTTTTATGTGTCCTGTATCTGAATGCAAAAAAGAGGACCCTAAAAGAGGTTGTAAACCTTCGGAGAGAAAAAAAAAAAAGTAATAATTACAAAACCCCAAAAACCTGCAAGACAAAGGCATAATGAGCTAGTATTATTATTATATGAAATGCTTACCTTTTAGAACGGTGCCACCCGCACTCCGCTCCCACGGCCAACATCTTTCCCGGAGTTACTTCCGGGTTTACGGGCTACGGTGCTGTGATTGGTCCGGAACCACGATGACGTCACTCCCACATGGGCGCTGTCGGTCCCTGGGCCTGAAGAAACGGCATGAGTGGGCTGTTCCTTCATTGCGCATGCACCGATGATGGCGGCAGCATATAGAGTAAATATCTCCTAAAAAGAACAAAATGACAGTCGTTGAAATCATTTATATCGGACTGTATTTAGGCAGTAGTCTTTCAAACGCATTTTTTTTGGAGAAAACACACTTTTTTTGAATAAAAAAACATAAAATTAGCTGCGGAGTAAATAGATATCCAACATGTCACGATTTAACATTGCACACACTTGTGGAATGGCAACAAACAAAATTAATTAAAAAAATCTTTACAGGTGAGGTTTACTTATTTTTTTTTTTTTTTTTAACAAGTCCACTATTTAGAGTTACAGAGGAGGTCTTGCGCTCAACTCATTGCTCATGCTCTAACTCTTACGGTGATACCTCACATGTGGTTTGAACACTGTTTACATATCCGCGACTTGCGTATGCTTTCGCTTCTCACTGTCCATCCCTTGTAATTGAAATAGGGCATGACAGGCTCTCTTTATTGAGCGCTCTAGGGTAAAAAGACCCCAGATCTCTTTACCTTTTTTAACCGCTTGATGGAGGGACGGTGTGGCTCTCGTTCTGGGTGGATATCATATGACTGCACACAGAATGGCCACTCTCGCTTGCATGCCCGCGGCAATGACTGCTGTGTTGTGAGGACATGGGGCGACCCCAATCTCTGTACAGCGCCGATCACATGGCTCTTTAACCATGTGATCGGCTGTGTTCAATCACAGCTGTTCACTTGTAAACATGGAAGTGCTGATGATCAGATCTCCTCGCCACGCACTCTTTGGAGCTGATGTCTCCTCACAGGGAACGCATGGACATGTAATCAGGGCACTGATCATCAGTACACTGGTTACAGTAAAGTCCATTAGTGATGCCACTAAATGCTGCTTATCAGTGATAAGGCTCAGATTAGTTTATGGGCTTGGAGATGGGCGTGTGTGTGTTTTTTTTTTGATTGATTGATTTATTTATTTATTTATTTTTTGCCTAATGCTTTAAAGTGATTGTGAAGGCAATTTTTTTTTTTTTTTTTTTTTTTTTTTATAAATAACAAACATGTTATGCCTACCTGCTCTGTGCAATGGTTTTACACAGAGAAGCCCCAATCATTCTCATTCTGAGGTCCCCTCCAGGTGCTCCTAGCTTCTCCCTCTTTTCATGCCCCCATAGGAAGCCACTTCCTGCTGACTTGATCCTGAGTTGTGCTGCCTGCATTCATTGACTCAGACCGCTCGACCCTGCCCCCCACTCTGTTATCACCAGATATGTTTGGCAGCAGCAGGAGTCAACGACTCCTGCTGCTATCATCAGTTTGCCCTGTGAGGAGAGCGAGAACTGATAGAGCCACTGCTCTTGACCCCAGTGTTGAATTGAGAATGGGCTCAGGTAAGTATAAGGGGAAGCTGGTGGGGAAGATGCAGACAGGTGTCCTTTTTTTTTTTTTTTTTTTTTTTTTTTTTTTTTACCCTAATATATATAATGCATTAAGGTAAAAAATGTTCTACCTTAACTTTAACTTAAATACTTATCTGAGCCTGTTCTCTAGCCAGTGCTGTATATGTCTGCGTTGCTCTCCTTTTCCTCTCTCACAGAAAGCTCAGCAGTCAAGCAGGGGTCAGGGCTGAGCCCCACGGTGTGCCATTTGTGCCCCCATAGAAAGAGGCTTGCTATAGGGGCACTCAAGCAACGTTGTCTCTTCCTGTTCTGAGACCCCAAAGGAGGAGGATTTCGGCTGCTTTGCGCAAGAGGCGAGAGAACCTTGACTCTCGTGCACATCACTGGTTTGAGGTCAGGCTTACATGTGTATTTAGGGAGAAATGCGGGGGGAGCTGGTGCACACTGAAGGTTTTTTTTTTTTACCTTGCTGCATAGAATGCTGCTGAATGAAGAAAAAAAAAAAAAATCTTCTGCCTTTTCAACCACTTTAACCTTTTCCCTACTCTAGTGAAAGTAAGTAGTAGTTTGTTTATACAAGCACTTTAACCAACAAATGCCAAGTTTTTACATTGATGGACAACATTGATACAAGGGGGTCAATTGACTACCATTTGTATAAAGTATCAAATGCGGTTAAAAAAAGTAGTTTGACCCAAAAAAATAAATAAAAGAAAATTATGCGGTATTTCCCGCAAAATGGAAAATGTTTAACTAGCGGGACTCCAGATCCCACCCCCTCATGTGAATGAGTATTGTACCCCTACTCATTCACCAAACAAAGTGTTAGAAATCAAAACGTACACAGTTTTTGACAATTCCTTTATTTATAAAAAAAAAAAAAAAAAAAAAAAAAAAAAAAAAAAATGTCCCTTGTAGTAGATTCATCGTCAATCACGGCGCCTGCTGGACCCGAAAGAGGGGAGGGGGAAAAGAAAAAAAAAAAACCCTCTGTCCCCTACAAAAGTTCACATTGAGTGCCTGCTCTGCACTTTGACAATTCTTAACCACTTTAGCCTGGAAGGTTTTACCCCTTCAGGACCAGGCCATTTTTTTTCAATCTGGCACTGCGTTACTTTTAACTAACATTTGTGCAGTTGTGAGATTTGAACCCAAATAAAATTGATGTCCGTTTGTTCCCACAAATAGAGCTTTCTTTTGGTGGTATTTGATCACCCCTGCGGGTTTTTGTTTTTTGCACTATAAACAAGAGAGTGACAATTTAAAAAAAAATCATATTTTTTTTACTTTCTGCTATAAAACCTATCCAATAAAAAAAAAAAAAGTAAAAAATAGAATTCATCAATTTAGGCCGATATGTATTCTGCTACATCTTTTTTGTCAAAAACAATACCAATAAGCATATATTGTTTGGTTTGCGCAAAAGGTTTATACCATCTACAAACCATGGGATACTTTTACTAGTAATGGCGGTGATTTTTTTTCTTTTTTTTCTATTTAGAGGGACTGCAACATTGTGGTGGATGATTTGGGCACCTAACTGACACTTATATATATATATACACACACATATACATATACATACATATATATACAAAAAAAAAATTATATATATATATATATATATATATACACACACACATATACATACATATATATACAAAAAAAAAATATATATATATATATATATATATATATATATATATATATATATATATATATATATATATATATATATATATAATTTTTTTTTTTATTTGTGAACCAGTGACGTTGGTGATCAGTGCTAAAAATATACTGTATTAAACAAAATATATTAAATATACTGTACTAAACAAAAAGCAAAAGGCTGTGGTAAACGCCTCTATTCCACAAAATACAGGAAATCGCCCCAGGATTTTAAATGAGGTGAATGCGGTTAGCCAACAATTGAGTAAATGCAGTCTCAAAATTTTATTAAATTTGTCATGCCAACATAAACATGAATCGTAGTCAAGCTGCTGAAATGATAAATACAGTAAAAAAATGTCATTACATATATCATGGTATAAAACGTAGATTGCAAAGTACACAGGCAGGAAAAGTACCCCAACACTTTTCACAAGACCATGCTTGCTTCATCAGGGGTAGATTCGTGTGTAGTACATCAAAGGCTGGATCAGACTACCAAAGGCGTCAGTAATGAGCGTCTGGCTCGGGAGCTGAGGAGGCAGAGGAAAAACCAACCCAACAGAGCACAGACTGGGGGCAGACATGGTGGGGGTGTGTGTCCTCAAAGATCTCCCAGTATCCAATAATAATGTCAACTTGAATGAAGTGAAACAGGAAAAGCTGTTACTGTACTAATGACACTAGCAGGGAAGAGGTTAACACTAGGGGTGATCAAAGGGTTAAGTGTGGGTGTTTGCTTACTGTGTGGGGGATGGACTTATTCTACATAGGCAGATTGCTGTTCTGCCTCTCCGGGGAACAATCGGCAGGTCCCTGCAGACATTGCATCCTCTGGACCTGCTGATTGCAGCGCATGTGCCCCCCCACCCCCGCTGTCTATTGCATGAAATGACGTACAGGTATTTAAGTAGTTAAATAGCTAAGGGGAGGAGGCCCCACCCCTTGTGACTTCATTGGCCAGGAGCATGCTGGGGTGGTGATGTCAAGGGGCATGGACACCCTGTGATGTTTGACTCTTCTCCTTTAGATATTTAAGAACTGTCATACGGCATGTCAGTTGGCAGGCAGTCTGTGTGAGGGCCGGAGGTTTTTTATTTTTTACCCCATTCACATTGGGGGGGGGGGGGGCTGGGATGAGCTGCATTCCTGTAGACTAGACCCCCCCCACCGCCCAAGTGCTTTGGGGGAGGGCAGAACACCCTCCCCTATGTCAAGGGCATGTGGTCTGGTATGTTTCGGAGGAGGGGAGGGCGCTTGCTCAGCCCCCTCCCTTTCCTGACCTGCATGCTTGGACAAAGGTCTGTCATCAATCTTGGGGGGAGGCAGGCAAAGGCTCTGCAGTATTGTAAAAAAAACGTACGAGGATCATTGCTGCAGTCCCAATCCTGGTATAACCACTTGCTGTCCAGGATATAGATGCATAATTCTGAACAGCAAGTGGTTAGGAAAAAAATTAAACTTGCAGACATGTTGGATATATAAATTTATATATTTTATTATTTTAAGGATCGGATATTTCAGCTAACAAAATTTTTTAAATGTATTATGTTTTAACTTTGATTTTAGACAGATCTGTCTAAAACTGGAGAAAAGAATATGGTAACAGACGTAAAGCTATTGTGCATATTGACAAGTCAAATTCATCTCTTATTCAGTGAGATAATGAGGAAATTGGGCTAATTTTAATGGAATGTAGAATCTTCCCTGATTAAAATTTTCAAGTCTACACTTCAGCTTCCCAAACATTTGAAAAGCGCATTTCTTTTAACCTAAAAGAAAAACGGTGGGGGGGGGGGGGGGGGAAATTCCTAGCTTTTTCTTTCTTCCTTTTTATTTTTTAATTAATGTATTTTCTTTCATGATTGGATAATTTAAGTGAATATTTACATAATTTGTTGATATGGTCACTATTGGCAACAGTACCTTTCAATTCACTGTATGGCAGATTTAAGGCTTGATTCACATCTATGCATGTTGCTTTTGAGTGTTTCTCCAGTGCTTTTTGCTGTGCTTACTGTGTTTTTTATTTTTATTTTTTTACAGCGATTTTTTATTTTTTTGCCACATTGTGTGTTTGTTTAAGAAGCGAGTTGAGAAGCTGGCTGCCGTGTCCTTAACCGCTTGCCACCCACCATATAGCAGAATGAGAGTGGCAAAGTAGTTACAATATCCTGACTGGGCGTCATATGACATCCTCAGGATATTAAGTGGCATAGCGGCAATCTTTGTTGCGGTGTGTCAGTCTGACACACTGCAACTCCGATCTAGGTAAAGAGTCTCTGACGGAGGCTCTTTGGACACGGCTGATCACGTGGTAATCACAGCTGATCACTGTAAATGGGAAGAGCTGGTGATTGGCTTTTCCTCACTCGCGTCTGACAGAGGTGAGTAGAGGAGAGCCGATCGGCTGCTTTCCTGACTGGGGGGGGGGGTCTGTGCTGATTATCAGCGCAGCCCTCCCTCGGATCCCGACCCGGAGCACCACCAGGATGGCCATCCACACTGGACCACCAGGTATGCCCCCTCTAGACAGGGAAATGCTAATCTGAGCAGGCAGCTGCCAATCAGTTCCCACTCACAATGCCTACCACTTCCAGTGCCACCAGGGATGCCTCAGTGCCTCATGTCATTGCCATGGATCAGTGCCCAGCAGTGTCACCTATCAGTGCCACCCATAAGTACCCATCTTTGCAGCCTTTCAGTGTCTGCTCATTGGTGCCGCCTTATCAGTGCCCAGCAGTGAAACAGAACTTGGTTAATTACAAAATTTTATAATCAAAACAATAGCAAAACTTTTATTTTCGAAATTTTTGGTCTTATTTTTTGCTAAACAAATAAAAACAAAACAAAAAAAACTGCAGAGGTGATCAAATACTACCAAAAGAACACTCTATTTGGAGGAACAAAATTATAAAAATTTAGTTTGGGTACAGTGTAGCATGACCGTGCAATTGTCATTCAAAATGTGACAGCGCTGAAAGCTGAAAATTTTTGGTCTGGGCAGGAAGGTGTATAAGTGCCCAGTATTGAAGTGGTTAACAACCGATGAGTCATCACATCTGAGCAGCCCATGTGACTATATACTTACACATGTGAGTGTATACACAGTGGTAAATGACAGCCCACTCCCTCCCTCTCCATGCCCACTAACTGGCTAATAACAATGGGTGTGGGATATTACATGTAGATTAATGGAGGCTTCACCACCCTCATGTTGTAAAACACGGGCTGGAGGAGAATGTGACAGACAGAAATCTGCCCACACCATGTTATTGCCAAAAAATAACGATTTGATCTAAAATATATACTTTTGTATGATCATTTTAAAAGTTTTTGATAGTTAATGTTTTTTTTTTTTTTTTTTACATGTTACCAGCAGCAGAGGAATAGAAGCTCATCCTGCTGGGGAAAAAGCTGGGTCTTGTTGTTGGGAAGAGAGAGAGATTTTTTTTTTTTTTTACAATAATTAGATAATCTAAATTAAATAGTGTGTGTTTAGTATCACTGTAACTGTAGTTACACTCTGGTATCCTGCTCTGCCAGATAGTGCTGTGCTGTGTGGAAGAGCTGTCTAAATCTCAGGACTGGAAGGACAGAATTACAAATCCATTGGAAGTAGGGCTGAAACAATTAATCGATTACTATTTTTATAATCGATCGACCAGTAACATAATGGGTTAAAAAAAACTAAAATGGTACAAAAAGAGAAAATAATCGCTACTGTAAATATTACTTTCACTGTTCTACAGTAAAAAAATAAACCCCTTATAGTAGTGTTTATGTGCCTTTTCTACTAGAAAGGGATCATTTTTTTTTTTTTTTTTAACCCCATTATGTTACTAAACGTGTTAGACCTGGTTCACATCTATGTGTTTATTGGTGCTTTTTGCAGAAATGCACTACAGTTCATTTATATGGTTTCCTATGGGACACGTTCACATCTGAAAGGGTCTTGGACTTTTAACGCAAAATGGTGCTTTATTGGTTCAATATACTTCAATGGAGAAGCTGCAGAAAAGCGTAATGCGTTTTTGCAGCAATTTGTTTTTTAATCTGCCCAAAAAAAAATGCAAATTGCATTAACCATTTTTTTTCACACAAATGGAGCTTTCTTTTGGTGGTATTTAATCACCGCTTGGTTTATTTTTTGTGCTATAAAAGAAAAAAAGACCAAAAATTCTGTAAAAAAAATTAAATAAAAAATAATAAAAAAAAATAAATTATAAAATTTAGCAGATTAGTAATTTTTCTTAATAAATTTTGGCCAAAATTTATACTACTACATATCTTTGGTAAAAATAAGTACAAATTGGTGGATATTATTTGGTCTTTGTGAAAGTTATAGAGTCCACAAGCTATGGTGCCAATATCTGAAAATTGATCACACCTGAAGTACTGATGGCCTATTTCAATTCTTGAGACCCTAACATGCCAGGAAAAGGACAAATACCCCCCAAATGACCCCTTTTTGGAAAGAAGACATTCCAAGGTATTTAGTAAGAGGCATGATGAGTTTTTTGAGGTTGTCCTTTTTTCCTATAATTCTTTGCAAAATCAAGATATTTTTTTTTTTCCCTTTTATTTATTTTTTTTTCACAAAATTGTCATATTATCAGTTTATTTCTCACACACAGCATATGCATACCACAAATTACACCCCAAAACACATTCTGCTATTACTCCCGAGTACGGTGATACCACATGTGTGAGACTTTTACACAGTGTGGCCACATACACCCAGGCCAATTCTGACATTTCTCTCCTACATGTAAAAATCATCATTTATTTGCTAGAAAATTACATAGAATCCCAAAACATTATACATGTTTTTTTTAGCAAACGCCCTGGAGAATACAATGGGGGTTGTTGCAACTTTTTATCTCGCACGGTATTTGCGCAGCAATTTTTCGAATGCTTTTTTTTGGAAAAAAAACAGTTTTGTGCTTAAAAAAAAAAAAAAAAAAAAACACAGTAAAGTTAGCCCAATTTTTGCATAATGTGAAAGATGAAGTTATGCCGAGTAAATAGATACCTAACATGTCACTCTTCAAAATTGCACACGCTCGTGGAATGGCGCCAAACGTCGCTACTTAAAAATCCCCATAGGCAACGCTTAAAAATTTTTTTTTACTGGTTACATGTTTTGAGTTACAGAGGAGGTCTAGGGCTAGAATTATTGCTCTCACTCTAACGTTCGCAGCGATACCTCACATGTGTAGTTTGAACACTGTCTTCATATGTGGGCGGGACTTGCGTATGCGTTCGCTTCTGCATGCGAGCACATGGGGACAAGGGCGCTTTAAAAAAAATTAAAAAAATTCTTATTGTTCATTTTACTTTCTTTATTTTCGTTTTGACATTTTTTTTTTTTTTTTTTTGATCACTTTTATTCCTATTACAAGGAATGTAAACATCCCTTGTAATAGGAATATGGCATGACAGGTCCTCTTTACAGTGAGATATGGGGGTCAATAAGACCCCGCATCTTCCTTCTAGGCTGGGAAGCCTGGAAGAAAAAAAAAAGATTCTGGCTTTGATCGTATTGGCGAGTCGGTAGAAGCACTGGAGGGCTGTGGGAGTGGGGGGGGGGGGGGGGGGGGGGATGTCTATGGCTGGGTATTGCAGGGTATCTCCTGGTATGGCAATTTATGGCAGGGTATTGGCTGGAATTGTACTGCAGAGTATGGGTGGGGAATTGAGGGGTTATATTTCGGTGAGCAGCGATTTGGGCACTGCAGATGCAGCCCACAGCGCTGCTGACACCGATCTCTTCCCCCCCCCCTCCGCTGTACCGATCGGTACAGAGAGGGGAGGGAGGAGCCGGAGTCATAACATGACGCCGGTTTGTTTACAAGTGATCACTCTGTCATTTTACGGAGCCATCACGTGGTAAACGGCCGCGATGAGCGGATGCTCTCGAGTGCGCGCCGAATTTTGGGAGGACGTCATATGACGGCCTCCCAGAGTTAAACAACCGCCCTGTAGCCGTCATTCGGCTATGGGCCGGTTGTTAAGTGGTTAAAATCACGTGTGCAGAAATCAAAACGCACAGCAAAAGGCACTGCAGAAACAGATTAAAAGCGAACTGCATAGGTTAGTAGTTTGCCTGAAGTTCAGTTTTAAGCCCCTCAAATATAGGCTTTAACAGGGAAACTTATGTTCACATGAAGCGTAACAAAACAAATTGCCTAACCGCAAAGTTACCTGACCATCCGGCGGAGAATTGCATATTCATGAGCCAGATCTTTTATGTACTCTAGACCAGTGGTCATCAACCCTGTCCTCAGGGTCCACTAACAGGCCAGGTTTTATGTATTACCTTGGGGAGATGCAGACTAGAATACTGCAATCACTGAGCAGCAAATGATATCACCTGTCATGTATTTCTGTTATCTTGCAAACCTGGCCTGTTAGTGGGCCCTGAGGACAGGGTTGATGACCGCTGCTCTAGACCAAATGCTGTATGATACAGTAACACCTGTTGAGATCTTCCAAGGCTATGGTGAAAATCTGAAAGTTCCTCCTAAGGTGACCTGTAGCCTGGAAGCCCCGTGGTGGTGATAGTAAACCCTTATGACATGACATCTTGATTAGATATATATACTGTACTTTTTGGAATTTATGTTCTTTTCTTTCTTGAAGTTGTGATAAATGAAATGCTTCTCTGCTTTTTCAGATGCGACTTCCGACCCTTGGTTTTTTGTGCATACACATTTAATGCTTTTGTGGATGAACAGATTTTACATCTATGCATGTGCTGGAATTGGTATTACTCTCTGGATCTGCAAGCAATTTATTTTGGGCAGAAAAAATCACCAGGTCAGTATAACAAAACATCTGTGGACAAGGGCTGTTGGGACAGTTTGAACTTTTTTTTTTAATATAGTACTATAGTTTAGGGATATGTGCTTGTTCTCTGGATCACTACCCTCACTGAGAGGGTCAGTAGTCTATTGCTCTCCATACATGCTGTTTATAAATGCTTGCATCATGGTAGAGCACGATTTGATAATCAACTGCTTAGAGACTTGACTGCACTGTCTGGCAGGGTTTGTTGAATCACAAGCTTTGCTGAACAAAATTTTCAAAGTGTACAGTATATAAATTAAAACTGTGTGTATCTCTCTATATCCCATTGAATTTGTTCATTTTTGTTGTGATCTGTTCACACTTGTTTGCTGCAGCAAAGCACATTGCATGTATTGGTGCACTGCAGTGTCAATCATTGCAGATGGCACCTTGGCGCACATTAAAAACTCATATGAACAGCAACCAGCTGCAGCCCAGCACTACACCTGGTTCATTGAGCTGCGAACAAATATATAACCTACTTGCAGTGTTGTTTTTTATTTATTATTTTTTTTTTTTGTGTGGTGTGGTGTGGTGTAGTTTTTATTGGGCTGATTAAAGTGGTCGTAAACCCTTACAGACCACTTTTACTTACAGGTAAGCCTAGATTAATGCTTACCTGTAGGTGCACGGCGTGATCGCTCCGTCAAATGGCGCAGCTGCTCCCAATTCACACCTGAAACCTTGTAACACTAACGAGTCCCATGACATCAGGGAGGGAAAATGGCTAATTGGGCCATATTTGGAAGTTTTCACTTAGGGGTTTACTCACTTTTGTTGCCAGCGGTTTAGACATTAATGGCTGTGAAGTTATTTTGAGGGTACAGCAAATTTATACTGTTATACAAGTTTACATTGTAGCAAAGTGTAAGTTATTCAGTGTTGTCACATGAAAAGAGAAAATATTTACAAAAAGGTTGTATATATTTATTTTTATTACCGTATTTTTCGGACGATAAGGCGCACCGGATTATAAGGCGCACTAGCAACGACCGGCTAATATAATGGATATTTCCATATATAAGGCGCATCGGACTATAAGGCGCACTGGATTATAAGGCGCATTTAATGAAACACAACTCGGATGCGGTACTGTAAGTCAAATTTTATTCAACTCTTTAGCAATAACCATAAAATGGTCTATAACAATAACTCTTAACACTGTTCAATTAAATACAAAACCAGACAATTATTTTTTCACTTTATTCTTCAATAACTATTAACACTGTTCAGTTACCGGTGAATACCGTACAAAACCAGACACTCACTTTTTCACTTTATTCTTCTCCCGCAAATCCATCAAATTCTTCATCTTCAGTGTCTGAGTTTAACAATTGGGCGATTTCGGCATCAAGCACGCCCGTATCCCTCTCATCATTCTCATCAGTATCCGAGTCAGGCTCGTTGCTGTCATCGGTACCGGTACTTAGCTGTTCAGTGATAATTCCGGACTTCTTGAAAGCTCGGATTACACTGGTGACTGATACCTTCGCCCAGGCATCCACGATCCACTGGCAGATAGTGGCGTAACTCGCCCGGCGTTGCCTCCCTGTGTTGGTGAATGTGTGTTCGCCTTCTGTCATCCAATGCTCCCACGCAGCTCGCAGTTTAACTTTAAACGACCTGTTGACACCTATATCTAGTGGCTGCAGTTCTTTGGTTAATCCACCTGGAATGATGGCAAGCACCGAATTAGTTTTCTTCACTTGGGCTTTGACAGTATCTGTCAGATGGGCGCGCATGGAGTCACAGACCAATAGGGATGGAGATTCGTGGAAAAAGCCGCCCGGTCTCTTGACGTAAACCTCTCTCAGCCACTCACTCATCTTCTCCTCGTCCATCCAGCCCTTCGGGTTAGCCTTGATGATGATGCCAACCGGAAACTTTTCTTTTGGCAGAGTCTTCCTCTTGAAAATTACCATGGGTGGTAGTTTCTGGCCATTAGCCTGGCAACCGAGAACTACAGTGAAGGATGACTTTTCGTTTCCTGTAGTGCGTATAGATACCGTACTGGTCCCTGTTCTCTCGACAGTACGGTTTACAGGGATATCAAAGGTAAGGGGGACCTCGTCCATGTTGGTGATGTGCTCTGGTCGGATTTTCTGTTCATTGATCTTGTTCTTGCAGTAGGTATGGAAAATGGCCAGCTTTTCTTCGTAATCCTTTGGCAGTTGCTGTGACATAGTGGTTCTTGTGCGGATAGAGAGATTCCGCCTTTTCATGAAACGGAAGCACCAAGAGGGACCTCCTCGAAAGTCGCTGATCTCCATGTCGCGTGCGATCGCTGTTGCTTTGAGTCGAATAGAGACAGTAGAGACGCTTCTACCTGCGGTTCTCTGTTCAATAACCCACTGTTCAATTTTGTCCTCCAACCGTGGCCATCTTGCTTTGTTTCCTCGGAAACTCAGTTTGGTCTTCTTTACCTGGCGCAGGGCATCTTCTTGCTTCCTCCACTTTCGTACCATTGATTCATTAATGTTGAATTCTCTCGCAGCTACTCTATTTCCATGCTCTACTGCATGACTGATAGCCTTCAGTTTGAAATCCGCTTCGTAAGCATGTCTCTTAACAGGAGCCATTTTTGGGGCAGCGGGTATACCGTAGAAAATGAACGAATGAATGCGCACACCTCCTGACTAAGATGGCCGTAATGCTCACGAAGCTGCACTGCTTGGATTGGGCATTACGGCCATCTTAGTCAGGAGGTGTGCGCATTCATTCGTTCATTTTCTACGGTATACCCGCTGCCCCAAAAATGGCTCCTGTTAAGAGACATGCTTACGAAGCGGATTTCAAACTCATCGCTATCAGTCACGCAGTAGAACAACCTGAGAGAGGTTTACGGTACGTCAGTTTACGGTAAGAGACCGGGTGGCTTTTTCCACGAAGGTCATATATAAGGCGCACCGGATTATAAGGCGCACGGTCGATTTTATGAGAAAATTTAGGCTTTTACGTGCGCCTTATAGTCCGAAAAATACGGTATGTCAAAATTGTCGTTTTTTATTTATCGCACAAAAAATAACCCCCCCCCCCCCCCCCCCCCAGAGGTGATCAAATGCCACAAAAGAGAGCTCTAGTTGTGGGGACAAAAGGACATAAATTTTATTTGGGTATAGTGTCGCACAACAGTTCAATTGTCTGTTAAAATAACGAAGTGCCGCATCGAAAAAAAAAAAATGGCCTGGTCATGAAGGGGAGGAAGGGGGGTAAACCTCCTGGAGCTGAAGTGGTTAACTGCATTGTATTTAAAATAATAATTTTTTATTTATTTTTTTTAATCGAAAAATCTTTATTGTGCCAATAGTTATACATCACCGGTTAAATAAAAATAAGCAAAAAAAAAAAAAACCTTTTTGTTAGCACCAGCAGGTATATAACACCCTATTACTACAAGTCCATGATCCACTACTTGTGTATTAGTGTTGAATGGCATCCTTCTCTAAAAGTCATAGTGAGACAAAATAGTGCATAATAATACTTAGAAGTCTTTTGACAACAAAACAGCATCTATACTGAGTGGGCAGGAGCTAGCCTGCCCACCCAGCACAGAATAACAGAAGGCCAACGATCCAGAAAATTAACATGTTCATCCTCATTCCGCCTGCACGTAAAGAAGAGGTTTCCTTTCATAAGGTATATTCGAGAAATGATGCATCTAGCGATTTGTGGGATTCGCCCGCTACCGATCCTAACAAGCAATGCTACATCCCCCCCCCCCCCTTCCTTCCTTCCGAGTATTTGCAACGCTCAGGCTTGTAGCAACCGGAACAAGACCAATTGTGGAGGAGCCAGCCCTGGAGTTCCCAACCAGCCCTGTTATATAGAATGGAATTTGCATTTTTATGCTGATATGTCAGCTGCTCTCTGACAAGGATGTAATTAACTTGGTCCACCCATCGTTTCTTAGTAGGTACTAGTGGGGAAAGCCAGAATCCCATCTTATGGGTATTTAGAGTAGTCTTCTCACATGATGTGGGGGTGTACATTTTTCCTCATCAATAGCTCCCAACGCACAGATTAAAGGGTCCAATGGGACCTCAACCTGGAATACAGTAGAGAGCTTTGGTTATTTTCCCCCCAGTACAGGTGCAGTTTGGGACAGCGCCAGATTAATTGTATTAGAGAACCTTCCTCTCTATTGCATTTAGGACACAGAGGAGACTCCCTCCTACCCCAGTGATGCAATTGTATGGGTGTGCAATAAGCCCTGTGTAGTAGAAATAGGTGAGACAACCTGTGGGACTGCGAGACCGATGTAATCGGACAAGATTGCAAACGCATATCCCAGGTCTCGTCATCAATCTCCCCCAGATCCTGCGTCCAGCCCCTCCTACATGGCAAAGTTGTCGGATCTTGTTGAGTTGACAGTAATAATGAATCGATATCAGATATTTGGCCTTTTTTCTCTATGCCCGTAAAATACATCTCGTACAAGAGGATGGCTTGATAACGAGAGGGAAGTTGAGCACCCCTGAGCTTGTTGGGCATGTCTCAACTGGACATACTGGTAAAACTGCTGTCTAGGTAAATTAAATTCTGCTTGAAGGTCCATGAAGGATTTTAGTATTTTGATTTATATATTTGGGGAAACCATTACATATGCCAGCTAGCTGCCATGACTGTCCAGAGTTTGTTCAGAAGTATTATAGTGGGAGCTGATTGTGGTAGATTGGGTAAACCAGCCTCTAAGCCTGCTACCATGGTCGCTGTCAGCAATCCAGTCTGCAACAGGCTATTGATCGGGTTGGATTCAGTTGGTAAGCCACCGTCACTCAAGTGCTGTAGCTGAGAGGCATAAAAATACAATTGGGTACTGCCGCTCCTCCACAATCTTTCTCATACTGCAATGTTTAGAGATGTATCCTAGCTACTTTTTTTTTTTTTTTCCATATCAATGATCTGACTAGGCTGTCAATACGAGTGAACCATCTACGTGGAATCCACTGAGGAAAATTATGCATTATGTACAACAATTGGGGACACCACACCATTTTAATTACGTTTATCCTACCAATTACTGACAGTGGCAACTTACACCAAGTATTACAAGTCATTTGGAATTTCTTGAAAAGGGGTAGCAAATTATCCTCTAGGTATTTGGAAGGGTTGACACCTGTACACCCAGATATTTAAATGAGGAGACTATCTGTAGGGATTCTGCAGAAACCGACAAAAAAATCGTTGGGTTGTCCACAGGTAAAAGTACCAATTTACTCCAATTGATGGAGAATCCTGACAAAGAGCCAAAGTATTGGATCACTGACTTTGTGTTAGTAAGGGACTCGGTGGCATCACTAAGATAGAGGAGAGTATCATCCACGTAGAGGGAAACTTTCTCCATGTCTGATTCCCTGTTGGAGCCCACGATGGGACAGGATCTTATTGTGGCCGCTAATGGCTCCAGGGCTAGTGCAAACGGGGGTGAAAGTGGGCACCCCTGTCGCTTGCCCCTGAAAAGAGGAAAAGAGTCGGTGAGATCTCCCAGGCTATGAACTTGTTTCCTACCTCAAAGCACCTCAGCACTTCCCACAGGTAAGGCCATTCAACGCTGTCAGATGCCTTGGCCGCGTCTAAAGAAAGGATGACTCTGTTACTTGGGTTGTCCACAGGCAATTGGAGATTAAGAAACAGTGACCTGATGAAGAAAGTAGAAATATCTAATATTCCTGTATCTGAGGTGTTTCTGGATGAATAGCAAAGTCTTTGTAAATATGTATGTCCCCTTTCTCCTTGAGAGTGTGTGAAGGAGAAATGTGTCTGTCTTTATCCAAGGCCACATTTCCACCAAAATAATAGGAATTCGTTTTTTACTAGAAATTGTAGAATCCTTAGTTCGTATAATACTTCAAGAAAAGTAGTTTATTCTTTAGAAATATAAGTAAAGACAAGACTTGCATAGTAACATCTGGTAACATGTATATGGTATGGTGATGGCTTCAAAAGGAGGAAGAGATATCAGATGTTACATTATGCAAAGTGTAGGGTTCCTTCCCTCTCTCTTCCCACCACCATTCAACCCTACTCTATTCTTATACTGTTTCATAATGTTATGTCAGCATTTCCTAGAGTAACACCCATTTTTGCATATATCCTTTATATGTCTTCAGTCTGTAGATAAGTTGCATAACTCCCGCCCATTTTTCTGACATAGTAACTCAGAATACAAGTACCTACACAGAAAAACAACTTTTTTCTCTCTGTCCTGTAACCTTCAGAGACTAACACTAATTACATTATAACATTCATGTGTTTCATATATTTTTCAGAAACATTTATCACTTAAAATATTTTAATTAACTCCATCTTCTAACACCTGATATTTAAGGCTGTAGACCTTGAAGGAATGAAACCAGATTGGTCTTTACAAACAATTTTAGGGATGACTGTAGCCAACCTGGTAGCCAGCAGTTTCACATATGTTGTTAACAATAAAATAGGCCTATATGAGTCTAGAGAGAGGGCATCCTTACCTGGTTCCAACAATAGGACAATCACCGCTTCCCTCATGGACAAGGGTAAAGTTCCCCGCTCCAGAGCATCTAGAAAGATCTCTGTTGTGGCATCAGGGTTTTAGCATACCATTTATAAACCTCTGCCGCCAAGCCATCTGCCCCTGGAGATTTGCCGGGAGAGGCGAGAGCTAAGGCCTCCATTAGCTCAACGGAGAGGGTGGGCATTCAGTAGCTCTACATCTGATGTCAGGAGTTGGGGAACCTGACTATTCTCAAGAAAGGACCTGATTTTAGTGTTGGCAAGACTTTGAGGAGTACACATCAGCTTTGAAATCCCTGAATATATTTAATATAACGAGGAGTGCAAGGAGATCGGAACTCCGGCAGGGTCTGCAATCGTCTCTATGAATGAGGAGCCCCTCAGCGATTTCACTATCATTGCAAGCATATGACCTGTACTTTCCCCCTCCTCAAAAAACCTTTGTTGAAGAAAGAACCACTTGTTTTCAGCTTTTGTTAGAACCATGTGTTTGGCTATGTGCTGGGCTTCACACCATGCCCTTTCAGTTTGTTCAAATGGGGAGTCAACGAACGCTGACTCTGCCCTCTCAACCTCCCACAGCACAGATTGTTCCCAAGAACCAGTCCTGGTCTTAATGATAGACCTAATAAATTTGGGCTTATAGGAAGGCCTTCAGCGTGTCCCAGAAAACACCAGGGACAGCTGAGGATTTATTGAGTGTGATAAAGGTGGAAAGAGAATTGTGTACGAGGTCCGGGCTAGGAAACGGCAAGTGCAAAGGGCACTTCAAATTGCACCGAAATCGCTGTAGATCCAAGGGGGGCATGCAAGGAAAAAAAAACATAATTTCTCAAGCCATCTTTCAGGACGGCACACCTGAGAGATGACTGGTCCACCTGACAATAAACACAATCAACACATGAGCTTGAAAGGACCCTCCCTTCCCCCCTGCACCTTGTTCTTGATTGTGTTTTCTGGCAGCAAAACATTTTGTTATTTTGTCAGACCTGAAGTCTGTAGCGGAAGCCCCCCCCCCCCCCCCAACTGGGAGCTGCTGGATGCTAAAGCTGGAGAGAGCTGTGGATCAAGCCAGGGTTCAGTCCCTTCTCAGGGGGGACTGTTCTGGATGGGTGGAGCAAGATGGCGCTGCTTCCTTTTCTGGGAGGCATCACTTCCGGTTCCGGTCCACTCCAAAATGGCAGATCCGGAGACACTAGAGGCCAAAAGGCACTACTTCCCCCGGCGGCGCCAGCAAAATGGCGCCGAGCAGCGTCCTGACCGTAAGAGTCCGATGGAGCCAGGCGGAGGTCCCACAGGCCACTCTCACCTGGATCCTCACAGGAGCTCCTTGGAAGAAGGAACCAGCTGAGATCAGGAATGGAGGGAGAGGAGGACACAGCAGTGGCTGCAACCCAGGAGGGGACCACGAGTGGTGAGTCTTCCTCTATTTGGCAAGGGGTGGGTTAAGGAGGGTGCTTACCCACACCCCTTGGGGGGGGGGGGGGGGGCAGGAGGAAGAGTACAGCCTGCTAAAATGAGTGCTGTCATGTATTTATGTATTTTGTCTCCTTAGAACCCAGTGGATCTTCTCAAGAGGTCCATAACGCCAAAGGCAAAAATCCCCCCCCCCCCCAGAGCAAAAAGGTGTGGGAGTTATAATGAAAGACTCCCACAGGATCACGCAAAACCTTTTTGTTAGAGGTGCATAATTAAACTGTCGGGCAAGGAAACCACACAGGTTATAAGGGACTTCCTTACAGTATAGTCAGAGATGCTGACTGTGCTCCAATCCCTGAAGACCGTTATTGCATCTAAGGAAGAGCTTAGCACTAGTGCCAGAGGCTCTGTCTTCTAGGGAAGGTACTTCATCTCAAGGGGGTACATCTGACAGAGGTCAGAGAACCCTGCCGAAGCCTCCCTCTTCTATCACTTCGGGAGTAGATGAGGTTGAGGACCCGGAAGAGTCAGAGGAAAGCTCTTTAGAGGAAGGGGAAAACTCAGACTCTGAAAGCCAGGACAGTGCCAGTCCTAGACTTGGACATCTCTTTCCCGTGGAAGATATGGGACAGTTTCTCAGGGCAATCTATGCCTCTGAGGACATCCCAGAGCCTCCAGTACAGGTAACGGCCCAGTATAAGATGTATAGGGTATTAGGAATACCTCAGTCCAGGGTATTCCCGGTGCATCAAACCCTTAAGGAAGTAATTCTGAGGGAGTGGAAGGAACCGGAGAGAAAGATCCTTAAATAAAAAATCTGGAAGAGAATGTTTTCATTTGGGGAGGAGCAAGAAATGTTTTTCAAGACCACCAAATTAGATGCAGCCCTTTCTCAGGTCTCAAAAAAAAAAAAAAAAAAAATCAGATTTGTCCTTTTTGAAGACTCGGGTAGCATTAAAAACCAAATGGATAGAAGGGCTGAAACGTTTCGGTGCAGTGCATGGGATGCCAATGCGGCAGCCTTGGCTCCTGCCCTGGCTTCTGCCAGCGTAGCCAGAAATGTTAACACCTGACTAGGCTCTCTAGCCATGTTTCTAGAGGGGATAATTCCAAGGAAGTAATAGACTCTCTTGAAATAATAAACAAGGCAAGGAGGGATGTCAGGCTCAAAATGTGGCAAGGGGACCATATGTCCAGGTCACGGCTCTGCGGGTTACCTTTTTGAAGGTTCCCAGCTTTTTGGTCCCGGACTGGATCAGGTCCTTTCAGGTCCTTTCAAGATCTGTAGAGAAAGGGAAGAAGTTCCCAGTTAATGCCAAGAGAGAGAGGGCAGACAGGGTGTGTGTGTGGTTGGGTTTTTTTTTTTCCGATCCGTGAGATTTTTTGATCCGTTGCACCCCTACTAACCGCTGTACTTTTTGCTTTCTCCATTAGATCATCCTCCACAGTTATTTCCTTTTTGTATCACTTGACCCTCCCTCCTAGATTGTAAACTCTAACGAGCAGGGCCCTCTAATTCTTCCTGGATTGAATTGTATTCTAACTGTATTGTATGCCCTCATGTTGCAAAGCGCTGCGCAAACTTTTGGCGCTATATAACTCCTGTATAATTTGACAGGATTTTGACAAACCCATCCCAAGGTAAGCATCCTCATTTGTGATGCACAAACTGTAAAAACAAACCTAAAATGCTAATAGACTGCAGCTACAGTATGTGCATAGATTATGTGACTGTTTTAGTTCTGCTCTTTTGGTAGATTCATTTCTTCCCCCTTGAGATCTGCATGTTTTTGCCCATAGACTGGCTGTTTATGATTATCTTCCCTGTTTTTCCATTTGGCACTCAATTCTCTTGCTGGTTCCATGCCAACCTGTCACTCAGCTGTCATGTTAAATTCCTGTCTTTTTGCTGATGGCTTGTTCGCACTAAGTTTGTATGTGAATATGGAGTTATTTAAAAATGTGGGTATAAATAATTGCATACCTTTTTTTTTTTTTTTTTTTTTTTTTTTTAGAAAAAAACCTTGTTCTACCCAAGCTGCCTTCTTTTATCAAAGTGGCATTATTAAAAAAAAAAAAGTGGATATTTGCAACTTTTAAAGTTGTAATTTAAAGTGCAGGACCCTGCATTCACTATATCTGGTCTCCCACAGTACACGGAACATGGAAATGCAATAGTTTTAGTAACTATAAAATACTAAAGTTGGCCTTTATTGGCAACTTTACTGCAAGAAAAGCTCAAGAAAAATGAAATCTGCAGTCTCTGACCATCTCTTGTATCATGTCTGCAATCTTAGTTAAACGTAAACATGTTGCTGATAGTATTGGCAACATTTTCATTCGGTGCACCTCTAACAGACATGGTACAGGAGATGATCCAAGACTGCAGAAGTACTACAGGAAATGGGCAGAGGCTGCAGACATATGATACAAGAGATCAATGCAGCCCGCCAGTGCCCATGAGATGCAGCACTGGAGATGCAGCTCGCCAGTATCTGCATTCCCCTTGTAGGCTGTGTTTTCTTCTCTGCATTTCTGAATGCGCAGCGACCTCTGTCACTCTTGTGCTACCATTTGTTCACTTGTGCACGTTTGCGAATGCACGGCAACCTGCAATAAAAAGCATGCTTTGCTCTGTGTTTTGAACACTAGCAGCAATGTGTTGCTCGAACACAGCCAGCAAAGAAAATGCATACTTTGGGGTTGATTTACTAAAGGCAAATCCACTTTGCACTACAAATGCACTTGGAAGTGCAGTCAATTTAGCTCTGAGGGGAAGATCTGAAATTAGGGGATGCTCTGCTGATTTTTATCAAGTGTACATGTACAAGCAAAAATGCTGTGTGTTGTGTGTGTGTTTTTTTTTTTTTTTTTTTCTCTCCTTGTTCCCCATCATATAAACAGACTACAGAGACTGCACTTCCAAGTGCACTTGTAATGCAACTTGGATTTTCCTTTAGAAAATAACCCCCTTTGTCTTTTTTTAGTTTCAAAAACACATGGCAACACTTTACCTTTTCGTTCCCATCTGTGCATTTCTAAATGCACAGCAATCTGCAATAAAAAATGCGCTTTCCAATTGCGTTTCAAAATCGCACCGCAATGTGTGTCACGATTGTGTTACCGTTTTAGGCTGCATTTTCGAGTTGCTGAACATGTAGCAATCCGCAAAGAAAATGCATGCTTTGTTTGTGCCAAACACACGTCAATGCATGTTTCGATTGCATTGCCATTCATTTTCATCTGCGTGTGTCTGAAAGCATGTCGGTGCACAAGAAAATGCAGGCTTTGTGCTTTTAAATGCATGCATCAGCGCACAATGTGCCTGCATTACCATTTTAAATCTGGGTCTTTTGAAATGTACGGTAGCTTTCAACGTGCAATATCAATTTTTTGCATCTGCATGTTTTCAAACGCACAGCAACCTGCAAGAAACCGTTCATTTCAATAACTTGTGGCAATGCATGTCAATCTTGCATTACCATTGGGCATTCTGTCATGCTGCAGCTGACTTTTTTTTTTCCATTTTACATCCAGCATTTGAAGCACATTTTTTTTCTTTTATGAGTGAGTGCTTGAGAAGTCCTTTATACTGTATATTGTTGAAACGATTATAGGCTATAAGAACTACCTGTATTGTACCACGAAAGAATACATTTCTTTACTTGAAAAGTTAGTCAATTACAAGATAACGTGTGAGTGAATAGAACCTTCTGCATTGCTCATGAAAATGAGGTTAAGTGGCTAAGTAATTACCTTTTTGGTAGATGAACCATTGTTTTGCTTTAAATCTTTTGGGAAGATTGTTGGATGCCAAGATAGCCTAATTTATGAAGCCGTGTATATTAAATGTTGCATTAGCACAACTGATCTCATGCTAAAAATATCATCTGTTAGGCTACTTTGACACTGGGGTGTTGTGGGTGCTGGTGGTAAAGCGCCACTATATCTAGAGGCGCTTTACCGTTGTAAAAAGAAAAGGGGAACAAGTGGGACTTTAAACGAAGCATGTCAATTGAAAATAACAATGTATGAATACATGTGAATAAAATGATTTAGATTTAATTTATAATCAATAGCCACTAGGGGTTGTCCAAGATCGGAATGCATACAATAGTAGTACAGTAATATAATATAAATATGGATATACACTCAATGTATTTTCATAATAGTAATCAGAGAATCTCGAAGTATAGACAAATCAATGGACATACATGGATGCAGTTCATAACAGAAATGCATAAATCAAAAATCATAAAATCACATGAACGAGTGCAAACTCAATAAGACAAAAGTTGATATTATCAAGGATTAAAATAAGCTTAGGTAGGCATCCTTAGTTTGAGAACCCGACGCGTTTCTTGGCTTCTTGCCAGTCATCAGGGGTGGGATGCATGTTTTTACTAAAAAAGCAAATAAATATGACAAATGTTAATATAGGCGGAACCTCAGTTAAATAGAGAAAGTATCAAATTGGTCCACTTGATTGATAAAGTGACTTACAAAGTAGCCCAAAGATTGGGCAGAACTTCCAGCAATGGGAACTGTTAGAGCTGGGATAAAACCGTCTCATCCGGGGTTGAGGCAGGGTTCAGACCATCCCCCCAACAATGTCAGGGGGCAGGCCAGGGGGAACCGAAACAGACATCCTCAACACAGGTCCACTAGGTACTAAATGTATATGTGTGTTACCCAAATCTGCGAAAGAGAAAAGTGTGACGGGTCACAAAAAAACAATCAAAAAAAAAAAAAAAAAAAAAAAAAAACCAAAAGCAGGACACTGAGTGTTGGATTGAACGTGTTGAATGAATATAGCTGATTGCTGAAAATGTGTGTGAATGAGATATACATGAATGATTGGGAAATAGGAGAAGACTAAATGTGTGTTAAATAAGTGGAAATGGATGATGGGGAAATACAAAATCATCCAATTCAAATGTGTAAAAAAAAAAAAAAAAAAAAAAAAAATGTGCAGTGCTCTGAATGAAACAATGTATGTGCAAAAAGGAGAGAAAAAAAAAAAAAAAGTGCATAAAGCTATTACCCATATGTAGAGTTAAGGAGTGATCTCTTCCTAGTGGAGCACAGTGGAGGAGTGAACTGTCTGTCTGTCCCAGCTCATATACCCCAGGCCCTGGGCGGATCCCCGCCAGCGTCATGCATGATGTCTTTTGCAGCTGTGAAGAGATGAGGGAACACTCACAGCTGAGGATAATCCATACCTCAGTGGGTGCCCCTCCATCTTGGCTGCAGCATCAGGTGGAAAGACAGAGAAAAAAAAAAAAAAAAAAAATAAAAAAAATATACAAAAACAAACAATAGACTCCCACCTTGCAGTGTCTGTTGACACCACTCGAGGGGCCCTTTTGATGCATGGCGCCGATGCACTGAGATCGAACCCCACCACCCCCCGTGATCCACAAAGGGAGGTAGGGAGGGAGCTGAGCGCATCGCAACCCCGGAAGGATGACTGCAACATACCCAGCAAAAACAGCCCATATGTTCAATTGATTGATAAATAAATTCCAGGACAAACAAAACTGGAAAAAATAATATTAAAAAAGTTCCATAACTGATGGAAACACATATATAAATAAGTGCTTTACCGTTGTTTTAGCAGCGCGGTCGAAAAAAGGGTTAAAACCGCCCGCAAAGCGCAGCTGTAGCGGCACTTCGCAGGTGGGTTTGCAGAGCTGCCCTGTTGTTTTCTATGGGAAGGGGCGCTTTAGGAGCAGTAAATGCAGCGCTCCAAAGATGTTGCTTGCAGGATTTTTTTTTTTTTTATTTTTTTTTTTTGACCTTTCACACTGGAGAGACGGCAGCGGCTGTTTCAGGGCGCTTTGCAGGCGCTATTTTTAGCGCCTGTAAAGCGCCCCATTGTGAAAGGGGCCTTAGTATAACAACTTTTTAAAAAGACTTGTAGACCTTTTCCCATTTAGAGTGAAGTCTTAAAAGCTCACAATTACTGTGCTCCCCCATAGGTCTATCAATTTGGTCAGAGCCCTTGCAAAATACCTATTGGTTTGAGGAAGCATGTGACCTCCTCCCAAAGTGCAATGCCTGGGCCTGAGTGGCTGATTGCCCGATGCAGATCACATGAAGTGAGTGGGGATGTCAACTCTGTGCAATCTCCTCCGCCATGCAACATGGAAGTTGCAAAATGTATTGATTTGCAGTGACAAAGGAGTAAAGGAGCTGTGGGGGAGCATTATAAATAATTGGTTTGGTAGGCAAGCTCTCTAGAGATGGTATCGCTGTGCCCTGTATGGGACGAGTCGATACACTCTCAAGCTATTTATTTATTAGGCACTGCCTGTGAAACTGTAAAACGTTTTGATATTTCGATGTCCATGCTGGTTTATCCTATATATCACAACATATACTCAAGGTTCACACGTTTTTCCAAATTGGATTAATTTAGATAAACATGTTTAATCTTTTGGGGGAAAACGAAAAAAAAAACTCTTTAGTGATCAAAGTGATTGTAAAGACTTGTGTTAATAAAAAAAAAATAAAAAAAAAAATAAAAAAAGTTATACTTCCTCTGTGTAGTTGGCTTTGCGCAGAGCAGCCCGGATCCTCCTCTTCTCAGAATCCTCTTTGCTGCTTCTAGCCCCTCCCTCCTTTTGAGTGCCCCTCAGCCAGCAGCTTTCTACAGGGGGCACCCAAGCCGAGTCAGAGCTCCGTGTATTATTAAGATGACAACTTCTTCCTTTATGACTCCTTTTTAAGCTTTGATAGTACACACTTGCTGAAGGGCAGTGACGATTTAGCCAAACTGGAATTTGGCACACTGGTTTGCTTTGTGAAAGATCCCCATTACAGGAAGAACCAATCCAAACTGAACAGAAGTACTAAACCAGAAAGTGTTAAAGTAATTTTACTAACTAGCCTAAATTTAAGAAATATTTAAAAAAACAAAACAAATGTTAAACACTTTTTTTTTTTTTTTTTGTGTTGTGTGTGTTTTTATTTTTTTGTGTATGTATCTGTACATCTATAATTTTATTTTAGAACCATCTGGTATTTCATTAAATTGTGGAACTGTAGTGTGTTTTTTTTAATTTTTTATTTCAAATTCTTTTAAGCCTAGGTTCGCATTGAAGCATGCCAAATAGGCAGCTATTGCTGGCAATGGCACCGTCTGAATCAGTGCAACGCTGCACGATTCCCTAAAGTCGTTTCTATACTACTTTTTGACTTTGGGGTGCAAATGAATCCACATAGATGTCTGTGAAATCACCCTCTGTAGTCAGACTGGCTTATTGTAAAGATGGAGTCTAATGGGACTTTTTTTTTTTTTTTTTTTTTTATTGTGCTTGGTTTCATATTATCCCTTTTCGACATGTTCACTTCATTCTACTCTCCTGTGACCTCTATTCAGCCATCAGTGGGCTAAAGTCTGCCGATTCAATGACTTCAATCAGCTGGTCCAGACTCAGAATCCACCCAGATGCCTGGACCAACAGCTGGCTCAGCCTCTCAGAGAGCCGCTTAGAGACTGAGCCAATCGCTCCCGCCCTCTCCACAGACCAGCACTGAAGGGGCAGAGCAGAGAGCCAGACTGACTGACAGCTCCACAGCTTTTGGTCGCTCACTTCTCGGTGTAGAGGCAGCGGGGGACAGATGCTGCATCAGATTGAGCCTTCCTTCCTTCCTTCCTTCCTTCCTTTATCCCCGAACTTCTCTTTTTAACTTTTGTAGCCCCCTAAGCAGCTCTATTCTGTGTGGGGGTTTTTTATTTATTTTTTTTTTCCATTTTTTGTCTTTATTTTAATTTTATTTTTTACAGGTGAAAACTTTGTCTCAGAATGGCTCTTTGCAAGAAGCCAATAAGCTTCTAAAAAAAGGTACTGAAGAGATGCCAAAGAAAAAAGAAGTCTTTGTTTCTGGGGTGAAAATTTTCTATGGATCACAGACTGGTACTGCTAAGGTGAGCTAGGCAAATAAAATGATGTGCTTTGTATTATCTTTCAACTTGTATATGCAATAACAGGTTACATTTTGTTGTTGTTGTTTTTATAATTTTTGTACTCCTTCGGCCTCATGCACACAATGTTTTTACAGCTGCTGTTAGGGGCATTTATCGTGTGTGGGGTATTTTTTATTTATTAATTTTTTTTCTGCATCTAAAAGCCCCTCCATATTAGCCTATGTGTCTATGCACACATAAACTGTAAGAGGCGTTCGGAGGCATGAGCGTTTAGTGGCAGTAAAAAAACACCAGCCTATGCTTCCAGGAGCAGAAAAAAGTGGCATTTATAGCAACAGTTTTTGTTCTTTTGGGGTAAAGGTTTTTACATGAAAGCTGACCATTGTAAGCACACCAATCGGTGGTAAATGATTTGTCTCATCCCTGCAACTGCCACATCTGTAGGGCAGCCTGTTCTGTTGAAAAACAGACTTACTGATGGGATCACCAGGTTAAATAAAAGAAAAGGGACCAAAAAAAACAAAAAAAAAAAAACGAAGACAGCCATCACGTCTAAGAATTGGTAACCTGCAATATGTTTGCGTTAGGCCCCTTTCACACAGCAAGCCCGCTCGAATCCACCTGTCTGTCTTTCTGGTGGATTCGAATAGGCTATCCATTGACTCCTATGGAGAGATGGATGTCAGCGCAGATGTGTCTGCTGACACCGGCTTGCCATACGATCTGCTAAAAACAGACGTATAGTGATAGGTTTGCGATCTATCTTATCGGATCTGATGTAAACGGACAAGCTGTCCCTTTTTTTTTTTTTTTTTTTTTTTTTTTTTTTTTTTTTGTCCGATCCCTCCATAGCGGTGCTCTGACAGGCCCCTCCCCGCTCAGTAAGCAGAAACTGACTTGTCATCCGCAAAACGGGTTGCCTCGTGTGAATGGGGCCTTAATCTACCCACTTGTGGATAATCTTGGTAAAATTACTAAAATTCTGACTGCTGATCTCCTTCATTATTTTGTGTTGGATGGAAGTGTTTTGTCACGAGTAGTACAATGCAAACACAAGTAAACTTCTTCTTCTTTTTTTTGCTTTTCTTTCCAAAAAAAAAACAATCCAACCAAATACCTGTTGACCATAAAAAGAAAAAAAAGTTAATCTATCTGGTGTTTTGTTCCATTTTACAAGGGAAGTTTTAGGTGTTGGACTATTTTCATTTTTATTTTTGGCTATTTTATCATGTCCTTTCTTTTAATTTTCTTTCTCAGATTTTTCTTGCTCTCAGTGTCCCCATTGAGAAGATTCACCCTCTCTATTTTAGAATTTTGTTGTAACTGTACTGTCTCCCTTTTATTTTGAAAACTACTGTGCAAACCGTTGGCACTATATAAATCCTGTATAATAATAATAATAATAATAGAACTTGATTTACAAATAGAAATAAAATCCCAAATTTTGGGCTGTGCCAAGAACCGTAACTATTCTGACTCCAGTTGTGATGGCGACTATTCCTTTGAGACATCTGTACCTGACCTGACCTGATACACTGAATTACCAAAAGTATTGAGATGCCTGCCTTTACACACACGTGAACTTTAAAGAGGAAGTAAACCCTGATGGGTTTACTTCCTCATTCATTCCCTGCAAAGGTAAAGCATAATGGACTACTATGCATCGCATAGTAGCCCATTATGTGTCACTTACCTGACACAGGAGCCAGCGAAATCGCCGCTGTCCCCTGTAGTCCGCCGCATCCATCTTGCTGGTGGTGTCTCGCAGCTCCGCCGCTGTCATTCGGCGAAGCCGCGATGACATCACTTCCGTGCATGCGCACGGGAGTCGACACGCGCGGTAGCTCCATTCTTGGAAATGCCGCGCTCAGTGTGCCTGCGCGCCGCTGTCTACGGCGCATGCGCCGTAGACAGCGGTGCCCATTTTCGGGCAAATATCTCCTAAACCATATAGGTTTAGGAGATATTGCTGGACCTACAGGTAAGCCTTAATCTAGGCTTACCTGTAGGTCAAAGTGGTTTGTAAGGGTTTACAACCACTTTAATGGCATCCCAGTCTAAGTCCGTAGGGTTCTATATTCAGTTGGCCCACCCTCTGCAGCTATAACCGCTTCAACTCTTCTGGGAATGCTGTCCTCATGGTTTAGGAGTATCTATGGGAATGGTTGACCATTCTACCAGAGTGCATTTGTGGAGGGGAAGGCCTGGCTTCCAGTCTCCACTCTAATTCATCCCAAAGGTGTTTTATCTGGTTGAGGTCAGGACTCGCTCATCCATGTCTTTATGGACTTTGCCTTATGCACTGGTGCACAGTCATATTGGAACAGGAAGGGGCCATCCCCAAACTGTTCCCACAGAGTTGGGAGCATGAAATTATCCAAATGTCTTGGTATTCTGATGCCTTGAGAGTTGCCTTTACTGGAACTAAGGGGCTAAGCCCAACCCCTGTAAAACAACCTCACACAATTATCCCCCTCCACCAAATGATTTGGACAAGTGCACAAAGCAAGGTCTATAAAGACATGGAAGAGTGAGTTTGGGGTGGAGAAACTTGACTGGCCTGCACAGAGTCCTGACCTCAACCTGATAGAACACCTTTGGGATGAATTAGAGCTGAGACTGCGAGCCAGGCCTTCTCATCCACATCAGTGTCCGACCTCACAAATGCGCTTCTGGAAGAATGGTCAAACATTCCCATAGACACTCCTAAACATTGTGGACAGCCTTCCCAGAAGAGTTGAAGCTGTTATAACTGCAAAAGGTGGCCAACTCAATATTGAACCCTATGGACCAAGACTGGGATGCCATTAAAGTTCATGTGCGTGTAACGGCAGGTGTCCCAATCATTTTGGTAATCTAGTGTAGCAGAGACATTCACATCAGACAAACGCTTGGAATCCACAAATGTCTTTATTGCATGCAGACTGCTGGGGCACTACAATAAGATGCAGTAGATTTGTTCTAAAATTATTTTTGGCAGTCAGAATGAGTATTGGCTTTCCCAGTCCCAATATGTGCCTTAATGGGGAGGAGGAAGCAGCTGACACACCAAGAAAAGGAAATTGCATCAGAATAAGGGGAAGGAAAATGCAGAAAACATGCAATACAAAAAAATGGTTACAAGGTGGCAGCATAACCACACTACTGTGCAAAAGTTATAGGCAGCTGTGATTTAAAAAAAAAAAAAAAAAAGCCATAAAATAAGAATGCTTTCAGAAATAGTGTTAATAGTTTTATTTTTATCAGTTAACAAAATGAAAAGCAAATGAACAGAAGACAAATCGAAAGCAAATCAATATTTAGTGTGGGCATCCCTTTTCTTCAAAATGGCATCATTCTAGGCACAGTTGCAGTTTGTGAAGGTTCTCGGCAGGTACACTACCGTTCAAAAGTTTGGGGTCACATTGAAATGTCCTTATTTTTGAAGGAAAAGCACTGTACTTTTCAATGAAGCTAACTTTAAACTAGTCCTAACTTTAAACAAATATACTCTATACATTGCTAATGTGGTAAATGACTATTCTAACTGCAAATGTCTAGTTTTTGGTGCAATATCTACATAGGTGTATAGAGGCCCATTTCCAGCAACTATCACTCCAGTGTTCTAATGGTACAATGTGTTTGCTCATTGGCTCAGAAGGCTAATTGATGATTAGCAAACCCTTGTGCAATCATGTTCACACATCTAAAAACAGTCTAGCTCCTTCCAGAAGCTACAAAACTGACCTTCCTGTGAGCAGATTGAGTTTCTGGAGCATCACATTTGTGGGGTCAATTAAACGCTCAAAATGGCCAGAAAAAGAGAACTTTCATCTGAAACTCGACAGTCTATTCCTGTTCTTAGAAATGAAGGCTATTCCATGCGAGAAATTGCAAAGAAATTGAAGATTTCCTACAACGGTGTGTACTACTCCCTTCAGAGGACAGCACAAACAGGCTCTAACCAGAGTAGAAAAAGAAGTGGGAGGCCGCGTTGCACAACTAAGCAAGAAGATAAGCACATTAGAGTCTCTAGTTTGAGAAACAGACGCCTCACAGGTCCCCAACTGGCATCTTCATTAAATAAATGAATAAGGAAGGCTATCACTCCATTTTGCAACGCCATGCCATACCCAGTGGACAGCGCTTGATTGGAGCCAATTTCATCCTACAACAGGACAATGACCCTAAACGCACCTCCAAATTGTGCAAGAACTATTTACAGCAGAAGCAGGCAGCTGGTATTCTATCGGTAATGGAGTGGCCAGCACAGTCACCAGATCTGAACCCCATTGAGCTGTTGTGGGAGCAGCTTGACCGTATGGAACGCCAGACGTGCCCATCCAACCAATCCAATTTGTGGGAGCTGCTTCTAGAAGCGTGGGGTGCAATTTCTCCAGCTTACCTCAATAAATTAACAGCTAGAATGCCAAAGGTGTGCAATGCTGTAATTGCTGCAAAAGGAGGATTCTTTGACGAAAGCAAAGTTTGATGTAAAAACAATGTTATTTCAAATACAAATCATTTTTTTTAACCTTGTCAATGTCTTGACTCTATTTTCTATTCATTTCACAACGTATGGTGGTGAATAAGTGTGACTTTTCATGGAAAACACAAAATTGTTTGGGTGACCCCAAACTTTTGAACGGTAGTGTAGGTTGTTGCAAACCTCTTGGAGAACTAACCACAGATCTTCTGTGAATGTAGACTGCCTCAAATCCTTCTGTATCGTCATGTAATCCCAGACAGACTGTATGATGTTGATCAGGGCTTTGTGGGGGCCAAACAATCCCTTCCAGGACTCTAAACTGAACCCAGTTTTTGCATCTCTTAGTAACAATGTTGCATTTGAAGGAAAGCGCTTGAGAAAAAATGTAAGGCTCGGTTCACACCAGACGCGGCACGACTTGCCGCGACCTGACAAGTCGCCCCCGTTCTGTACTACGGAACCGTTCTAATAGGAGCGACTCGAGTCGCTCCGACTTAGAAAAAAGGTTCCTGTACTACTTTTGCGGCGACCTCGGGCGACTTGCATTGACTTCTATACAGAAGTCGTTTTGCAAGTCGCCGCTGAGGTCGCTCGCGGCAAGTCGTGCCGCGTCTGGTGTGAACCGAGCCTAAGATGTCTTGGCTGGCTGACTTCTGAAAATCTGAGTGTCATTTGTCTGGCTTGCTTACTTATCTTTAGAAGGTGTTGACCTGTAGAAGATGAGGTTCGTGTACATGTAAATGAGGATCAAGTTGAATGCAGATCAAGAGTTCTGATTTTACTAGCTTCTTACTGGATTCTGGGTCAGTGACTTGGTATTAAAGGCATGAGATCTGCATAACCGATGTGGAAACTAGCATTTTCTGAAGGGCATAGATGGCATCCTACATATTTCTTTACTACAATAAGTTTCCTTTTTTTACATCCCCACAGAATCTATATTGTAAGCTGGTTTGAGTCCCATTTAAGCGGTGCCCCTTTTCATTTCCCATTTATTTATTTTTATTCATTTTTAAGTCAGAAAAATGTGAAAGCTCAACATTCACCATATAACCTCATTTTGCATGTCTTTTAATTTAGGGATTTGCTCATGTCCTTGCTGAGGATATCGCACCTTTGGGGTTGCCTGTTGAGATTATAAATATGAAAGACTATGATCCAGATGATAATTTGGTAGAAGAGGTGAGTACCCTAATGTATAATGGCTCATTTCGATTCTGTTTGTCAAATCTCTAGTTTTTGTGTCCTCCTTTGTAAAGACTGACCCAATTGCACTGTGCTTTCGGGGACACTCAGTTAGAGATTCGTTTCAGATACTTCTGAGAACCCATTTGTCCAAGCACTAGCTTTGTAGCAAGATTAGGGACAACAACAAGAATGAGTGATGTGGGACAACCTTTAAACCTGTGGTAAAAACACATTACTACACAACTAACAACTGCTACAGGGACGCAAATTTCATCTATGAAATAAACTCTGAAGTTGGGTCTATTGACTCTTGTTGTTGGGCCTGTTGTCACTGTTCGGTTTGCCTAGTTGTTGCCCATCCTTCTCATTCATTGCTCTAGGATTTTCCAGGGTTTGTTAATGCCTATGTTCTGCACTGCATGATTTGAGATAAATGGAACTTCGACTTGTAAGTTTCATATGCTGGAGTACAGGACACAGGGCATCCTCCATTCTATTCCTTGGTTACTCTGGACTGGCTGCTAAAAAAATTCAAGACTCGTGGAGCGGTTCAGGTTTATAGGGGGATCCATTGTCGAAAGCTTTGCCAGTGTCAGTCTGTCTCTTGTACTGTACTCAAAGGTTTAGAATTTACAGATAAGTCCTTCCTTTTTTTTATTTTTTATTCTGATATAATGACCTGAGAGAAGATATCCTTTGTACAGAAAAGGAACATAAGTTAAACCTCCCCATTGGAACACAGTTGGCACAATAATTGGGGGTGCTTATAGTGTATAGTTTGAGTGCATATATCTTTTTTTTTTTTTAAAGCTGCAATGTTCAAAAGGGAAGTATGGGGGCTACGATTACTGTCATCGCCTGAAAATTGGTTGTCTGCAGTGTGTTATCTTATTTTATTTTTTATTTTTTTTCTATTAATGATTTCGGTCAAGAACTCGGTCATTCACTAAATGAAAGTAAGAGAAATGTCACAATTTAGTTCTACACATGTTGTGGGCCAGTGACTTGAGATATTGAAGCCTACACGTAGTCAAGTTAGCATTTTGCAGGACTTTATCTGTTGAAATGTTTTGTATAGATATACAGAGCAAACTGGGCTGATATCATAAACAGTATTTGCCAGTGATGTCCAGAATGTCTGCTATGCTGTTTTTATACTTTTTTTTTTTTTTTTTTTTTTTTTTTTGTTAAAGAATTTTATATAATTTTATAATTTATGACTAACAGTTGACGTATATAGGCTTCGAAAACTTCACTTGTAAATAGAGTATGGTCTTTTTGCTCCTTCTCTTCTTCTTCTTTTTTTTTTTTTTTTTTTTTTTTTGATACATACTCTGAATTGTCTAAGGTTGTTAGGGGTGTACCCCAAGGTTCAGTGTTGGAACACTTACCTTTTTAATATATTAATAAATAATATAGGGTCTGGGATTAAAAGTATAATTTCAATGTTTGCAGATAACACCAAGCTATGCAGTGGAATAATGGCCTTACAGGATGTCCAACTTTAAAGTTGACCTCAATGCATCTTTATTGAGAAATTATGTGGCACACTACGGTTATCAATATTAAAGCGTTATTAACCACTTGGGTACCGCGCTATTGCCGAATGACGGCATTAGCGCGGACCTAGATTTCCAGGACTACGTCTATTGACGTCGTCCTGGTTACGAGCGGCCTGCGCGCCCCCTGAGGGGCGCGCGCGGCGCGCTCTGTGATCGGCGAGTCCGTGAGACTCGCCTGATCACCGATCCGTGTAAGGGGTCGATCCCGACCCCTTATCACGTGATCAGCTGTCAGCCAATGACAGCTGATCATGTGATAGAACGGAGCCGGTAATCGGCTATTATTCCTCCTCGCGCTGACAGCGCGAGGAGAGAAAAAAAAAGCCGATCACCGGCGGCCGTGATCGGGACATCAGTCCCGATCACGGCCATCAATACATGGGACCACCTGCCTGTGCCCACCTGCCTCCCGCAGTGCCATCCTGAAATTAAATAAAAGCAAAAGTAAGTGCCCCCCGTCAGTGCCCCCCGTCAGTGCCCATAGTGCCACCCCACAGTGCCACCCACAGTGCCACCCAATCTGCTCAAAGGTGCTGCACCCCAGTGCCGCCCATCTTTGCCCATCAGTGCCGCCTTATCTGTGCCCATCGGTGCCGCCTTATCTGTGCCTATTAGTGCCGCCTTAACTATGCCTATCAGTGCCCACAAGTGCAGCCTATCAGTGCCCACCAATGCAGCCGATCAGTGCCCACCAATGCAGCCGATCAGTGCCCACCAATGCAGCCCATCAGTGCCCACCAATGCAGCCTATCAGTGCCGCCTTATCAGCGCACTTCAATGAAGGAGAAAAATGACCCGTTTGCAAAATTTTATAACAAACTATTAAAACAGGATTTATTTATTTTTATTTTTTTGCATCTTTTTTTGTTTGTTTAGCAAAAAATAAAACTCCGAGCTGTAACTAAATACCACCAAAAGAAAGCTCTATTTGTGGGAAAAAAATGATAGAAATTTCATTTGGGTACAGTGTTGTATGCCCGCGCAATTGTCATTCAAAGTGCATCAGCGCTGAAAGCTGAAAATTGGTCTGGGACTGAGGGGGGTTTAAGTGCCCAGTAAGCAAGTGGTTAAATATGCGGTATAATTGCTTACTTCAGAGCGCTGTTCAGTGCTCACGTGACTCCCAGCTGGTCTCCTCCTCTCTTCAGCTGATGTCAGCAGGGGTTTCCCAACACCTCCCCCTGCATGTTTTGCATCGGGAGAGGAGACCAGTGCAGTCAGCTGAGCGCTGAACCATGCTCTGAAGTAAGCTATTATACTGCATATTTATAAATGACATCCACTGGGGAGCTTAGTGTTCTATATCAGCGGGAACTATCGAAGACATTTTTTTTTGTAACCTAAAGTATAACTTGTATAGCTAAACTATACTATAAACTATAACTTGTATAGCTAAAGTTATGCACTTGGGGGGGGCTAAAAATATATGTATTGTATATTCTAGGAGGAGAACTGCTGGGTCATGCCTAAGCCCTTTTCTGACATTTGTTGCTTACAAGTTAAAATCTGCATTTTTTGATAGAAAATTACTTAGAACCCCATAACATTGTATATATTTTTAGCAAAGACCCTAGAGAATACAATGGCTATTGTTGCAATATTTTATGTTGCACGGTATTTGCACTGCATTCTTTCAAGCACAATTAAAAAATAAAATAAAAACCCTTTCATGAATAAAAAACAAACCGTAAAATTAGCCCATATTATTTTTGTTTTATAATGGGAAAGATGTCAAGCCAAGTAAATAGATACGCTTTGAAATTGCGCAAACTCATGGAATGGCGACAAACTACTATATCTAAAAAAAAAAAAAAAAAAAAAAAAAAATCTCCATAGGCAACGTTTTAAAAAATTCTCCTGTGCTAGAATTATTGCTCTCACTCTGACAATCATGGCAATACCTCACGTGTGGTTTGAAGACCGCTTAGTCCCCCTCCTTAGGATAACAGCCAAGCGGCTTTTAGCTGCATTGGTTGTTATCCCAAGAAAGCTAACTGCTGTCTTTAAAAAGCGGTATCTGTTCAAGCCGAGAACGCATATTTGCGTACGGTAGTCATGAAGAGGTTAAGAGACAGTACAAAGAGACAGAGATCATTTTGCCCCCCCCCCCCCCCCCCACAATTCATTAGTAAGACCTCCTCTGGAATCTACAGTTCAGTTTTGGGCACCAGTTCACAAAAAGGTTATCAGAGAAAAGGGCACAGAAGAGCAACCAAACTAATAAGAGGCATGGAGGAACTCCTCTTTAAGGAAATATTACCTGAACTGAATTTTATTCTCTTGCGTAGAGGAGATGAGGGGTACATATGATCAACATGTATAAAGTGGTCCATATAGTGAACTTGGTGGTGTTTACTTTTAGGTCATTACAGAGGACAAGGCGGCACTCTTTATGTCTGGAGGCAAAGAAATGTAACCTTTACATACGAAAAGGTTTCTTCACAGTAAGACCTGTGAAATTGTGGAAAAGATTCCCTGATTTAGTTCTGGCCAGCTCCGATGATTGATTTAAAACCTATTCTATGCATTTAGGAATGCATCCAGCTCTAACTGGATATTAAAATTTATAGATAACACCAGAGATTGCTGATCCAGGGAATATCTGATTGCCTGCTGAGGGACCTGGAAGTAATTTTGTTGCTCTGCTGGAGCAAATTGGACCATGCTTGATAGGAGTATTTGCCTTCCTCTGAAACTATGGTTATAGACTGTATGTATATATGGAACTGTGTTGTGGGTTTTTTTTTTTTTTTTTTTTCTTCTCCTTTTTATGTTTTCTATTGGTTGAACTTGTGTCCGTCTTATTTATTTATTTTTATTCATTTGACTATGAAACTATATTCTTGATGTCCTGTATTATATATATAGCATATGCTATATGTTCCATATACTAAACATGCTGGTATACAGGGCTGGACTGGGACAGAAATTTGGCCCTGGACTTCATCCAGACTGGCCCACTTACATTTTGAGTGTCCCATCAGCAGCCCCCTTACATCAGTGTCCCCCTCCCACGTGTACTCACAGTTCTGAAGGCATCTTCTCTTCTTCCTCTCTCCAGTCATGTGATAACAAGTGATAGGGGAGAGAGAAAGTAAAGTCTGTCAGCTGTCTATCTCCCCCTGCAGGCTGGAGGGAGCAGAAGGCCTAATGCTCTCTCCAGCATATGATGGAAGAAGTTTCTCCTGACAGGAGTGAAATCGCGATCACTCGCTGTCAGAGAGGAGCGGCTCCAGGACTGCACCTGACTGGCCCGCCGAGCCATCGGCCTATCGGGGAATCTCCTGGTAGTCCCGATGGCCAGTACATGCCTGCTTGTATACAAAGCAAGTAGTACTTGTTGGTTTATGTCCTAATAAAAACAGCCATGCAACATGCTGTTGGAGATGTACACAAACTAATTCAGCTGAGAATCTTGATCTGTGTGTAACCCTCTCAACAGAAGGCGATCGTTACACTGGCTTTTGTCAAACTGTCCTGTTTGAAAACCAATATTCCATCAGCTGCTGCAATGCTGATCAGTGTATTCTGACAGTGGAGGAGTCCCCCTGGGGCACAGTGGGGGGGGGGGGATCCCTACATCCACATCCCTTATGTGGATGTGGGAATCTGTCATTTGCAATGTGTGTTTTTTTTTTTTTTTTTTTTTTTTTTCCACCCTGTTTTTAACTCTCTCTGTGCCATAAATCACAGAAGACTTCCGCACCTTGCCTCTCAGGCTGATCATGGTGATCACAATGAAGAACTGCATAGAGTAGTTCCTGATTTTTCTCTTCAGGACCTGAGCCTGCTAGTAGAGCTTAGCTGGAATTATACAGCTACTAATTAAAAAGCCTAATCCAATGGTGGGGTGTGCGCTCTTATTTACTGTAATGCATTTAGGAAGATGTTGAGGAACATGGTCTTTCACTGACAAGAAGAATGGCACGAGGTGTGTTTGTTTCTGGGGGAAAAAAAATGTACGCAGGTAGCAGTTGCACGCTTTTAAATTTTTTTTTTTTTTTTTTTTTTTTTTTTTTTTTTTTTTTTTTTATATATACAAGCACTGATACTGCCTTTTAATTTGGCCTTATAAGTAATATGACTCTGCATATAATTGTATATTTGCAAATAAGAAATGGTTACGGTATATAATATGCTCCACTTTTTTAGGATCTGTCACACATTCAGCATTTAATGTACGTTACTTTGACACTTTACACTGTAATTTTGATGAGATGGAACATGAAGTTCAGTGTCCTTTCAATCTGCTGACATGCTAAAATGTCATAAGCAGGATAACCTAGAAGTTAAAAGCAAGTCAGCTATTGTGTATTTGCCCTGCTGTCTGTTTTATAACAAGTGACTGACTGTCGCTGTTTTATTTTTTAAGTTTAAGAGGTATTTTGAACACAGCAATGATAATTGGGAGTAGTGATTGGCATCTACCTATGAAAGTGTTTTTAGTCACATTTTTTGTTTTAGAAATGTACAAATCAAGTAGGTTCACAACTATGCGATTTGGATGTGGCTTAAACCGCATCCAATTCACAGAACAGTTTAAAATCTGTTCTTTCCCATGTGTCTGGTTCACATATGTGTGTTGCATCCGCACTGCGCAAAAATCGTGTGCATTTTCTAGGCATTGCGGTGCGAATTTCAGGCACATTATCTTCTATGGGAACGCATTTGATGCAGAGATGCGTTCCGTTGTGAACACTATTTCTCTTCCTGCTCACTACACCTCCCCGTTTCCCAGGTCAGCTGATCCGCAGCTACAATGGAGAGGAACCGCTGAACAGCTGTTTTTTTTTTTTTTTTTGTTTTTTTCTCTTCACAGAGAAAACGGAGCTGAAATTTGCACCGCACATGTGTGAATCCAGCCTTATGGTCTGTGGTGGCTGATAGGGCTTACATTTTTTTTAAGAAGGCAAGTATTTCCGTCTATACCTAATAGAAGGGCTCTAGTAATCGGTTTTACTCCTTTTAGGCTATGTTGACACTGATACGAAACAACAAGTCCTATGACTTTTGATCCGATTTTTGCCCTGTGACTTCCTGTCCGACTTCCATGCGACTTCAATGAACAAAATCCGACTTTGTTCCTGCTATACCAGGTCCTTTGAGTCTGGTATGAATCTTGTTTGGGAGACCATACCAGACCCTTCTGTCTGATATGGATTTTGAGGGGGAACCCACGCCAAGAAAACGGTGTGGGGTCCCCCCAGGATCCATACTGAACCCTTATCTGAGCATGCAGGTGGTCAGGAAAGGGGGGAACTTGCACGTGCTTCCCCCCCCCCGGCCCATACCAGACCACATGCCCTCAACATGGAGGGGTGGGTGCCTTGGGGCAGGAGGGCACTGTGCCCCCCCCACTCCAAAACACCTTGTCCCCTTGTTAATGGGGACAAGAACCTCTTCCAGACAACCCCGGGTGGTGGTTGTGGGGGCTTATCGGAAACTGGAAGCCCTCTTTAACAAGGGTGGCCCCCAGATCTTGCTCCCCCATGTGAACGAGTGTGGGGTACATTGTACCAGGGTTACAGGGGAAAAAACAGACAGCTTTCAAAAAGTCCTTTATTAAGAATGTCTCTCTCCTCCCATACCCCCCCCCCCCCCCCCCACCCGATTCTGGCTAAAATGAGAATCGGAATTTTTTTTTTATTCATTAAAATGTATTTTTTCTCAAAAAATTATGTTTTGAAAGACCTCTGCGTAGATACAGCGTGACATAAAATATTGCAAAAGCCACCATTTTATTCTCTAGGGTCTCTGCTAAAAATATGTTTTTGAGGGTTCTTGATAATTTTCTAGCAAAAAAATACTTTTTTTTTTTAACTGGTAAGCAACAAGTGTCAGAAAAAAGGCCATCCGGGGACTTGCGCGCGCGCGCCCCCCCCCCCCCCCCACACCTCTGCCCCTGTCACGCGGGGACGTGGTCTAGCGCCAGAGGAGGACCAGGTCAGAGGCGGATCAATACCACACTCAAAGGGACAGGTATGGATCGGGGGGGGGGAACGACCCCACGCTGTGTGGTGTTGGTTGGGTTTTTCCTTTTATTTTTGACATGCTGCCGGACCCTGCCAGAACTGAGGACTCCTGCCCGCATGTGCAAGAGTGACGTCATTTGTGGCTCCGGCCACTCACAGCGCCGGAGCCGTGAACCCGGAAGAATATCGGATCCCTCAGCGGTGACTGGGATGTGATGTTGACGCTCTGTTCTAACGCGAGTATTAATGAGCTAGTGTGTGTGTGTGTGTGTGTGTGTGTGTGTGTGTGTGTTTTTTTTTTTTTTTTCTCTCTACGGGTATACAGCCGCTTTAATTCACTTCTCTGCTATTAAACCTAATGCATCTTAACACTCCCATCTTAAACTGAGTTTTTGGATATCGAAACTTTATAGAAAAAAGTCCAGAGCAACAGGTTTGAATTGATCAGTTACTGTATATGTGACTAAACCGGTGATTTTAGATGATAAAAAAAAAAAAAAAATGTCCTGGGGGAGGGGGAAGCTGCAGGTAATTGTACATCTACAGTAGCCTCTAAAATCTTGCAGTTTTTGCTGTAGTAAACAATTATTAAACTGTGGATCAGGTAATAATCCAAGGCTTGTTGCTGTAGTTGGTCAATTTAATGTAGTGCAAGATATTGGGGGTTCTGAACCTTTATACAATTACAAACCCCTAATGGATTGCCCAGTGTATCCCAATACCCCTTCTCCAGACTGCTGAAATCATCCATCCATCCATTCATTCATTAATTCATCCATAATCGTCATCTAAGCCCTTGTACACACGGTCGGAGATTCGGAACGTTTTGTCAGATATTCCGACTGTGTGTGGCCTGCGTCGGAATATCCGACGGACCAAGTTTTCCAACTTTCCAGTAACATTTTCCAATAAAATGCTCCGATCGGACGTACTCCAATCATGTGTAGCCTACTCCGACGGACAAAGTGCCACGCATGCTCAGATCAAATTCCTAGACCAAAGCTATTGGCTACTAGCCTGAACGTAGTCCCGTTGTAATGAAATAACGTCATCACGTTATGTACAATCGGATTTTCCGACAACTTAGACCGTGTGTATGCAACATCACTTCCGGACCTCTTCCGGAATTAATCCGTCGGAATTACTCAGACGGATTTGGTTGTCGGAATCTCTGACCGTGTGTACAAGGGCTAAGTCCACCATTTATCATCATTCATCAGTCAGTCATCCCTATTATGTACCAATGATTTAACATATGTAAATATATTTTTGTTTTACTTTATGTATGGCTAGCTAGCAACAAAACGGCAGAAATAAAATAAATCATAAAACACATGACTTTAAAAAAACAAAAACAAAAAAGTTTCATACTCTCCGAGATGACTGGAGCACCAATCCCAGCTGCAGCTGTTCCCCGCTGCCTCTAAGACTGAGAGCTGAGCGATGAAAGACCTCCGATTGCTCAGTTCTAATTCTTCAGTCTGTAGAGAGCTGGTGACTGTCAGTCACTGATGCTTTACTCTGGCCATCCAGTGCTCACTGGCGTGCTAGGCAGGGAGTGGGAGCAGCTGACTCGCGGAGAAGCTGAGCAAGCTGCTGGTCTAAGCATCTTGGTGGATCCAGACTGTAAAGTGAGTGGAAACGGGTCACAGGGGTACAGAACAGACTGCACGCCTGTGATCCATAGGAGAAGCATAGCCAGCAAGCTGCTGACTTTTAATATATGAATGCTTACCTGCCCAGGGCACCCGCAATGTCCTCACCTGAAGCTGATCTGTCCCTCGGCTCCAGGTGGAGGTGCTGGCATTTTCGGTAAGGGGATCAGGATGTGAAGCCTTGCTGCTTCACAGCCTGGTTTCCTACTGCGCATGCGCAATTCTCGTTGTGTGATTTCACTGGTCCCTGCTGTCTGGGACTAGTGTGTCTCCCAGAAGACAGCAGGGATGGACAGAGGAGGGCCTGGATATGTTGTAGATCTATGTCTGGAAGTGGGAACAATTACCTGGATTATACAGGTATCTGCTCCCTCCTCCCCAAAGGTGTCAAATGTGACACTGGAGCGAGGGGAAATCTGAAAAGCAGAAGTTCGTTCCATTTTTGGGTTTTGTATAACACGGCACATTATGTATTCACAAGCTAGCTACACCTAGTGAGATTTTTGCAGTTGGTTTTTTAGGCAATCGAGCCATAGATCTATGGTACATTTCATAAAGTTACCTTCATGTCATCTGACACATCAAGTCTTTATTCCTATCGCTTTGATTGTAGGTTCAGTAACGCAGAAAATCCTGTGTAAAATATTAAAACCTCCTTCTTTTTTTTTTTTTTTTTTTTTTTAATCCAGTGCTCTAATACTTTTTTTGTCATTTGGTTCTCATACTTCCAAGGGTTATGATTACCACTGGATAAAATCTCCCTGCTTTAAAGTGTTTGTAAAGGTTCTCCCTTATTTTTTTAATTTTTAATTTTTTTGTTATTTAAGGAAAAATAAATAAATAAAACCATTATACTTGCCTGCTCTGTGCAGTGGATTTTCACAGAGCAGCCCCGATCTGTTCTTCTTGAGTCCCCTGTCAGTGCTCCTGGCCCCAACCCCCTGATGAGTACCCCCCAGATCGGAGTAGGGCTCGTGTGTATATATGTGTGTGTATATGTATATGTGTGTGTGTGTGTGTGTGTGTGTGTGTGTGTGTGTGTGTGTGTGTGTATATGTATGTGTATATATATATATATATATAATGTATGTGTGTGTATATAATAAATACACACATACGCCCACATACATATTTATTTTATAGCTCGCAATTGTGATGGGTGAATTTACAAGGAGTTGTGCCAGTCCAAACTATATTTTTAGGGCATGCCAGCCCATTTTTATTCAATAAATGAAAAGTTCACTTGTACGTCAGTTTGTTTCTTCCACATAACATGCATAAATTAAAATACTGAGCCACCTGGTGCACTTGTTTGCAGCACTGCTGCTCCTCTTACCGGTACTTTTGACTGCGTCATCCAGCTATCCTGAAATGCTTGCATGGTCCACCTCTGGCCTAAAAATTGGGGGTTCTCTTGACACCCCTCTGATGGGAGCTGTCCTGTCTCCTGGAAACCAAGACCTGCTGGGTCCTCTGACCCATCAATGAGACTTCTGTCTTCTGGCTGGGACCCCCTGACCCCGGGTGAGACCTACGGTCTCCAAACTGGGAGCTCTGAGCAATTCTCAGACCTGAGTATATACGTCAGCCAGGTTGCAGGCGCCTAGCAAAACCCACACACAGGATTGACTGCTCTAATTCAGAGCTAAATAATCTGGAGAGAGACAAAAACACATCTTTCTAACCCTTTAAACCTAAGCCCATGTTCAAATTGGAGCGATTGGACATGTGTAGACATTTGTATAGGTATCTGGGCAGGAACCCGCACAGATGTCTGTCAAATTGCCCCTGAAGTCAGACTGCATTGCAGGATTGAAATTGTGCGAGTTCAGTTGAACTCTCTGCGTTCTAACCCACAGAAATGTGAACCTAGGCTAAATGCGAATCCTGTGTCATGCTTTCCTATAGTGTTACAGTGACAGTCTCCCTCTGTTACAATATGTATAAAAAAAAAACAGATGACTGCTTTTCAACTGTCCAGAGGCAAATTGATTTAGTTTTGCTTTTTGAATTTTTATGAACTGTGTTTTCCAAATAGCCAGCAGTGCTAGTAAATGCAATGGCAAATTAGCAATAACATTGTTTTCAGGCCTAAGGCAACTTTGTCTCGATAGAAGCCTTCTCCATCAGTGGTAAAAAAAAAACGTTCTTTCGGATTGCCTCTACTCCAGCAATCTTTTATAGGCTACAAATTGGGCATTGCAATAAAATACACCTTTTATTTGCTTAGTAATAAGAATTAATGGTTTGTGACCTCTGATATATTCTTTGGTCTTAAAGCTTGCAGGATTATTAATTGAAAAAATACTGAATGTGTGCATATGTCGTAATGTGCAGCCATACAGAATGCAGATTTTTACAGTCAACTCAGTTAAGCGATATGTGATTTGGTTGCCATTGATTACTGCTCTTTGCACATGTGTTTTTGTCCTTTTTGCTTTTACTTGGTGTATGTAGGTTGAAAGATTTTTTTTTTTTTTTTTTTTTTTTTTTTTTTTTTTTTTTATTCATGAAGGTAAAAAAAAAAACCTGAGTGTGTACAGCATCTGCAAGTCTATTTTCTCACCTCTGCACCTGCACATGCCCCCACTATCACTGCATGTACAAGCCTCCCAAACCCTGCCACCATGGTGCTTGTCTCATGGCCTTTCCCTCGTTCCATTAACCCTTACCCACCACCTTACTTAAGCACACTCTCGCTTAAATCACTGTGCCCATTTTCTCTGCCTTCAGCACAGTAGTGCTCTAGAAGTGATGCTCCCACCACCTTGTGCCTGTACATTGATTTATTGTCGTCCGCCCCATCTGCATTTTATGACTATGCCTGCATGCACCCCTCTTCTGGCACCCATCATGCCTAACCCCCATTCCACCCCCTGTTCTCACCACTGCACCTGACACCATCCTATCCTTGCCTGTACTAGAGCAGGCAACATTTTTTGCTAGTGGTAATGTAAAGATTAAAATTTGTCTGATGGTCAAATTATGACCATGTATTAAGCTACCATTTATGTGTATGGCTAAGAAATGTTGCTTATATATATTTTTTTTTTTCCCTCCAAGGTCCTGTGCCCTTTTTAAAGGGCATTTTCACCAGTCAGTGAGTTGGGAAACCGTTGCATTAGCTTTAAGCTGGCTATACATGGTTCAGTTTTCTGTTAGTTCAGCTGAACTGATTCTCCCATCCACACATTCGAGGTAGATGAGGGGGAATCCTCCCTGCTTTTGGCTGCACTATTTTATTTTGACAGTGGGGAGACTACACCGCTGTCAGAATACACAGATCAATGCTGCAGCCGCCCATCGAGCTACTTTTATCCATCAGGGCGGTTGAACAGAAGTTGATGGATAGATCGACTTCTGTTCAGCTGCAGTGGCCAAATTTGTATCCATCTATGGCCCCCTTTACTGTTGTGTGTTACTGCATTTTAGTAGTCATGAGTAACTACTCAATGTTTCCGGAGCCAAACTGTTCACCTGGAAGGTATTGTACCTGGCAATGCAGGGCATAATGGTTCTCTTCTTGACCACGTTTGTATTGTTTTACTTATTTATTCAAAATCATTCATGATCAGTGGATCCCGAGTGCATTGCCAGGCTCCTGCATAGTCTTCCTCCAGTTTTTTGCCCATACCGCTGTATGGACTTTCAGTTAGAGAGCTGAAGGAAGTGTCAGTGGACTACAAGTGTTCTGATTACCGCACTTGACAAATCTTGGTGCACGAATGACATGGCTGTGCATATGCAGCCTTGCATAGCCACGCTGGTTTTAAATCTGACTGGCTGCAGGGGAGAAGAACTACACAAGCTTTAATGGGAAGGGGGCATCTCGGGGGGTGTTTAGAGATGACTGCTTACAAACAAGTTAAACCTTAAATACAGGCGTAACATGTTCCCAAAAGTGAACCTAACCTTTAGGTATGAGGGAATGCTTGCCTTGAAAGCCTATTTCAATAGGAAATTTTGCATTCTGAAAGCGGTTCTTCCTTAAATACTGTTTAAATTTTGTGGACTGGTGTTGCCATCATAACATTAAAAAGTGAGTTTGTATGGAACAGAATGACACTGCAAAAGACACCCAACTTTTGGTGCCACTCTAAACCTGGTGAAACCGCTCTCTCCCAGTGCACCTCCTTACTTCCTTCCCTTATGACCCCAATGATTGGACACCCTGATTTTGCCCTGGTTTGGGAAACAAAAATCTCAAACCTCCCTTTCCATACAGCTTCTTAATGCAGCAAAAAGGTCCAAGGCTCTTGTCTGTCCCTATGGAAGCCAGACTCTGAAGACCCCTCTAGGGGGTATATCCACTGTGATGAGTGAAGCTAGGGCCCTTTATAGAGACCTGCGTCATAAACCGATAAGACTGGGCCATCCGGTTTCTTTTGTTACTGTAGTCCCATGGTAAGTATAAGACCTAATAACGCCCTTATTTGCCCTTTCACGGTTTGTGTATCGTGAATATTATGGCGTTTTCTCTTTAAAATTACCAGGAAACCGAGAATGTGTTTGGGAATGATTGATTTTATTCAGAGTTAAACTTTTCACACTTGATGCTAAAATTGAACCACTCTGAGCTTGGTCTCAGGTGTATGACCAGTTGTTACATCACACCATATGTCGCACACTTTTACCGTCATTTTTGCCTAGTACTCTTATAAGGTGCTCAAATAATTCCTTTCACCCTTTTGCCATGAGGACTTCCCTTCAGGATGGTCACCACTAGGTTGATGTGTACTGTGTTTCACTGACACTTACCTAATTTCACGACCTTACTCTGAGTATCCCACAGTGGAAAAACTTTGACCGCAATGGAAAAACCAGGCACGAAGGAACCAGGGCAAAAAAAAAAACCGCATTCATTCTGCCAAAGGCCTGCAGAACATTCAATTCGGTGACGTTGCTTTCTTTGTGCTGGAGCAGGACCCCATTTTAATTCTTGTCTCTGCATCCAATAAGGCAGACTTTTCTGCAACTTTTTCACAATTTCTGGGACAACAATCAACCATGATAAAGCAATTGTAATCCAGAGCTCAAAAGCACCAGTCTCCTTTTCAACCCCAACCATCTCTATAAAGTCACATCCCAATATGCCTGCTCTAGAGGAGGCCAAAAAAAGATTTCCAGCCCCAGGCTCCTATACACCTGATGTTACAGCTTCATGTAATAATGTTGCTTGCCATTGTTGATTTTGCTCACTTGCATGTGTAAAAACACAAAGAAAGTGGACTGTTATGGTAGTAGACACTGTCATCAGTCTTAAACATCCTGCTGTACTGTTCCTACTTTCAGAGATTCTGCAGACAAAGTTTGATACGCTCCAAAAAGCTTTGTTGCTTTACTGTTTGAGTCACTTTGCTATTGACTATTGCTACAATTTCGAGGGTTATAGGGTAATGTCCTCAATAAGTTTATTATTTTTAGGGTTATAGGGGGGGATAAAAATGAGCTTTGCCAGTGAAAACCGCTTGAAGGTACAAGCTTGTAGCCCAGAGTTTGATTATCAAGCCTGTGTTATGTACTGAACTCAAAGATATAAAATTTAATAGGTAAGCCAAAATTCAACTTTGCTGCAAAAGTCTAGCTTACTCTTTGCTAGCATTTCATGTAATTTTCTTTATCAATTAAGATTTTTCTCTACGTTGTGTGGCTAGGGCTGGTCTGTAAACTTCAACTTGCATGCTATTCTTAACTTGGCTTTTAGAGTAATGTGACCAGACTCAGATGGACTGGACTTTGTAGCCTGGAATTGACTTTCAGGTACTGGGTTCCACATAAAGTGCTTTAATCGTATATCACGGGACATCGAGCCATAGTAATTACTATGTGGGTTATAGTCCACCTTCAGGTGCTGGACACTGGCACACCCTAAACAGGAAGTTGCCTCTCTATATAACCCCTCCCAATACTGGGAGTATCTGTTTTTTTTTTTTCCACCAATGTCTAAGGTGTTGGTCACGAGTGAAGATGTGCTGAGCTCCACTGAAGCAATCTATGCTGGGGCTAGCTATGCAGCCGGGTCCATTCAAAGTGTCTTTTAGGCCGAATTGAATGGTACCTGGGCCTTGTATCCGAAGAAACTAGGTTTTTGCCTGGAACGCTTCTCTTTTTAAAGAGCTGGACCCCGGGATCCAGTACTTTTGGTATTAAGGCCATAAAGTTTTACTGGCGGGGTGCTTTTTACAGGTCCAGGATTGTGGGTTCCCTGGGGGTCCCCAGTTCCTGAAGGTTTGCTAACGGTACCCACTGTGAAGGGTGAAGATTGGGTCTGTTGGTTTTACCACAGGAAACCCTGTGGTGAGAAAGGTAAGTGGAATTTTTACATTTTTCTTATGAAATGTCTCCTTTTTAAAGTAAATGGCATGCCTAAGTGTCGCCACTGAGGCCTGGATGGAGCAGGTACCTTCTCCATGCTTTGCTCAGTCACGCTGTGTCACAGAAGTAGCAGACTTTTTTTTTTTTTTTTTTTTCCTCCGGCTAGCAGGCAGACCTCCAGTAAGTTTGGAGTGTTTTTGCTTCCTCCAGACACCCCCACTTGAGCTGAACTCTTCCCCTCTTCAAGAGGCTGAGTATAAGGGAGAACTAAAAACGATCAGCAATGCTGTTTTCTTTCACCGCTCCTACAAGGCGGCAGCTTCCAGGTCTCCACCACGCCATCCCTCCCTCCAATGCCATCCTTCCCTTGCTTAGCCGATCCCATCAGATTGGAGGCCTGTACTTGCACGGGAAAAAGTTATTTTGTTTTTGTTTTTTTAAAGAAAGGAGGGGGGCATGCTGCGACAGTGGGGGTGGGGCTTAGTGCGGCATTGGTGTCCTCCAACGTGGGAGTATGTTTAAAAAAACAAAACAAAAAACTCAATTTATTCTGGCTGCAAAATTGTCGTAGAGACATAAGAGCATGAAAGAGGTTTTGGTGATGCAGGCATTTCCTATTTGACACATTTACTATTTGCATCATCATTAATAGCAGCGACAGTAGCTGGACTATTGCTCAAGCAGTGGATGCAATTTCTTCTGGTAGTACCTCTGCTTTGTGTATCGGGCTATGGTCAGAAGGTCAGAAACACCCCCCAAAAAGAGCTAAAAGGGTCTCCATCAAGCTCAGGAAAGCCTACTCATCTCTACAAATGGCATCCTCCCCTGAGAGGGGGTGGCTGGTCAGAGTAAGCATCAGTGCCATGAAATGTCTGCAACAGTTTTTAACACTGCAGCCCCTGTTTATTTTATGATGATTAAAAAAAAAAAAAAACTTTAGCAACTTTAATCGCATCCAAATGTGGGTCAAAATGCAACAGGTTCTGTTCCATTACCCAGGACACTTAAACTGAGTAACTAGGGGCAGCAGTAGACTAATTCCCTCGGGGGACCATGGTGAGGCTGAGACTCTTCTTGGAGGTGGCAAGTATGGGAGAATCAGCTGTTTCAATCTTAAGTTTGATGATCATTCAGCAAGAATTTGCACCACTACACATTTATGTACCCTTAACTGAGTTTTTGGGTTCGCTAAAGCCTCCTCAAGCCGTGCATGCCTTTTTCTGTCCATTCATTGCTGGAAAAGCTTTTTTTGTATCTGAGAGGATCACACAGATGAGCATTATTTTCCCTCCTAAAAAGTTTTCACACTTTATCCTATGGTGGAGGAAATTCACTAAGTAGGGTATACCAGCAATTAACGCTGCTATTTCTTATCGTACATCACGGGACACAGAGACATAATGGTTACTATGTGGATTATAGGCCACCTTCACATGATTGACACTGGCACGCCCTAAGATAAAAAGTGCGCTCCCTATATAACCCCTCCCACTACTGGGAGTTCCTCCGTTTTTTTTTTTTGCCAGTGTCTAAGGTGGCTTCACATTCTTTGGTTCGTAACTTTATTCATGGGGTAACACAGCTTAATCTCCGGTTAATCTGCATTACAAAACAGCCTTCTTTTTTCTTTTCTTTTTTTTTCTGGTAACCATATCTGCTGCAAGAAGGGTATCAGAATTAGCTGCTCTTTCTTGTAAAGAGACATATATTTTTATTGTTCACAAGGATAAGGTAGTATTGCGTCCTCATCCTAACTTTTTGCGGAAGGTAATATCAGGTTTTTATCTAAACCAGGATATTGTTCTACCTTTAATTTTTCCAGAACCCTGTTCTATGGAAGAAAAAATCACTACGTTCTCTTGATGTGGTGAGAGCAGTCAAAGGCTACTTAAAGGTGATTGCTCCGTTTCGGAAAACAGATGATTTGGTCATGTTGCCTGAAGGTCCTAAAAGAGGACGGGCAGCATCGAAATCTACCTTTTCTAAATGGATTCGACAAGTAATCGTTCAAGCTTATGGTTTTAAAAGGGGTAGTTCTACTCTCTCAAATAAAAGCGCACTTCTCTAGGGCTATTAGTGCTTTGTGGGCAGTGCATCACCAAGCCTCCATGGCTAAATTCTGCAAGGCTGCAACCTGGTCTTAAATCCATACATTTACCAGATTCTGTCTGGTGGATGTAAAAAGACATGAGGATGTCGCCTTTTTGGCACAGTGTACTGCAGGCAGCAGTATAAATCCTCTGATCTTATGGTGCCCTACTTTGGTTGTGTCTCCCTCCCCTCAGTTGGCATTGCTCTGGGACATTCCACATAGTAATTACTATGGCGCTGTGTCCCGTGATGTACGATTAAAGAAAATAGGATTTTTATAATGGCTTACTTGTAAAATCCTTTTCTTTTGATTTACATCACGGACACAGAGGTCCCGCCCCTCTTTCTAGTAAACACATGTATTGCTTTGCTACAAAACTGAAATGCTCCCAGTAGTGGGAGGGGTTATATAGAGATGCAGCTTCCCGTTTTCAGGGTGTGCCAGTGTCGGCACCTGAAGGTGGACTATAACCCACATAGTAATTACTATGGATCTGTGTCCCGTGATGTACTTCAAAAGAAAGGGATTTTACAGGTAAGCGGTTATAAAAATCCTATTCTTCAGACCCTGTAACAGGTTGGCTGTGGATTGCTTTCTAACACATTGCCTCAGTGTTTGCCCTACTTTTGAAGACTGAGTGGGCAAATTGGCCTCAGCAGCGAGTGCTACTTTTATTGTTTAATTGCCAGCTTTCTGCTAGCCTTTTACCGTGAAAGGGGTTGACACTGAGCTATCTGCAGCCTGAACGAGCCTGTCTCTTTACGCAAGAATCATCTGGCAGTAGTAGGTAATGCTCAAACCACTCCATGGGATCTACATATGTGGGTTTAATGCTCTTTCTTATTTGGTTGTTCAAAAAAACTGACATTTCTCTGTTGCTCTATGGAATCTGAGGCATTGTTGGGGGTTAATAACATCTCTAGCCTGCTGACACTTGAAGCCTGCAGAAGAGGCAGGAAATTTTGGTAAATTTTTCCCTTAGGACTTCATCCCAGGGATTCTGCCTCCTTGCTGATGAGGGGGTGTGTTAAGCATGGTCTTCAGCTCAGGTGTGCAGTCCATTTGGCTATCTTGTGGTGCAGAAGGCAATTTTCCATCCTCCTGCCTTGTCCAAACCCTGTTAACTGAATAACTTGTTACTGTCACACTATCATACATGGGTTAGAGGAGAGATTCTGTTGTGCACTCTCTGCTGTTAACATGGTGTTGATCGCTCCAGGCCCTAAGCCTCTTCCTAATCCTACTCATGCTCGCATAGACCTCTTTCTGTGCTGCTGCTGGCATCCCCTAGAGAGAGCCCAGCTCCTTCTCTCAGGCCGCGTACACACGCGCGGACTGTTTGCCCAACCTTGTTCGTCAAACAGTTTCGGCAAACAGTCCGCTCAAAATTTGCATGAGCGGACTTGCCCACACACGAGCGGACTGTTTGACGAACAAGGTTGGGCAAACAGTTCGCTCAACTTTTGAAATGAACGGACTCGCCCACGTAAGGAGGAGGCAAATCCGCCCATTTCGAGCGCGTGTACAGGTAGGCGGGGCCCGCGAAGGAGACGTCGCGGGCTCCGCCGCCTGGAATGGGCTTAAAGGGGAACCCCAACGCCGAAAAAAATCGGCGTGGGGGTTCCCCTAAAGTCCACACCAGACCCTTGTCCGAGCACGCTACCCGGCCGGCCAGGAAAGGGGGGCGAGCGAGCGTGCCCCCCCTCCTGAGCCATACCAGGCCGCGTGCCCTCAACATGGGGGGTGCCTTGGGGAAGGGGGGGCCGCGCGGCCCCCCCACCCCAAAGCACCTTGTCCCCATGTTGATGAGGACAAGGGCCTCTTCCCGACAACCCTGGCCGTTGGTTGTCGGGGTCTGCGGGCGGGGGGCTTATCGGAATCCGGGAGCCCCCTTTAAGAAGGGGGCCCCTGGATACCGGCCCCCCACCCTATGTGAATGAGTATGGGGTACAATGTACCCCTACCCATTCACCTGTGAAATAAAGTACAAAAAAAAACACAACACAGGGAAAAAATATTTTATTGCACAGCTCCGGGGGTCTTCCGTCTTCGGGGGTCTTCTCGCCGGACTCCTCCGCTATGTGTGTGTAGCTCTTTTACTAGCGGAGGAGTCCGGCTTTCTTCCTCCCCGCCGCCGGCCTCTTCTCCCGACTTCGGGGGTCTTGTCCCCCTCTTCGGTTCTTCTGCCGGGCCACCGCGCCTGGTCCGGTGGCCCGGTCTTCTGTCGCCGTCTTCCGTTCTTCTGTCGCCGCCTTCGGTTCTTCTGCCGGGCCACCGCGCCTTCTTGTAGCTCTTTTACAGGCGGTGGCCCGGTCTTCTGTCGCCGCTGTCGTCGTCGTCGTCGCCGCCGCCGCCGCCGCCTTCCGTTCTTGTTCTTCTTCTTGTTCTTCTTCTTGTTCTTCTCCTGGAGATGTTGACTCGACGAGCTCTCCGGCCGGAATGCCAGGGACACGCTCCGCTGCCACTTATATAGTGACAATGGGGCGGTGTCACATGGTATATGTCACATGGGTTGGTCACATGGGTTGATGTCACATGGGGACTATGACATCGTAAGGGGGCGGGGTCACCATGTGACATATACCATGTGACACCGCCCCATTGTCACTATATAAGTGACCGCACAGCGCGGCTCTGGCATTCCAGCCGGAGAGCTCGTCGAGTCAACATCTCCAGGAGAAGAAGAAGAACAAGAACGGAAGGCGGCGGCGGCGGCGGCGGCGACAACAACAGCGGCGACAGAAGACCGGGCCACCGCCTGTAAAAGAGCTACAAGAAGGCGCGGTGGCCCGGCAGAAGAACCGAAGGCGGCGACAGAAGAACGGAAGACGGCGACAGAAGACCGGGCCACCGGACCAGGCGCGGTGGCCCGGCAGAAGAACCGAAGAGGGGGACAAGACCCCCGAAGTCGGGAGAAGAGGCCGGCGGCGGGGAGGAAGAAAGCCGGACTCCTCCGCTAGCAAAAGAGCTACACACACATAGCGGAGGAGTCCGGCGAGAAGACCCCCGAAGACGGAAGACCCCCGGAGCTGTGCAATAAAATACTTTTTCCATGTGTTGTGTTTTTTTTTTGTACTTTATTTCACAGGTGAATGGGTAGGGGTACATTGTACCCCATACTCATTCACATAGGGTGGGGGGCCGGTATCCGGGGGCCCCCTTCTTAAAGGGGGCTCCTGGATTCCGATAAGCCCCCCGCCCGCAGACCCCGACAACCAACGGCCAGGGTTGTCGGGAAGAGGCCCTTGTCCTTATCAACATGGGGACAAGGTGCTTTGGGGTGGGGGGGCCGCGCGGCCCCCCCCTTCCCCAAGGCACCCCCCATGTTGAGGGCACGCGGCCTGGTACGGCTCAGGAGGGGGGGCGCGCTCGCTCGCCCCCCTTTCCTGGCCGGCCGGGTAGCGTGCTCGGACAAGGGTCTGGTGTGGACTTGGGGGGAACCCCCACGCCGATTTTTTTTCGGCGTTGGGGTTCCCCTTTAAGCCCATTCCAGGCGGCGGAGCCCGCGACGTCTCCTTCGCGGGCCCCGCCTACCTGTACACGCGCTCGAAATGGGCGGACTTTCCGAGCGGGAACAGTCCGCTCATTTCGAAAGTACAGCGGACAGGCCCACACACGGGCGGACTGTTCGCTCAAACACAGTTTCAGCGGACAGTTTTTCGGAATTTCCGAAAGACTTTGTCCGTCCAACTGTCCGCTGAAACTGTCCGCTGAAAGCCCACACACGAGCGGACTGTCCGCCCAAACACTGTTCAGCGGACAAGGTTGGGCGAACAGTCCGCCCGTGTGTACGCGGCCTCATAGATATAGGGAGAGGGTAGAGCAAACCATAATGGGGTGCTTCCTAAATAAAAGGGAACCCTAAATTCCACCGGCCTACAGACATCTTTTTTTATTTTTAATGATTGAGGAGAGTTGAGACTTTTAGTGCTTTCTTTGCTTAAAAAGGCTGTAGTCTTCCTTCTGTCAGAACTTAATTTTTAGATTTCTCAGTACAGTCCCAGTTCTTGAAGGGGAGCTCTTCCACTTGTTCATTATCATGTAGGTTATTGTGAGTCTTTCCTCTGTTAAGACAATTTATTTATATTTTGTTCTCCACTTTCGATTGGATCAGATGTTTGGTGGATTGGTGTTCCGCCTCCTATGTTGTGACATTCCCCACTGTCTTTGGGCATCAGTCGTAGTGTGTGTGTGTGTGTGTATATATATATATGTATGTATGTGTATGTGTGTGTATATATGTATATATATATATATATATATATATATATATATATATATATATATATATATATATATATATATATATATATATATATATATATATATATATATATATATATATATATATATATATATATATAATAATAATTTTATAATTTTTATTAAAATAACATTTTCCTTCTGGTTTTAGGTCTCCCCACTAGATGGAGAGTTAGGCTTTATCCCTTGCCAGCTTAGGGCATTGGTCCTTTTTAGATGACCTTTGAGCTTGAAGTTTTTTCATGCTGGCCATTGTTATTGTTTGCAGTTTCACTCTGCTTAGTTTGATTGGGTTTGAATTTTCCAGTGGTAGACTTCCTGTGTCCCTCAATGGGGTCACAGTTATTCTGTTGGCTGCAGTAAGTCTGAAAGGGAATTTACAGTGAGTATTCTATTTTATATTGTTATTACCATAGTTTGCTTGTGTTTCTACATTCAGGTAAATAATATAATTTGTAAAGCTTGTATACAGTAAGGTTGATTTACAGTGATCAAGCCTGTAGAAATTATGAGGACTCAGGATGATTTCAATGTTGAGTACTATTTTGACTTAAAAGTTAAAACGTAGGTCTTTCATGATATTGGGATTTACAGTCCTCTTTTGATTTTTATATAAGCGATTTAATGGTGTGTTTTTTTATTTTTTTATTTTATTTATTTATTTATTTTTTTCAGACCACAAGCCAGAGTATCTGTGTTTTCCTGGTTGCAACTTATACCGATGGACAGCCCACTGAGAGTGCCAAGTGGTTCTGCAAATGGCTTGAAGAAGCCTCCAACGACTTCCGCTTTGGAAAAACCTTCCTCAAAGGTTTGAGATATGCTGTATTTGGACTTGGGAACTCTGTATACATCAACCACTACAATACAGTAATTATCTTGCATTTTTTATTTATTTTTTGCTTTCTAATGGGGTTAATATCTCACCAAATTTAACAGGTTGCTTGCTGTTCTGAAAGAGCACAGAGGGTGCTAAGCATGCATTCTGCTGCTTAGATTTACTAATATTTCTGGGAGCTTTGCCAGTTGATGTAAAGTGGCTAATGTGTTGCCCACAAATATTGGCCAATGTTAAAACAATGGGTTTACTCCAATTGTCTTTTTCCATTGGCCATACATGCAGGTTGGCAAGTTCCATCAGATGTAAAGGACAGTTAGTGCTCATGCACACGGACGTTTTAAAAAAACTGGCTGCAAAGCTAGCTCCGACGCTTGGAAAAATCAGCGTTAAAAACGCGATTTTTACCGCGTTTTGCATTGGCGTTTTTGCGCGTTTTTTAGCGTTAGCGTTAAGTAGCGTTTTTAAAGAAACACATCTCTTGGCTATAGCACTCAGAAAACAAAGAAAATATGTTGCGTGTTTATGTGCGTGTTTGTGCGCGTTTTCCCGCGATTCGCGTTTTTACAGCTCTAGCTCCGCGCCAGGGAACGCACTGGTCCTGGGTTTTTTTTACAGCTTAAAAACGCCTATGTCATTTGCAGCTCAAAAACGCCTAGGTGGGCATGAAGCCATAGACTAACATGGACAGGCCTTTTTAAGCTGCAAAAAACGCTCAAAAAAGCAGCTATAAAAACGTCCGTGTGCATGAGGCCTTAAACTTTATAAACTGGGCAGACTTCTGCCTATTGAATAATCGTGTTTACCCATTATCCCAAAATCGTTCAGGAAAATGGCATAATGCAGAGTTGCTATATTTTAACCTTTAAGAAAAAACGTTAAACTGTTTCATCTTTGCTTTCTACAAAAATAGTTTATTGATCCAAAAGAATGACTTTGGATGTTTGCGGACTTTCACACAATACAGCAGCTTTCCTTTTAGTTAACTTTAAACTGTATTTTTTGGAACTCTGCCTGTTTGGTTTTATTTTCAAGGACATCAAAAACTCAGTCCGAATTAAGGAAGAATGCTAGGCAGATGTAAAACCCTCAGTTTGGGCTTTTGGAAAACCATGCCAAACTTTATTTATTTTATTATTTATTTATTTTATTTTTTTTCTCTAGAAGTACTGACTATTCTTTATTAGATTTCCCTTATCCCATGCACAATTGTTAAAATTTCACATCCAGTTAAGGCAGGCCATACATTAACCAATTTTCTTAACTGCAATTACAGGCTGAAGGAAAGAAAATTTCTTGCATTGACCCATCAACACATTCAGTGTTGGTGGGGGAAACCCTCCTGTGGAGCTTTTGTATTCTGACAACCGGATATTTCCCAGCTGTCCAAATACATTGATCACTGCCTGTGGCTATAGCTGCTGGCATTAATCCTATGAAAAAAAAATTTGCACCGCTGGTTATATAGAAGTTGGTCGACAGATGGACTTCAGTACAACCATCCTGTCCATACATGGATTGAAATTCATCTGGTTCCACATTTTGATCTGTCAATAGCCATCTTTAGTGGAAGCCTACTTATAGGCTGAATATGTAAACACTTAGGTGCTTGTGTGAATCAAATTGACAAACTCTGTTCTTCACTAGTGTTGGGTCCAAACCATGTATAGGATAAATAGCTGTTCTAAGAATTTTAGAATTCAGGCAAAATTAAGCTGACTATATATACAATTTTCCTTGTAGAATTTTCCTTTAGATTTATCAGAACCATATAATATGAGGTCAAACCTAAGCACTTGCATTTTGTATGCAAACTGGCAGGCCCTTGTACTACATAGTTAAAGGTAAATCTAATGGATATTTAATGAGAAAATTTTATTATGTATGGCCAGCTTTAGGTATGCTCCTAGAGGTTTGGCAACACACTGATCATTTATAGCAAAGTTTTCTCAGTTCAGGGTAAAGTAGTTTAAGGTGGGAGTAAACTCCCTTGGCTGATTTTTACATATTATAAGGTTATCTATAGGTACAGTAAATATCTCCTAAACTGTTTAGGAGATTTATTTGTGAAACATGTCACCGGCGCTTGCGCTCCTGAAGGAATGGCATACCTGTGCTGTTCCTTCAGAGTCCTGTGCTGTGAACAGTGGCTCCTGTATAGACTGAAATACAAATTGGGGGAGAAACTCAAGTTAAAATCTGCTACACAATTGAAATACAGTAAAACCTTGGATTGCGAGCATAATTCGTTCCAGGAACATGCTTGTAATCCAAAGCACTCATATATCAAAGCAAATTTCCCCATAAGAAATAATGGGAACTCAAATGATTCATTCCACAACCATTTATTTATAAGTCCTTCAGTTTAAAGTCCATATAAAAAGGATTATAGCAATGCAACCATAAAATGTCCATCCACAAATGGAAGCTTCCACATTTAGATTAGAAGCTAAATCCAGCAAGAGCTACAGATTGTAAAAGAGAAGAGGCGCCTCTAAATGCAGCAATATGGTTACAGTTAATGAAGGTACAACATTTAGCAACTCACATGGTTGTTTAAAAGAGGCGCATCTAAGTATCCAAACACCTGGGGTAAAGCTGTCCACATAGACCATCCTCCGCACTGCCGGCTCTCGCTTCTGTCAGTCTGCAATCGTGACTGGGAAGACTACCCTGCAGTAGAGCGATTGAACCGCTCGTGGAGTGCAGCGTGGAAGGGATGACATCGATGGTGGTGAGGAGGATGGTCTATGTGGACAACTTTACTTCGGATGCTGGCATACGTAGATGTGCCTCTTTTTTAATCAACCATGTGCGTTGCTAAATGTTGTACCTTTATTTAAATATAACCATATTGCTACACTTGGAGTCACCTCTTGTCTTTTACACTCTCTGGATTTTGCAAAAGCATTTGACACAGTTCCCCATAAACCTTTTACTCTACAAAATAAGGTCCGTTGGCACAGACCATAGGGTGAGTACATGGATTGAAAACGGACTACAAGGGTGAGTTCAGAGGGCGGTGATAAATAGGGGTGCTGAAATTAATCGATGCATCGGCATTCAGGTTCCCCGATGCGGCAACGATGCATACGGACCGGAAAATCGATTGCGGGTGACGTCATAACAACTTGCCCGCCCCTCCCAGGAAAGCACTCCGAGCATATTTTTAAAATGACTTATTTTTTTTTTTTATTTTTTTTTTTTTATAAATGCCGACTTAGTGAATGATGTGCTCCGCTGTATGTGCTTTTAAAAAAAAAAAAAAAAAGTCACTTCATACCGAATTTCACAGTAAATACATCCCGATCATGTGCCGTGCCGAGCCCGGCCCGCCCCCCGCCTTACTCCTCTTGCGTCTCTCGAGTCCTGACGTCAGCGGGGAATTCTTAGCCCCGCCCGCCTCTCTTCTGATATGATAACTATAGTCAGCAGGCGGGGCTGAGAATTCCCCACTGATGTCATGGACTCGATAGAGGCGAGAGGTGGGCCGGGCACAGCATGGCATATGATCGGGATGTATTTACTGGTCTTTTTTCAATCCCGCCTACTATGTAACTCAGTTGTGATATGACGCTACTTGTATATCAAGACATTGCTTGTATATCGAGTCAAAATGTATTTAAACATTTGCTTGTCTTTCAAAATGCTCTCAAACCAAGGTTTTGCTGTACATATATCCTCACTGTTTTTATCAGGCAAGGATCTGTGCTTTTGGCTAGCAATTCTTCTGAGGTGGAGGGGTGATATATAGGAAGTACAACATAAGCAGCTAATTTGTTGAACTATGAAGGTAAATTGTTTAATCTGGGACCTTTTTGCTTTTCTGGCTGCACAGGTAAAAAAAAGTATGTAAATTTAAAGGGCCATGGTTAACTTTTTTCTGTGCTTTGCTTTTCTTTAACAGATTGGTAAGAATATTGATAAGTGGCTGTGGATGCTGAGTGCTACCCGCATAATGACTCGCACTGAGGGAGACTGCAATGTAGTGAAGAGTAAACACGGCAGTATGGAAGCAGACTTCGGAGCCTGGAAATTGAAATTCCTCAACAGGCTGCAGGCTTTGCTGAAAGGGGAAAAGAAAACCTGCAGCGGGAAATGTAAAAAGGGCAAATGTAAATCTAAGGAGCATGGTACTGCTACAGTGGATGCAGACCAGAACAAACACATGGACTCGGAACATGATGACTCTGAGGTAATTTAAAAAACACACAAAGCACATTGCATCTCTCTTCTGCAATAAATAGCTTACCTGCTTATAAGCACTTTCATTTTTACTTAAATTTTTACTTAAACAGCAGCAAACCATTAAATCAATTGCTCTTCTGTCTGAAAAGTCAGACCAGTTTATAAGAAATGTGTGGTTGCACTTAACGTATAATTAAAGGCAAAACTTTTTTTATTTATTTTTATGGATGGAGTGCAGAAAGATTAAAACCCTGTCCGTTTTTTTAAATTTTTTTTTTTTATTATTATTTTTGTTTCGTTTTATATAATACATATTATAACAAGCCACAGTGTGGGTAACAACTGGCCACAAAATTACCGGTACACTACAAAACCAATACAACATAAAAGTTATCACATGAACTGCGCTACATCCCCCCCCCCCCCCCTCTAACTTAACTTTGCCCAGACAGGTACATAAATGATGCAACCTCCGGCCGGAAGCGGTCTACCATAGAGCAAGGATACAGTTGCCCATGTGTTCTATCAGATACTCTTCGTGGGATGGTAACGCTCTCCACTCCCCCATTCCTGCCCACCCCCGTAATGACATTATTAAATTAAAGGAGAGATGCCCATCCCCAAGTGTACCGTATTCAAATTCTTCAACTGCTCACTAATCATTCTAACCCCTCAAAACATTTGCCTATTTGCCTTTTCGTGTTACCATATCTACAAAGGATCCTGTGTTATCTCTCACTGTGGTTAATCGGACACCGTATCCATGGAAGCCACCCCCCCCCCCCCAAACCTTCTCAAATTTGTTCAGAGCCCCTCTGCTCAAGTATGTAGCTTTGTAAAAGGGTACTGCCTTGTTGACCAATGCTTTCCAAGTCTCTAAGGTTGGTGACACAGAGCCCTTCCATGAAAGGATAATGTGTTTTTTTTAACATAGAATAATAGGGAGGTTAAGAAGGGTCCGTATGGACCTGATAGTGGCCAGGGGCTCCACTAAATGTGGAATGGGCATAGGGATAGAAATGGAAGTTGCCGATCTTATACAGGAGGCAATGACTTGCCAATAAGGCTTAATTAGTGGGCATTCCCAGAAAATATGCATAAAGTTAGCTAAGGGTGCAGCACATCTCCAGCACAGGGAGTGCTGATTCCCAAATATCTTTGCCAATCTAGCCCAGGTGAGATATAGTCTATGTAGGAATTTTGTAGTGAATCAATCTATCTCTGCTAGATACTAGATATTGAAATGCAGTCCCCCACATATCCCAGTCAACTCTGTCCAACTCCGGAGCTATAGCCTCCCACGCTCTCCTGCAAGACCCCAACAGGAGGGTTGTTTCATGGAATATGTCTTTTATATAGGCAGGAAACTTTTTGCAGTGATTCATTGCGTGCCAGTAGCGAACAAAAAGCATGCCACAACTGAATGTACCTGAAGGACTGTGTGTTTGGCAGATCGTGCTTTAGTTTTAATTCATGAAATGACCATAAAGTACCGTTTGATACAATGTGAAGCAAGATTTTAATACCATATTTGATCCACACCACTGGATCCGGGTAACCGAAAAAGTAGGTTAAATTGGGGTTCCTCCACAGTGGGATGATAGGGGAAAGTTTGGTTGAGCTAGGCGATTGCACTCCCTAGGCCATAACCCATGCCCTCGTCACTGAGCGCGTGGAGGATGCCAGTGGATATGGAGCTTTTGGACCCCTGTACACTAAATATGACAGCGCCTCGTAGGAGCCCACACAGGACACTTCCAGGGATACAGAGGCATCATCCGCAGGAGCAGTCGGCCAACGGTGGGCCACTGTGAACTGTCAAGTCAGGAAGTATTTGTGAAAATTAGGAATCACAAGGCCCCTCTCTCCCCATGGCTGTTGTAGTATTGCTAGCTTAAGATGAGGAATTCCTCCCTGCCACAAAAAGGAGGAAATTGTGGCATCTATCGATTTAAAAATGGACTTGGGAATCCAAACTGTGGTATTGCTAAGCTTGTACAATAAAAGGGGTAGAATTTTTCATTTTTATCAAGTTTATCTTCCCGATGAGAGGCAGAGAGAGGTTTTTCCAGGCCTGAAACTTCTTGGCTATTATAACAAGCAGCGGGGAAATATTAAGATTGATGAAGTCAGACACCGGGTTTGTAATCTGGAGCCCTAGGTATGATTTGTGAGACCCATTGTAGGGAAATGTTGGGGTCAGCCTGTTTGGTGATTGGATGGGGAGTATTTTGGATTTAGACCAGTTAAGCTTGAGCCCAGAGACCAGTGTGACTCTATTCAGGAGGGCCAATGCAGCTTGTAGAGAAGGTCCGGTGTCAGACAAATAGAACCAACTCATGGGCATAAAGTGCTGTGGTTTCAGTTAGAGTGCCTACCTTAATGCCCTGAATCTGCGGGGAGGAGCGCAGTCGCCAAGGGCTCCATTACTAATGCATAAAGACCAGGAGAAAGGAGGCCGTCCCAGCCTGGTGCCCCTGGACACTTGGAAAGTCTCTGATTACCCCCCCCCCCCATTAAAACGGAGGACGCTCATACAACAGCGATATCCATTTAAGGAATGTAGGGCCAAGCCCTATGCGTTGCAGTATGAGTCATATAGCCCCCCCCCCCCCCCCCAGAAGATGTCTCCACCCCCAACTGTGTGTGGATGTATATACTCTCTGTATGTTGATATCTGTGGCTTTTTTTGGGCCTAAATCAGTTGATACTAAGTGGTATATAATTTTCATCAGTCTGTTGGCAAGCATTTTGGTGAGTATTTTTAAGGCCATATTCAACAGGGCTATGGGTCTGTATGAAGAACAGCAGAGGGAGTCCTTGTCAGGTTTGGGTAGTAACACTACATCTTCCTCATAGAAGGAAGTTGGTAAACCCCCCCCCCCCCCCCCCCCGTTCAAGACAGTCCATATCGAGTCGTAGAAGTCTGGGTGACGAGACCTCTAGATATTGCTTGTACCACTCCGCTGGGAGTGCATCAGGTCCCGGTGATTTATCATTAGAAAAGGATGCAATAGCAACCGCCAATTTGTTGTCTGTGAAGGGGGCCTCAAGACTGGCCGGCACCTCATCGGGCAACACCGGGCTCTAAAGGGGGCCCAGCAAGCCAGTCAATACCTGGTGGTCATACGGTGGGATAGCAGAGTATAGGGTCCGAGTAATATGCTACAAAAGACTGCATGATACCCTCTCTATCCCTTACCATGTTACCCTCCGAGGAATAAACGCAGGGTATGTGCCTGTGTCTCTGCAGTCAGGTATGCCAACAGCTTCCCATTTTTATCCTCCTTTCTCAAATAGTTCCTCAGCCCTGTTTCTGCAGTTACATTGAGTAATGTTCTATAAATGTACCAATAGGGCCCTTCTAGCCATCTTCAATGCTGTTAGGGAGGATGAGGGTGCCTCGGCATGTGCTTCAGCACAGTGTGTCTCATGAGCCTGAAGCTCATCAGACTTGGAGTTTTTCTCAGCACGTGCAGCTTTAATGTCTGACGCATATGCTCCTCTAGTGGACGATTTGAACGCATCCCATACCACAGGTCCCCCTGCCAAGCCCTCATTTGTTCCAAATTCCTGTAGATTAGGTGAAACCAGGGCCTTGAATGAGGGCTCACTTAACCATCCAGGGTGCAGTCTCAAGGACCTATTGCGGCCACCCATAGCAAGAGACGATGTCACCAGCAAGGGGGTGTGGTCAGACAGACCCCAGCCAGGTTACAGACTCCTGCAATATGGGGCAACAGCGTTGGATTAGACCCTGTCCATTTTTTATTGCTGTCTATACCCCTGTTAAAGTATACATGAAACAGAGTTTTAGGACTTTGTATGAGGGCTCATGGACATGTGTGTCCATCCCTGTTCGTTTGCACATAGAAGATTTTGGACTGTAAAGTATGTTGGCTGGTGCAGCAAACACAATCTTGATATGACTACATAAACAATATAATGCACATAAAAAAATGATCTTTATTTGATAGTCTGTCGGTATTTATAAGCATGTTGCTACATGATGTAACAGTTAATAAAATTCCACAGCAAAAATTCACAATATCAAGACCCATACAAAAGTACATGATAAAACGCTAGAGGGATTGCCGCACAATAAGCTTGATGCGTTTCGTGAAAACATCACTTCCTCAGGAGCAGGCGCAAGCTATGGAAACGGCTTCCATTTTTATATGTGCCAGGTGTCAACAGCCAAGGCGAACCCCATTGGTGTCCACCATGGGATCTGAGGGGGGCCATCTCGGCACATGATCAATTGCAGTAGTGGGGACCAGAGAAAGAAAAGAAAATCGCCATATTGCACCCATATAGGTAGATTGGTTGTCCAATAGGAATTCTTAATATTAATATAATGTTTGTAAGAAAAGAGTCACTGCGAATGGTCTAAAAAGTTAGTCACTCAAAATTGCGGTCCTCTGCAAAAGGGGGATAGATGTGGTCAACATCAGGCATGCACAGGAAAGGAAAATACAACTGTTTAAAGTGGTTGTAAATGTTTGTTTATAAAAAAAAAAAAAAAAAACATGCCTATACTTGCCACCTCTCTGCAATGGTTTTGCACTTCTGGGGTCCCTCTACTGGTGCCCCACCTCTTCAAGTGGCCCCATGAAGGCTGCTTTCTATGAGGGCACTTGTGCTGGCTCGCACCCGAGTCCTGCCGCTGCGTCCATTGATGCAGGCAGCGGGACTTGGCCCCCATCCCATGTTGCAGTGTCACAGGTTTTGATTGACTTCCCGCTGCTATCAATCTGTCCAATGAGGAGAAACCACGGCTGAAACTGCTGTGCTCGTGCACATCGCCTGATTGGATCGGGCACAGGTAAGAGAAGGGGGGGGGGGGTCTTGGGTTGGGGTGAGCTGCAGCACAGAAGGTTTTTCACCTTGAACCACTTCAGTCCTGGAAGGATTTGCCACCTTCCTGACCAAGCCCTTTTTTGGAATATGGCACTGACAATTGGTTGTGTGACGTTGTACCCAAACAAAATTGAGCCCCCCCCGACAAATAGAGCTTTCTTTTGGGGGTATTTGATCACCTCTGTTTTTTATTTTTTGCGATATAAACAAAAAAGCGACAATTTTGAAAACCAATATTTTTTACTTTTTGCTATAATATCCCCACAAATATGTTTAAAATAAATAAATAAATAAATAATAATAAAAAAAAAAATTTCTTCCACGGTTTAGGCCAATATGTATTCCTCCAAAATCTTTATGGTAAAAAAAACAAACAAACAAAAAAAAACCGCAATAAGCGTATGTTTATTGGTTTGCGCAAGTTACCGCAGCTACAAAATGGGGGATAGATTTATGGCATTTTTATTAATAATCTTTTTATTAGTAATGGTGATCTATGATTTTTATCATAACTGCGACATTGTGGCAAACGGATCTGACACTTTTGACACCATTTTGGGACCATTGGCATTTATACAGCGATCAGTGCAATAAAATGCACTAATTACCATGTAAATTTCACTGGCAGGGAAGGGGTTAAACACTAGGGGGTGATCAAGGGGTTAACTGTGTTCCCTCAGCATGTTCTAACTGTAAGGGGAGTGGGCTCACTAGAACAGGACAGATCACTGCTCCCGATCACTGGGAGCAGGAGATCCCTGCCATGTTACTAGGCAGAACAGGGAAATGCCTTGTTTGCGTGGGCATCTCCCCATTCTGCCTCTCCGTGCCACTGGTAGACATCAAGTCTGCGGGACCCATGGGTGGCTTGCACGCACCCGCTAGCCGTGGTGACGCAGGGACATATGGGCACGTTTTGCGCACACCCGTGCCACTTTGCTGGCGTATATATCCGCGTGAGGCAGTCAGCAAGTGGTTAATGACCAAGCCATTTTTTGTGATACAGCGATGCCTTAATTTAGCTGACAATTGCGCGGTCGTGCAACGTGTTCAAATAAAATTGTCCTTGCATCACGGGACATAGAGCCATATTAGTTACTGTGTGGGTTATAGGCCACCTTCAGGTGATGGACACTGGCACACCCTAAGACAATAAGTCCACTGCCTATATAACCCCTTCCACTACTCGGAGTACCTCCATTTTTTTTTTTTTTTTGCCAGTGTCTTAAAGTGTCAGTAAAGATGTGCTATGCTGAGCTTCACTGGAATATTCCTTGCTGGGACAGGCTATGCAACCAAATCCATTCAAAGTGTCTTTTTGGGCTGAATTGAATGGTAACCGGGCCTCATGGCAGAAGAAACCAGGTTTAGCCCGTAACGCTTTTATTTTTTGGAGAGCTGGACCCGGGATCCAGTGCTTTTTTTTTTTTTTTTTTTTTTTTTTTTTTTTTTTTTTTTTTTTTCAGCCATAGTTTTCCTGGCGGGGTGCTTTACGGGGTCCAGGAGTGTGGATCCCCCGATAAAAAGGAGCCCCGGTTCCTGAAGGTTTTTTAACGGAGCCCACTGTGAGGGGTGAAGATTGGGTGTTTTTTTTTTTTTTTTTTTTTTTTTTACCACAGAATTCCTGCGGCAGGAAAGGTAAGTGGAGATTTCTAAGGAGTTAAATTTTCTTATAAATGTTCTCCTTTAACAGTAAATGTTGTCATGCCTAAAGTCACCACTGGAGGCTGTATAGAGCATACCTTGTCATGCTTTCCTCAGATCACTGTCAGCAGAAGCTGCAGATCTCCCTCTGGCTAGCGGTCCCAAGCCTCCGGTAAGATGATGATGGGGGGGGGGGGGGGATTTTCTTCTTAAAAACACCCTCCACCTGAACAGATGCTTTCCATGGATAGAGGAGGTAGCCAGAACGATCAGCGGATGCCGTTCCGTTTTCCATTGCCTCTGCACGGCGGTTTGTCACAGCTCTCCTTCTCGGTTCAGAGGCCTGCGGGGAAAGACTTATTATTTATTTTTTAAGAGAAGGGGGGGGGCAGTGGGAATGCGGAGTGGCTTAGCATGGCGTTGGCGTGCGCCATCGTTCAGCGTGGGAGTACGTTTAAAAAGCTCAATTTTATGACTGCAGCTGTCGGGAGGGACACGAACAAAAAGGGGGCATGTAAGTGGTGACGTAGGCATTCCCTTGGCCCATTTACTAAAGCACCAGGCTGCTCAAGCAGGGGGTGCAATTTCTTCTGGTAGTCCCTCTGCATTTCTGCATCCAGCTATGGTCAGAAGGGGGGTAGAAACACCCCAAAAAAGGCTCAAAAGGAACTCCCTCAAGCTCTCCTGAGAGATCTGAGGTGGCCGGTCAGTTTCCAACACTGCAGCCCCTGTCTATATTACTGATGAGGTTTTATTTCTCAGCCATAAGTTTGGAGGAAAGGTTAGCGGCTTTAATCGCATCCCAGTGGGGACAAAATGCGACAGTACCCTAACATTACCCAGGTCCCTCAAACTGAGGAACTGGGGGTGAGAGAAGATGAATTTCCCTCGGGAGCGTGAAGTGCCTCATGACTCCTCTTCTGAGGGGTCAAATGCGGAAGGATCAGCTTCACAATCTGAAAGATTGGTGCAATCTCTTACTGAGTTTGGTCCGCTCCACATTTTATGCTACCCTTAACTGAGTCGGTTGATAAGCCCACTTCTTGTTTGGGTTCGCTAAAGCCTCCTCCAGCTGTGCATGCCTCTCCTGTCCATTCATTGCTGGATAAGCATTTTCTTTTCCTCCTAAAAAGTTTTCAACACTTTATCCTATGGAGAAAAAATTCACTAAGAAGGTGGGAGTTACCAGCAATTGACACTGCTATATCCTCTGTGAATAAATGTTTGACTTGTCTGGTAAACGATGCTTAGGGATTCAATGGATAAGAAGTTGGTATTCCTATTAAAAAAACATTTTTTTTCTCTGGCAGGTTCAGTAACTGCGCTGGCAGCAATTGGTGTATGTTAATCCTTGAGAGACCAGTTTAAACAGGTGTTCAAGGTTATTCCCGATCAGCAGGCCCAGGATTTAGCTGAGCTAACGGCGGCTTTATGTTTTGCAATAGACACCATGAGAGATTCTATTCTTCAGGCCTTGTGCCTTACACTTGGGCTGGTGTATATGCGTAGAATCTTATGGTAGAAAAATTGGTCAGCTGACACGCCATGCAAAAAGCTAGTGGAAAAATTACCCTTTTGCCAGTTAGGAAGAGGAGTAAACGTATTTCATTTAAACAAACTCCTTCTCTGGTGCCAGGGACATCTGTATCCAGGCAGTGACGACGACCTCGGCCATCAAGTTTAAGAGATAAACCTCAGGGTCTACCCCAGGGACAAAAGAAATCCTGGGGGAGGAAACCTAAATAAACAAAATACCTCCTTATGAAGGGGGCGCCCCGCTCATTCGAGTGGGTGGAAGACTTCAGCAGTTCTCATGGGTCTGGCAGGAAGCGTGTTGAGACAGATGGATGACTTCCTCCAATAACTCTAGGGTACAAACTAGAGTTCTGATAGTCCCCGTCTCTTTGATTTCTCAGATCAAACGCTCCCAGGGATCCAGAGAAAAGATGGTCCAATGCTTGAAAGAGACTTCTTTTTGTCTCAAAAAGTGGTCTCAGTGGTCCCCAAGGAAGAGCAGGGATTGGGGTTTTTCAAACCTTTTCACGGTACCAAAACCAAATGGCAATGTCAGACCCATTCTAGATCTCAAAGATCTAACTCTGTTTCTAAATATCTGCTATTTTCGCATGGAGTCAATCAGATCAGTGGTCTCCATCCAACAAGGTGGCGAACTTCTGTCCTCAATCGACATCAAGGAAGCTTTCTTCCATGTGCCTATTTTTTCCGTTCACCAGAAATTGCTACGTTTCAAGGTAGAAAATCTTCATTTTCAGTTTGTAGCTCTGCCTTTTGATCTAGCTACTGCACCTCGAGTGTTTACAAAAGTCCTGGCCCCTCCTCTGGTCAGATTAAGGGCCCTAGGTATAATGATTATAGCTTACCTAGATGATCTGCTCTTGATAGACCAGTCTGTAGTCCGCTTAGACCAACGTATGATCACCACAGTCAACTACCTGGAATACCTAGGTTGAATTCTCATCCTAGAGAAATCCTCCTTAAAACCATCAAGGGGATTAGAATACTTTGGTCTGATCATAGATGCAGCCCAGAAAAGGGTATTCTTGCCCCAGGCGAAGATCAGTGCAATAAAGGAACTGATTCAAGTGGTCAAATCAAAGAAGAATCCTCCTATTCCATTTCGCATGAGGTTTTTGGGAAAGATGGTGTCTTCATTCGAGGCTGCTGTAAAACCGTATCCTATCTGCTTGGAACAAGAATGTCCAAGCTCTAGATTTCCCAATGTATCTGTCTGCGAGGGTGCGCAGGAGCCCAAGTTGGTGGTTTTTAACCAAGAATCTGCAGGCAAAATCCTTCATACCAGTTACCTGGAAGGTGGTAACAGATGTCAGCCTTTCAGGTTGGGGAGCAGTCCTGGAAGAGGCAACTGTCCAAAGGAAATGGTCCAGATCAGAGGTAACCTTGCCCATCAACATTCTAGAGATTCTGGCAGCACGCTTGACCCTGAGGGCCTGGACGTTCAGGTTACGGAATTGTACTGTCAGGATCCAATCTGACAATGCCAGAGCAGTGGCCTATATCAATCTCCAAGGGGGCACAAGAAGTCTTGTGGCCCAGAGAGAGGTGAATCATATCCTAACTTAAGCAGAAAACAATGTACCTTGCCTATGTATTGGCAGTCTTCATTCCAGATGCAATACTTTAGTCGCCAGCAGTTGTTCCCGGAAGAATGATCCCTTCACCCTGATATCTTCCTGACAATATGCCAAAGATGGGGATCCTAGACGTAGATCTGTTTGCGTCCAGGTTCAACAAAAAAGTCAACAACCTTGTCAAGAACAAAAGATCCACTTGCGGAACAGATGCCTTTTGTGTTCCAATGGAATTTATGCATTTCCTCCTATTCTGCTGCTTCCACGACTTCTTCGCAGGATCAAGCAGGAAGGGAAGTCGTTGATTCTTGTGGCTCAGAAGATCTTGGTATGCAGAGATCATCAGTATTACGGTAGGGGAACCATGGACCCTACCACCACGTTCAGACCTTCTCTTGCAAGGTTCGGTATTCCATCCTAACAAACGCTAAATTTAACGGTTTGGCTATTGAGACCCACATTCTGAAGAAGCGTGGGCTGTCTGGTTCAGTGGTTTCTACCTTGATTAATGCAAGGAAGCCCACCTCCAGAATCGTATATTATAGAGTCTGGAAGGCATATGTCTTCTGGTGTGAATACAGTGGTTGGCATCCCAGGAAGTATGTCCTAGATGGATGGATAGAATCCTTGACTTTTTGCAGTTGGGGATAGAAATGAAGCTGGCCTTGAGTACGATCAAAGGCCAGGTCTTGGCCTTATCGGTATTATTTCAACAACCACTTTCTCTGCATTTTTTGGTTCATAGCTTTATTCAGGGGGTAACGCAACTTAATCCTCTGTTTAGGTCACCCCTGAACCCTTGGGACTTGAATTTAGTTCTGTCGGTATTGCAGAAATAGCCTTTTGAGCCGATACTGCATATTCCCTTGGTCCTTTTTGACAAGGAAACTAGTTCTTCTGGTAGCCATATCTTCTGCTAGCAGAGTATCAGAGTTGGCTGCTCTTTCTTGTAAAGAGTCATATTTAATTATTGACAAGGCTAAGGTAGTATTGCACCCTCACACTGACTTTCTATCGAAGGTAGTGTCAGTTTTTCATCTAAACCAGGATATTGTTCTACCTTCATATATTTTTTATTTTTTTTTATTTTTATTTTTTTCACAGAACCCGGTTCTACAGAAGAGAAGTCACTACATTCTCTGGAGGTTGTCAGAGCAGTCAGTCAACTTGAACGCGACTGCTCATAGTCGAAAAACAGTTTTGTTTGTGTTGCCTGAAGGTCCTAAAAGAGGGCTGTTAATGCTTCGTGGGCAGTGCATCACCAGGCTTTCATGGCCCAAATCTGCAAGGCCGCAACTTCTCCTTTAGTCCATTTACCAGATTCTATCAGGTGGATGTAAAAAGGCATGAGGATATCGCCTTTGGGTGTAGTGTCCTGCAGGCAGCAGTATAAGTTCTTTTTTATAATCATGGTGCCCTACTTTTGTGTCTCCTTCCTCTCAGTTGGCATTGCTCTGGACATCCCACATAGTAACTGCTATGGCTCTGTGTCCTTTGATGTACAATAAAGAAAAATCCTATTTTCTTTAATCTGTAAAATCCTTTTTCTTGGAGTACATCATGGGACATAGAGGTCCCTCCCCTCTTCTAATACATGTATATTGCTTTGCTACAAAAACAGAGGTACTCCTAGTAGTGAGAGGGGTTATATAGGGAGCGGAATTCTTGTCTTGGGGTGTGCCGGTGTCCATCACCTGAAGGTGGCCTATAACCCATGTAGCAATTGTTATGGCTCTGTGTCCTGTGATGTACTCCAAGAAAATTATTTTACAGGTAAGCTGTTATAGAACCCCCCCCACAACTAGAGCTTTCTTTTGGTGGTATTTGATCACCTCTGCGGTTTTTTATTTTTTGCGCTATAAAAAAAGGCTAAAAAAAAACTATTTTTTATTTTTATTTTCTGCTATACAATGCACCCAATAAAAATTTTACAATCTAATTTCTTCATCCATTTAGGCCAATTTTGTATTCTGCTACGTATTTTTGGTTAAAAAAAACAAACAAACAAACAAAACAGTAAGTGTATACTGATTGGTTTGCACAAAAGTTATAGCATCTACAAAATACAGACTATAATCTCTTTTATTCACTGTATATTGTAATTAAAATTTTGATGAATTTATCTAACAGGTATTAAGTATTATTTAAAATCATTAGCCATTATTCATTGAGATAATATACTAGTAAATTAAGACTTGGCTTAAAACAAAGCCCTTCAGTGGCCTGTAGTCACTGCTGACAGGGCTTCACCTGGTCTTCTTTCCGGGTTTGCAGGCTCTGGCCATTTAATTGGGCGAGCAGCAAAGACGTCCCTCCTCCGCATGTGCATGGAAGTAATGGCTGCGGCACAGAGCTCTGAAAGGATGGTATATGTATGTCGCCTCTTCAGAACACATGAGCCAGTGACCTGACAATGAATAGCTTGATAGTCTTGAGAGATATTCCTTGTACCTACAGGAAACTTTATTATGAGCTTACCTGTAGATTCAAGTGTTCAAGCAGTGTTTTACTGCTGCTTTTAAAGGGAAAACCATTCTCATCTTTCAAGTTTGCAAACTGTTGCACTTGGTTGCTCAGGCGTACAGGCTTGCAGGTCTGTAAACCTGTTGCATAGACCATGCTGAAGGAGATGCAGCCTTTTGTCAATAATTGTGTCTCTAATCTGCTTGCTTCATGTCCCTCATTGTTCTGATCTTTCTGTATTGTCACTCTCATTTTATCACTTGATTAATGTGCCCCCATTTTCCATAGATGTTTTTTCACACATCATAAGCATATTGGTCTGTTTCATTAGCAGGAGGAACTTTATGAAACCACCAGTGAGTCAGAATCAGAAGGGGAGAAAGAAGCTGGAGGAGACAGTGGTCTAGTTGATGTAGAAGATTTGGGCAAAGTAATGAACAGCATGAAGAAAGCAAAGGTATGTTGCATAAAGTTTTTCACAAAATAAAGGAACAATTGCTTTATTGAATTGCTGTGTCTCCATGTGTCTTCCTAAAAGGAAAGCTGTTCTTAGAGCATTTTTTAAGGCTGCAATTGTGTACCATTATTTATGAAAATGCTAGCTACCGGAATCTCTCTTCAAAGCTTTTTAAGTCATTAACCGAGAACAAGCATACAGAAAAAAGAATATCTGTGAAATATCTGCATTCTATACTTGTTCAAGGTCTGTGCTTCAGTGTAATGGTCTTTAAGGTACTGAAGCCAATGGGTCAGCATTGTAGACGGGGATCTTGTATTTCCAGAAGATGTCAGCATTGTCCACCTTCACATTTATCTCATGACATGATTCCTTATGTGTTTGCTGCCATATTTGCAGTTCACTTATTAACATGCATTATGTTAAGGGAGCCCAGTTTTGCCTGTTTCCCTGCCTTAGCAGACTAATATCTTCTAATAGTGTACAAAGTACAATGGAGATCCTACAATAATTTAAAGGGATGATTTATTGTCTCTTGCTTCTAGATCTATGGTATGTAATCACAACCTGAGTCTGCACTTGCTAGTGTAACTTGGGTTTCTGCAAATACATATCTTGTGAGTAATATCCAACTAGTTTAGTGAGAGGTGTTAATGCTAGCCAAAATTATCAAAGTGCTGCAGCCACTGCCCCCCCCCCCCCCCCCCCCCTCTTTGCGGCAGCAGTATGTGGAGAAGATCCCTGTACTAGCTGTTAGTTTTTGAAAGCAGCGTGCCCGTTTGGGCAGTGCCCTGCCACATCATTCATACACATCTCTGTGTATGAATGAACTAAAAGTCCCGACAGCCTAAGTGGCTGTTGGCTTGTAGCTCTCAATTAACTACTCTGGTGCATTGAGTCTTCCTGTCAGTGATTATTGGCTTACCTGTATGGGATGTACAGGCAAGCAGATGCACTGACCGTGTGCAGGAGACCTGCATGGCATCAACGATCTCTTGATCACTGGTGCATTTTTTACAGGCTTCCAATACAAAATATAAAAGGACAAGCTTTCGAGGCATGTCCCCTTCAAGTTCCCAGCAGTACCCTCAAGAAGGGGACATACCCCGCAAGCTTGTCCTGAAAAAGTGTCTGTTTGTGCAAATAAAAAGTATCGGGGACAGTACTTGTTTCTGTCACAAGTATGTATATGTATATATATATATATATATATATATATATATATATATATATATATATATATATATATATATATATATATATATATATATATAAATTTTTTTATTTTTTTTGTTCAAAGGGAATGTCCCTTTTAACATGCACTATATTACCGAAAGGATTGGGACACCTGCCATTACAGGCACATGAACTTTACTGGCATCCCAGTCTTGGTCCGTGCGGTTCAGTATTGAGTTGGCCCACCCTTTGCAGCTATAACAGCTTCAACTCTTCTGGGAAGGCTGTCCACAAGATTTAGGATAACCCAATAGAACGCCTTTGGGATGAATTTAAAACGGAGACTGTGAGCCAGGCCTTCTCATCCACACCAGTGCCTGACCTCACAAATGCGCTTTTGGAAGAATGGTCAAACATTCCCATATACACACTCCTAAACCTTGTGTAAGGCAGACGTCACATTACTTTTGGTAATCTAGTGTATATGCTTGGGTAGTAGGAGCATGTTTCTGTTTGGAAGACTGATAACCATCAGCCAATGTTTATAGCTAAAGGTCTTGATAAGTTGACAGGCTGTATTCTTGGGTACACTCTAATAGTGCAATTGGGTTAGAAGAAATCAAAGTCAAAATCTCTTGGTTATGCTTTGATTGAAACAGGTAGTCGGTTCAATGATAGAAACATTTGCAATTGTATATATAATGATCCCCTTTTAAAAACGTAAAAGGCAAACTTACATGTTTGCTATGAAGTTGGATATCAAAAGTGCAAACTGTCTGGTAATATTCAGCTGTTGCTAGGATATTCAGTAAAACTCTATTTTATTCACTGTTATTGACAAAATATGTTTGTGTCAATTCTAAATGTATTGGTGTTTTAGAACACTTTGCATGGTTTATTTTTATTTGTCCACTAGATGTCAGTAGAAGTGGAGCTACCTTAGGTGAACAGTGACATGCCTTACAATCAAGGAATTGACTGCATTGCTCATCGCCTATCAATGGACTAATGTAATACTGTCGCGCAAAACTTCTCTGAATAATTGCCTTCTTTAAACCCCTCCATCATCTTTTGAAGCTCAGTTTAGTTCATTAGTTCCCCCTCACATAATGGTTTCACTTCATGCAGTTTCAGGGTCTTGATTTTTATTTCAGCAGATTATGATTTAGGGCATGTTTATCAAATAGGTGAAGGCTTTAATATGCACACAGATTTCAATTTTATGTGTATGTCAACTTCTGACACCTGAGTTTTATGAATAATTACCGTATATACTCGAGTATAAGCCGAGATTTTCAGCCTCTTTTTTGAGGCTGAAAGTGCCCCCCTCGGCTTATACTCGAGTCATCGCTGTCTGCCCGCTCGATCAGCGTGTCGAGCAGACAGACAGCGGCCATTCTAGAATTCAAAAGCCGCGCCTCCGGCTCCGCCTTCGCCTGTGATAGGCGGAACACTGAATTTCCCAGCAGCCTGTGTTCCGCCTATCACGGGCATCGTCTCATCCTCGTACTACGGACGAGGATGAGACGATGCCCGTGATAGGCGGAACACAGGCTGCTGGGAAATTGAGTGTTCCGCCTATCACGGACATCCGATAGGCGGAACAGCAGTCAGTGGGAAATTGAGTGTTCCGCCTATCACCGACGGAGGCGCGGCTTTTGAATCCTAGAATGGCCGCCGACGAAGAGCTGAAGGACGGAGGCTCGGCCCGGCCCGTCCCGGCCCGAGCCGAGCCGGGCCGGGACGCAGGCTGGACGGGACGCAGGCTGGACGGACACAGGCAGGCTGGACACAGGTAGGCTGCACGGACACACACACACACACACACACACACACACACACACACACACACACACACACACACACACACACACAGATGCATGGACACACACACACACACACAGATGCATGGACACACACACACACACACACACACACACACACACACACACACACACACACACACACACACACACACACAGGGATGGATGGACCCACAGGGATGGACGGACACACAGGGATGGACAGGCATGTCTCACCCTCGGCTTATACACGAGTCAATAATTTTTTCCAGTTTTTTGGGGGTAAATTGGGGGCCTCGGCTTATATTCGGGTCGGCCTATACTCGAGTATATACGGTACTACAGCATAGGCTTCCATTGCATGTGCATTTATAAATGTATCCATCAAGGAAAATTAAAGTAGAAATAAACCCCCCTATCCTTTACAGCTAAGGAAGCTACCGTCTTGGGGCCTCTTTGATCTGCATTTACCATGGCGCTGCACATATAATCAGCTATGACACCAGTAATTGGATGGTCGAGAGCAAACCTAAGCACACTACTAACTGTAAAAGTTTTAATGTATGGCATGCTGTGCATGTAACTGATTTAGGAAACAGTTAGTAATTGTACACTTCAGACAAATATGAATAAAGCATATCCCCCCCCCCCATAGTGTGTACATAGTCTCATTAGTCATGTCTGACAAGTTTTCATTGCACCAAGAGAAAAAGGGTGACAGGAGTTAAGTCCAACTGAATGACAGCCTCAGCTCTATTGCTGTGTAACGTAGTATGTCCCTTCCCTCCAGTCTGCTCTCAGCTCTTTATTGAGCTCTGTACTGTAGTGTCATTTAATCTCTACACCCTTTTTTTTTTTGACCGCTCAGGCCTGCTAAATTCTGGATTTTGAACTGATAGAGAGAAGACCTGTAGAAAAAACGGTACAGTTTGCGTAGGGGGATTTGTTTCATCTCTGTATCTCATGAGGCCAGTCACTTGGGTATATGTGAGGATTTACAACCACTTTTAAATCAGTGGGTTTAATTCTGCTGTAAGCATAGGGGAAAAAATATCTTTATTTTTTTACTTTCTAACTGGGTACTCGCATCTGTGCTTATGGATAAGTGTATTGTTTTTACTTCCTTGGTATGGACCGTAACACTACATCAGTTGTACTAAATCTGATTTACTTAAAACTTTTAGCTAGATAGCTCTTAATATTGTTCCGAGGAACGTTTTTTGTCTTGTGAGCGCTATTATAACTTGCTTTGCTTTTATTGCAACGCAGTACAATATTTTCTCCAAAACCTTGTCTTCTACGTATCTTCTCCAGGCCCATAACTCGAAATAAATGTTTTGCCATTAAGGCCACAAAATTTTGAAAAAAAAAGTTTTTGTTTGGCTCCATGCACACTGAAGCTCAAAAAAGCTTTTTCTGGACACCAGATTGCTGGCAGAAAACGCTGGTTGAAAAACTTGCTTTTAACAGCGTTTTGTACTAGCGTTTATGAGCGTTTATGGGCGTTTTCAATAAAAATACACAGGACACTCCAAAAATCCCACAGTACATTCCAAACTCCCACAATGCATTGAAAAAATAGAATGCCAAACACTAACACGCGTTTATGCGCGTGCGTTTGTCGTTTTGTGGCGGTGAAAACGTCACTTTGAACGCGAATTTCTGGCATTCAGAAAAAAGCCCATAAACTCCACTGCTCATTAAAGCTGAAAAACGTCCATGTGTGCATGGACACATAGGCTAACATAGAGTGGGGTTTATGGGCTTTTAAAAAAAATGCCCAAACTCCAATAAACTGCAGTTTATGAGCTCCAGTGTGCATGGAGCCTTTGTGTTTAAAATTTTGTAAATAAGTATGTTTTCTCCTTCACCGATGGGCACTGATTGGTGCTAAAAGGCGGCCCTGATGGGCATCACTGATTAGGAAGCACTGGCAGGTATTGCTTGTGGGCATTGATTGGCATTGTGTGGGCACTGGCATCATATGTGGGCACACGTACAACAATCAGCCGTGATTGGACATGGCTGGTCATGTGGTAAACACGCACTCTCACACTCTCGCTCATATAATGTTCCTCCCCTCTCACATGGTGTCACTGCCCCACCTCCTCTCAGTGCTCCCCTCCCCCACTCAGGTGTCTCGGGTTTTCTCACCCCTTCATGGTGACAGCGGCTCCTCCTCGGTGTGCCGGGGTGGTGTGGGGCGGAGTCTCAGCCCGGACCCACCACACATGACTCGGCTGACTCCTCCGAATGGAGTGAAGGGCACCCGAAGCCGGGAGATGGATGCACGCATGTGCAGAGCACAACCTCCAATCATGGCAGCGCTGGAAAGCGGCCCAGCAAGGGCTTGCTGCACCTGTGCTCTGCGGTGGGTCTATCGGAAGGCTGCTGGGTAGAGGGTGGGAGGAGGAGCCGAAAGCAACACAGGCGCGTTGCTGACGGGACATCAGCTGGGTGGAGAATGCAAGAAGGCTTAGCTGCGTGCTCATGGACGTGGTGCATGCGTAGGACACGGGAGGATACACAGAATTCTAACGGGCCGGCAGGGGGGGCGGAGGTGCGGACTAGTGGTGCAACAGATCAAAAAACTATCGGATCGTTCCTCGGATCAGAGTCACGGATCGGATACATTTTCGGATCAGCAAAAAAAATAACACTATCTCTGCCCCCCCCCCCCCCACAGCCATGTTTGTTTATTTAAATAAAAGGTACAACACTATCCCCCCCCCCATAAAATGCAGCTTATTACAAGCATAAAAACATAGTCCGCATATCACTGATGATTTGCGCCAAGCTCACCACCGATCAAAGTTCCTCCAAACAGACCACGTGATGAGTCCCAGGATGCCTATTGGCGCAAATCCTCAGTGATATGCTATGTTTTTATGCTTGTAATAAGCTGCATTTTATTTGGGGGGGGGGGGGAGATGGTGTTGTACCTTTTTATTTAAATCAACAATGTGGCTGTGCCAAGCAAGTGGAAAGGCTTAGACAGGTTTAGATAATAACTAACTACTATCTAATAGATAGTAGTTATTAGGTTAGATTGGGAAATAAATGTAGTGGTACCTGCATAAAAGAAGTTTTGAATGAGGTCAGGCAAGGCATCCAGCGTGACTCCTCCAGAATTCCTTCACTTGGGCTGACACAGGCTGAACAACGCGCTGGGGGTGAGGTCAGCGTGCAGCTCGCCGCCGCTGGGTTACCAAGATGGCCGCCAGCTCCGGAGCTAGGCCGAAGCCACGGCCTTTCCCAAGGCCGTGGCTCGCTCTGCGTATAGCACGGTGCAGACAACTAATCGATAATGAAAATCGTTGACAATGATTTTCATTATCGATTAATCGTTTCAGCCCTAGTCATGACATCCAGTCAGGATATCACAACCACTTTGCTGACGTAATTTTGCTATATGGCGGGCGGCGAGTGGTTAAGGTTGATGTTGCCTGCTGTAGATGGAGATCTGCTCTGTAAACATATGTATTTTAATCACTTCCAGCCCGTAGGACATCATATGATGTCCTGGACTTTGAGTGGAGATATCTGAAAAATGCCTGCTGCTCCCACTCCCATCCTGCTGCTGCCCTCCGGTGTTTCTTTAGGCTTGCCCCTTCGAACGGCCAACCGGAGAATGAAACTGCTGGCGGTTTACTATAGAGCGGGCCAAATGGTCCCCGGCCACCTCTTTGATCTTCGGAGGCTGGAAGCGACATCATGACCTAATTTCCATCGCTTACAGATTTAAACCCTGACAATTATTTGGGTTACAAGTAGGGCTGCAACCAACGATTATTTTCATATAATCGATTAGTTGGCTGATTATTGTTTTGATCGGTTAATAACCTTAAAAAAAAAAGTGGGTCAAATTGACGTTCATTGTGTATGTGATTTTTGATCAGAAATTAAGTGAAAATTTCAAACAAAATTCTTTCATTCAGCAAACATTCTCATCTGAAAATTGATCCGTGTGGCCAGCATAAGGCTCGGTACACACCTATGCAGTTTGCTTTTGATCTGTTTCTGCAGTGCTTTTTGCTGTGCGTTTTTTGATTTTTGCGCACACGATTTTACTGCAATTTAGCATTTTTTGGGCAGATTAAAAAACACAAATTGCTGCAAAAACGCATTACATTATTTTCTGCAACTTCTCCATTGAAGTATATTGAACCAAAAAAGCACCGTTTTGCGTTAAAAGTCCCTGACCCTTTACAAATATGCAGCGGCTGAAAAAAAGCACAGATATGAACGTGTATCATAGCAAACCATGTAAATGAAATGTAGAGCTTTTCTGCAAAAAGCACCAACAAACATATAGATATGAACCAGGTCTAAGACGTTTAGTAACATAATGGGGTTAAAAAGACTAAAATTAGCCCTTTATAGTACAAAAAAGCAGATAATCACTACTGGAAGGGGTTAATTTTTTTAATGTAGAACAGTGAAAGTAATTTACAGTAGTGATTATAGTACAAAAATATAAAGGGCTCATTTTTTAATTTTTTTTTTAACCCCATTATGTTACTGGCCGATTAATCGATTATGAAAATAGTAATCGATTAATTTCATAATCGATTCGTTGTTTCAGCCCTAGTTACAAGCCTAGGATCGTGGTGTGTGTGTTTGTTTTTTTGTTTTTTTTATTCTCAGGTTTTTCAGCCTGGAGGAGAGATCTGGGGACTTATAGGCCCCAAATCTCTCTGTAAAGAGGACCTGTCATGTCCTATTACAAGGTATGTTTACATTCCAAACCACACGTGAGGTATAGTACTGAAATTTTTTTGTGTGCGCAATTTTAAATTGTGGCGCGTTGGGTATATATTTACATCTCGTAACATCTTTCACATGCTACAAAAAAAGTAAGCTTACATTCGTTTTTTTTTTTTTTATTTTTTTTTTTTATTGCGTTTGAAAGATTCTTGCGGAAATGCCATGCGACTTAAAAAATTGCAACTGCTGCCATTTTTTTCCCTAGGGTCTCTGCTAAAAAAAAAAAAAAATATATATATATATATATATATATATATATATATATATATATATATATATATATATATATATATATATATATATATATATATAATGTTTGGGGGTTTTGAGTACTTTTCGAGCAAAAACTTTTTACATGTAGGAGCAGAATGCCAGAATTGCCCAGTATGGAAGTTCAGATAAAAATACAAGCGTGCACACTGGCCCCCCTAGTGTAACACCGTTTTAATAAATAAAATACAGATGACTGATCCTTGTACACTCATTGTGTAGATTAATACAAGTGAGTCTTTACAGGCTGTGGTGGCTCTCCTGAGTCCAGGGATCCAAGCTGGATTTTATTTATTAAACATTGTTCCACTAGGAGCCGGTGCGCTCTCTTGTATTTTTATCTTTTCAGCTATCCGTTTTCCTGCTAGGTGATAGAGCAGCACTGCTCACCTAGCTACACCCCGCTGGTTTAACCCCTTCCTTTGAGCCATTAAGATTTTAACTGGTCTTTAATCGTACATCAACTTCATCAACACATTATTGTGGTACTATGGCTTTAATATTCATGTTGTCAGTTTAATTGCCTTCATTAATTATTTGGACTTCAGTGCTTTTGGTGTTTTTATATACTTTTATGGAAGTTATAAATGTCGTCTTGTTTTCAGGTGAAAACTTTCCCCTTTTCTATACAGCAGCTGTCAGTCTAGTTAAAGTTGACCTTTTCATTCCTTAGCTAAAAATCACTTCAGCATGCATCGTGCGAATATGAAATCGCATTCCATTTTTTATTAAAACCTTTTTTTCTTTCACTTGCAACTACTTTTTTATTTTTTTCCCCCCTCTTAGATGATGTGCACTGTTGCATGTTCCAGGAAGTAAAGGGAGATGGACTAATCTCCCATTTAGTCAAAATGCCCACTGTGACAGATGCAATTGACAGGGGACTACAGGGTACAGCCTACTGACTATAGGCCCTGCCTTTTTTGAAGCGGCTCTATTCTTTGGGAGGTGTGTTGCCTGGGGGACCTTTTTGGAGTGGGTTTGCTTTCAATTTGGTCCTATGTCTCCCTAAAACCCAGACTCTGGGAACCTAGTACCTGGATACAGATTTGGGGCCTCTGTGCCCAAACCAGCAATGACTGCTTCACCCCTCTCCCCTCCTAGACTCTGAATAGATGTTCATATAATACTCTCAAAACAACCTGATGCTAGTGTCTCCTGCTATGTGTAATCTGTTTATTAAGGTGTCTTTCACTGATTGTATAATTCCCTATTGTGTGAATCCCTATTAATAGAGTCTCCTTTTTGTTTCGGTCTGTCTGCTAGTATTGTGTTCATTTTTATTATTATTATACAGGATTTATATAGCGCTGACAGTTTACACAGCGCTTTACAACATTAGGGTAGACATTACAATACAATTCAAGACGGAGAATTGGAGGGCCCTGCTTGTTAAAGCTTACAATTTAGGAGGGAGGGTCAAGTTATACAAAAGGGTAATAGCTGTGGAGGATGAGCTAATGGAGAAAATAGCGCAGTTGCTAGATGGAGGCAAAAGGGGCTTCTCTGAAGAGGAAAGTTTTCAGGGATCGCCTAAAAGTGGATAAATTTGGAGACATTCTGACAGATTGGGGTAGTAAGTTCCTGAGAATGGGCGAGGCTCGGGAGAAGTCCTGGAGGTGGATATGAGAGGAGGTGAAGAGGGAGCTAGAGAGCAGGAGGTCTTGGGAGGAACGAAGTAGGCGATTAAGTTGGTATTTTGAGACTAGGCTACTGATGTAGCTGGGGGCAGAGTTGTGGATGGCTTTGTAAGTAAGTGTTAGTATTTTGAATTTAATTCGTTGGGCAAGTAGCAGCTAATGGAGGGATTGGCAGAGGGGGGTAGCAGGCACTGTGCGGTTTGTAAGGTGGATGAGTCTGGCAGCAGCATTCATGATGGACTGAAGCGGGGATAGTCTATTTAAAGCTAAGCCAATGAGGAGGGAGTTGCAGTCATTTCATCTTGTTACCCAACTTTTGTGGGATGTTTGCAGGGCTGAAACAACTAGTCGATTAATCGATTATGAAATCGATTACTATTTTCATAATCGATTAATCGGCTAGTAACATAATGGGGTTAAAAAAAAAGTAAATTAGACCTTTACAGTATAAAAAGAGCAAATAATTGCTACTGTAAATATTACATTCACAGTTCTACAGTAAAAAAAATTAACCCCTTAAAGTAGTGATTACCTGCTTTTTTATTTTTTTTTATTTTTATTTTTTTTACTATAAAGAAAAGGGCTAGTTTTAGTCTTTTAATCCCATTATGTTAATAAATGTCTTAGACCTGGTTCACATCTATGTGTTTATTGGTGCTTTTTGCAGAAACAGTTTATTTACATGGTTTCCTATGGGACATTTTTTCAGCCACTGCGTATTTGGAAAGGGTCAGGGACTTTTAAATGCAAAACGGTGCTTCTTTGGTTCAATATACTTCAATGGAGAAGCTGCAGAAAAACATTTAATGCATTTTTTAAGCAATTTGTGGTTTTTAATCTGCCCCAAAAAAATGCAAATTCACGTGCATAGAAATCAAAAAGCACTGCAGAAACCGCTCAAAAGAAAACTGCATAGGTGTGTCTGAATGAAAACCACATACACTGTCTGAAAATTACTTTGACCAAGCAGTTTTCTATTTCCAAATTTTCGCATCACTATGTTTAAAAATGAATGTCAATTTGACCCACTTATTTTTTTTTTTTTTTTTTTTTTTTTTTGAATGTCATTAACCGATTAATCGATTGTTAGTTGCAGCCCTAGATGTTTGTGTTTGCTAGTTGTTAGGTGACTAGTTCATTTAGCCTTGTATTTGCCCAGCAGTCTTTCAAATGCAATTTTGTGGGAAAAAATACACTTCAATAAATAAAAAAACTGTAAAGTTAGCACAATTTATTTTTTGTTTTAATGGGAAAGATGATACGCCACGAGAATCGTGATCTATCTGATTTCTCAAGTAAATTGGACACTAACCACCAATGCCATATCTTTTCAAATTTCTTAAGACATCTTCTATGTTTAAAAGTCCGTTCCTCATCTTAAATTACCGTAAGATTAATTGCATTAATCCACTGATCTGTCATTGGAAAGTTGTATATACATTTTTGCAATATAAGTTTACATGCCATGTACATGGTTCTCAGCCACATCACCTGCACTTCAACTGGGAGAGTATCTTCCGGCATAACCCCTAACAATGCTATTTTAGGGTCAGGCTGTCTGTGTGGCGCACAAGGAGTTCAGAGTATCAAATATGGACTTCCAGTAGTGATGCAGTTTGGGGCAATGCCGCAACATATGTATAAGTGTACCAGTTCCGTTTATGCATCTTAGGTAATTCGATGTATTTGCTTTACCCCAGAAATACAGTTTTAAAGGAGTATAGTGAGCTCTATGGATACTAAATAGTTGAGCCAAACGCTGTGCTGAGGATAAGGATACCTTTTTTTTTTTTAAAGGCTTGCCCCCATTCCTTATCACTAAGTGTCTCTAGGTCTCTTCCCCACTGCCCAAAGCTACCTTCTTGTGAATTGATTCTTGTTATTGTTTTAATATAATATATCTTTCCCATTAGTCCCTGTTTAGCACATCTAGCAGTACCTGCCATAGCCATAATTGATGAAGGATTATATTTTAATATAAAGGTCTTTGCTTGGGTCTGCAAGGCATGCTGTAGCTGTAGGTGTTGAAAAAATAATTTATTAGACAAATATATTTCTCTGCCAATTTGTCAAATGATTGCAGAATGTCATTGTCCTAGAGTTGGCTAAGAAACAAAATTCCTGCCTTTTTTTCCACACCTCCCAAAATTTTTCAGTTTCACCACTTCAGGCAGTTGTAGATTATTCCATATGGGCATGTATTGTGTATAGCCCTCATAATGAATTTCTTGTTGAACAGTGGTCCAAGTCCTATGTACCAAGTGGAATGTGGGATAACTACATTGTTAAAAAAATTGTAAAAATGTTGTATTGGATCCTCACAATCTTTAGTATTCCATCCATTTAATCACTGAAGTTGAGATGCCGGATAATAAAGCCTGGCGTTGGGGACAGACAAACCTCCTTCATCCGTTGGCAGCTGCAAAGTTTCCAGGCTGATCCGAGGTTGTTTATATCTCCATATAAGATCTCTAAACATGGTATCTACTTGTTTAAATGATTTATGTGGTAACCATATGGGGCAGTTATGTAGAAAGTATAATTGTGGCCTCCAAATCCTCTATCAAATTGGCTTTACCTGTTACTGTCAAAAGCAATTTACTCCAGATTTTCACCGCTTGCCCAAGCCTCTTAAGTAGTGGGCACAAATTCCTCTCCACATAATCACACATTTGTGATGTGACATGTACCCCTAGATATTTAAATGTAGAAACTACAGCTATCTGAGAACCAGAAATTGGCAGATTGGTCACCAAGGGGTCCACTGGTAAAAGTAATGACTTATCCCAATTTTATCTTAAAGCCTGAAAAACTAGCCATATGTATTAAAGACATTACTGCCTCCAATGAAGATGAGGTATCTCACAGAAATAGAAATGCATTATCCACATATAAACTGATTTATATGTCTCCCCATAGAGTTACAAAACACAATAATATAACGGCTAGAGGCAGCCAATGGTTCTAAAGCAAACAGGTTATAATGGTCATCCCTGTCCTGTACCTCATTGTAGTGAGAACGGTTCTGATATATGTCCATTTACCTGCACCCGTGGCACTAGGGCAGTATAAAGAAGTTGACTCCATCTTATAAACTGGTGTCCAAAACCTAATTTTTGTAAGCAATACCACATAAAGTCCCATTCTATGCTATCAAAAGCTTTAGGGGCAGTAAGTGACAATATGTAGCTGTTTTACCCATGTTTTCAGTTGGGACTTGTAAGCGCCTTATACGTGGACCCATTTTGGAATAAAGCCTGATTGATCCTTATGCACTATCTTAGAAATTACTTTTATCAATCTAGTGGCTAATACTTTTGCCAATAACTTCACGTCTGAGATAAGTAATGAAATTGGGCAATATGATTCAGAGATGCTAGGGATTTTATCTTCTTTCTTTTTTTTTTTTACAACACTATAATAATTGCTTCATTCATATAAGGTGGCAAATAACCACTTTCAAATGCTGTATTAAAGACCTCCAACAATTCTACACCAATAACCTTGTAAACCTCCCCTGGTAACCCATCTGCATCTGGGGCTTTATTAGGTGAATTAGCGGCGACTATTTGAAGTTCTTCTAGTGACGGCTTGGTCCAGCATCTCCCTATCACTCTAATAATTCTACTAAAGTAATGGAATTCAAAAAAAGTTTCAAGTCGGTTTCCTTATAGCTGATGAGATCTCCAAAGTTGTTCACGTAGTTTCAGTAGGAGAAATTTGTAATTCCACTACTTGTGACATTGCTTTTAGGATTTTACAATTTCAGACAAAAGCTGACCTGTCTTTTCCCTTCCTCAAAATAAGGTTGCTGAAGGAAAACATGTTTCTGCTCTGCTTTTTTATGAGATACCGGAATATATATGTATTAATAGTGCCATAAGTCAAAATATCAAGCTTTATTTTCTGTTTTTGAAGGAAAAAGGTCAAACCAATAAGGGGTTGACTTTCCAAAAAGTACTGCTATGAGTTACATTTTTAAAGTCCTTGTAAGAACCAATGGGAATGATCAGACTATCCTATAGTTGCATATGTAGCTTCAGATATGACAGTTAATATCATTGATGTAGCCAATGCCATGTCTATTCTGGATAAAGTCCCATGGGTGCTAGAGAATAGAGAAGCAGGAACATGCTCTCTTTAGGATGCAGCACTCTCCAAACATCCATAAAGCCTATCTCCCGGATATACCCAGAAAAAGGAGTACATGCAGAAGTTCCTGGAGTTGTACCCAGGCTAAATCTAAGGAAGGATAAAGATAATTATTAAAATCTCCTCCTATTAGCCAGGGAACTTCCATTTTGTTGCACGTAAAAATTTAATAGGTCTTTAAGTACCTCTGAGGAATATGTTGTTGTTTTTTTTTGGGGGGGGGGGGGGGGGGTAGGATATATGCTAGGACATATTATTTTCTATACAATGTACAGTATAGAAAAATATAGCAACCTTTTGTGTCCGTATGAACCTGCCTACAGCAGAAACCTAATTAATTTGCTAACAATATAGATAGTCCTCTAGAACAAAATTTTCTTTGAATTTAGGAGCCGGTTAAAAAAGTAAGGAGCCAGTTTTTTTTTTTTTTTTTTTTTTTTTTTTTTTTTTTTACAGTGGTATGGATTGTTGGCTCCCGGGGTAAGGCCACTCATTTTCACCCCCTATCCCTAACTCACAATGGAGCACCCAGTCAATAACTCCAATGAAACGCTGTTTCAGAGTAAGGCTGGCAACAGATGGAACTGGCTGGCACTGGCAGGTGGCACTGACAGGAACGTGGAACTGCCAGATGGCACTGGCAGGTTACACTGGTTGGAACTGGCAGGTGGCACTATTGGCACTGGCAGGTGGCCCTGGTTGGTGATGGTAGGTGGCCCTGGTTGGCGGTGGCACTAGTTGTCACTGGCAGATGGCACTGATTGGCGGTTGCACTGATTGGTGGTGGCACTGGCAGGTGGAACGTGGCAGTGGCACTGGCAGGTGGCACTGGTTGCCACTGGCAGGCACGTGGAACTGCCAGATGGCATTGGCAGGTGACACTGGTTGGCATTGGCAGGTGGCACTGGTTTTGGCTCTGGCACATGGCACTGATTGGCAGGTGGCACTGGTTTGGAAGTGGCAGGTGGCCCTGGTTGGTGGTGGCACTAGTTGTTACTGGCAGATGGCACTGATTGGCGGTGGCACTGGTTGGTGTTGGCAGGTGGCACTGATTGGCACTGATTGGCGGTGGCACTGATTGGCGGTGGCACTGATTGGCGGTGACATGGGTTGGTGGTGGCATGTGGCACTGGTTGGTTGCAGGTGGTATTGATTGGCGGTGGCACTGGTTGGTGGCACTGGTTGGTGGCACTGGTTGGCGGTGGCACTGGTTGGCGGTGGCACTGGTTGGCGGTGGCAGGTGGCACTGGTGGTGGCAGGTGGCACTGGTAGGTGGTGGCAGGTGGCACTGATTGGTGGCACGGATTGACGGTGACACTCGGCACTGGCAGGTGGCACTGGTAGTGGCAGGTGGCACTGATTGGTGGTGGCAGGTGGCACTGGTTGGTTGCAGGTGGTATTGATTGGCGGTGGCACTGGTTGGCAGTAGCAGGTGGCACTGATTGGTGGCACTGATTGGCAGTGGCAGGTGGCACTGATTGGCGCTGGCAGGTGGCACTGGCAGGTTTCACACGGAGCACTCTGTTACTGAAATGTAACAGAGGAGCTGTCAGAATTGAGATTAATGTCGGAATGGGCGGGGCCCGGCTGGGTGGGCAGGATTCAGCAGCTATCAAACACCAGCCAACGATTGGGCTGCTTAAGAAAAGGGACGGGGCCACATACACGTAGCGGCCCGCCCAGGTCCCATTGGCTGGTGTTTGATAGCTGCTGGCTCCCGCCCACCCCAACATCAGGCTGAAATCTGACAGATCCTCCTCTCTCAGTTGCTTGTCAGTTTCACACACTTAGTGCGGCGTCGCTGAGTGTGGAGGAGGGAGCAGGACGGCAGTCAGTGTTATGCTCTGCATGTCTGGGGCATCAATAGTGAGTGGGCTGGTGGCAGCTTAGGCGCCAGGTTGCGAATTCTTGTTGCATTGGCGCCTGGGGTTTGTTGAGCCCTGCTCTAGAATATGTAGAATGGTATTGTCTTTTATATTGCGCTTGTTTCAGATCATTTTAATTTTATGTATATTTAAGTGGGCCTCCTGTAGGCAGATAATAGAGGAAGACAATTGTTTCAATGTAGTGAACATTTAGTTGTGCTCATAAGTATACACACCCTGGCAGAATTTGATTTCATTTTTCAGAGAATATGAATAACACATAAATTTCTTTCACTCATGGTTAGTGTTTGGCTTAAACCATTTATTTGCAATCAACTGTGTTTACTCTTTTTTAAAATCATAATGGCAACAGAAACTACCCAAATGACCATGTTCAAAAGTTTACATACCCTGGTGATTTTGGCCTGATAACATGCACACAAGTTGACACAAAGGGGTTTGAATGGCTATTAAGCCTGGGTTCACACTAGTGCGATCTTGGAGATCGCATATGATCAGCACCTGCGGCTCTGAGCAATGTGTTTTTCAGCTATACAGTTGTATGGCTGAACCCACATTGGATTTGCACAGAAAATAGTCCAGGGAGTTTTTTCCCCCCACACTAGAATCAGATCGCATGGGCGTTCTCACCTATACGATCCGATTCCTGTGCGAGTTCACAGTTCGCCCTGTGATCTGTGAACTAAACTAGGGGTGTCATTAACCACTTGCCGATGTACGTCGACAGAATGGCTCGGGCAGGCATATGGGCGTACCTGTACGTCCCTGCCTTCCCGCGGGTGGGGGGCCCGATCGGGCCCCCCCCCCCCGGTGCCAGCGGCGGTCGGTATCCGTTCAGGAGCGATCCGGGATGAGGGGGCGGCCATTCGTTCATGGCCACCCCCTCGCGATCGCTCCTGACGAATGGAAGTGAGGCGTGACATCACTTCCTCTCCTGTAATGTAAACACAGGCAGAGGAAGTGATGTAATCTCTCCTCCGTGTCGGTATTTTTCGCTCCGGCACCGAGGAGAGAGGATCGGTGAGTTGCACCAACACGACACTACACAGTAGAACATGCCAGGCACACTCTCACCCCCCCAATCACCCCTGCACCCCCAGTCACAGTGACACCAATTGCATTTTTTTTTTGCATTGGTGTCATTTGTGACTGTACAAACTGTTAGGGCAGTTAGGCTTAGCCCCCTTTAGTTCTAAGGTACCCCCCCTAACCCCACCAATAAAGGTTTAACCCCGTGATCACCCCCCGTCGCCAGTGTCACTAAGGCTGGGTTCACATTGCAGCGGTTTATGAGAACGGATGTGATTCGCACCGCACTGCAGTGCAAATCACATCCGATCTCTGTGATTCGAGTTCAGCCATACAGATAGTATGGCTGAATTTGCGTCGCACCCGCCGCAAATTCGCACGGGACCCTTTTTTTGGTCCGCAGCAGAATCGGATCGCATGGGTGTTCACACCATGCGATCCGAGTTTGCAGATCGCACTGCGATATGCGAACTGATCTGGGGGTGTCATTAACATTTCACTGACACTCCCAGCAGTTCGCATAGAGCAGTGTGAACTGCCGCCGGGAGGCATGCGATGCGGGAACCCGCCGCGGATTTGTGGCGTTCCTGCATCGCTCCAGTGTGAACCCAGCCTAATAAGCGATCATTTTTCTGATCGCTGTATTAGTGTCACAGGTGACGCTAGTTAGGCAGGTAGGTATTTAGGTTCGCCGCAGCTTTTTATAGCGCCAGGGACCCCCATATACTACGGCATAAAGCCCCCTGATTGCCCCCTAGTTTAACCTTTCACCATATAACTGTTACAGGTGACGCTGGTTGGTTAGTTATTTTTTTATAGTTTCAGGGCACCCGCCATTTATTACCTAATAAAGGTTTAACCCCCCCATCACCTGGCGGGTGATATAAGTTTGAGGGTCAGATAAGGTCTGCATCGCCCCAGGCAGCGTCAGGTTAGTGCCAGTACCGCTAACACCCACGCACAAAGCATACACCTCCCTTAGTAATATAGTATCTGATCAGATCTATATTAGCGTCGCCAGCAGTTTAGGTTTCCCAAAACGCATTGTTAGCGGGATCAGCCCAGATACCTGCTAGCACCTGCGTTTAGCCCCTCCGCCAAGCCCAGACCAGCCCACCCAAGTGCAGTATCGATCGATCACTGTCACTTACAAAACACAACACACATAACTGCAGCGTTTGCAGAGTCGGGCCTGATCCCTGCGATCGCTAACAGTTTTTCTTGTAGCGTTTTGATACAGTCGCTGACAGCCTACGTGCTTTTTTACCTGTGAGTCTCACTAGTGTACCCCTAAATTTAGGGGTGTCTACTTTCCAAAATGGGGTCATTTGGGGGGGGGGGGGGGTTTGTGCCATCTTGGCATTTTATGGCCTTCAAAACTGTAATAGGTAGTGAGGAGTGAAGTCAAAAATTTACGCCCTTAGAAAGCCTGAAGGCGGTGCTTGGTTTTCGGGGCCCCGTACGCGGCTAGGCTCCCAAAAAGTCCCACATGTGGTATCCCCGTACTCAGGAGAAGCAGCAGAACTTATTTTGGGGTGTCATTTCACATATGCCCATAGCATTTGTGAGCAATATATTATTTAGTGACAACTTTGTGAAAAAAAAATAAAAATTAATAAAAGTTTGTAATTTTCCCGCAACTTGTGCCAAATATAAAATATTCCATGGACTCAACATGCCTCTCAGCAAATAACTTGGGGTGTCTACTTTCTAAAATGGGGTCATTTGTGGGGGTTTTGTGCCATCTTGGCATTTTATGGCCTTCAAAACTGTGATAGGTAGTGAGGAGTGAAATTACAAATGTATGCCCTTAGAAATCCTGAAGGCGGTGCTTGGCTTTCGGGGCCCCGTACGCGGCTAGGCTTCCAAAAAGTCGATCACATGTGGTATCCCCGTACTCAGGAGAAGCAGCAGAATGTATTTTGGGGTACAATTCCACATATAACCATGGCATGTGTGAGCAATATATCATTTAGTGACAACTTTGTGTAAAAAAAAAAAAAAAAAAAAAAAAATTTTTTTTTTTTTTTGTCATTATTCAATCGCTTGAGGCAAAAAAATAAAATATTCAATGGGCTCAACATGCCTCTTATCAATTTCCTTAGGGTATCTACTTTCCAAAATGGGGTCATTTGGGGGGGTTTTGTACTGCCCTGCCATTTTAGCACCTCAGGAAATGAGATAGGCAGTCATAAACTAAAAGCTGCGTAAATTCCAGAAAACGTACCTTAGTTTGTAGATGTGACAACTTTTGCGCAAACCAATAAATATACAGTTATTGACTTTTTTTTTTTTTACCAAAGACATGTGGCTGAATACATTTTGGCCTAAATGTATGACTAAAATTGAGTTTATTGGATTTTTCTAATAACAAAAAGTAGAAAATATCATTTTTTTTTTTCAAAATTTGCGGTCTTTTTACGGTATTATATCGCAAAAAATAAAAATCGCAGAGTCAGTCAAATACCTTTTAAAAGAGGGCTCTATTTGTGGGCAAAAAAGGACGCAAATTTTGTTTGGGTACAACATTGCATGACCGCGCAATTACCAGTTAAAGCAGCGCAGTGCCAAATTGTAAAAAGACCTCTGGTCCTTGACCAGCAAAATGGTCCGGTCTGAAGGTGGTTAAATGTTAATGACAGATGCAGTGGTTCGCAGAAATCAGTGTGAACTGCGTGTGGGAGGGATGCAATGTGGAAACCAGTGCTGGTTCCCGCATTGCACATATGTGAACCCAGGGTAAAGGTAACCATCTTCACCTGTGATCTGTTGGCTTGTAATTAGTGTGTGTGTGTGTGTGTGTGTGTGTGTGTGTGTGTATAAAAGGTCAGGGAGTTTCTGCACTCCTGACAAACCCTTGCATCTTTCATCAAGTGCTGCACTGACTTACAGGAACTGGAGGCTATTTGCCAAGAGGAATGGGCAGCTTTACCAGCTGAGAAGATAGAGCCTCATCCACAAATGGCACAAAAAACTTCAAGCTGTCATTGATGTTAAAGGGGGCAATACACGGTATTAAGAACTGGGGTGTGTAAACTTTTGATCACGGTCATTTGAGTCGTTTCTGTTGCCTATGTGATTTTAACCACTTAAGCCCCAGACTGTTTGGCTGCCTAAAGACCAGAGGACTTTTTACAATTTGGCACTGCGCTGCTTTAACTGATATTTTTGTTATGAGAAAAATCCAATAAACTAAATTTTAGTCATACATTTAAGCCAAAATGTATTCAGCCACATGTTTTTGGTAAAAAACAAAAAACAAAACTTATGTTTATTGCTTTGTGCAAAAGTTGCAGCGTCTACAAACTAGGGTACATTATCTGGAATTTACAAAGCTTTCAGTCTGTCTGGCTCACACGTGTGGTATCCCCATACTCGGGAGAAGCAAAAGAATGCATTTTGGGGTGTAATTTCACATATGCCCATGGCATGTTTAATACTTAAGGACCAGGCCTCTTTTTCAGATTTGGCGTTTACATGTTTAACTAGATGCTGACGGCCAGGCGGCGCACCTATTGTGGCGGGAGGCCGTCATATGACGGCCTCCCATTTAAACAGGGAATGCGCGCGATCCCCTGTTTTTTCAGTGGCGGCGTGTCACGGAGACACCGCTCGCCACCGAAGGGGGTGAACAGCCATTGCTTATGGCTGTTTACCACGTGATCGGCCGTGATGAAGTCACGGCCGATCACAGATGGTCACACCCCGACTGCGCACGTCCCATGTGCGCGAGCGCGCTGCGCGTGCACGTCGGTGGTGGCGTGTTCCCCAGGAACACTGCTCGTCGCCGACACTGGTAAACAGCCATTGGCCGGCTGTTTACCCACGTGATCGGCTGTGATCTTTTCACAGCCGATCACTAAAATGTAAACAAACCGCGGTAACGAGATGTTACCGGGTTGTTCTCCTCCTCACACACCGATCGTGTGTGAGGAGGAGATTGCGGTAACATCTCGTTACTGCCTAGTGTACACCAATCGCACTGATTGCCTGCCCCCCCCCCCCCCCCCCCAATAAAGAGGACCTGTCACCACCCCTCATAGTACCTGTCAATCACAGTCCATCAGAGTACCTGTCCCGGCCCATCTGTGTACCCGAGTACCTGTCCCGGCCCATCTGTGTACCCGAGTACCTGTCACCGGCCCATCTGTGTACCCGAGTACCTGTCACCGGCCCATCTGTGTACCCGAGTACCTGTCACCGGCCCATCTGTGTACCCGAGTACCTGTCACCGGCCCATCTGTGTACCCGAGTACCTATTTGCAGCCCATGTCTCCTAGAATATACGTTGGGGGTGTTTGCTTTCCAAAATGGGGTCATTTTGTGGGTAATTTCACTGTCCTGGTGGTCCAGGACCTTCAAAAGTGTGGTAGGTAGGAATGAAATGAGATGTGTAATTTATGCTCCTAGAACGCCTGAACGTACTACTTCACTGTTCGGCCTCTCTATGTGGCCAGGCTGTGTAAAAGTCCTACACATGTGGTATCGCCATACTCGGGAGGAGTAGCAGAATGTATTTTGGGGTGTCATTTTTGCTATATACATGCTATGTGTTAGAAATATCTTATAAATTGACAATTTTGTGTAAAAAAAAAAAATGAGTTTTTTAATTTTTTTTTCCACATATTCCAATAACTTCTGGGAAAAAATTAACCATTCAAAAGACTCATTATGCCTCACAGATTATACATTGGGGTGTTTGCTTTCCAAAATGGGGGTCATTTTCTGGGAAATTCCATTGTCCTGGTACTCCAGGGCCTTCAAAAGTGTAATAGGTGGTTGAGAAATGAGATGGGTCATTTTTGCTCGTAGAAGGTCTGAAGGTACTACATCAATGTTAGTGCTCTGTATGTGAAAGTCTCACACATGTGGTATCACCATACTCTGGAAGAGTAGCAGAATGTATTTTGGGGTGTAATTTGTTGTATGCATATGCTGTGTGTGAGAAATAACCTGATAATATGACAATTTTGTAAAAAATAATAATAAAAAAATCTTCATTTTGCAAAGAATTGTGGGAAAAAATTACAACTTAAAAAAACTCATCATGCTACTTACTTAATACCTTGGAATGTCTACTTTGTAAAAAGGGGTCATTTGGGGGGTATTTGTACTTTCCTGACTTGTTAGTGTCTCAAGAAATGAGGTACACCTGATGTACTGAAGGTCTGATCAGATGTGATCAATTTTCAGTGATTGGCACCATAGTTTGTAGACTCTATAACTTTCACAAAGACCAAATAATATACACTAATGTGGGTTATTTTTACCAAAGATATGTAGCAGTATAAATTTTGGCCAAAATGTATGAAGAAAAATAACTAATTAGCAAAAATTTATGACCGAAACAAAGAAAAAGGCATTTTTTTCACAAAATTTACGTTTTATTTTATTTATAGCACAAAAAATAAAAAACCCACTAGTGATTAAATACCACTAAAAGAAAGCTCTATTTGTGTGGAAAAAAGGACGCAAGTTTCATATGGGTACAGTGTTGGATGACTGAGTAATTGTCATTCAAACTGTGAGAGCGCTGAAAGCTGAAAATTGGTCTGGTCTGGTAAGTGCACTCTAGTGAGGTGGTTAAAACAGTTTTTTTTTTTGCTAGAAAATTACTTGGAACCCCCAAAAATTATATTTTGTTTTTTTTCTAACAGCCTAGAGAATAAAATGGCGGTCATTTCAATACTTTTTTTCACATCGTATTTGCGCAGTGATCTTACAAGCACACTTTTTTTGGAAAAAATTCACTTTTTTGAATAAAAAAAATAAGACAACAGTAAAATTAGCCCAATTTTTTTATATTGTGAAAGATAATGTTGCGCCAAGTAAATTGATACCCAACCCAACGCTTCAAAATTGCACCCGTTTGTGGAATGTCGTCAAACTTTTACCCTCAAATCTCCATAAGGGACATTTAAAAAATTCTACAGGTTGCATGTTTTGCGTTAGAGGAGGTCTAGGGCTAGAATTATTGCTCTCTCTACCGATCGCGGCGATATCTCACGTGTAGTTTGCCCGCCGTTTTAATATGCGGGCGCTACTCACGTATGCGTTCGCTTCTGTGCGCGAGCTCGTTGGGAGGGGGGGGGGGTTGTTTAAAAAAAAAAATTTTTTTCTTATTTACTTATTTATTTTACTTTTGATTTTATTTTTACACTTTAAAAAAAAAAAAAAATAATGAATGGATCACTTTTATTCCTATTACAAGGAATGTAAACATCCCTTGTAATAGAAAAAAGCATGACAGGTCCTCTTAAATATGAGATCTGGGGTCAAAGTCCTCAGACTTGGACTTAAATGCAATTAAAAAAAAAAAAAAAAATGTCATTTTAAAAAATGACATTGAAAAAAAATATATACCTTTTTTTTTAAGAGGTATGGGCGGAAGTAACGTTTTGACGTAGTTTCCGCTCTCCTATGGTATAGAGATGAGTGGGGGACATCTTGGCCTCACTCGTCTCCATACCCAGCAGCAAGAAGGACCTGATCGGCTCCGGTAAGCGGTGGAGGGCGCGGGTGAGCGGCGGGAGGGGGGGTGGCACCTCTCCCGCCGCCGATAACGGTGATTTTGCCGCAGAGACCACTGTTATCGTACACAGGACCGCCTCCTGTAAAGAGGGATACCTTGGTTGTGGCAGCATCTGCACAACATTTTTTGCACAGCTTATGTCACACGTCACCAACTCTTCTAACCACTTGAAAACAAAGCCCTTTCTGACACTTTTGGATGAACAAAATTTTTTTATTTTTTTGCAAGAAAATTTACTTCAGACCCCTAAAAATTATATATTTTGTTAAAGCAAAGGCCCTACAGATTAAAATGGTGGTGTTTTTTTCTTCACAGTATTTGTGCAGCGATTTTCAAACATTTTTTTGGGTAAAAAAATACTTCTTTAATTTTAATGCACTAAAACAAACACTATATTGCCCAAATATTTGATGAAATTACAAAGATGATCTTGGGCCGAGTATATGGATACCAAACACGACATGCTTTAAAATTGCGCACAGACGTGCAGCTGCGACAAACTGCATACATTTTTAACAGCCTTTACAGGTTACCACTTTAGATTTATAGAGGAGGTCTTCTGCTAAAATTACTGCCCTTGATCTGACCTTTGCGGAGTTACCTCACATGCATGGTGCAGTTGCGGTTTACATATGACGCCAGACCCATGCTTGTGTTCGCCTTTGTGTGAGAGCAGGGGGGACAGGGGTGCTTTTTAAAAAAATTTATAATTTTTTAATCATTTTTATTCTCTCCGGGAATGTAAATCTCTCCTATGATAGCAATAGGTAGTGTCGGGTTATATATATATAATTACAGGGCTCGACAAAACCCGGGCGCCAGGTCGCATTGGCGACTAGAATTAGCGACTGGCGCCTGGGGCAGCACAGGTGGGGGTATCCTGTCTCCGTGGACCCCCCCCCAGCGTGATTGCGTCGGGCCGCACCGCCAGTGGCCGGTAATTGAGCCCCCGCCTTTGAGGCCTTCTGTGATGCTATTCCCTTCTGTGATCCTATTCCTTCTGGAATCTGGCGCCCTCTTGTGGTGGCCGTTGGAATTACAACCATTAATGGTTCTCCTTCCATTTACTTAGAACACCTAAACATTACATACATATATACACACATATATATACACACACACACATATATATATATATATATATATATATATGTGTGTGTGTGTGTGTATGTGTGTGTGTGTGTGTATATGTGTGTGTGTGTGTATATGTGTATGTGTGTATGTATGTGTGTATGTGTGTATGTGTGTATGTGTGTATGTGTGTATGTATGTATGTATGTATGTATGTATGTATGTATTTAGGTGTTCTAAGTAAATGGAAGGAGATCCATTAGCATTTATATATATATATATATATATATATATTACTCATACATACATACATACATACATACATACTTTTTTTTTCTTTTTTATTCTAACATCCTAGAGAGTAAAAGCACACTTTTTTTGGGGAAAACATAATTTATTTAATAAAAAAAAATATGACAACAGTAAAGTTAGCCCAATTTTTTTTTTATATTGTGAAAGATAATGTTACGTCGAGTAAATTGATACCCAACATGTCATGCTTCAAAATTGCGCCCGCTCATGGAATGGCGACAAACTTTTACCCTTCAAAATCTCCATAGGCAACGTTTAAAAAATTCTACAGGTTGCACGTTTTGAGTTACAGAAAAGGTCTAGGGCTAGAATTATTGCTCTTACACTACCGATCGCAGCGATACCTCACATGTGTGGTTTGAACATCTCTTTCATATATGCGTTCGCTTCTGCACGCATGCTTGGCGGGACAGGGCGCATTTAAAAAAAAATTTTTTTCTTATTTTAACTTTTATTTTTATTTTTTTTTCACTGTTCTTTTAAAAAAAAAATGTGTGTCACTTTTATTCCTATTACAAGGAATGTAAAAATCCCTTGTAATAGAAAAAAGCATGACAGGTCCTCTTATATATGAGATCTGGGGTCAGAGAGACCTCACATCTCATATTTACACTAAAATGCAATTTAAAAAAAAATCGTCATTTGAAAAAATAAAATAAATAAAATGTCCCTCTAAGAGCTATGGGCAATGACTTGGAGACCGGTGAGGGGCTTGGAGCTATCTTCCCCTCACTCGTCTCCATGTCAGGCCAGGGACAGGTCCAGATCGCCGTCACGGACCTAACTTTTTTAGCTGGCTCCTAGATTCCAAGCAAATTTGTCAACCCCTGTGTGTGTGTGTGTGTGTGTGTGTGTGTGTATCTAGAGACTAATTAGCTGCTAGGATTACTTTTACATGAAAGCCTACCGCTGACTGAAAATAATGCCTAAACCTGCTAGTATAACCACTCAAAGTTCAGCAACATACCAGTACGTTGCTGGTCCTTGTTCGGCATATATTTTAATCTTTTAGAGATTGATTGGTGGGTATGCCCACCATTAGAATACCTCCCTTCATCCACCCACTTCTAATGATGGGCATACCTGCACCATTTTGTTTTCAACTGTGGTGGTGAAATCACCTCCTACAGCGCTGGAGTCATGGCTTTATGTATTCTGGGAGCAAATGCTGTCAAGACAAATAAATCAGTGCTGCAGCTGAATGGCCTAAAAATATAGGCCGAAGCATGGGTCATCTGCCCCAAAAGTTAGGAGAAAATCGCTCCTCCAACCCTGCTGCCAGCCCCATGGGATCAAACGCTCTTACTGCCAAGATAAATAAATCTGCGCTGCAGCTGAATGGCGTACCTGAAAACAGAAAAATGGTTAACAATAAAACACAGTAAAGTATAAAAAAACAAAACAAACCCTACCCAAAAAGCAAACTTTATAAAACATAACAATAAAACGTTGCAGAATAGAATACAGTAAAAAAATGCAGAACAATAGCGAGGATGGAGCGAGAACAAAAAAAAAAATAGTAGTAATTTTAATTTAAATCATTTTTTTTTTTTTTTTTTTTCATTCACCAATGCAAAGACAGGATCCTCGGGACAGGAGGGACAATAGCGGGTGTCACGCCTATATCCGTGCTTGCTGCAGAAACGACATCTTCTTTGGGGGGCTCGTTGGGTAAGGGTACTCAGGAGGACATACGGAAAATGCCTCCCATGCAGCCGAGTTACTGCATTTGGATTGTGAAGGTGATCTCTTCCTGGAATTTAACCACTTCAATACTGGGCATTTAAACACCTTCCTGCCCAGACCAATTTTGAGCTTTCAGCGCTGTCGCACTTTGAATGACAATTGCGCGGTCATGCTACACTGTATCCAAATGAAATTTTTATCATTTTTTCCCACAAATAGAGCTTTCTTTTGGTGGTATTTGATCACCTCTACGGTTTTTATTTTTTGCTAAACAAATAAAAAATTACCGAAAAATTTTTTAAAAAAAGTTTTTTTATTTATTTTTTTGTTTCAGTTTCAAAACTTTGTAAACAAGTACGTTTTTCTCCTTCACTGATGGGCACTGCTGGGGCTACACTGCATGGGCACTGCTAAGGTGGCACTGATGTGGCACCAATGATGTGGCGCGGATGGGCAGCACTGATAGCTGGCATGGATAGGTGGCACAGGTGGGCACTGATGGGCGGCATTGTATTATGTTATACTGTACTAATGGATGCCAGTCAGTGATGCCCATTGTGGGCACTGATTGGCATCCATTGTGGGCACTGACTGGCATCCCTGGTGGTCTAGGGAGGATTACCTTGTGCTGAGCATCCCTGGTGGTCTGGTGGCGTCCCTGGTGGTCCAGTGTGGGCATCCTGGGGGGGGGGGGGTTGCGCTGATGATCGATCAGCACAGACCCCCCCCCCCCCCCCCTGTCAGAGGAGCAGCTGATCGGCTCTCCTCTACTCGCGTCAGACGCGAGTGAGGAAAAGCCGATCACCGGCTCTTCCTATTTACACTGTTATCAGCCGTGATTGGACACGGCTGATCACGTGGTAGAGTCTCCGTCAGAGACTCTTTACCGAGATCATAGTTGCAGGGTGTCAGATTGACACCCGCAACAACGATCGTCGCGGTGCGCGCCCCCGGGGGTGCGCAGCTCCTCAAAATCCTGATCACGTCTTATGACGTCCGGTCAGGATTTTGAAACCACTTTGCAGCCGTCATTTGCCTATAGGGCGGGTCGGCAAGTGGTTAAGGAATAGTCCAACACATGAGCGTTCAGCAAAGCCAGTTGAAATAGACTCTTTCTTGTACTAACGTCTGGCCTTATGGGCAACTAGGTACGGCACCAACAACTGGTCGTTGAGGTCCACCCCTCCCATATTTTTGGTTATATTCGTGGACACAGAGGGGGTTTCTCCACAACACCAGTCACCGTAGTTATTTGGACCATCATCTGCCTGAAGGGAGGAAAGAATGAAGACATTCTTATTATCCATTCAATTCACAGTGAGCAAGTTATTACGCTTCAAGCAGGCTCTCTTCCCCCCCCCCCCCCCCCCCCAGCATAAGATGAGACTCTACAAGCCTCTGGGGTAAGCCCCAGCAATTGGGTCTCACGGTACCACATGCGCCAATCTGATGTTCAAACAAGTGACTAAAAAGTGGCATGCTCGTGTAATATTTGTCCACATACAAATGGTACTCCTTTCTGAATAAGGGTGACATTAAGTCCCACACAATCTTGCCTGCGCTCCCTATGTAATCTGGGCAGTTGAGCGGCTCTATGCCACTATCTCTTCCCTCGTAAACCACAAAACTATATGTATAGCCTGTGGCCCTGTCACAGGGCTTATACATCTTGACCCTGTATCTGACATGCTTGCTGGGAAGATACTGTTTGAAAGACAAGTGGCCAGAAAACTTAATCAGGGACTCATCAACGCAGACAAATTGATAGGGAGTAAATAAGTCTGTAAAATGGTAGTTGAAGTGGTTTACGAGGGGCCGAATTTTGTAGAGCCTATAGTATCCAGGGCCTTCACAAGGATGACAGAGTTCATTGTTGAAATGCATGAACCGCAAGATCTGCTCGTATCATGCCCTGGTCATGGAGGCAGAGAACGCGGGCATATGGTGAATTGCGTCACCAATATGACCCCAACTCGCTCTTTTTAGTTATGCCCATGAGGAGGGATAGGCCCAGGAAGGTCTTAAATTCAGAGACCGTAATTGGTCTCCAATCAATGGCAATGGTCAGCTGGGGATTAGCGGCGATGAATTGACCAGCATACAAATTCATTTTATCCACAATAGAGCTATAGAGTGAATCTTCGGTGAAAAACCGTGAATAAAAATCAAGTGACATAAAATCAACTGTTTCCACCAGAACTCTGGGTTGGCCAGTGAATGGGGGAAGTATGTGTGCTGCAGAAGTGGTGGGTGTCCAATTGGGATTGGCAAATGCAGCAGGAAGGGCACTATGGGCTTGACGAACCTGTCTTCTTGGTGGCAGCGGGACACTACTAGTGCTTGCTACCTCGTCAGCTTGAACTGCACTTTGACTACAGCCAGGGTGTACTAGGCCGCTGATGCTTGCCAGTTCAGCAGAAGGATGAGCGGCATTAGTACTTCTCTGCGCCATACGAGAGCCCTGCAGTTCTTGCACCTCAGCAATAGCAGAAGAAGATCGGGGTCTGGTACGCCTGACCTTGGCAGGGACCACAACTGTCATCAGAGCTATCTGTCATGGAGCCGCTGTGGTCTACAAGATCCTATTCTGAGCCTGAATCTGACAGATGAGTAACTTCCTCTTCATTATCTGTCATGCTCAGAAATGTGTAGGCCTGTTTACTATATCTTCGATTTGCCATTTTGTGCTCTAAATTTAGTGTTACACTAGTGAGACTCGGGTAAAAAAGCTCCTAGGCTGTCAGCAACTGTATCAAACTCTACCAAAAAAACAGTTTGCAATCGCAGGGATCAGGCCTGACTCTGTGAAAGCTGCAGTTATGTGTTTAGTGTTTTGTAAGTGACAGTGATTGATCAAAACGCAGGTGCTAGCAGGTATCTGGGCTAATCCTGCTAACACTGCGTTTTTAGGAACCTTAAACTGCTGGGGACGCTAGTATAGATCTGATCAGATATCGATCTGTTAAGACACTATACCACTAACGGAGGTATGCTGCGTGCGTGGGCGACGTAGACCCTATCTGACCCTAAAACCTAGCTGATATCACCCGCCGGGCGATCAGTGGGTTAAACCTTTATTGGGTAACAAACGGCAGGCATAAAAACGATCTAACCAGCGTCATCCGTAACACTTATATGGTGATCACCGGTGAAAGGGTTAACTTGGGGGCAATCGGGGAGTTAAAACCTTTACTAGGTAGTATATGGGGGGTATCGGACTCTATAAAAAGCGGACGGTGAACCTAAATAACTAACAGGCTAACTAGCGTCACCCGTGTCACTTATACGGCGATCAGAAAAAGGATCGCTTGGTGACACTGGCGACAGGGGTGAAAGGGTTAACTGGGAGGTGACCAAGGGGTTAAAACTTTATTGGGGGTTAGGGGGTACCCTAGACCTAAGGGGGGCTACCACTAACTGCCCCAACGCATAACCTTCACCAATGAAACCAATGCAGTGATCAGTAAAAATAAAAATAAAAAATGCTCTTGGTGTCACTGACAGGGGGTGCAGGGGTGTGATGGGGGGGGGGTTTATGTGCCTGTGTGTACTAATGTTAGTGTAATGTTGGTGCAAACTCGCAGTAGATGTCTTCTCTCCTCGGAAGCCAGAACAGAAAGGCTCCGTGAGGAGAGATGACATCACTTCCTCTGCTGCTGTTTACATTTCAGAATCAGAGGAAGCTTCTCATTCATCAGGAGCGATCGTGAGGGAGAGGCCATGAATCAGTGGCCTCCTACTCAGGACGGATCACTCCTGAAACAAAGCCGACCACCTCAGGCATGGGAGGGTGGGGAGTAGCGTATGGGTATGTTGCTCTGCCTGCCCGTGCCATTACGCCACAGTCTATCTGCGTGAGGTGGTCGGCAAGTGGTTTAAAAAGAGTAAACGCAGTTGTTTGATCATAAATAGCTTCAGCCAAACACTAAGGCCCCTTTCACACTGACGTCCCGTTCAGGCCCGCCTGTCAGTTTTTCAGGCAGACCTGAACGGGTGCTCCATAGAGCTCTATGGAGCGTCGGATGTCAGCGGTGACATGTCCGCTGACATCCGACCCGCTCCAATCTGAAAAAGTGTAACGGAGGAAAAAGCTATTTTTCCATCGGATCGGGTGACGACGGGCACTGCGGTCCGTCGTCATCCGATCTCCCATAGGGGAGAGCGGTGCTGTGACAGGTCTGTCCCTGCGCAGTGTGCAGAGAGGGACCTGTCATCTCCCTGCTCAGCGGGGATCGACCGAGTGATCCCCGCTGAGCAAACGGATATTCACGGGGCGGATCAGAACTGATCCGCCCCGTGTGAAAGGACCCTAACTATGAGTGAAAAAACGTTTGTGTTATCATTCATATTCTCTGAAAAATTTCCAAGAAATCATAAATTCTGCCAGGGTATGTTAACTTAGGAGTACAACTGTAGCTTGTCTTTTTACTGGGTCACTGTGCCCCCTAATAGTCCAAGATACTAATACTTGCGTTGAAACTGACATTGTTTTGTTTAATTTTTTTTTGGCTTGCATCCCTGGAAGAAATAATTCTTAACATTACAAGGGGGGTCATTTAAAGTTCTTTGTAACCTCCTGTGTTTCCTGGATAGTGAACATGGCATTCTTGGGGGGGGGGGGGGGTTGCAATGATTTCCTTTATTTACAGATATTTGTAAACTATATACTCTAACCTTGATAATCGTTACTGTCCATTTAATTTGTATTGCTTCATTCTAGCTGGCTTCCTGCCAGTATGCGCACTGACAGAAGAGACACCTGGGGCAGAATTCACAGGTGCTATCTGTGCCTCCTGTATCTATCGCTTGTGTGCCAGCTTTTCTAGAGATTCTAATATGATTCAATCGTCAAAGTAATTTTTTTTTCCCCACTCACTAACTTCATGATATACCTATAGAATGATAATTTTCCACATTCATTGTTGATGCAGTCAGTTTCTCTATAAAATGCTGAAATTTGTTCTCCTCTGGGGGTCTTGCAGTGTGGCTGGCATTTGCATGTGCTGAAAGGCAAATTTGAACTTAATGGAAACTTGTAAAGTAAGTTTTTCTCTGAGTTTTGCTGGGTTTGTCTCTCCCAAGTGGAAAATTACACAGATCACAAAACAATACTAAAATGGAACTTGACATTTTGTGTAGACTTGTATTATAAGTGTCTGACTTCTGTTTTAAACTGAATTGTTTCTTTTCGTTCTTTTTAAAGGAGAATAGTTTTGCGTACCCAAGTGTCAGGAAGTTTTAACGGTTAATGAAGCCAGTGATATCAATCAATATGACAGTGCCTCCAATATAAAATAATAAAATATAATTACACTGACCTAGTTAATAATTCCCTGAAATTTATGTGCTATGCAGATATTAAGCACAATAAAATAGTGTGTAAGTATAGACTGATAAAGGAAAAATAAATTAGAATTAGTTTACAATTAAGTTGCTAACAATCACGTATAGCAGCAGAATTATTAGTATGACATACAGTATCTCACAAAAGTGAGTACACCCTCATATTTTTGTAATTATTTTATTATATCTTTTCATGTGACAACACTGAAGAAATTACAATTTGCTACAATATAAAGTATTGTGAGTGTGCAGCTTGTATAACAGTGTAAATTTGCTGTCCCCTCAAAATAACTCAACACACAGCCGTTATTGTCTAAACCACTGGCAACAAAAGTGAGTACACCCCTAAATGAAAATGTCCAAATTGGGCCCAATTAGCCATTTTCCCTTCCTGGTGTCATGTGACTTAGTGTTACAAGGTTGCAGGTGTGTTAAATTTTGTTATCGCTTTCCCTCTCATACTTGTCACTGGAAATTAAACATGGCACCTCATGGCAAAGAACTCTGAGGATCTGAAAAAAAATAATTGTGGCTCTACATAAAGATGGGCTAGGCTATAAGACCCTGAAACTGAGCTGCAGCACGGTGGCAAGACCATACAGCGCTTTAACAGGATAGGTTCCACTCAGAACAGGCCTCACCATGGTCAACCAAAGAAGTTGAGTGCACATGCTCCACGTCCTATTCAGAGGTTGTCTTTGGGAAATAGACGTATAAGTGCTGCCAGCATTTCTGCAGAGGTTCAAGGGGTGGGGTGGGGTGTCAGCCTGTCGGTGACCATACGCCGCATCAAATTGGTCTGCATGGCTGTTGTCGCAGAAGGAAGCTTCTTCTAGAGATGGTGCACAAGGAAGCCCAGAAACAGTTTTGAAGTCAAGCAGACTAAAGACATGGGTTACTGGAACCATGTCCTGTGGTCTGATGAGACCAAGATAAACTTATTTGGTTCAGATGGTGTCAAGCGTGTGTGTTGGCAACCAGGTGAGGAGAACAAAGACAAGTTTTGTCTTGCCTGCAGTCAAGCATGGTGTTGGGAGTGTCATGTTCTGGGCCTGCATGAATGCTGCCCGTGCTAGGGAGCTACAGTTCAATGAGGGGACCCTGTATGCTAACGTGTACTGTGACATACTGAAGCAGATCATGATCCTCTCCATCTGAAAACTGGGCCGCAGGGCGGTATTCCAACATAACCTCCTCAAACACACCTCCAAGGTGACCACTGCCTTGCTAAAGAAGCTTAGGGTAAAGTTGATGGACTGGCAAAGCATGTCTCCAGACCTAAACCCTATTGAGCATCTGTGGGGCATCCTCAAGTGGAAGATGGAGGAGCGCAAGGTTTCTAACATCCACCAGCTCCATGATGTCGTCAAGAAGGAGGGGAAGAGGACTCCAGTGGCAACCTGTGAAGCTCTGGTTTACTCCATGCCCAAGAGGGTTAAGGCACAAAAATTATTGATGCTTTGGACCAAATTTGGACATTTTCACTTATGTTGCCAGCAGTTTAGACATTAATGGCTGTGTTATTTTGAGGGGACAGCAAATTTACACTTGTGCAACTGTACACTCACTGCTTAACATTGTAGCAAAGTGTCATTTCTTCAGTGTTGTGACATTTAAAGATATAATAAAATATTTACAAAAAATGTGAGGGATGTACTCACTTTTGTGAGATACTGTATTCATGTAAAATTTATATCCCACAATGCAGTATCTGAAATTATATGCCTGATAATAGCTGAATTTGATAATTTGCTTTTCACTTGTTAGTATTATAACCGTGTACAATAAATAGATTAACGTAGCAGACAACCAGCTTGTGCTGTCAGTACCACCGGATTCTTCTACAGCAGAATTAAGTGAGTGTGTTAATACAGCTTACATATATATATATTTTTTAAAGTGGTTGTAAAGCCTAAACATTTTTTTTCTTAATGCATTCCTTGCATTAAGATAAAACATGTTTAGGTGTCGAGATTCCCCCCTCACCCCCCCTTTACTTGAGCCGTGAAAGTCTGCAGCTCTTCTCTCCTCTCACTTCTGGGTCTCTTTGGCTTTACTGGGGCACCAGGAGCCATTGGCTTCCAGTTTTGTCAATCAAAGCCAGTGATGAGGGAGCGGGGTGTGGGGCAGAGTCCCACTGTCTGTCTGTGTCAATGGACACAGCAGCGGGGCTTGGGTGCAAGCACACACGAGTGCTGGGGCACTGGACAGAGGGGAGGGGCCAGGAGTGCCAGTGGGGGACTTAAAGGGGGTTCTCGGCTGCACAGGAATTACACAGAACAGGTAAGTTGTGTGGGGTTTTTTTTTTTTGGTTTTTTTTTTCCGTATTTTTACAATCCCTTTTAATCTCTGGGGCAGGGATGTGCAATTAGCAGATCTCCAGCTGTTGCTTGAGGCATAGCAAAACTGACGGGCACAAGCATGACACCCATAGGCATGATGGGACTTGTAGTTTGGCAACAGCTGGAGGTTCGCTAATTGCATATCCCTGCCCTAGGGGTTCTGATACCGTGAGTGGGATATCACATCAAACATGTAAAAATCTTTTACATAAATAAGGCAATATAATTCAGTTGCATTCAGGAATAAGAGATGGAATTTTCAAAGTCATGAGAAAATTATACGATGCCCAAAAAGTTATTGGTGTGAAGTTGAGATGAGTCTGACAATCGGGATCAAGAAGAATTAAGAATTATGTTTCAAAATGGTGGAGGTAGATGGATGAGGAAGGATGGATGGATTTGGATTAAGCCCAATATAGAGTATGATGAACTCTTTCACTCTCTGAATTTACTCTCTTTATTAAAAAAATCCAAGGTATCAGCCCGACGGGTGTATTCTGGAATATTTACGAACCTCTGATTGGGAAGTAATATTACATATTACCTTATTATTTGCACAGTCAATACAGCAAAAGCATTAACTTGTCCACCAGATGTCACTCTAGGACTAGAAATCTCTATTTTTGCAGCATGGAGAATAATTATTTGATCCCCTGCAGATTTTGTAAGTTTGCCCACTTACAAAGAAATTAAGGCTCTATATTTTATCATAGGTGTATTTTAAATGATAGAGACATAATATCAACCAAAAATACAGAAAAATCACAATAAAAATGTTGTTTTACTCGCTGAACTGCAGCTCAGTTTATAAGTATTTGATCCCCCTACCGTTCAACAATAATTGTAGCTACAGTATGTGAATGTGTGTCCTGTCAATTCAAGAAGGTGCTCCTAACGACTACTTATGTGCATAAATTACACCTGTCCACAGAATATTTCTTCCATTTAAACCACACTGTCATGGGCAAGACCAAAGAGCTGTCAAAGGACATCGGGACAAGATTGTAGACCTGCACAAGGCTGGAATGGGCAACAAGACCGTCGGCAAGAAGCTTGGTGAAGAGGAAAAGATGAGTCTTTCAGCATGACAATGACCCAAAACATACTGCCAATGTAACAAAGGAGTGGCCTAAAAAGCACATTAATTTCATGGAGTGGCGTAGCCATTCTCCAGACCTTAATCCTATGGAAAATGTATAGAGGGAGCTGAATCTCTCCAAGCGATAGCCAAGAAACCTTAAGGATTTAAAGAAGACCTATAAAGAGTGGACCAAAATCCCTCCTGAGATGTGTGCAAACCGGTTAACCAACTACAAGAAACATTTTACCTCTGTGTGCTTGCCAACAAGAGTTTCTCCTCCACGTACCAAGTTGTGTATTTGCTTGGGCATCAAATACTTATTTTACTCACTGAATTGCAACACAATTTATAACGTGTGTTTTCTAGATTTTTGATTGATATTCTATCTCCATCATTTAAAATACACCTAGGATACATTTATAGACCCTTCATTTCTTTTTAAGTGGGCAAACTTACAAATTCTGTCAGGATCATTTAATCATTTTCCCCACTGTATGTTCATTTAAAGGGCATATGACTATATTACTTTGGGGTGTTTGTGGCATTATTTGTGATATTAGTCTGGTATTATTTGCATCCTGAACCTGAAACCTTGGCTAAAGTGGTGTAATTTTTATCTAGCGACCCATGTTCACATATTAAACTCTTTAATGTTTAGATACATTTTGCACCATTTCCCATCTTACTCCTGAAAATATATAGGTTATAAAGCACACACTTCTTATAAGAATTCTAATCAAATATATAAAAATATATTGAACAGGGTTTTACTATTTTAACCACTTGCTTACTGGGCACTTAAACCCCCCTCCTGCCCAGACCAATTTTCAGCTTTCAGCACTGATGCACTTTGAATGACAATTGCACGGGCATACAACACTGTACCCAAATGAAATTTTTACTTTTTTTTTCCCCCCACAAATAGAGCTTTATTTTGGTGGTATTAAAGCTGGGAGTTTTATTTTTTGCTAAACAAACAAAAAAAGATGCAAAATAAAAATAAATAAAAAATCATTTTTAATAGTTTGTTATAAAATTTTGCAAACAGATAATTTTTCTCCTTCATTGAAGTGCGCTGATGAGGCTGCACTGATAGGCTGCACTGATGGGCACAGATAAGATGGCACGGATGGGTGGCACTGATGGGCGGCACTGATGGGCACTGGTAGATTACACCGATGGGCACGGATATGTGGCACTGGGGTGCAGCACCTTAGTTGAGGCAGATTGTGGGCACTGCTGGGTGGCACCGTGGGCACTGCTGGGTGACACTGTTGGCATTGCTGGGTGGCACTGACGGGGGGCACTTATTTATTAATGAGGTGGCACTGGCAGGGGGCAGGTGGGCACTGGCAGGGCTGGCCGTGATCTGGACTGATGTCCTGATCACGGCCGCCGGTGATCGGCTTTTTTTTTTCTCCTCGCGCTGTCAGCACGAGGAGGAATAATAGCCGATTACCGGCTCCGTTGTATCACATGATCAGCTGTCATTGGCTGACAGCTGATCACGTGGTAAGGGGTCGGGATCGACCCCTTGTTTGGATCCGTGATCAGGCGAGTCTCATAGACTCGACCGATCAGAGCGCGCCGCGCAGGCCGCTCGTGCACGGGACGACGTCAATAGATGTCGTCCCGGCAAAGGAGGTCCGCGCTGTAGCCGTCATTTGGCTATAGCGTGGATCTCTAGTGGTTAAAGTCGTGTTTTTTTTTTTTTTTTGTTTTTTTTTTCCCACCCCCCTTTTGTAACCACTAGGTGGCAGTGTAAATATATTTGATTTAGTTCAACCCTGAATTAAAATTACAACTACCGTGCTCTGACGCACACTGACGCTCGTGTGAACAGAATCAAAGACTCCTAATACACAAGTGGCTTAACCCTTTTTAGAAGAATTTTAGTAAAATTATCTACATGCTTATTTCAGAATAATTTGTCTATAGGAATTCCCAACAGATACATAATTAAATGCTCCTATTGGGCCACCTTACTTTTGTATATTTGTTTACTAAGAACTTCTCCTCTTTTAACCTTATATTCTCACCACTTAAATTGTTTCTTATCTGATGATTAAAATAAATTGAAGTCTAGTTCAATGTTCATACCGTATGGTTGCGTTGTTCTTAATTTATATAACCACTTGGTCTCATTTTTGGAAATATCCCTTTTCCTGTGTACTCCTCCTGAAATCCTATCTATTCCATAGAAGTACAGAGTGAGGGGTCACTATTAAGGTACATTTTGAAGTGCCTCGACACACTATGGTTTGGAAACCCTTTTTTATATTAGTTAGATGTTCATTTAGTCTAACCCTCAATTCTCTCGTCGTGCGGCCTACGTATTGGAGTGAACATGGACACTCCAGCACGTTTATCCAAAATCTGAATTTAGAAGTGTACTATTGTATATTCTTTTTTTTTTCAGGGGAGTCCATCTCTGCCTTCTGCTTTTTTACCTGCAAAATAATACCGTATATACTCGAGTATAAGCCGAGATTTTCAGCCCCTTTTTTTTAGGCTGAAAGTGCCCCCCTCGGCTTATACTCGAGTCACCGCCGTCTGCCTACCCGATCAGCGTGTCGTGCAGACAGACGGCGGCCATTCCACCATTCAAAAGCTGCGCCTCCCTGTCTGTGATAGGCGGAACACTCAATTTCCCAGCAGTCATTGGTCCGCCTATCATGGACATCCGCTCATCCTCATACTACGGACGAGGATGAGAGGATGTCCGTGATAGACGGAACACTGACTGCTGGGAAATTGAGTGTTCCGCCTATCACAGACGGAGGCGCGGCTTTTGAACAGTGGAATGGCCGCCGTCTGTCACAGACGAGGAGAAGAGGTGCGGCGATCCTGGCATGGCCGCCGTATATTTTTACATGCAGATCGCTGCAGAAGGACACAGGCTGCAAAAGGACACGGGTAGGCTGGACACGGGTAGGCTGGACACGGGTATGGACAGGCATGTCTCACCCTCGGCTTATACGCGAGTCAATACGTTTTCCCATTTTTTTTGTGGTAAATTGGGGGCCTCGGCTTATATTCGGATCGACCTATACTCGAGTATATACGGTAATGAAAAAATATTTTCAAACTCTATTTGTATCTGACAATAAGTGTATGTCAACCTCAATAACTATATTTGATTTTTGTTTTCATTTTAGACTGATATAAAGCAGTGGAAGTGTTTAGTACAAAAAAAAAATGGATGAAAAATAGATGAAAAATGGTTCATCAATTTCAAAACTTAGAGCTGTCCCGTATCTTGTTCATTCTTTGAGTCTAGTTAGCCCTCCCAGGTCTTGTCTTGGTTGGATTATAGAAGCGTTACTCTTCTGATAGTGGGAGGAAGGAAACCGGTAGTCTTTCAACTAAGTAGGGCAAACAATTTCTTGAGATTTCAGCACACAAAATGCTTTTAGCTCACATTATATTTGGAAAAGGGATAGAACATGGGGGAAAAGTGCATTTTATTTTAATGTTATTTCTGCCTTTGTGATCACATAATTGGGGGAACCACTCTGGTTGCCGATTGTTGGTGGATACTGGAGCTGTCAGTGTCCTAGATTAGAATATATGCATAGAGGCATCCTGCAATTGGACCATTAATCTATGGACTGTTGGTGAGAAGTGGTTTAAATACACCAACTTGCAACTGCTTGTATATTTGAAGCTTTTCGAACTGATGCACTTATTCACTGAACAGTGAATATAGATACTGTCATACATTTTAGCTCTTAAGAACTGGCACTTAAAACTCTGCTGTTAACTTTGGGTATGTGTGGGGGGAGGAGGGGGGCTTGTGTATGGAAAATGCAGCACAGGTTAGAAGCCAAGAAAACTATATTTTGGATTTGACAGACAAAGAATCTAAATATAAAAGCTCCCTCTGGGATAACGGGTAGTTGGCAAGTGTATCTACAACCCCAATTCCAAAAAAGTTGGGTGTAAAAACAGAATACAATCAAATGTGCAAATATCATAAACCCAGATTTTATTTGAAGGAGTACAACTTTAAGAAAAAATAAGGTCATTTTGAAATTGATGGCAGCAACCCATCTTAAAAAGGGGCCTAGCAAAACTGGAAGAAAGTTTTGCAACTAATTAGATTTATTGACAGGTCAGTAACGTTATTGGATATAAAAAGGGCATCTTAGAAAGTGTAAAGATGGTCAAAGGTTCACTAATCTGTGAAAACTGCATCTAAAAAATTGTCAAACCATTTCAGAATGTTCCTCAATGTAAAATTGTAAATACTTTAAATATGCCATCATCTACAGTACATAACAGATTCAGAGAATCTGGAGAAATGTTAAAGCTTTTATTAAAAAAAGGCAATATCATCTGAACATGATCCAGAAATCCTGCCTTCTTCTCTGGGCCAAAGATCACTTAAAATGGTCTGTTGCAAAGTGGAAAACTGTTCTTTGGTCAGGCGAATCGAAAATGTAACTTTTTTATTTTTTTGTGGCAACCGTGGGCGCCATGTCTTCTGCCCTAAAGGGGGAGAGGGACCTTCTGGATTATCGGCGCTCCTTTCGAAAGCCTACATATCTGATGGTATGGGGGTGCATTAGTGCGTATGGAATGGGCAGGTTGCCCTTTTGGAAAGGCTCTATTGCTGAAAGACATATCCTGGTTTTAGAGGAGCATATGCTCCCATCCAAACTATGTCTTTCAGGGAGGGGCTTGCATATTTTAGCAAGACAATGTATCTGACAACAGCATGGCTTTTTTTGGGCACCTGGCCCTGATGGCTTATAATTTCATGGCCAGGCGCACACTGCACATGCACGAGTCGCGCCGCGCTGTGCCGATCTTCTGGGACCTATGTTGTGTCCCAGAAGATCGCTGGCAGGGAGGGGCTGCCTAGGGTGAGAGGAGTGGTCACCTAGGCGGCCGAGAACAGGAAGAAGGAAGTGGGACATGAAGTCCCACTAAAAAGAGGTACACCCCCCCCCCCCCCCCAATTAAAAATGACCTGCATGTCAAATGTGGCATGTCAGGGGGCAAGGCATGTTTAAAGCGGAAGTTCCACTGTTTGGTGGAACAGTGTTAATTTTGGCAGCAAATCTCGATTTTAGTTTTAGTCTTAGTCTTAGGACTAAAATGGCATTTTAGTTTTAGTCCCATTTTAGTCTTCTGCAATTGTTTCAGTTTTAGTCCACTAAATCTCCAGTACATTTTAATCGACTAAAATGTCCTATGTTTTTTAGTCGCCTAAAACTCATTTTAATCATCTAAAATCTAATGGGTATTAACAATTCTCTACAATTTGCAAACTCGTTATATGCTGCTGGAGTGAAAAATCTAATTATATTTATTATTACATTGAGGTATGAACATGCACTACAGACCAGTTTTAATTTTGAAGTCAAATTTCTATTTAGTTTTAGTCTTAGTCTTTTGACTAAAATTCAATTTTAGTCAACTAAAATGATATTCATTTAGTCGACTAAAAGGTTTTAGTCGACTAAATTAACACTGGGGTGAAACTCTGCTTTAAGACTGATTAGCGTAAATTAACCACTTCAGGCCCAGAAGTTTTTAGCCCCTTGATGACCAGGCGTTTTTATGCCATAAGGCACTGTGTCGCTTTAACCGACAATTGCAGTCGGTACCCAAACAAAATTAATACCCTTTTTTCCCCACAAATAGTTTTCTTTTGTTGGTGTCTGATCACCTCTGCATTTTTTATTTTATTTTTTTAAATTGTTTGCGCTATAAACAAAAAGCGTACAATTTGAAGAAATAAACAATTTTTTTTACTTTCTGCTATAATACATATCCCAAAAAAATAAAAAAAATGAATTCATCAGTTTAGATCAATATGAATTCGTCTACATATTTTTGTTTAAAAAAATAAAATTCAAATAAGGGTTTAGGAATATTGATTGGTTTGCACAAAATGTATAGCGTCTACAAAATGGGGGTAGATTTGGCGGCAAACTGCATGTTTTTTTTTATTTTTTTTTATTTTTTTTCTGGACTGCGCCAGACAAATCTGACCCTAAGTGACACTTACTGGAATAACACAGATATCGCTGTTCCTGATCACTAGGAACATGTTGTCCCCTTTCAGAACAGGGATCCACCTTGTTTACATACCTTTTTGTACCACGATCGCGGCTGCCCAGCGGACATAGTCTGCCTGACCCGCACGCATGTGCACACCCACAGTATTTAATGCACGAAACCAACGTACAGGTACATCATTTCGCTCAGCCGGTGGGCAGTAAGGAATTGGTTAAGGGGTTAAACAGGGACATTTTAATAAAACTTTAAAAAAAACTTGACAGGTTGCTCTAAACGGAGTTCATTATCCCTTTTGATCTGTAGATAATTGATCAGAAATGTACAAAAAGAAACCACGTTTCTTTGTAATCTTTCTGCATTGCTGAGCAATGTTAAACCTTGCCTAGTGTGGCTCCCCCTTTTACCTGATGTGAAGATCATTTTAACCGCCTTGACGGTATTCCAAGTTTGGCTCTGGGTGGATTTTCAGCTCCAAAAGTGGTAACCCCGAGCCACACTCGGGGATCACATTGCAGGATCCAGCTTTTCCAGAATTCAAATAGTTTGTTTATATATGCACAAGTGAGGGATCACTTTTTTTATTTTTATTTTTTTTTGTGCAGCTTTTATTCATTTTCCTATATATTTTTTTTTTTTATTTAATTTTGGGGAATTTTTTTGAGTTTTTTCCGCACCGGCGCTTGAGTATTCTGTATTTTAGGATCCAGCTCGCTTACCTTGTTCCCAGGATTCTGTGATGTCCTCTCCGCTCTGTGTGCAAGCTGTCCTCCGCTTGATTCATCACAGAACCAAGCTCCGTTCCCTGGGATCGTTGTGACACACAGGGACGGAGAATGGCGCCTAATTCAAAAAGTAAAAAATGCAATACATATACATTACACTGTCATTTTACAGATTATATTACTATATCCATTTTTCACTTCCCTTTTTGTACCTAGTGGTTTGTCCAATGCCCTGCATGCAGTTTTATATTATAAAAACTGTTCTTTCTGCCTGGAATCTGGAGATTGTCCATAGCAACCAAAAGTGTCCCTTTAAATCAAGTGTTTTTAGACCAGCTAGAAAACAGTGATAATTAGAACCACTTGCAGAATTGATGATGGATTTCCCCACAAATCACTATCACTCAAACACTGAAAGTAATGACCATGACAATTCTGCAACTAAGCAAATTTCAGTGTATTTGATTACATTATTGAATATTTTTTATTATATTATATTTATTGTTATTATATTATTTGATTTCATGTTTCAAACTTTATCATACCCGCGATGTCTAAGCCCCTGTACACACGGTCGAAGATTCTGCCAACCAAATCCGTCGGATTTTGACCGTCAGATTTAGTCTGACGGATTGTGTCTGAAACTGTTGCATACACACAGTTGGACTAAGTTGACGAAAAATCCAATCTTTCAGAACGTGATGACGTAATTTCGTTACGATGGGACTAGATTCAGGCTAGAAGCCAATAGCTTTGATGTAGAAATTTGATCTGAGCATGCGTGGCACTTGGTCCGATCAAAATTCTCTACACATGATCGGATTACGTCTGACCGGCCCAGTTGGTCGGGAAATATTTCCAACATGTTGGAAAATTGGGTCCGACGGAGATTCGGACGGAATCAGTCCAATGCATACCACACAGTCGGATTATCTGATGACACGGTCCGATAAGACACATTCCGACGGATTCTCCGACCATGTGTACGCGGCATAATAGACTCTGGTTTGGACAGTTTTAAGTGAGTTATTCCTAAGATTTACAGGCCTACAATATAAAACGCCAAATTTACATGTAAAATAACTGTACCGCTTTCAGCATCCGAAATCTGCCAAAATCATACCTCAAGGGAGATTAAAAAAATCAAGGTGGTCAAAAAGCTTTAATCATATAGGCAACAGTCCAGAAACACTGAGGCCAAATCTCTCTATATTCAGTAGCTTTTGCGTGAAGAGCTATTTTAGATCCTTTAGAACAACTGTAAGGAAAGCGATTGTTCAAATAAGGGAACCATGTACACATTTTATTTGGAGCTTATTTGTAGAGATATATATATATATATATATATATATATATATATATATATATATATATATATATATATATATATATATATATATATATATATATATATATATATATATATATATATATATATATATATATATATATATATTATAATTTTTTTTTCTGTGGGCAAAGTATTTGCTCGCCAGCTTTATGAATTTTATCTATATATTTTTAAACGGAGAAAGGATGGCTACTAATTTATAAAAAATGTTTTTCCCTTAGAGAGAACAAGATGTTAATGGAGAAGCTGGAAATCTAGTAAAGTCTCGGCAGACTGCTGAAACCACAGGGAATGAGGAGCCAAGAGAAATGATTACTCCTGCTCTCCAGGAGGCTCTGACTAAACAAGGTATGTTAAGTGTTAGAACTGCATGCACTTACTGTATGTGACTTGTGTATCAAGCCAAGTATTACACAGAATAACCTAATTATGTTTATAATGAAGAGAGCAAAGGTTTGTACTTTTATATGCCCTGATTATTCAGGAACATACTGCATGTTTATATATATATATATATATATATATATATATATATATATATATATATATATATATATATATATATATAAAAAATTTTGAAGTTTCTTTACTTAAATTGAGCCTTCAAAGTATTTAAAATAACACTCAAGTCAGAAGAGAGTTAAAAAACAAAACAAAAAAACTAGCCTTGCTTTTTGAACACAGCTCTTCTGATTCAGTTACCTCTCTATCTTCTAAACCCTTATTTAGGTTTGAACATGTAACCTTTTCCAGCTCCTGCCTCTGCTTCCCCTCTCCGTGACATCAGGTGGGGGATCTTCTCCCCATACCTGCTGTCGAAAGTTAAAAACTGTGCTGTCGCTTGGGGCTCTGCCCACACTGCTGCATCATTTATTCAGAGTTCTGTGCATGAATGAACTACAAGTATCTCCAGCCTTTGCAGCCAACGGCTTGCAGTTCTCAATTAACTGCGTGGGTGCTAGAAAGTGACCTCATAGTCCATTGATTCCTCCTGCCATTCAGTAACTGCCTGTCTGTATCGGAGGTATGGGCAGACAGTGTACTGAGATTCTGCAGGATCCAGGCATTGCACTTCTTCTTTTTTTTTTTTTTTTTTTTTTTTTTTTTTTTTACCTGCATTTTCTTTTTTTGAAAAGTGAAATTAGCCTTTTAAGCATAGATTTGATTTTATCTTTTTGCTCAAGCAACAAAACAAAGTGATTTTCTGCCAGTGTCAAAGGTAGGCAATTATTTTAGAGCACATCCTATTAGTGCAGATGGTAGCTGAAAAATAAAATTTCTCATTCGTTCATTGGCACACACGGCCTTCTTTATTCAGAACCATAGGGGTTATATCGCCCCCTACAGGAGTAGGACACTAGGCAGAAAAAAGACTTGGCTACGCCCATGGGCAATCCTAGCCCTCTCTGCTATAGGCCTTCATTTTTTTTTCTGCCTAGTCAGGAGTAAGGACCTAATTCCCTGCTGGGATCTCTTGTCCTGGCAATTTTTATTTGTTCGTTTTTTTTTTCCTGGATTTTTCTGGTGAGATCTACAATCAACTGATGGGCTGGACATTCAATCCAGTGGTCACCCTAGTCTGGCCAGTGAGCTTGTGTAGACCGCAACTAGGTGCTAGGTTGGCCGCGACATAGTCCAACTAGATGGGGGCTGGCCCTGCGAGGTCGCATGTGACCTGGTCTTGGCTCAAGTCGCAGCATCCCTCATGGCCGACAGCCCCCACCACTTCGGTGGCGAGGAGGTTCTGTCTGGAGTGGTGCCTGCTTGGTCCTGGTATGGTGAGTAAATGTCTCCCTCTCCCCTTAGGGTTTTTTTTGTTGCGGACACGGGCCCCTCCCTGGGTCGGTCTGTCCTGCGGGTCTCCTCTGTCCCTGCACCCTCTTTTCCTGGCACTGAAGGACCCTTGATAACTCCCCCTTTTCTCTCCCCCCTCCATATGGGGTAGTGTGCCTGTGGGCGGTCCTGGGGGGACGGGTTTAAGTACTGGTGGGTGTGGTGCACACCACCTAGGTGCTGTGCTTACCGGGGGAGGAGGCACTGGGTCCCTCTCTCTCCCTCCTCCTCCCCCCCTCTCTCCTCCCCCCCCCCTCTCTCCTCCCCCCCCCCCCCCCTCTCTCCTCCCCCCCCCCCCCCCCCTCCTCCCCCCCTCTCATGTCACAGGGGGAAGAGTACTTTACTTTTTGGCCCTTCTCGTTTTTTGTCCCTGGGGTCTGACAATGGCTCAAAGTCTTTCAAGCCCCCCTTGGGAGGTCCCAAGCGGCCCTGGTCAGGCAAACTGAGAGCGGGCTTCTCCAGGCCCCCAGATAAGGCTCCTTCGGCATGAAGAGGCGTCTTTGCTGGTTTCAGGGCCCGCGGGCCTCTCTGTTAAGTGACACGTGGGTCCTCAAAGTGATTCTGTCTGGTTACAAGCTTGAGTTCCAGACTTGTCCCCAAGCAGTTTTTTTCCATCCAATCTGTATCTGTCTATGGACCACTTGTTGGCCCTCCGGGGTGCGGTGCAAGGCCTGTTGCTCCAAGGGGTGATTGTCCCGGTGTCGTAAAGTTTCCAGGGCTTTTATTCAAACCTGTTTACGATCCCAAAAATGAGGGTACGTCATGTCTGATTCTGGACCTCAAGGCCCTGAACTATGTGTGGGTGCGTAAGTTCAGAGTGGAGTCCATTTGTTCTGTGTTGGCGTCTCTTCATCAGTACTTTCTGGCCTTCATCGACATCAAGGATGCCTACCTGCACATTCTGATTTGTGCACAGCACCAGCAGGTCCTTCGCTTTGCTGTGGGAGAGGAGCATTATCAGTTTGCGGCATTACCCTTTGGTCCCGCCTCCACTCCTCGTGTCTTCAGCAATGTGTTGGCCTCGGTTCTGGCGCTTCTGCGCCAGCGGGGAATTGCTGTTCTGGGCTACCTGGATGACCTGCTGCGAGCATTGTCCCCAGCGGCCCTGAGGGCCGATGTGAAGCTCACTGTTCAGACTCTAGCAGATTTTGAATGGCTGAGAAGGGATTCCAGTTCAGAAATTGGTTTATCTGGGTCTGACTCTGGATTCAACTTGGGTCAGAGTGGTACTTCCACAGGACAAACTCCAGAAATTACAGCAGCAGCCTGCTTGCTTCTGTGCAGCAGGTGGGTCTCCCTGCAGACTTGCATGTGGGTACTGGTCCTGATGGTGTCTACGTCCGAGGCGATCCCCTTCACGCAGTTTCATACAAGACCCCTGAAAAGGGATATCTTGTTAAAATGGGACAAATGTTCCAATTCTCTAGACGGTCAGTTTCAGCTGAGTCAAGGAACCAAAGGGTCCCTGATATGGCGGCTTTGTTCATGGCTCTTCGGCAGGGAAAATCCTTTCTCCCGCTGTACTGGACGGTGGTCAACACCGATGCCTGTCTGTCCCGGTGGGGCAGAGTCCTGGGCCTGAGCTCTGCTCAGGGTCACTGGACTCTGGAGCAATCCAGGCTACCTATCAACATCATAGAACTCTGGGCAATCAGGCTCTGTCTGGATCATTGGACAGATTGGCTTCAGGAGCTTCAGGGGCTTCTGATATGGATGCGGTCAGACAGTGCCGCGGCGGTGGCCTATGTCAACGATCAGGGAGGAACAAGGAGTGTGTTAGCCGGCCTGGAAGAAGCTGGCATTCTATGCTGGGCAGAGCGTTTTTGTCCCAGCCATCTGTCGTTCACAATCCGGTGGTGGACAACTGGCAGGCAGATTAGCTCAGTCGTCAAGTATTGGACCAAGGGGAGTGGTCCCTCCATCAGGAGATATTTCAACAGATCTGTCTACACTGAGGATTTCCAGAGGTAGATCTGAGAGCATCCTGAATCAACGGTAAGGTGTAGAGGTTTCTAGCCAGGTCTCGGAACCCTCATGGGGCCAGTATTGTCTGATTTACGCCTTTCCTCCTCTCAAGCTTCTGCCGTGGCTGTTGTGCAGGATTAAGGCCGAAGGAAATTCTGGTCATTCTAGTGGCCCCCGGGCTGGCCTCATCGGCCCTGGTACTCCGACCTGGTGCATCTGCCTCTCAGGGAGGATCTGCTATCCCAAGGGCCGATTTTCTACCCTGCTTTACCGTCACTGGCTTTAACGGCCTGGCTATTGAAAGCCAGGCGTTGAAGGATAGGGGCTTATCTACGTTGGTAATTCCGACGCTGCTCAAGGCTAGAAAGTCCACTTGCAGGAAGTTATATTATCAGACGTGGAAAGCGTACATTTCATGGTGTTAGTTAGTCAGGGTTTCACCCACGTTCCTTTTCGGTGATTTGGATTTTCTTTTCTTCAGAAGGGAGTTGAAAAGAATTTGGCCTTGAGTGCTGTCAAGGGCCTGCTGTCTGCCTTGGTGTTTTTATTTTTTTCAATGCTCCCTGGCTTCGCATTCCCTTTTGCGTACCTTCGTTCAGGGATCCCATGTGGTTCCACCGGTGCGATCTCCCTTGCCACCCTGGGACTTGAATCTTGTACTTTCGGTTCTACAGAAGACTCAGTTTTAAAATATTCAAGAAATTCCCCTGCTCACGCTATCACAGAAGGTGGCCTTCTTGGGGGCCATTACTTCTGCTTGTAGGGTGTCAGAGTTGGCGATATCCTGTTGCACGCTTGGTGATTCATAGAGGCAAGGTGGTGCTTCATCCTTTCGTCCCTGTCCTTGTCCTCCTTTCCTTCCAAAGATTGTCGCTGATTTCCATTTAAATGAAGACATCGTGTTGCTTTCTTTGTCCCAGGCCGCAACATCAGAGGGAATTTGCCTTGCACACCTTAGATGTGGTATGGGCTGTCAGGGTGTATTTGGCCACTGAGTCTTTTCAAAGGTCAGACTCCCTGTTCGTGATCATGGACGGACCAAAGAAGGGGCTATCTGCTTCCTCTGCATTCATTTCTAGATGGATCAGGCAGACGGCGACTCAAGCCTATTCTGCCTAGGGTCTGGTTCCTCCCTTCCCGGTGAAAGCGCACTCGACTCTGGCGCTGAGTGCCTCCTGGGCCTTCCCTCATTAGGCATCAGTAACGCAAGTTTGCAACGCGGCCACCTGGTCGTCGCCAGCACATCCACCTTGCAAAATTTTGTGAAAGTGTGCACCATCTGTGGATGTTTCTTTTTAACCGCAAGGTTCTGCAGGCTGCGCACTAGATGGTTCTTCCCTCCATGAAGGGGTTTTCTTGCTGTTCAGGTTGGGCTCTATTTCTTCTTGCTGAGCTCCAGGTTGTCTAGTTGGCCTGTTTTTTTTTTTTTGTTGGCTAAACCCACCCATCCTATTGGCAATGCTTTGGGACATCCCTATGGTTCTGAATAAAGAAGGCTGTGTCTGTCAATGAACGAATGAGAAAATAGGATTTTTGACTTACCGTAAAATTAGCTTGAGTTCATTGAAAGACACAGCACCCGCCCCTCCTATGGAGTTTATAATACATCGGATACTGCTTGTTACATAACTGAAGGCCTATAGCAGAGAAGGGGGTGTATCGCCTAGGACTGCCCATAGGTGTAGCCTATAGGTGATAAAACCCCATGGTTCTGAATAAAGAAGGCGGTGTCTGTCAATGAACTCAGAGAAATGGATTTTATGAGAAGTCAAAAATCCTATTTTTTTTAATTGAACCTTGCCATATCTGTATATAGCCAGCATTTACTTTGTTGGGCCAAGATTTTTAAACCTAAACTACTGTGTATCTTTAAAGCTGATCACTGCACAATCTGGTTGTATATCTACCATCAATTATTTAGTACAAGAGTTATGTTGACTTGGTACTAATTGAATAAATTGCTTAGGTTTTTCCTCCCTATTGCATAGTTTTGGTAACCATTAATTTTTATAATGGACATTGTACAGAATTGTACAGTCAAATTGTTTGGCCTGTTTTAGATGAATAAATGCAGCATGTTAATCTGCATTAACTTTTGCCGAATTAGTTATATCTGAGTAGTAAAATAATAAAACATTGTAGGCAGTCATTATCCTTTTTGTTTTTTTTAGAATAGTCCAGTTTTCATATTTGATTTTGTTTAAAAAAAAAAAAAAAACATTGGATATTGGCGACAGACAAATTTATTTTGATAAAGGGATGCAAACAAGTCAATGGGACGGAGCATGTCATATTGACTTTTTTTTTTTTTTCTATTTGGAAAAGGCTGATGACCCCATTTTAAGCAGATATATTGGTGATTTATATAATTATTTTTATAAATGCCTCATACCATGGTGTCCAGGTCACAAACTTGCAAGTTAATTGTATGTTTGTGTATGTACATGTATTATAAATAGTTTGACTTTCACCCTTTTTATACTGTATCTAGCTGATTTTAAATAAAATGTTGCAACTGATATTGTATTAAAGTCTACATACAATAGACTTTTGTGGGTTTATATAGCAGTTTAAGTGATCTGAGACAACATCAGTTTAGTGTTTTATCCTACTGTGATGATCACGTTTTATCAACTTGTAATTTTCCTCATTAGATTTAAAAAAAAAATAAAAAATTTCTTTTGGCATTTCTTCCCATAGAAAAACACCCGCTTATGTGATTTAAATGATTTTATATCAATCACATTCAACTAACACAGCTGCTCAGTTACTGAAGGGAATTGTAATGTACTTCTTGAAAAAAAAAATGCTCCAATTATGCTCCTTCATGAACTTATAATTCTATGTGGTTTGGGTGCTTCTTAGATTTAAGTAATGACACATTTTCTAAGAAATGTATAGATGCCACAATGCTTCTGCATTTATTTTTATATTTTTATGGTGTTTACGTCATAGTGATTGTAAAAATTGGTTGTCCCATAGCTTTTAAGCATTCCTGTAGAGTGCTAATGTAATTGTTTACATTTGTACTTGCATTTCCATCTTTGTTAAAGCCAAACTATTATTATTATTTATTATTATTATACAGGATTTATATAGCGCCGACAGTTTACGCAGCGATTTACAATATTAGGGTAGACCTTACAATGCAATACAATTCAAGACGAGGGGAATCGGAGGGCCCTGCTCGTTAGGAGGGAGGGTCAAGTTATACAAACGGGTAATGGCTGTGGGGGATGAGCTAATGGAGAAAATAGTGCAGTTAGATGGAGGCAGGATAGGCTTCTCTGATGAGGAAAGTTTTCAGGGATCGCCTGAAAGTGGATAAATTTGGAGACATTCTGACAGATTGGGGTAGGGAGTTCCAGAGGATGGGCGAGGCTCGGGAGAAGTCCTGGAGGCGGATATGGGAGGAGATGATGAGGAAGCTAGAGAGCAGGAGGTCTTGGGAGGAACAAAGTGGGCAATTAGGTTGGTATTTTGAGACTAGGCCAGTGATGTAGTGTTAGTATTTTGAATTTAATTCATTGGGAAAGTGGCAGCCAATGGAGGGATTGGCAGAGAGGGGTAGCGTACACTGCGGTTTGTAAGGTGGATGAGTCTGGCAGCAGCATTCATGATGGACTGTAGACAGTAATTTAAAAAAAATACTTTTTACTAGAGTTCTTTTAAAAGATCACAAATTTACTGGAAAGAATATAGAAATTCTTTTGGCTGCGCCAACCCTCCATGCCTTGTCCTCCGCCATCTGAATGTTCATCGGCTGTTCTACTCCCATCAGAAATCTCAACTACTAGCATTGTCTACCTGCCTCAAATCTACTCTTTCCCGGTTGTGACCACTGACGTGATAATACTCCTATTTCCTTAGTTGCACAAAAAAACACTCCCTCCGTTGATTGTTGTTGCTTTTATTTTCTCTCCAGACCCATCTATAATTCATGACCGTGTTTGAATACAAATTTATTTATGTTTACTTCAGGGGTTGACAAATTTGCTTGGAATCTAGGAGCCAGCTTAAAAAGTTAGGAGCCAGGTCCGTGACGGTGATCCGGACCTGTCCCTGGCCTGACATGGAGACGAGTGAGGGGAAGATAGCAGCGCTGCCGTCGCCGCCCCCCCCGTCTCCAAGTGCCCATAGCTCTTAGAGGGACATTTTATTAATTTTTTCCAAATGACAATTTTTTTTTCAATTGCATTTTAGTGTAAATATGAGATGTGAGGTCTCTCTGACCCCAGATCTCATATTTAAGAGGACCTGTCATGCTTTTTCTATTACAAGGGATTTTTACATTCCTTGTAATAAGAATAAAAGTGACAAAACATTTTTTTTAAAAGAACAGTGGGGAAAAAAAAAAAGTTAAAATAAGCAGAAAAAATAATAATTTTTAAACGCGCCCTGTCCTGCCCGCATATAAAATCGGTGTTCGAACCACACATAGGAGGTAGCGCCGTGATCGGTAGAGCGAGAGCAATAATTCTAGCACCAGACCTCCTCTGTAACTCAAAACGTGCAACCTGTAGAATTTTTTTAAACGTCGCCTATGGAGATTTTAAAGGGTAAAAGTTTGTCGCCATTCCATGAGCGGGTGCAATTTTGAAGCGTGACATGTTGGGTATCAATTTACTCGGCGTAACATTATCTTTCACAATATAAAAAATAATTGGGCTAACTTTACTGTTGTCTTATTTTTTTATTAACTAAATTATTTTTCCCAACAAAAGTGCGCTTGTAAGTCCGCTGCACAAATACGGTGTGACAGACAGTATTGCAACAACCACCATTTTATTCTCTAGGGTGTTAGAATAAAAAATATATATGTTTAGGGGGTTCTAAATAAAGGGAAGAAGAGGCAGGTAATATAAAACAGGCAGAGGCATTGTTGGTTTGTCATACCAACGGCGACCACAAGAGGGCGCCAGATTCCATAAGGAATCATAGGACCGCAGAAGGCCTCAAAGCCGCGGCCTAAATTTTCGGCCGCCGGCGGAACGGCCCGACGCGATCACGCTGGGGGGGTCCACAGAGACAGGATACCCCCAGCTGTCCTGCCCCAGGCGCGAGGTCGCTATTTCTAGTCGCCAATGCGACCTGGCGCCCGGGTTTTGTCGAGCCCTGGTTTACTTATTTTAGACGACACCGATAATTGCAGCGGAATGTCATTGCAGCATTACATGTTTACAGTCTTCTACATGAGCAGTCCATTATAAAGGTGCATCCTCTTCAAAGCTGTCCAGAGGCATGGAATTCCATAAATAAGGAGCATAGGCTTAAAGCCAAAACCACGTTAATCAATAACCTTGCCCAAAAACAACTCTTCAACAGGTTAGGTTGGAAAGGGCAAGGCCACATCTTTATTTGAAATGCCCAACATAAACCATTTTCAAATGCCTAACCAGTGCCAGTAACAGTTTGTATTGTGCAAAGAAAGTGTATATAACAAACCAAGTTTAGCGCTGTCCCCACTGTTGACCTTCCAACAGTAATCCGTATCATATGTATACAATCCACTATGGTGGTTGCAGCTCTCCCACATATCCACTGGGTGGCGGACAGGAATCTGGAAGTATATAGAGCAAAAGAGAGCGCACACCTACCCTAGTGTATTATTGTTTATTAAAAAATTCTATTTGTAACATAAGAAGGTTGCATTCACTGACATCCAGTAGTTAACAGCATGTACAGCTCAACAACGGCCTCCTCTCCTGCTCCGTACGGAATGGTTGGCTCACTGGGACTTGCAGCATAAGATTGCATTCAGCATGCATAAGCCTCCTATTCGCTCGCACCACTCTCCGTTCTACACACTCGCACGGACCTGCCGGTGCTTGTGTGACGTCACACGGGGTTAAGGAAGTGAGAGACGGAGCGGCGGCCATCTTTCTACACCCAGGCCGTTTACAATGTGAACGCTCCGTCAAATGACCGAGCAATCACTTGTAAACAAACCAGTGTCCTCTCTCCCCTCTCTGTACTGATCTGTACAGTGGAGGGGAGAGATCGGATGGAAGCAGTGCTGTGGGCTGGATCTGTAGTGCCCACAGCGCTGCTCTGTGGGAGCCATCCCCTCCATACCCTTCCAATGCTCTGCGATACCCAGCCATGCTCTGCGATACCCAGCCATGCTCTGCAAATATTACAGTGGGGGGAGATGGCCATTACAGTGGGGGAGATCGTGGATATTACAGTGAGGACTATATGGTGGTGGAATTTTCACAGGTTTTTGCAAATTCAATTATTATTTGCTGATCCGAAAAATGATCTGATCCGAGAAACGATCCATCACCTATGCAGAGGCCCAATTGGGAGGGACACTGGGGACAATAAAAACTGGTGCCTCGTCAAACTCCTCTTCTGGAGCACACCTGACATTTTGTTTTGTTTTTTACATCTTTTTGGTCTTTCTTTGTGAGGTAATTTTTTGGGAAAATGGCATTCATGGAGTCCGCTCACTGCATCTGAGCGAATGCTTTCTGGTGGGCCGTTGGGGTACAAAAGGGCAGTGACAATTTCCTTCCTGCTGGTGAAGAAAGGATACAGGGGTCTCGGTGTGTTTGCGGTAAACCACATGTGTTATAAATGGCCAAATTGAAAACATAGAGACTTTTTTTTTTTTTCCTCGCACTGGTGGGTGGTTCTTATAGCAAGGTAGGGCTGAATCATTTGATCATTAAAGTAGACTGCCGCTCATGAACAAATTGTAATCATGAACACATTCTGTTTTTTTGGATTGGGCCGTTCCGGGGATTTGCACATAGGTGTCGTACATTGATGAAAGCATGTAGATGTCTTGTTTTGTCCCTCCACTTAATAGCCGATATTTCCTTGCTCCGCAAAGTTGCTGACTACACCGAGGAGAGTCAGCATTAACGAGCCTTTGCAGGAAGCCCTTCCTATTAGCTCTCACTGTGCCACATGCTAGTGTATTCCTCCAATTAAGATTGTGGAAAAGGGGCAAACTGATGTAGTAATTATCAACATAATCCATTTCAAGGAGTGGATATACAAGCTCCCAAATTACTTTTCTGCTTGATCCCGTGTATTCTGGTCATTCAGGGGGATGCAGCTGGGTGTCATTTCCTTTGTACACAAGAAAGCCACGAGGTACACCTATGCCTATGTCGCATAACTTGTATTCAGTCTTTGTTTCATCAGACCAGAGAAATTTGTTTATCATCAGAGTTCTTCAGGTGCCTTTTGGCAAACTCCAGGCGGGCTGTCATGTGCCTTTTTACTGAGGAGTGGCTTCTGTCTAGTGACCCTGCTATACAAGCCTGACTGATGGAGTGCTGCAGAGATGATGTTCTCCTCTCTCCGCAGAGAAATGCTGGAGCTCTGCCAGAGTGACCATTGGGTTCTTGGTCACCTCCCTGACTAAGGCCCTTCTCCCCTGATCACTCAGTTTGGCCTGGCGAGCAGCTCTAGGAAGAGTCTTGGTGGTTCCAAACTTTTATTTACGGATGATGGAGGCCACTGTGCTCATTGAGATCTTCAATGCTGCAGAAATCTTTCTGTACCCTTTCCCAGATCTGTGTCTCGATACACTCCTGTTTCGGGGATCTACAGATAATTCCTTGGACTTCATGGTTTGGTTTGTGCTCTGACATGCACTGTTAACTGTGGGACCTTATGTAGATAGGTGTGTGCCTTTCGAAATCGTGTCCAATCAACTGTATTGTAAATAAACAGTATTATAAATTTTGAGTGTCCTAACAAAAGTTGTGAATGCAAACAAACTTCTTTGCTGACGCCTTCAGAGCAGCACACACTGGGTTCTGACTCTGCCTCCACAACCTGACCGGATTGGATAGCTATAAGGCCTCTTTCAGGCGAACGATCCGTTCAGGTCCCCCTGTCAGTTTTATTAGGCGGATCTGAACTGATGCTCCATAGACCTCTATGGAGTGTCTGATGTCAGTGGTGATATGTCCACTGACATCCGACCCGCTCCGTTCCAAAAAAGTGTGATGGAGGAAAAGTGTACTTTTTCCATCCATGATTGTATCATACTCTGCGGTCCATTGTCATCTGATCTTCCATAAGGAAGAGCGGCGCTCTGACAGGTCCATCCCTGCGCAGTGTGCAGAGACAGACCTGTCCTCTTTCTACTCAGCAGGGAATTGACTGAGCGATCCCCACTGAGCAAGCAGATGTCCACAGGGTGGATCATCGTGGATCTTCCTTCTTCCTTCTTTTTTTCTATCCTCACCTGACGAGATTGGATGGACATCGCAAGCCTCTTACCGCATCGCCCCAGCAGGTTCAAGCCTCTCCTGTTTGGAAGTTCCTCCTGTACAGTCTCTAAAGCAGCTTCTATGGAGGGAACCCTGATCTGGTGGTCTCGGGGGGGCATCTGCAACAGAAAATCTGGCATTGAAGTAAGCTTTAAAGAAGCTTTAACATTGAAATGGTCTCCTACTTCTATTGCTCTTTTATATTGCACACAAGTTATATATTTTGTCCTGTTTTTTACTTACTGGGACCTGTTGTCCCACAAGCGTCAGATCTCTGACTATCAAGGCCCCTGCGTCTCTCCCTCCACATTGTGCCTGCGCAGAGGGAGGAGATGGGACCATTCGGAGCCTTTTCCCTGTTCCAAAATGGTGCCAACGCGACCGCGTCATTTCCGCCACGACAGCAGTGAATTTAAAAAGACCAGAATGTCTGTCACTGATTCTGGGTCACTGCATTATATACAAACGCTGTATGTTTTGCCCTCGGGTAGGTGTAACGATCTCTTCCTGTTTATGCTGGGGATTTTTTTGCTGTGTACCCTGTTTTTTAAGTTCCTGTATATCGTCTCCAGGGTTGCTATTCTTCCTGCCTACTTCTATCTGCACTGCTCATGGAGCCCACTGCCCACGCAGACCACCCTCATCCAATAAGGTAAGAGGCTGTCCACCATAAATGGTAAGTATTGAAGAGGGGAAAAAAAGAGCACAACTATTAATATAGCACTTTCTGGCAGCCCTTCCAAGACCAGATCTAGGTGCAAAGACCAATCAAGCCATGCTTCAAGTAGAAGATTCCGCAGAAGCCATTCACGATCCACATCTCATCGTCATTCACGCCATAGCCATTCACACCACAGCCGCTCTCGGCATAGCCGATTGCGTCATAGATCACCCTCATTGCGCCACGATTGGAGCCACCACACCCTTCCTGCAGCAAATTCCTGCTGCGTATGTGGTGCCCCCGCTTTGCCAGGAAAATTGGCATGCCGCACATGCTTCAGTGAAGCTACAAAGGTGAGGGCATCAGATGCCAGAGAGGTTACCAAACTAATTTGGGAATCTGTACGGGAATCCATAATGGAGACAACAACTGTGCCAGACAGACCAGCTCCAAAAGCACATCGTCCGCTGCTCCCCTTCAGCAAGTAGAACCAGAATACCTTCTAAGAATGAGGACCCGGAAGTGCCAACTGGCTCTTCTTTGGTGGAGCCCTTTGCAAAATCAGTCAGAGGCCATAGGTTGGGAGGAATCTGAGGAAGCGCCTCAGAAAATCCAAAAATATTTTTCAACTTCAAAAAAGGGATCCAGAAACCTTTCCCTTTGTTGAGGAACTAGACCTCATTAAAGACGAATGGGGAAAGATCCGACAAGAGGTCCTGCCTTAATAGGCTAGCAAAAATGTATCCCTTGACAGAACCTAGGGTTAACACCTTAATTAATGCTCCAATAGTTGATGCTGCTCTAATGTGCCTGGCAAGGCATATCACCCTACCCATGGAGGACACAGTTTCCTTCTGAGGCATATTGGGTTGGCAGATCTAGAACTAACATAAGAATACTCCACGGCGGGAGATGCCTGTAGACCAGCAGCCGCCACGGTGGTAGTGGGTAGAGCTATCTCTGCTTGGGCTTCCAATACAGAAAAATCATTTCAGGAGGGAGCACACCAAGAGAAAATAATTATTTCTCTTCAAGAACTCAAATTGGCAGGAGACTTTGTTGCAGAAGCCTCTGTGGACGTTATCAGGTCCTCGGTCTGGGCAATGTTAGCTAAAGTAATGGCGAGAAGAGCTTTGTGGCTAAAACCTTGTATCGCTGACGTCGCATGAAAAACAAATTGGTGCGAAATTCCTTATGACGGCTGTAACCTCTTCGGCCCCAACTTGAATGCAGCCATTTCCAAAGTTACAGAAGGCAAGTCGGGCCTCATTCCCTCTGACAGAAGCCCTAAAACTCCAGAGTCCTGCCTACAAACGCAACCTTCCCGAAAGATACAGGGAAGCAAAATCCTACAGACCAGGAAAAGAATTTAAACGAAACTGGAGAAATACACCATCCTCTTTCCTAAGAATGCAAAAAGCCAAGACCACCCTGTCTGGCGAACAGCAGCAATCCTTTTGAGAGTGCGCCTGCGCATCCTCCAAAGTTGGGCGCCAGACTCAAAACATTTACACAAATATGGACGGATCACATCAAAGACCCCTGAACCCTTTCCACAATCAAATTCAGCCACAGATAGCGGTTCTTAGGCAGAATTCCCAGAAATTTTCTTCACCCAAACAGACTTCCGACTTTCCAGACAAGAGGAAAATTCTACTGAAATACATAACGGTTAAAACAAAAGGGAGCCATCTTGGAAGTTCTGTTATGTCAAAGGGGCAGAGGTTTCTATCCCCCCCCTATTTCTTGTAAAAAGAAAGCAGTTGATTTGCGACCAGTAGTGGACTTAAAGAGGCTCAACAAAAACATCAAGTTAGAGTTCTTCAAGTTGGAAAGCCTCCAGTCCATATTGTTAGCAGCGAATCTAAAAGACTGGATGCTATCCGTAGATTTGTCGGACACTTATCTACAATATTCCAATACATCCCGCAAAAGTGTCTCCATTTTTCAATCGACCATCATCACTTCCAGTGCCAACTGTTCAGCATCTCATCGGCTGTCAGGACCTTTTACCAAAGTTCTACCCATCATTGCATACCTCAGGGAAAAGGGACCAAGAATACACCATTATCTGGACGACATACTGCTTCAAGCAGAAAGTCACCAAATCTTGATGCAGCACCGGGAGATCTTACTAACAACCCTGCAAAGTTTTGGTTGGTTTGTCAACTGGCGAAAGAGCAAACTGCAGCCTACACAGAATATGGTATTCCTATTAGCAGAATTGGACACCGATCTAAACAGAGTACAGCTTTCCCTGGAGCAAGTTTGCCTCTAATTCAGAAAATACACAAGTGTTGCAAAACTCCAGGCAGTGGAATGGAGCATCAATGCTTCATTCAATTTACGTCCACAGATATGTGAAACGATCAGTGTGGTGGTACACATTTGAGCAACCTCATGCGGCACAGGCCTATAGTCCCTCCACAGCCAGAAGTTGTTACATTGGATGAAAGCCAGAAAGGATGGGGAGCTCGTTCCCAGAACCAAGCAGCCCAAGGTCAGTGGCAGTTTTGAGCTCAGGGTATAGTATTGAATATACTGGAACTCAGAGCAGCCTTTCAGGAGCACATTGCCTTTGTGCCATACCTGACGGGGAAGAGCGTTCTGATTCAGATGGACAACAGTTGCAGTGGCATATATTCAGAAGCAAGGAGGTACCAGGAGTCGCACACTAATGGAAGAAGTTTGCCCCTTCTTGGACTAGGCATGAGTACATCTGACAGACCTGAGGGCAGTGTATGTTCCAGCAGCACAAAACATGCTGGCCGACTAAGCAGAGAACTTCTCTCGCACAACAAATGGTCGAGCCAGCAGGCCTTTTTCTTTTTTTACAGAGACTTGGGGAATACTGGACATCAACTTGGCGGCCACACCTGTGAACACCAAGTTTTGGAGATTTCTGTCGAGCAAGCTTCCTGTCGGCCGAGGGAATAGACTGTCTGATCCACCCGTGGAATTTCAAGCTGGCATACATATTTCCACCAATTCCCTAAATCGCTAGGTTTCTGTCTAGACTCCGGAGATCATCAGTTACGGTAATAACAGTAATCCCTTTCTGGTCGAGGAGACCTTGGTTCACAACTCTATTGCAACTCAACCTGCAGCAACCATTGCCTCTCCCAGTAACATTAGACCTCCTATCCCAGGGCCAATTCATGCATTCAGCTCTGGAGAAGTTGCACTTGACAGCATGGAAATTGAGAGGACTTGGCTGCTAGAGCAAGGCTGTTCACAAGAGGCGATTTCAACACTTCTACGGGCCAGAAAGAACACCACTAACAAAACGTAAACACAAATCACGAGAAGGTTTTGTTCGGTGGCCCAACAAAGGGACTGGAATCCAATATCACTAGAACCTAAAACTTCTAGAGTTCCTCCAGTTGGGTATTAATAAGGGGCTAAGCTCAAGTACCCTTAAAGTTCATGTATCCGCCTTATCGGCTCAGTTATTAGATGGGCATTACACTCCCTAGTAATACAGTTCATGAGGGTATGTGTCAGGTCACCTTGAGGTGAGGTGACAGGTGCACACCGAAGGATCAGGAGTGCACCGCAAGGTTGTGGACCCTACGGCTGACTGCTGCAGACGGGGGACAGATCCCACTGAGGTTAGAGCGTAAGATTCCCTGGGGCGCGGAGTCTAAGAGCCAGCAGGTGTTCACCAGAGCCTCAAGTGGTGAGGATGGACTTGGCTGCAACTGGCTCCAGGTCGCGACCCCCAGGGTCCCCCAGCTCACACCCACAGTAGGCAACAGGAGGATAAGGATGGTGAGGGACAAAGCCAAGGTCGGGGCCAAAAGCAGACAAGAATAGTCGGGTACACACCAAAAGGTCAGGATCACAGGCAAACGAGGATAGTCAAGACACGCCAAAGTCGGCAATGGAAAACAGTAGCAGAGCACACGGCAGGAAACGGGAAGCTATCACACAAAGGAATACACAATGGTTGATCAGCCCTGATGGCCTGCAGTGCACAGGTTAATATAGGGCTCCCTGATAGGGCCTGGGGTGGAGCCATGCTTAGAGGAGAGGTTATAAAAACCACCAGGTGGAAGTGGCTGGCTTCTTAGTCTGAAGACATGAGGGGAGGTAAGCAAACACAGGAATATTACTGCATAACCATGACGGTATGCCTGAAGATCAGATCTCCGAAAAAAAGTTGTTCTTGGCATGGGACCTCTCAATTGTACTTGATGCACTCAGACCCTCCCTTTTTCCCGACTGAGTCAACCTGTCTATGGAACCTGACCTTGAAGTTAACCTTCCTTATCACCATTACATCTGCGAGAAGAGTTTCTGAGCTACAGGCATTAATATCAGAACCATATTTAATCCTCTATCCTGATAGAGTGGCACTGAGACCTTCGGACCATTTCATCCCCAAAGTATCATCCTCATTTCGTTATAATCAGGATATCATCCTTCCATCTTTCACTAACAAGGCGGAACCCCATGCTTTGGATGTGAAGTCAGTTATTACCAACTACAGCTTCCTTCAAGAAATTGGATACTCTCTTGATAATTCCCCATGGGGCTAGGAAAGGTCAACCAGCAACCTCTCAAATGATTGCATCCTGTTTGATAAACTCTATCAAGAAGGCATACTCCATTTGTCAACTGGCAATTCCAGAAGGCATCAGGGCTCACTCAATCATGGCAGTGGCGACTTTGTGGGCAGCATACTGCAGAGTTTCACCAGAAACTAACTGTAAAGCAGCGACTTGGTCATCTAGACATCCATTCATTTCTCACTATGATAGACTCTTCCCAACTAACTATGGCAGACTTTGGCAGAGTTATTGTTGGAGCCAATTCTACAGCACTATGAGAAATAAACTTTATTTTTCTGCACCCACCCGACTGGCGAGTTCTTTCCCAGTGTGTGTGCTGCCATGAAGGCGTTGGGAAAACGCAAAATTGTATACTCTCCTTTCCGTAATTTTCATTTTGTTGATGCATCTTCTTGGCAGCACACAGAAACCCACCCATTCTTGGATGATAGAGAATAGAGGGGGTGTTTTTATAGCTATCCAACCCTGTCAGGTTGTGGCAGCGGAGTCGCAACCCAGTGTATGCTGCCATGAAGATGCGCCAGGAAAGGAAAATTTATGGATAGGTGAGTATACAATTTTCAGTTTTCAGGTTGTCGTCGTGGGGTATTGTGTTTGTAATTAGCAGATGCACTTGTAGTCTTCCACTGAGAAGAGTTTCAGTGCCTTTTTAGAAGTGAATTACATCTATGCATGTCTGCAGACTGCATTTACTGCAATACCCGCATAGATGTGAACCAAGTCTTAGGGAGTATCTCACCTAGAATGCCTAAAATTTTACTTGCATCTTACTGCAGACTTCTGATAAAATCGGTGTGCAAAACGCATAAGCAGGAAATTACATTTCTGGGAAAGGTCTATACACTGTGTACAGAAGACCTCCAGGTTGCCATATTGCATTGAATTTTCATGAAAAATTACAGAGGCTTTTAATTACAATATCACTTATTGTTAACTTGCTATATTTTCTTCACGAAAGTGGTATTACGCTTTTAAAACTGTAAGGATTTGCAGTGTGTATTTCAACTTTTTCTAGCTGTTTGCCCTGTGTTTTGCATTTTTTTCTTATTTGAATTTAAATGCAGTGTTGAGTGTCGTTTTTGAAAAAAAAAAATAATTTTGGACAAAATGCCTAACACCCACCATATTTTAACTGATTTAAAATTTACAACCAAACAACTGTAATTACACATTAACCAAAAATCATGTAAGATGGATCTCATTTCACTTTATGGAAAGGGCCAGGGACTTATTTCTGGTTTTTGGTTCGATAGACTTCAGTGGATGAAAAGCTTGTAATGATATACACAAAATGCACATGGAATATGCAAACTGCAACCTGCATAGGTGTGAATCAGGCCTTAATGTACTGTTAAGGATAAATATTTCAAATCCATTTGGCATCACAGTTTATTTAGAAACCTATTCAACATCCTGACTTGTTTGTGATAATGGTTGTAAATTTTAGAACACGCTGGTAATTTTTAATGAGTTGCAGAGACCCAATTTTGAAGTTGGATACTGCTTGCCAGTGGTTTAATTGTTGACGCCATTGCAAGCTCATTACTTTCACTCATTGAATCAACACATCGATCAATGCTCAGAGTTAGATACTTCTCCAAACAAGTACAACCATTCAGGCAGCACAGAAGCATTTATTCATAGAGCCAAGGTCATGAGTGATTTGAGTAAAAGAATACATTTAGGAATAATACATTAATGGACAGATATCTGAAGGGCAAGTCTTCTTTCCAATCATTCATTCCATACTAATTAAATCTTATTAAAATGTTCTCTGCAATTTAACCACTTCAGCCCCGGACCAATAAATACCTTAAGGACCAGAGGTCTTTTTCCAATTTCGCACTGCGCTGCTTTAACTGGTAATTGCGCGGTCATGCAATATTGCACCCAAACAAAATTTGCGTCCTTTTCTTCCCACAAATAGAGCTTTCTTTTGATGGTATTTGATTGCCTCTGCGATTTTTATTTTTTGCGATATAAATGGAAAAAGAGCGAAAATTTTGAAAAAAAATGATATTTTCTTCTTTTTGTTATAAGAAAAATCGAATAAACTAAATTTTAGTCATACATTGAGGGCAAAATTTATTCAGCCACATGTCTTTAGTAAAAAAAATGTCAATAAGCGTATATTTTTTGGTTTGCGCAAAAGTTATAGCGTCTACAAACTAGAGTACATTTTCTGGAATTTACACAGCTTTTAATTTATGACTGCCTATCTCATTTCTTGAGGTGCTAAAATGGCAGGGCAGTACAAACCCCCCCCAAATGACCCCATTTTGGAAAGTAGACACCCCAAGGAAACTGCTGATGGGTATGTTGAGCCCATTGAATATTTATTTTTTTTGTCCTAAGGGATTGAATAATGACAAAAAGTACAAAAAGTTGTCACTAAATGATATATTGCTCACACATGCCATGGTTATATGTGGAATTGCACCCCAAAATATATTCCGCTACTTCTCCCGAGTACGGGGATACCACATGTGTGGGACTTTTTGGGAGTCTAGTCGCGCACGGCATCCCGAAAACCAATCACCACCTTCAGGATTTCTAAGGGTGCAAATTTTTGATTTCACCCCTCACTACCTATCACAGTTTCGAAGGCCATAAAAAGCCAAAATAGCACAAACCCCCCCAAAATGACCCCATTTTGGAAAGTAGACACCCCAAGCTATTTACTGAGAGGCATGTTGAGTCCATGGAATATTTTATATTTTGCCACAAGTTGCGGGAATATTACAAACTTTTTTTTTTTTTGCACAAAGTTGTCACTAAATGATATATTGCTCACACATGCTATGGGCATATGTGAAATGACACCCCAAAATACATTCTGCTGCTTCTCCTGAGTACAGGAATACCACATGTGTGGGACTTTTTGGGAGCCTAGCCGCGTACGGGACCCCGAAATCCAAGCACCGCCTTCAGGATTTCTAAGGGCATAATTTTTTTATTTTACTCCTCACTACCTATCACTACCTATCACTACCTATCACAGTTTTGACGGCCATAAAATGCCAAGATGGCACAAAACCCCCCCAAATGACCCCATTTTGGAAAGTAGACACCCCAAGCTATTTGCCGAGGGCCATCTTGACACTATTGAATATTTTTTTTTTTTTTGTCCCAAGGGATTGAATAATGACAAAAAAAAAAAATGTACAAAAAGTTGTCACTAAATGATATATTGCTCACACATGCCATGGTTATATGTGGAATTGCACCCCAAAATATATTCAGCTACTTCTCCCGAGTATGGGGATGCCACATGTGTGGGACTTTTTGGGAGTCTAGTCGCGTACGGCACCCCGAAAACCAATCACCACCTTCAGGATTTCTAAGGGTGCAAAGGCCATAAAATGCCAAAATAGCACAAAACCCCCCCAAATTACCCCATTTTGGAAAGTAGACACCCCAAGCTATTTACTGAGAGTCATGTTGTCTGAACGAAAAAAAAGAGATTGATCGGTGGGTATGCCCACCATTAGATACCTCCCTTCATCCACCCACTTCTAATGATGGACATACATGCACCATTTATATATGCCGAAGCATGGGGGCATACTCCCGCAAAAAAGTTATGCCGCGTACATACGTTCAAACTTTTCCATGGGCAAGCCCCCTGTCGGAATTTTGACCGTATGTACGCGGCATTAGGAGCAAAATCACTCCTCCACCCCTTATGCCCCCATGCTTCGGCATATATGCTCTTTTTTAACTGTGGTGGTGAAATCACCGCCTACAGCACTGGAGTTACAGCTTTATGTATCGTGGGAGCAAACGCTGTTGCTGTCAAGATAAATAAATCCGCGCTGCAGCTGAATGGCGTACCTGAAAACATGAAAAATGGTTAACAATAACACAGTAAACAGTAAAGTATAAAAAATTTGAGAGGAGAGAGAGAGAGAGAGAGAGAACAATAAAACGACAACTATTTTTGGTTTTTATATTTTTTATATTTTTTTTGGTTTTTTAATTTTACTTTTTTTTTTTTTTTTTTTTTTTTTTATACACTTTTTTTTTGAACTGTAAACTGTAACTGTAACGGTTCGGGTCTCTCAAAATGCCATGGCATCTTGGGAGACCCTGTGTAAGTGTGCCTAGCCTGTGAAATGCTGTACCCTACGCTAATACTTCACTAGTTCATGGTAGCGTTCAAAACACTCACCCTGACAAAGACCAGGATTGCCAGGACAGCGTGGACAATAAGAACGGGTGTCACGCCTATATCCGCGCTTGCTACAGACACGACATCTTTTTTGGGGGCTCGTTGGGTAGGGGTACTCGGGAGGACATAAGAATAATGCCTCTCATGCAGCCGGCTTACTGCATTTGGTTGGGAATGGTGAGGTGCAGAACCCTCTGGAAACAGAAGCTCTGTGACAACCTCTCTTTGGAAGAAAAGAAAGGTTAATGTTCCGCCTGAAGTTTTGTATAGCACAAAAGCATTCAGCAAAGCCAATTGAAATAAGTAAGCAGACACTTTTTTGTACCAGCGTCTGGTCTTACGGGAAGTTAGATACGGCGCCAACATCTGGTCATTGAGGTCCACCCCTCCCATATTTTTGTTATATTCGTGGACACAGAGGGGTTTCTCCACAATACCAGTCGCTGTAGAAATTTGGACCGTCGTGTCTGCATGAAGGGAGGTAAGAACGAAAACATTCTTATTATGCCTCCACTTCATAGCGAGCAAATTATTACACCGATAGCAGGCTCTCTCCCCCAGCCTAAGACGGGAATCTACAAGCCGCTGGGGAAAGCCCCGGCGATTAGGTCGCACGGTGCCACATGCTCCAATCTGATTATCAAATAAATGACTAAACAGTGGCACGCTGGTGTAATAGTTGTCCACGTACAAGTGGTACCCCTTTCCGAATAAGGGTGACACCAATTTCCACACTATCTTGCCAGCGCTTCCTATGTAATCAGGGCAGTTCTCCGGCTCTACGTAACTATCTTTACCCTCATAAACCATAAAGCTCCATGCATAGCCTGTGGCCCTGTCACAGCACTTATAGAGCTTGACCCCGTATCTGGTACGCTTGTTGGGAATGTACTGTTTGAATGACAAGCGACCAGTAAACTTAACCAGGGACTCATCAACGCAGACAACTTTTTGGGGAGTAAACAAGTCTGCAAAACGTTGGTTGAAGTGGTTTATGAGGGGCCAAATTTTGTAGAGCCGATCGTATTCAGGGTCTCCACGTGGACGACAAAGTTCATTGTCACTGAAGTGCAAGAACCGCAAGATCTGCTCGTATCGTTTCCTGGACATGGAGTTAGAGAACACGGGCATGTGGTCAGCCGGATGCGTGGACCAATAAGCCCGCATCCGCATAAATTTATGTGTGCCCATGTTGAGGGAAAGGCCCAAAAACGTCTTAAATTCGGAAACCGTAACTGGTTTCCAATCTCTGGCAAGAGACGGCAACTGGGGATTAGCGGCGATGCGTTGACCAGCATATAAATTGGTTTGGTCCACAATAGATCTATAGAGATCTTCCGTGAGATACAGAGAATAAAAATCGAGTGGCGTAAAATCATCTGTATCCACCTGAATACCGGGTTGGGCAGTGAATGGGGGAAGTACTGGTTCTGAAGAAGTGGTGGGCACCCAATTGGGATAGGCGAATTCTGCAGGAAGGGCACTATGGGTACGACGGGCCTGTCTTTGTCTTCTTCTTGGTGGCAGCGGGACACTACTTGTGCTTGCCACCTCGCCAGCTTGAACTGCACTTATGGGACTCGCCACGTCACCACGTGATACTGCAGTGCTGGATGTATGTCCAGGGTGTACTAGGCCGCTGGTGCTTGCCAGTTCACCAAAAGGATGAGCGGCGCTAGTACTGGCTCTATACTCCATACGAGGGACTTGCGGTTCCTGCACCTCAACAACATCAGAAAATCGGGGTCGGGTACGCCTGACAATAGCAGGGACCTCTTCTTCGTCGTCAGAGCTATCTGACATGGAGGCGCTGTCCTCTACAGGTTCGTATTCTGAGCCTGAATCTGACAGATCAGTGTCTTCCTCTTCACTATCTGTCATGCTCAGAAACGTGTAGGCCTCTTCACTAGTGTACCTTCGCTTTGCCATTTTGGGCTCTAAATTTAGGGGTACAGTAGTGAGACTCACAGGTAAAAAAGCACCTAGCCTGTCAGCGACTGTATAAAACGCTACAAAAAAAAACTGTTAGCGATCGCAGGGATCAGGCCTGACTCTGCGAACGCTGCAGTTATGTGTGTTGTGTTTTGTAAGTGACAGTGATCGATCGATACTGCACTTGGGTGGGCTGGGCTGGGCTGGGCAGAGGGGCAAAACGCAGGTGCTAGCAGGTATCTGGATTGATCCTGCTAACAATGCGTTTTTTTAGAGCCCTAAATTGCTGGGCACGCTAGTATAGATCTGATCTGATCAGATCAGATTTTGATCTGTTCGGATACTATACCACTAAGGGAGGTGTATGCTTTGCGTGTGGGTGTTAGCGGTGCTGGCACTAACCTAGCACTGCCTGGGGCGACGCAGACCCTTTCTGACCCTAAAACCAAATTTATATCACCCGCTGGGTGATCAGGGGGTTAAACCTTTATTAGGTAATAAATGGCGGGTGCCCTGATGCTATAAAAAGCGAACTACCTAACCAGCGTCACCCGTAACACTTATACGGTGATCACTGGTGAAAGGGTTAACTAAGGGCAATCAGGGGTTAAAACCTTTATTGGGTATTTATATGGGGGTACCTGAAGCTTTATAAAAACCTGACGGGGAACCTAAATAACTAAATAACTAACTGGCTAACCAGCGTCACCAGTGACACTTATGCAGCGATCGCTGGTGAAAGGGTTAACTCTAGGGGCAATCAAAGGGTTAAAACCTTTATTAGGTTATATATATCGGGGTACCTAACGGTATAAAAACCTGGCGTTGAACCTAAAAAAAAACTAGCTTCCTAGCGGGATCAGTGACACTATTGCAGCGATCAGAAAAACGATCGCTTAGTGACACTGGTAAAAGAGGGTGAAAGGGTTAACTGGGAGGGCAATCAAGGGGTTAAACCTTTATTAGGGGGGGTAGGGGGCTACCCTGGACCTAAAGGGGCCTAACACTAGCTGCCCTGACACTTTTTACAGTCACAACTGACACTAAATGTAGTGATCAATAAATAAATGAACACTGCATTAGTGACACTGTGACTGGGGGGGGGGGGGGCGGGGGGCCGATCGGGGGGGGTGACTGGGGTGAAATGTGTGCCTGTGTGTACCTATGTGTCAGTGGACTGTTGGTGCACTTGGACGTCTTCACTCCTCGCTGTCCGGTTCAAAAAGACCGCCACGAGGAGTGTGACATCACTTCCTCCTCCTGTGTTTACATTTTCACAGGGGAGGAAGTTCGTCACTGGCCAGGAGCGATCGAGAGGGGATGGCCAGAAACCAACGGCCATCCCCTCATCGCGGGTCGCTCCGGCACCGGAAGGGACCACCGTATCTAGCGGGAGGGGGTCCGATCGGACCCCCCACCCGCTAGAAGGCATTCACGTACATTTACGTGATTGTGCCTGCCTGTGCCATTGTGTTGACGTACATTGGCAATACGGCGGTCCTGAAGTGGTTAAGTATCATAGGTTTATTTTGGTGGTGTTAAGTGTCATTAGTCATTCCAGTAATGCATTAAAATTGTTCGTGAAATCTATTATTAAATCTATATGATTGCAGTTATCTTTATTTTCTTTATGTCCAATAAGCTAAACCTAGCTTTTAGTCAGGTTTTTATTTATTTTATTTTTTTATTTACCTTTAAAAAAAAGAAAAAAAATACTGCTGTATCTACTTACAAAATTGTTAACTAGAGTCTTTTTAAAACTACATGTTCATCTAGGACTAACATCACTGCCCTGTGGTTTCGCTGCAGAACAAACCACATGGGGAGGATAAAAAACAAAAAAACAAACAAATGCTGACAGGCATTAAGTGTATGAACTTGGCACTTGCCTATCTTAATTTAATTTCTCAAAATAACTGGAGATTTATTTTAAAATAGATGTACATATTATAGATGTTTACACAAAGGCAACGTAATGTTTGAAATCTACCTGCTATGGGAGAATGGAAATGTATTTTTTATTATGCACATCATGGAACAGTCAAAACAACGTTCTGGTTAAAATCTAATATATTTAACAGCTAAATTAGTTCTGGTTTCTTTTGTAATGGACTTCCCCAGAAAGTGGGAAAACACGTTTTTGATCTTTTTAGCATAGCTTTGTGGTGTTGCATTATCCAGTGTCCTTTGTATAGTTTGGATTAGAAAAAAATTACCAGAGAACTCATTATTTTATGCTCGTGTTAATCAAAGAAAACTTGCAACAACCATCTTATAAAGTATGCGGTTTGCTTCTAATTTTCTTCCTACTAGCCATTATTTCACTGTATGAACGGTTTTCCAATTTAAGCTGTTTTGCATGTTGGTTATCCCATTTTAATCAGTCATTGTTGGGTTAGAATAAATAAAAATAAAATGGGCTAAAGTAAGGTTGTAGGTCAAATCTTTTTTTTGTTTTCATTCTGGATAGAGTAAGGGAAGTCCTGTGTAGTGTTAATTTTGATGTCCATTTTCTATTTTGGTTTTAGTTATAGTCCTCCAGTACATTTTAGTAGACTAAAATCGAACGGGTTTAGTTAAATTTTAACTCATTATTTAAGCATTTCTTTAGAATTGCCAAACTCATTATCTACTCCTAGAGTAAAAAAAAATCTAACATATTTATGGTATTAAGGTTTGAACATGCACTGCAGACACATATTTAGCTGTTGTGTTATATAAGATCTTTATAAATCAAACCAAGTTTCATAAACAAACAAAAATATTGCTTTTTGACACGCTGAAGTACAACTTGAAAATATATAAAAAAATAGAAAAACGAAAAAGGGTAAACTCTATTGACTGTTATGCCATTGCACATATTATCTGAATATATTACCAACATTCAATATCAAGGAAAAAAATAAGAAAAGCCTTTTTTCCTATTTTATTTAATTTTTTTCTTTTAGCAGCTTAGAAGTTGCCCCTACATATTATGTGGTAGCGCAATGCTAATTTTAATGTCAAATTTAAATTACGTTTTAGTCTTTTGACTAAAATGCTATTTTAATTTTAGTCATCTCAATTGTTTTAGTTGACTAAAATCGCATTCAGGTTTTGTTTTTTGTCCCATAGCCAAAACAGAAAGTGAGAGGAAATCCCTGCAAATCAAGGGAGTTCCCCCCCAGGTCACCAGAAGCAGTGTCTCCATTGGAACACTTTTCTCGGGGACAACCCAAACTTTACCATTTTCTTTTATTTTCAATTTCAATAATAGTGGTAGGTAGGACAAATAAAGAGTGTGAGACTCCCTAACAGGAGCACAGACAGCTATAAGATCGAACAGGTGTTCTAATCCTTGTCCACTCTGTCCAAAAAAAAAAAAGTTTTGCCTTTTAGTTATATTTTATAGATGAGCATATTTCAGTTTTCCACTTTGGCGATATTAACTCTCATCTTGTATTTTGCTATGGGGCAGGAATTGAAGGAACATCTCCCCAATTGCACAGATGGCAAGAAAAAAAAACCCCAGAGGGCTATAACTCTCCCTTATGCCATCTATTCTGAAAAAATATAACAATGTTTTTTGCCTTTTAGTCTTGCTTTGATAGCTATGTATACATTTTGCTTAAATTATTTTTTGCTGAAATTTTGTAATTTGAAAGTGCTTTGCCTCGTTTACACTAAATCCTTTTCCAGTAAGACCACCTATCTCTAAGGAAGGCAGCCCATCTCTGGGTTGGTGTGCAGTGCACCACGGCACCATGTGGCATCCGAAGGAAGTGCTTTTGCATCCATTTTCTTGGTCCATTCCTGTGTGTTTGCAGCCCATTCAGAATGGTTGGTTGCCTTGCCAAACAAACATTTGTGCCTTGCAGAAGTACATATCTGGCGTCATAGTTGCAAACTGTTTCCTATTACAAATTTAACTGTGAAAGGTGATTTCTTTAGTCTTCAAGAATTTTACAAACTAATGTTTGTATTACATTTGTGTAGGCACTTTTCTTTTGAGTAATTCATTCAAGAGGAGATCATACAGACTGAAATTAAATTTAAAGTAGTACTGCTGCAAATCGATCATGCCACTCGCCTAGCAATGTGGCCCCAAGCTGCTGGGGTTTGAGAATGTTTTTTTTTTTTTTTTTTTTTTTTTTTTTTTAACCTGTTTTATGTGCAGGTTCACCTGTCCTTGTTTTAAGATGGCTCTTATTTTGCCATTTATATTTCTATTTTTCTGCTACTTTTCTCATTGGTATATCAACCGACCAAATACACTTTTGGACTAGAGCAGTGGTCATTAACCCTGTCCTCAGGGCCCACTAACACGCCAGGTTTGCAAGATAACTGAAATACATCACATGTGATATCATTTGCTGCTCAGTGATTGCAGTATTATAGTTTGCATCTCTCCAAGGTAATACATAAAACCTGGCCTGTTAGTGGGCCCTTAGGGCAGGGTTCATGACCACTGGACTAGAGAACATAAAGCAACAGTCCCTTATTTATTACATATACACTCGCATATCTCAGAAATATCTCCTGTTGCCCCTTTGTCACATGGCCAGCTGGGGCATAACTTAAAATTAGCCAAGTGCTTGCCAGCAGTTCTCAGATCACTTAGTTATTGACTAAAAAGGGTAAGGGTTATCTGATGCATTACAGCAGTGCCTACATAGAAAATTCAGTATGGCGCTGTTTGACTGTATTTCTGACATGCAGCACAATCTATTTTTTAGATTTTAATTGGGTGCATCTTGAAGCTGACTAGAACATGAGATTTACTATTGCTTTCAATGCAACTGTATCAGCCAATACTCAGCTAAAATGTACTAGTGAGTAAAACATCACCTCATTACACTTTAAACTTCATTTAAAAAAAAAAAAAAAACCATGGAGGCTATTATGGCTGACCTTCAGTTTTGAAATTGCCAGTTGTTTCCTGGCTGTCATACAGATCTTCTGGCTTCAATACTTGTTTTGCTTTTTGTCTTTTAAGGTTCTTTGCAGTAAAAGCAAGGAAGCATAGAAACCTCCTGCAGTGTATTCATTTGCTTTACTAAACAAACAAAAAATGCTGTAAATACAATTGTATGTCTTGAATTACTTTTCTTACAACATCCATGCATACACACAACCTATCCTTCCTAGTAATTGAGAATGAATAAGTCTGTGCACAAAAATAATATCCTAAAAAGTTACTTTGATCAGGTTGTAGCAGCTTCACGATCTCCGTAGGCAACTAGGATCCCAGGCTCTACTCTACTAGTGATTGCAAGAAATTGGGCAATAGCGTCATCTTCAGGCATTTCTTCTGGAACAGACATTCCTTGTTACGTCATTATGGAATGCTCCTGCCAGCTTATGTTGCTGAACTTTTATATTTGTAAAGTTTGGATAGAAATCATAGGTACAGTAGGTCATATATGTCAAAAGGTCAAGTTATTGGTGACCTTGGATGCAGAATTGTTGATATTGGTTACGGAATTCCTGCAACAGTGAGAGTATCTAACTGCCAACTGACATTTGCCCAACATATAACAATAGAATCAGTGTTCCCATTGTGTAAACAATTTCAACAGCATTTGTTTAAGACGTATCCACTCAAGCACTGAAACATGTCTGCTTCTAAAACCTTCCAGGGAGGATCAAAAAGAGAGAAGATACCTAGTTATGAGTTACATTTTTTTGCCTTTGTCCCATAATTGCCCACTACAGCCTTAATAGCCATCTTTTGTTCTCAATAAAGAAGCCATTCCAGTGTCAGCGATGTGAGAAAAGCTTTAACTGCAGCTCCCACCTAATCACCCATCAACATGTGCACACTGGGGTGAGACCCTATGCGTGTGAGTGCTGGAAGTCCTTCACTCAGAGCTCCAATCTATTCTGCCATCTAAGGGCCCATCAGGGGGAGAGGCCTCATGTCTGCACAGTGTGTGGAAAGGCTTTTGCTCAGAGCTCCCATCTCCTCATTCATAAGAGGACCCACACAGGAGAGATGACTTATATGTGTGCTGACTGTGGCAAAAGCTTCCTCGCCAACTCTGCACTGGTCAGACATCAGAGGGTTCATGTAGGAGAGAAGAAATGTACGGGTATGGTACTTTTGAGGAGCACCCACCTTCATACCTACCAGAAATCCTCTGCCGAAAAAAACCCTGCAGCAAACACTTCAAAGCCACCTTGTCCTTTCTCAAACATCCCAGAATGCACCTAGGTGAGCCCAGCTACTCCGCTCTTCATCCTAATAAACTTGTATGTCCCAGAATGCACCTAGGTGAAAGGGGGGGGGGGGGTCTTCTCTTTTTGATCCTCACTGGAAGATATTTTGTATATGCTGAGTTTTAGTTATGGCAGTAGCCTCATTCATTTAGAGGAGTGGCATTGGGCTGGTAAATTTTGGCGGTGTGTGGTCGAAATTTTGGTCGCCTTTCTTGTTCTGCTTCTAAAACCTGTAGATGTTTGTTCCCCCCCCCCCATGTAAACACACACATCACATTATTTATATATAATCTCTCCAAATGCAACACAATACTTTGGGTCACTGGCTCATAGGTAACCTCTGACTATTCTCAGACTTCTTGATGTACATTTTTTTTTTTTTTTTTTTGTCAGATACTAAGAGTATTTAAAGACAGAGGGTCAGTATTATTGCCAGAGGACTAGAGATTTTAAAAGCTAATCTGCAATGCCTACTGTGTTTTTCTAAGGACAGACTATTTTCAAAAAATATTCTAACAAGATCATATGTACAGTTAATATATTTTATGTATGTTATTTTAGCTGTGAAAGTCTTCCATGTGTAGATATCCAAAGCCCCGAGACTTTTGCTGGGCACATCAGTCTTGGATGTGATGTCCGTATCGCCAGCAAACATGAAGCTGTTACTCCCTTCATTCCTAGACCCGAACATCACCCACTACATAACTTTTTTTAATTTTAGTTGAGGGGTAGAGATACTGAGAAGGCACCACATGTAATTAGAAGATCAAAAGTGGAGGGGGCTATGATGTGCCTGTATGGAGGTAACTGTACTAGGCAATTGACTCCTCCTTTCTCCTCCTATGAGCATGCTTGTTTTCAGCCCAAGAACTCATTGCTTCTTGTGCTTCTTGTTCCTCCCATGCCCCCAGTCATGCTGTACAGGCACTGTAGGAGTTTGATACCAAGTCAAATTCGGGTACTTGCAGTGCTTCCTTTTAAAAATGAAAAAATACGTTTAATTATGTATTACTGATTACAACGTTTCATTCATGTACAGTATCTCACACAAGTGAGTACACCCCTCATGTTTTTGTAAATCTTTTATTATATCATTTCATGTGACAACACTGAAGAAATGACACTTTGCTACAATGCAAAGAAAGTAATGAGTGTACAGCTTGTATAACAGTTTAAATTTGCTGCCCTCTCAAAATATCTCGACACAGCCATAAATGTCTAAACCACTGGCAACAAAAGTGAGTACACCCCTAAGCGAAAATGTCCAAATGGGGCCCAAAGTGTCAATATTTTGTGTGGCCACCATTATTTTCCAGTAGTGCCCTAACCCTCTTGGGCATAGAGTTCACCAGAGCTTCACAGGTTGCCAGTGGAGTCCTCTTCCACTCCTCCATGACGATATCACGGAGCTGGTGGATCTTGGAAATCTTGCACTCCTCCACATTCCATTTGAGGATGCCCCACAGATGCTCAATGGGGTTTAGGTCTGGAGACATGCTTGGCCAGTCTATCACCTTTACCTCAGCTTCTTTAGCAAGGCAGTGATCGTCCTGGAGTTGTTTGGGGTCGTTACCATGTTGGAATACTGCCATGCGGCCCAGTCTCCGAAGGGAGTGATAATGTTCGGCTTCATTATGTCACAGTACATGTTGGCATTCATCCCTAGTGCTGGCAGCACTCATGTAGCCCCAGACCATGATACGCCCACCACCATGCTTGACTGTAGTAAACAAGAGGAGAATTTGGGACTTTACATGAAGCACACCATGGTGCTTCCATCCCGGTAGTAAACTAAAAAATAAAGGATAGTTGGGACTTTAAATTAAGCAATTGTATAGTGGAGATAAATTATAAATAAATAATATTTAATTGATGACATTGTTCTAAAAACATAAAGAGTATTTATTAATTATATCTATATATATATATATATATATATATATATATATATATATATATATATATATATATATATATATATATATATATATATATATATATGCACATAGAGTATTTATTCATTTCCTATATATACATAGTGCACATAAGGCATAAACATGATGAGTAGACTGATATAATCATAACTACACATGATCAAAGTAAAGTAAATAGATAAATAACTATAAGGAATTAATATAATTACTATGGCACACAAATGCCACAGCGGCAGACAATCATGATACAATCATAGCGACACATGATCAAAGTAGAGTAAATGCATAAATAACAAAAAAAAATTATTTTTTCTGTAATTGCTATGGCACACAAGTGCCACAACGACAGACCCAAGACTGGCACGTGCACCCACAAAGTATATGTGGGTCTATTGGCTAATGTAAAAACAGTATTTAATAGTAACTAGATAGGGATCAATCCATATGAAATACAACTGTGTCAAGTGTAGCTCAATGCGTTTCGTGGATTTTTCTACTCGTCAGGAGCAGAGCTGGGATGCGATCTGTGGGTCCTCCCTCTGCACTTTTGTTTGGGAGAACGGGGGCGGACACCCCTCCTCGCATCAGCGCCACGCTCGTCATGCTATCTGCGTGGCAGAGGGTATTCAGTGCGTGTGACGCCTGGGATGACGTCACACGTATCATGATTGTCTGCCACTGTGGCATTTGTGTGCCATAGTAATTATATAAATTCCTTATAGTTATTTATCTATTTACTTTACTTTTGATCATGTGTCGTTATGATTATATCAGTCTACTCATCATGTTTATGCCTTATGTGCACTATGTATATATATATATATGAAATGAATAAATACTCTTTGTTTTTAGAACAATGTCATCAATTAAATATTTATTTATAATTTATCTCCACTATACAATTGCTTCATTTAAAGTCCCAACTATCCTTTATTTTTTAGCATGCTTGACTGTAGGCAAGACACACTTATCTTTGTACTCCACAAATGGTGTCTTTATTCAACCTTACTAACTATGAAACTATGGATGCTGATATCAATTGGATGAAGTGGATCTTTTTTGGTTGCTTTGCACATGCACTTTTTCTTCTATGAACTGTCATATGGAGATTTTTTTTTTTTTTTTTTTGTACTGGACTTTTATTGCACTACTAGCACTTTGGAGCATTTTTTTGCACTTTATTCCTACTTTCACTTTTTTTTTGCAATATGAATTACGGTTATCTATGCTGAAGATTTTCACTTTATTATCCAGCATATAGCTTTAGTACGGCCTCAGAAGTGCTATTATATATATATATATACATTTTTTTTTTTATTTTTTTTTTAGTGTGTTCACTGCACAGATTACCATTGATCACATTTTCATTATTTATATTTATTCTTTTGAGTCAGCGCCACATACCTTTTTATATTCATGTGCTATTCTGTGTGAGAACACCTTTTTATGTTGGCAGCTTCCCTTTTAATTTATTTTAGTTGGTTTTGGTTTGCGCATTAGTTACCTTCTGGGATGACAGCTATGCGGACTAATTTGATGGAGCGTGCGGCGTATGGTCTGAGCATGTATACACACAACCTATCCTTCCTGACAGGCTGCCCCCCCCCCGCCTTCAACCTCTTTGCCATGAGGTGCCACGTTGAACCTTCGGTAATCGGTATGAGCAAGTGAGAGCATTAACACCAAATTTAACAATCCTGCTCCTCATTCACACCTGAGACCTTGTAACTAGTCACGTGACACCGGGGAGGGGAAATGGCTAATTGGGCCCAATTTGGACATTTTCACTTGGGGGCGTACTCACTTTTGTTGCCAGCAATTTAGACATAGCTGTGTGTTGAGTTATTTTGGGGGTACGGCAAATTTACACTGATATACAAGCTGTTCATGCACTACTTTACATTGTAGCATAGTGTAATTTCTTCAGTGTTGTCACATCAAAAGATATAATTAAAATAGTTACAAAAATGTGAGGAGTGTACTCACGGTTTTGTGAGATACTTGTATGCCTTTTATATCTGCATAGGGTTTAGAGTTCAGTGTTTGATAATAAAATGTTCAAAGTAAACCATATCGCTTAAAAATCCATGAGCTGTGCAAATGCGATTCGAAAAAGCAAAGATAAGTGCCAAGATATTTTATTAACTTCACAAGATAGTAATAGCTGCTTAGGGAATTGTTAAATGATGGATTATAATTTTTTCCTTAATTCTGCTTTCCACTTTCTAGGTTACAGACTAATCGGAAGTCATTCAGGTGTTAAGCTCTGTCGATGGACAAAGGTATTTCTTTGAACGTTTTTTAATAAAGTTTTGATTGCCAAAATATTTAAAAATTAAAAAAAAAAAAAAGAAATATTTAATGTCGCTTTCCTCAGCATAAATGCTCCCAGTCATAATAAATCCAAAACAATGCATTCTTAAAATGTAGTGAGTGAGTCTTTTAAGTCCTACTTTAACCTTGTTTGATAGTTTGTCTACAGCTCAAGGGAAAAATATATTCCACAACTTATTCTGAGCCCCTATTATTCCAAGTCTATCTCATGGGAGTGTGGAGAACAAAAATGGCCAGGATGTGTAACAACTCTAATATTTGCAGTTCGTTTGTGAGGACGGCTCAGATATCTTCCAAATTTGGAATTGGGGACCCAGTAATCCTTTGGACCATTTTAACCACCCTTTTTCCTCTTGGCCTGTGTACAACTAAAAAAAAATTAAGCTGTACATCAATTTATTAAAATGCTGTCTTATCACTACAAGTGTTGGAAGCTGAGCACCAGCTCTATGTGTCCGTCTTGGACCACCAACTCTCTGCCACCCGGGAAAGGACCAGCAGGTGTAGTTGTTTCATACAGTTTATTTGACTTGTAATTGGTCCTGACACACCTTTCTTATGTGTACTCAAGTGTATTCTTCTGTTAAAATGTTTCAAAATAAAGATTTTACAAAAAAAAATGCTGTCTTACAATGGAAAAAATATAAGATGCTCTTTAGAAAGTCTGTTGTGCTGTAAAATCCTTAGGGAAAAAAAGGTGCTGCGCAGCCTTCTTGACCAGCTATGAAATATTTGTATGCCAGGTCAAGTCCAATAAATGAACACCTAAACGCTTAATGCACAACCTGGTTTACCTCCCCGTTAATAGTATACACAGTATAATGAATACACAGTATAATGCAATGTGATATATTCTCCTGTTCTTTTTACAAGCGTTTACAATTAATCTTGTTTTCTTTATATTGATAAGCAAACGATTAAGGCCCCTTTCACACATGCGGACCGTATGTCCGTATTTCATCCATCCGTTTGCGGATGAAATATGGACATACATGCATTCCTATGGCTAGCGGGTGTCTGCGGATGAACATCCGCAGACACCCGATATCGTCCGCCTCCGCAATTGTCCGATTCTGCAGATGGAGGAAAATCCTATTTTTCTATCTGTCTGCAGAGTGGATCGGATGAACACGGACAGATGGTCCGTGCTCATCCGATCCCCCATAGAGGTGAGCGGAGAGCTGACAGGGCGGTCCTGGCACAGTGTGCCAGGACCGCCCTGTTATCCGCCGGCTCAGCGGGGACAACGGAGCGATCCCTGCTAAGCAAGCGGATCATCACGGGGCGGGTCATTACTGATGCGTCCCGTGTGAAAGGGGCCTAACTGAACACCACTCAGTCAACATGTGGATCTTCTGTCCATACAATGCTTTGTTGTCTTTAGATATTAAACCCACTATGGTGGTATCATCTGCAAATATGTTTAAAACATTAGTGCTAGGGTTGCACCGATACTAGTATCGCTTCTGATGCCAAGTATTTGAACACGTATCGGTACTCGTGCAAATGCACCGATACCTGAAACCGATACTTTCAGGCTGTTGTTTGAGCTGTCAGTGGGAATGTGTTTAACCCCTTAATTTACTCTAATCAGCCTTAATTAACTCCCTATTCTCCTCCATTTAATTATTATTTTCCTGCTTTTTTTTTGTTCACGTCTATTTTATAAATGATAAACAATTGAAAATATTTTTTTTTTGCTTTGTTGGTGAATATTTTCACACATATACGTTAACATAGATTTACACATTTCACATTAAAAAGGCGCAAAATTAAAAAAGTAGGGGGGGGGGGGAAATAGGTTTGGCGCTATACCCTTTAGAACTTTTTTGAAAATTGAGACTTGGGTATATAATTAGCAAGAAATTTCCAGCGTGCTGGGTAATAAAATAAATTTAAATAACTAACTGTGTATGTGTCAGTAAGTGTCAACCAACAATTATTATATCCTTTAAAGACCGTAAGTATCATAAAAAATCATAAATTCATAAATCAATTGTAACAGCATGCAATGTGCAAATGAAAAAAATATATAAAGTGCAAGGTGCTGGTGAACAAATATTGATATTTGTGACAGAACTATATAAATAGAAAGTAGAGCTCAGTAGTATATAAATTTTAAGCTATATAGATATAAAAATAACAAATAAAAATGTGAAAATATAAAAATATAAAAAATATATATAAAGGTATATATATAAAAAATAATAATCCGTTTATCTGTTGAACATATCAAGTCCTCATATGGTGCAACTGTGAAAAGTGTGTATTACATGGTTAAATAAAGATTCAAGACAGTGAAAAAAGTTGTGGTAAAATATGGTAATATAAAAATGCAAAAAAAATAAAAAAATAAAAAAATAAAAAATAAAAAATAGAAATGGGAATAAAAATAGTAAAAAAGTGTCCCAAAAATGTAGTGGTGGATAGTGGGGTGTCCTCTGTGGGTGAAAGTGGAGTAAAGGGTAGAGGAGGCTTCATCTGTTGTTCCCGGTGCTCTGTGGCTATTTTTATGCAATTGCTCTCACCAGAGATATGACCCCTTCCGGGGTGGATCAGCCTTCACAGTATCAGCCACCGTGTTGCTCTCTGGCTTGCCTCTATTGCGGTTCCGGGAAACCCTCGTTCTTCCGTTCATATGCCGTTCGGTTATATGTAATGAATAAGAGGCATATCCATGGTGCAGTATGTCTTATAAAGCTTCGTATTTATTATATAGGCAAAAAGGTTACTCACAAACATCCGTCTTTGATGACGAAACGCGTAGGGCGTGGCCAGACAGCATACACCGCTAACTCAGAAGGCGTATAGCCGAACGGGATCTTTCCTTTTAACATATATATATACGAACGGATGTTTGTGAGTAACCCTTTTGCCTATATAATAAATACGAAGCTTTATAAGACATACTGCACCATGGATATGCCTCTTATTCATTACATATAACCGAACGGCATATGAACGGAAGAACGAGGGTTTCCCGGAACCGCAATAGAGGCAAGCCAGAGAGCAACACAGTGGCTGATACTGTGAAGGCTGATCCACCCCGGAAGGGGTCATATCTCTGGTGAGAGCAATTGCATAAAAATAGCCACAGAGCACCGGGAATAACAGTTGAAGCCTCCTCTACCCTTTACTCCACTTTCACCCACAGAGGACACCCCACTATTCACCACTACCTTTTTGGGACACTTTTTTACTATTTTTATTCCCATTTCTATTTTTTTTTTATTTATTTTTTTATTTATTTTGCATTTTTATATTACCATATTTTACCACAACTTTTTTCACTGTCTTGAATCTTTATTTAACCATGTAATACACACTTTTCATCACAGTTGCACCATATGAGGACTTGATATGTTCAACAGATAAACGGATTATTATTTTTTATATATATACCTTTATATATATTTTTTATATTTTCACATTTTTATTTGTTATTTTTATATCTATATAGCTTAAAATGTATATACTACTGAGCTCTACTTTCTATTTATATAGTTCTGTCACAAATATCAATATTTGTTCACCAGCACCTTGCACTTTATATATTTTTTTCATTTGCACATTGCATGCTGTTACAATTGATTTATGAATTTATGATTTTTTATGATACTTACGGTCTTTAAAGGATATAATAATTGTTGGTTGACACTTACTGACACATACACAGTTATTTAAATTTATTTTATTACCCAGCACGCTGGAAATTTCTTGCTAATTATATACCTAAGTCTCAATTTTCAAAAAAGTTCTAAAGGGTATAGCGCCAAACCTATTCCCCCCCCCCCCCCACTTCATTTTATTCCTTCCCTTACTGGGTTGGAATTAAAATAGGGGCTGCTCTTACCCGAACTACAATCCATAGCGCGACCTAATAAACCCCCCTACTTTTAGCAAAATTAAAAAAGAATCGTTTTATTTAATTTGTAAATTACTTTTCAATGCTTTGTACCCTTGCTGACAGCTGAAGTGTAAACAAAACAGTTACGGTAGGTATCGGTAATCGGTGTCGGGCAGTAATAAAAAAAAAAAGTATCGGTACTCGTAAAAAAAAAAACAAAAAAAAAAACCCCTAATTAGTGCTATAGCTAGCAGTACATTTATAAGTATAAAGAGAAGTGGACTATATATGCAGCCCTGGGAAACACTAGTGTTAGGGATAATTGGTGCTCAATTGTGAACATCAGGTTAAACTTGTTGTGACCTAATTTTAGATGGTCTGATAATGTCAAAAAGTGATCAAATGTGTGTTTTTTTTTTTTTTCTTTTTTTTTCCTCCAGATCTGCTTTTTTGTAAAGTCTGGAGACTCATGCCTGATAGTCATGCAAACCTAAATCTATCCTTGACCCCTGACAATATAGTCCTTTCCACTGGCAGCTGAGTTATAGGTGCTCTTCAGTACTACAGAACATGAGATCAGGATTAATAAATAATAATCATGCTTGCTGTCACCACAGGGTTTCTACATTTTGGTGCTTTTTCTAGGTTGGTCATCTGAATAAAACAGTATTAAACCCAAAAAAAAAACAATTTATGTTTTGCAGCTTACAAATTCTTAGGCGCTGGCTGAATTAACTTTCTTTTTTGGCTTTTTACCTTTTTTATTTTCATCTGGTGATCTGACCTGTATGGCTAGGTTCTGGCAGGAGTGCAGTGTGCATTTCAGCACATCAAACTGCTTTTTCATTGTGTTTATATATTTTTTTAACTTGAAGTGTTACAGTGGCAATACATTGCTCTGCTATACAGTGACATGCAGTGCCATCCAGTTTGCTGTGAATAATTGCTAACCTGCTGCACTTTTTCGCACTTGACTGCACATAACACTAGCATTGTGGTGTGAACGGGGCACACAGAAAACCATTGATTTTTTTTTTTTTACTGCAGGTCACTGCACATAGGGCGAACCATCTCGAAGTATTCTTTTTTAACAGACCAAGCATGGTCACATGGGTGGTAAAACACTTAAACAACTAAAGCATTGTTTTACTGTTGCTGACCACCCACCTAAACAAGCTATTCGCGGGAGGATTTTTTTTCTTTTTTTGCGCTATTCTGTCATGGGTATGAGAGTAAAGTAGTGTAAAAAATAAACACACACACACACACACACACACACACACACACACACACACACACACACACACACACACACACACTATGTTAAACGTATTGTGACATCTGCCTGATCTTTAAATGGCATCCCAGTCTTAGTCCGTAAGGTTCAATAATGAGGTCGCCCACCCTTTGCAGCTATATCAGCTTCAACTCTTCTGGGAAGGCTGCCCACAAGGTTTAGGAGTGTGTCTATGGCATTGTTTGATCATTCGTTCAGAAGCAGATTTGTGACATCGGCACTGATGTAGACAAGAAGGCCTGGCTTGCAGCTCTAATTAATCCCAAAGGTGATCTTTCAGGTTGAGGTCAGGACTGTGCAGGCCAGTCATGTTCCTCCACCTCAAACTAGCTCATCCATGTCTTTATGGACCTTTCTTTGTGCACTGGTCCTAATCATTAAGTGGAGGGGGGATTATGGTATGGTGGTGTTTTTTTAGGGGTTGGGCTTGACACCTTCGTTCCAGTGAAGGGAACATTTAAGGCGTCAGTATATCAAGACATTTTAGACAATTTCATGCTTGCAGCTTTGTGGTAACAGTTTGGGGATTTCCTTCCTTCCTTCCTTCCCTTCCTTCCTTCCTTCCTTTCTTCCTTCCTTCCTTCCTTCCTTCCTTCCTTCCTTCAACATGACTGCGCAGCAGTGCACAAAGCAAGGTCTATATAACCTTTTTTTTTTTTTTTTTTTTTTAATGAAAGGACTTCATACCTTGTAGCTCTTAGCATTGGTGTTATTTTATTAAAAACTGCCCCATATGTATCCACTTGCTTTGATTCACTCCTCTATTAGGATGTTGAATTATGGTAATTACCATTAGTAGCAGTTGCTATGACTGATTTTTCTTTCTTTTTTTTTTTTTTTTTGTATCCTTACATGCTCTCTTATTTTCCAACCAGTCAATGCTGAGAGGAAGAGGAGGATGTTACAAACACACATTCTATGGCATCGAAAGTCACAGGTGTATGGAAACTACTCCCAGTCTTGCTTGTGCCAACAAATGTGTCTTCTGTTGGAGGTAAATGTTTTCCATATATATTTGGACACTTGCACCCTGTTCTGTAGGTTAGCGTGTATTTATTTATTTATTTATTTTTAAGCCTAATATGCTTGTAATAATGCTTTATACTAATAAGAATTGTTGTAGTAAAGTCTTGCTTGAAATGTTGCTACTTGGCTTATTTCCACTGCATTTTGATTACCTATTACATATTGATATTGAGAAGCTATGGCCCTATGAATAATGGAGTGCAGGTTAGCATCCTTCGAGTCTGACAGTAGCTGCAGGGCATATTTCACATAACTAACCATGAAAGCTGCTCCTTGTAATGCTTGTTGAAGCCCTGGGTTACTGGCTGCTCTACAGTAACTCTCACAACTCATGATAATTCTCGGAGTGAGCCATAACGGAGATCTGATAAGAACACCAATAGTTCACTTGTAGGACACATTGATTAGTATACAGATGGCCGAGGCAATTTGAAGAATGTTTCATTGTTCTCTGATCTCATCTTTCAACACCGTTTCATTGCCTTGTGCCGCATATCCAAAATGAAACAAGTTTTGTCAATTAAAAGCGTGGATGTGGACTTAATACCTCAGTTTTAATAATGCACTTTTTGTTTCAGGGTTGCAATAAGACATCATTTGTTTTCAATAATTACTTCCAGAGCAATTAAGATATTCCATGAGGTAAAGCAAGCTGATCTGAAGAGATTTCAGTTGTCTTGTGCATCACAAAGGTGCACATGTATATTCATAGCAAAACCATTTCACGTTTTTAACCACTTAAGGACCGAGCCTCTTTTTTTATTTATTTTATTTTTTTGTTTTTAAGTGTAGGACCCAGCCTCTTTTTGAGATGTAGCGTTTACAAGTTAAAAACTTTTTTTTTTTGTTTTTTTTTTTTGCTAGAAAATTACTTAGAACCCCCAAACATTACTTTTTTTTTTTTCTAACACCTTTGAGAATAAAATGGCGGTTGTGGCAATATTTTCTGTCACACCGTATTTGTGGGAAAAAATACACTTTTTTGTAATTAAAAAAATAAGACCATAGTAAAATTAGCCCAATTTTTTTGTTATATTGTGAAAGATAATGTTACGCCGAGTAAATTGATACCCAGTATGTCACACTTCAAAATTGTGCCCACTCATGGAATGGCGACAAACGTTTACCCTTAATCTCCATAGACGACGTTTAAAAAATTCTACAGGTTGCATGTTTTAAGTTAGAGGTCTAGGGCTAGAATTATTGCTCCCACTCTACGGATCGCGGTGATAGGTCACATGTGTGGTTTGAACACCGTTTTCATATGTGGGCGCTACTCATGTATGCGTTCGTTAATGCTTTTTTTTTTTTTTTTTTTTTTTTTTTTTAACACTGTTTTAAAAAACTTTATTCCTATTAAATCCCTTTTAATAGAAAAAAAGCATGACAGGACCTTGACAGGGGTCAAAAAGACCTCAGATCTCATATTTACACTTAAATTCAATAATAAAAAAAAAAAAAAAAATTGTCATTTAAAATCCCTTTAAGAGCTGTGGACGAAAGTGACGTTGCTTCCGACCTACATCATTATGGAGACTGGTTTCCCTCACTCATCTCCATGCCCAGCCAGGGTGAAGTTCCGACTTGCCTGCGACCCCGCCAAGGGATCCAGTAAGTGGCAGAGGGCACCGGAGCGTGGCGGGAAGGGGGGTCCCTCTCCTGCGGCTGATAAAAGTGATCCCACGGAAATCCTCCACAGAAACCTATCTTGTCGGAAGCTGGCTGAACACGAGGCTACCGGGGTTATGGCAGCTAGCTGCTGCCATAACAACGATCTCCCACATCAAAGTTAGGACGTATATTGGCGTGCGGCAATCCGGGAGTGGTTAAACTCAATCTGTCACATTGGAAACCTTCGGAGTGTTTTTTTTTTTTTTTTTTTTTTTAAAGTAGCAAGAGATCTACACAGGTAATTTCATATCTACTTAAAGGCTAAGTTTACCTTTTCACGCAGAATTTCACTTTTATTAATACAGTAAATAGAAGCCTTTTCTAATGTCTTTTTTGCCCAAACTATCCCGATGTGCTTATCTCTCACTTGCCCAGTCTATGGGAGCTTTCAATTTTCACCTCTAGGCAAAAAAAAATGCATTCTGAGCACTCGTGTGACCTTCCTGGAACTTCATATCCCATAATGCACTACCTTATTGCATCACAGAATAGGATGTGTTTTATTTCTGTGGCCCGCACCTCCCTCATTACTATACCACCTTTTTATTTCCACCCACTTTCCTACTTCTTCCTTTTTTTTTTTTTTAACAGAAAATTTTATTAGACAAATCAGCATTACATTGCAAAGTACAGTAAATCTGATATTACACAGTTGTAGAAAGGAGAAAAAAAAAAAAAAACCCTACTTCTTCCTTTTTAAGGTGGCCATATACTGGTACAATCTCCATCAACTATGTAGTGCAAGGGCCTGCCTGATTGGAAACCGAGTGATTGGATTGATAGGTGTGTCCTCTCAGTGGCGTTGCTATTGTGGAGCAGCGGGTGTGGGCCACAGCCGGGTGACACCCGGCACAGTGCTGAATTAAGAGGCACCACAGCTCTCTCCTCTCTCCACTCTCCTCTTCCTTCTTCCCTGGATACACCGGTATCTTTGCTGTATACTTAGCTGCCCGTGATGCTCGCGGAGGAGGAGAAAGAATTGTCTCACATAGCCCAGTCCCCGGCGCTCGCGTATTCTCCGGGAACCGGCATGGCAATCGCTTATTATTGTGACTGGCAGGGAGAGGTACTGGCTGCCTGTTACAATTAGTACATACCTCACAGTCTAGGAGGAGGGACATCTATGTGCACAGAGCCATGCTGATCTGAGGTCTGTAAATGTGGGGAGGAGAGAGATGCACTATATAGTCACAATGCGTGGATATTCAAAGGGGGGTTACATTGAGGGGGATTACACAAGGGGGTTACATTGAGGGGGGTTGCACAAGGAGGTTACATTGGGGAGGATTACACAGGGGGTACCTTTTTGGGGGTTACACAGGGGGCATAAATTGGGGTTATTACACAGAAGGGGAGGACCAATTGGGGGCATTACACGGGGGGGGGGACCAATTGGGGGCATTACACGGGGGGGACCGATTGGGGGCATTACACGGGGGGGACCGATTGGGGGCATTACACGGAGGGAGACCGATTGGGGGCATTACACGGGGGGAGACCGATTGGGGGCATTACACGGGGGGAGACCGATTGGGGGCATTACACGGGGGGAGACCGATTGGGGGCATTCCCCGGGGGGACCGATTGGGGGCGTTACACGGGGGGAGACCGATTGGGGGCGTTACACGGGGGGAGACCGATTGGGGGCGTTACACGGGGAGGACCGATTGGGGGCGTTACACGGGGAGGACCGATTGGGGGCTTTACACGGGGGGGGGACCGATTGGGGGCGTTACACGGGGGGGACCAATTGGGGGCGTTACACGGGGGGACCAATTGGGGGCGTTACACGGGGGGGACCAATTGGGGGCGTTACACGGGGGGGGGGCCAATTGGGGGCGTTACACGGGGGGGACCAATTGGGGGCGTTACACGGGGGGGACCAATTGGGGGCGTTACACGGGGGGGGACCAATTGGGGGCGTTACACGGGGGGGGACCAATTGGGGGCGTTACACGGGGGGGGGACCAATTGGGGGCGTTACACGGGGGGGGGACCAATTGGGGGCGTTGCATGGGGGGACCAATTGGGGGCGTTACATGGGGGGCCAATTGGGGGCATTACAGGGGGGGGACCAATTGGGGGCATTACAGGGGGGGGGACCAATTGGGGGCATTACAGGGGGGGGACCAATTGGGGGCATTACACTGGAGAGGCTATTTACACAGGGTGAGGGATGCATTTACATGGGGGAGTACAAAGGTGTGGGGATTTATACTGGGGGGATTACACTGGGCTGCTCAGCCTAAAATGCCTAGCTATTTTTTCCCAGTCCAGAACTGGGTGACATCATTAAGAAGGGAGTGATATCTGTACATGATGGTGTCACCCCCATCTGTGACAGTGCATGTATTGGAGCACTGGAATAAACCACAACATTTACAGGGGCTGCACTCCCGTCCTGAAACTAGCTTGCAGAGCGCCCTGCAGAGTACTGTGGCTAGACAGACGAGAGCCTGATGCACTAGCCTGCCCAGTTTCTACTGCCGTGTCCTGCTGTCATTCCACAGCGGCAGGCCAGGGGGGAGAGCTGTGCTAATGCGCTAGCCTGTTCAGTGCCCCAGATTGCTCAAGGGGGGAGGGGGGGTGACGACACCATAATTGACAACATCAGGTGACACCAAACCTAGAGATGAGAAAAAAATAGAGGTAGGTGTGACGCTGTTCATTTTATATATCTTAAATAATTAGTGATGTGCCTAGTACATTAATGTAGCTTGGGAAAATTAGAAACTCTTATACAATAATATATATGTAGAAAAATGCACAAGATTATAGTATAAGATGTGATGCTACACAAAAAAAATACACAAAATGAAATCCATAGAAAATGGTGAATAAATATAAAAAATGTCCATAATTACGTGCAAAAATGCAAAGCATACGTGGTTTATTCGTGCTCTTATTGTGACTGCACTCATTCCCAAGGGGTATGGAGCATTCACAGTTTTTGCTACTGTGCAACACTGGTGATGTTTCCCTTGCACACCGTACAAAAGAGAGAAGGATCCCAGTAGTGTAAAACTGTAAAAGACCTTGTTTATTTATAAAAACATGTGGAAATGTACTTGCATTTACCATGAAACATAAAAGCATCTACTGCTGACACTGTCGCCGTCAACCGGAAATGATGCAGGAACGTCTGTTATGTCCGCTCGACGTGTTGACGTCTTCTGGAGCATTACACCCGTGCCTGCTTTAGTTCCTCTTTATAGGGCAATGTGGTCACCTTTGACATATGTCCTTCGTCAGGGCAGGCCGAAATAGACTATTGCCAGTATCCTCCGGTGGGCAGAGCGTCTTGTTCTGGCCTTTTCTGACATAGATTTCCAGGAGTGGAATACTGTAAATCGGATACCTCAGTTGGTTAGGGTTGGGCCACGGGGTGGGCCCTTCACTGGATCGCGTTTCATGGTATGGTCTCCACGGAGGCAAGCCTGAGGTAGGTCTGTTTTTGCCTCTTGGCTCAACAGGACGGTACCAAGGTATCAGGCAATGTCACCTGATCTTCTGGCAGCTCTAGTGACCCATGTTTAATCTGTGCCTTTCCTTATTTCCAGCCTTTGCTGGGGCCTTTTGGCAGGATCACAGCTGCAGTGATTTCGGTCATCCTATTGGATCCGGATGGGGCCCAGTGGTCTGGGCAAGTCGACCAGGTGCGCCCGTTCGCCAACGTTTTTATGGGCGACTGCTTTTCAGGAAGGGCCAACTGTCTCATGGACCGTTTTTCCATCCTGTTTTTAAAGGTGCTGGTTTTCAACGGCCTGGCTGTGATGAGCCAAGTGTTACGGTCTCCAACACTGTTGGGTGGATAGAGGAAACGGGCCTTGAGTACCATCAAGGCCCAGGTGTTAGCCTGGGTGATCTTTTTCAGCATCTCCTGGTCTTGCATTTCCTGGTGCATACCCTTTTGCAGGGCTTAGATGTCTGTTTCCACCAGTGCGGTGGTTCATCCGCCGTGGGCCCTGAACTTTGGTCATTTCGGTAATCCAGAAGTCTCTTGATCTCTTTTTCAAGATATTAGGGAGATTCCATTACTTTCTCTGGCTCGGAGGGTGGTCTCCTGGGGCTATCGCCTCCGCTCACAGAAAGTACAGAAGGGGGCGTTATCTTGTCATTCACCTTACCCTGGTTAAGGTGGTGCTTTGCCTTTTTGTTTAGAGTTCCGTCTTTGGATTTCCATTTGGATCTCCCCTCTGTGGAGTTCTTTCGATACTTCTATTACTGCTTGCTACTAAACTGAATACCTAGAGCAGGGCGGGGGTTATATACTGACTGAAGGACGGCCCATGGGCGTGGCCAGGTGGGTGCTCGTTTACTTTTTCTTCTGCCTAGTCCTACGTCTTGTTTACATAGATTCCCGTTCTCTCCCTATTACCTGTGATCATGGATGGCCTGTGGACATAGAGCCAGCCAGACCTGTGGGCGAGCTCCCGTGGTGCGTGCCATCAGTTGCCCATGCACGCCCCCATTGCCAAATGCACAGGTATGTCGGTTTGCGCATCCGAGCTGTCATGCCGCAGTTTATATGCGCAAGTGGTTAATATAGAAATGGAAGGCAAAAAAATTGTATATAGATATAAGCAGGATTAGAAACTCAAACAAAAATGTATTAAATTGCAGCTTACCAATTCTTAGACGTGGTGGCTGCATCAGTAAGTCTATTGAGTTTTCACCTTTCTTTTAACAGACCAGGCTGTCCACACAAAGTAGCATTTAGAGAGTTGAGACAAACCATTTAAAGCGAAGTTCCACACAAAGATGGAACTTCCGCTTTTCGGAATTCCCCCCTAACCCCCCCCCCCCCACCCCCGTGTCACATTTGGCACCTTTCAGGGAGGGAGGGGGAGCAGATACCTATCTAATACAGGTATCTTGCGCCCACTCCTGGACATAAATACCCACGCATATCTACGTCACTTCCCATCCCCCCCCGCTGTCTTCTGGGAGACACAGGGGTTCCAAGAGACGGCAGGGACCAGTGGGAACGCGCAGCGTGAGTCCTGCATGTGCAGCATGGAACCAGTAAGTGAAGCAGCAAGGCTTCACTTCCTGAGTCCCTCACCAAAGATGGCGGCGGCAGCACCCGAAAGCCGAGGGACAGATCGGCTTTGGGTGCCGACATCGTGGGCACCCTGGACAGGTAAGAGTCCATATTTTAAAAGTCAGCAGCTGCAGTATTTGTATCTGCTGACCTTTAAAAAATAAAAACGTCAGAACTCCACTTTAACACTGACTCTCAATGGTCCCTTCCGAGACTGACAATGCTGCAGCCCTCTGCTCCTTTATCCAGAGTGGGAGCACTCTAATAGAGGGGGTATGTTACTGGAAAGAACATAAAGTGAAAAAAAGGGATAATTAATGCAGCCACCACATTTAACGATTGGTAAACTGCAATATATTACATTTTTGGTTAATACCACTTTAAATGTCCTCTGTCTGATGGCCAGCATCATTTAAAGTGTCACTAATGACTTATTTTTTTTTTTTTTGGTTTTGCATAAAGTAGAGAGGGGTTGAAACGCTTGTCAGGTTTTATTACGGTTTGTGCCCCCAGAATATTCACCCTCTTTGTCCCGTTTACTGTTCTCATCGAAAGGGAAATAAAAAAAAAAATCCCATTTTGGGTAGGCATCAGACTAGTAATAAAGGGGAAATCTTCCAATGGGGACACTAGCTCTGGTGACCCTGGTGACACCCTGGGCTTTCCTGTGTTGTTGTTTTGGCTACAGGACAGAAAGTGAAGGCTGGTCTCCACAATGGGACTTTTTAAATGCCAGGAATCGGAGGTGGGCATTCAGGTCATCTAACTGCTGTGATTGACTGTCAAAGCGGTCACATGATTGGAAAGCTCCAGATCACAAGTATGCATCGGGAGCTTTCTGGTCCCTGTCAGTGTCTGTGCTGGGAGCGACGGTGTGCATGCTCTTGGTAGAGAAAAGTGTTTACATATGGCCACGTATTTGAGGCCTCTCTGTGTTAAAGCCCACCAGATGAAGGCCACATCTGTGTCACATCGTTAGAAACAGGTTAATGGCAGGAAAAAAACACTATGGGAGATATCTGTGGAATACATAAAAAAAAAAGATATTTTTTGTTTTTTTAGCTTTTATTCACTTTTATGTGTTAACTGGAGTTCTACTTTAAAGCCCAACTTTTTTCCTCCTAATAGAGTGATTAAAAACGTTTTCTGGTTCCCACTGGGTATGTTTACCTTTTCCATTTGTGCTGCTGACTTTTGTCAACATTACGTAAAGTAATGAAGTCAAATTTTTTAGAGTTGTCACCAAAGCAGAAGGCATAGGGCAATCTTTCAATGAGGACATCTGTTTAGGTGACAACTATCTAAAATGGTAATTCTCCCTTTTATTTTTTATTTTTTAAAGCGTTCCTTTGTATTAGTATAGGCATCTTTTGCTTGACGTTTTTATTCTAATGCAGAATCTAACAAACATGTTTTCTCAGACACCATACTAACCCAGTGGGAACTGAATGGAGGTGGAAAATGGACCAGCCTGAGATGATACTGGAACAAGCCATTGAGAATCACCAAAACATGATTAAACAGTTTAAAGGTAGGTGGTCTTGCAGAACATTTTTAGCAGGTCATTACCTAGATGTTTAACTTTGCTGTGTTGACAGCCTTACCAAGTTTGCCTACTTACAAAGTATTGAAGGGTCTATAATTTTTATCATAGGTGTATTTAAATGATAGGGGCAGAATATCATGAAAAAACGCATAAAACAAATGCTATAAATTGCCATATTTATTGGCGTATAATGCGCAATTTAGGAGGGAAGTTTCAGGAAAACTTTTTTTTAAATAATAAACCACTTTGAAGCACAATAATGGTCAGTGAGCATCAGTGCAGCCTGATTAGTGTCCATCTGCAGCTTCAGTGCAGCCTGATCAGTATCCACCTGCAAGCCTAATCAGTGGCCATCTGCAGCCTAATCATTTCCCACCTGCAGCATTTCTCAGTGTCCATCTGCAGCCTTGCCAAAATATAGGCTGCCACCAAGGGGATGGAGGGGATGACAGCTGCTGAAATAGAGCCGGATCTCCTGTGTACTCAGCTTTGCATCATTCCCAGTCCTGCCCCTTGGCCCGGATCCTATGATGGACATAACGCTGTGACGTCAATGCTAGAAGATGTCCGGGGACGGGACTGAGCGTGACTAGGAGCCAAGCCGAATACACAGGAGATCTGGCTCTATTTCGGCAATGATCGTCCCATCCTTCCTCTCGGTGGCAGCCTATATCGGCGTATAACACGCACACACTATTTTCCCCCTATTTTATGAGGGTAAATAAGGGAGAAAGTGCGTGTTATACGCGATAAATACAGTAAGTTGCAGTTCAGTGAGTAAAATAAGTATTTGATCCCCAAGCAAAACCCTAGTTGGCAAGCACAGAGGTAAGACGTTTCTTGTAGTTGGTGACATGGCTCTCAGGAGGCATTTTGGTTCGACTCTACTTTTTATAGATCTTCTCTAAATCCTTTAGGTTTCTTGGCTGTCTCTTGGCAACTCGAAGTTTTATCTCCCTCCCTCTAGATTTCTATAGTCTGGAGACTGACTAGGCCACTCCATGACCTTAATGTGCTTCTTCTTGAGCCACTCATTTGTTGCCTTGGCAGTATGTTTTGGGTCATTGACATGCTGGAAGAACCATCCACGACCCATCTTCAGTGTTCTGGCTGAGGGAAGAAGGTTCTCATCCAAGATTTTACAATTCATGGCCCCATCCATTGGCCCCTCAATGTGGCAAAGCTGGCCTGTACTTTTTAACAGAGAAATGGCCCCAAAGCATCATGTTTCCACCTCTGTTCTTGACTGTAGGGATGGTGGTTTTAGAGTCAGTCAGATTTTTTTTTTTTTCTTCCCCCAAGCATGGGGAGTCGAGTTAATGCCAAAGAACTTAGTTTTTGTCTCATTTGAGCACATCACTTTCTCCAAATCCTTCTCTGATTCATTTAGATGTTCATTGGCATGACTGTACATGTGAGGAGGGGCACTTGCCGTGTTTGGAGAAAGAAAAAGGCTGACTATGACCATAAGAACACCATCCCTACAGTCAAGCACTTGAGGTGGAAACATTCTGCTTTGGGGCGGCTTTTCTGCTAAAGGTACAGACCAACTATTCTGCATTGAGGTGCCAATGGATGGGGCCATGTATTTTAAAATCTTGGATGAGAACCATCATCCCTCAGCCAGAACATTGAAGATGGGTTGTGGATGGGCCTTTCAGCATGACAATGACCTAAAGCATACCGCCAAGGCAGCAACAAGTGGCTCAAGAAGAAGCACATCTCCAGACCTTAATCCTATATAGAATGTATGGAGGGAGCTTAAACTTAGAGTTGCCAAGAGGCAGCCGAGGTAATCTGTAAAGAAGAGTGGACCAAAATCCCTCCTGAGATGTGTGCTAACCTGGTAACCAACTACAAGTAACGTCTTACCTCTGAGGCTGCGTACACACGGGCGGACTGTTCGCCCACTTTGTCCGCTGAACAGTGTTTGGGCGGACAGTCCGCTCGTGTGTGGGCTTTCAGCGGACAGTTTCAGCGGACAGTTTGACGAACAAGGTTTTTCGGAATTTCCGAAAAACTGTCCGCTGAAACTTGGTTTCAGCGAACAGTCCGCTCGTGTGTAGGCTTGTTCGTCAAACTAAGTTCCGCGCATGCTCAGAAAGGATTTACACGCCGAAAGTTATAATGCAGTGTATAGGACGTCGTATTTTTCGTCCCGTCGTACGTGCCGTTCACGTCATCGCGCACGGTTTCAGCAAACTGTTCGTCCGTCGTGTGTGGCCATGTCCGTCCATGCTAATTTTGAGCGGACTGTTTGCCGAAACTGTTTGACGGACAAAGTTGGGCGAACAGTCCCCGCGTGTGTACGCGGCCTGAGTTTTGCCAACAAGGGTTTATCCACAAAGTACTAAGTCACGCTTTTGCTCAGGGATCAAAAGCTTATTTTACTCACTGAACTGCAACTCAATTTATAAAATTTTGTATCGTGATTTTTTTCTTTTCTGGATTTTGGTTGATATTCCGTCTTTCATATAAATACACCAATAGACCCTTCATTTCTTTGTAAGTGGACAAACTTACAAAACGTGCAGGGGATCAAATAATTTCCCCACTGTATATGGCAGTTGCCTTTATTGGAGACAGTGCTGCTCTAGGCTCTTATATGCCAGGTATGACTGAAAGTTTAAGCATTTATTGCATATGATCTGCTCAAAGGCCAGCCAGCCTATGGGATGGGAGGACATTAACCACTTAAGCCCCGGACCAATTGTCAGCCAGACTTTTTTTACAGAGAATTTTTACAATTTTGCACTGCACTGCTTTAACTGGTAATTGCGCGGTCATGCAATGTTGTACCCAAACGAAATTTGCGTCCTTTTCGTCCCACAAATAGAGCTTTCTTTTGATGGTATTTGATAGCCTCTGCGATTTTTATTTTTTACGATGTAAATAGAAAGACTGAAAATTTTGAAAAAAAAAAAAAGATATTTTCTACTTTGTTATAAGAAAAATCGAATAAACTCAATTTTAGTCATACATTTAGGCCAAAATATATTCAGCCACATGTCTTTAGTAAAAAAAAATGTCAATAAGCTTTTTTTTTTTTTGGTTTGCGCAAAAGTTATAGCGTCTACAAACTAGAGTACATTTTCTGGAATTTACGGCTTTTAATTTGACTGGCTATCTAATTTCTTGAGGTGCTAAAATGGCAGGGCAGTACAACCCCCCCCCCCCCCCAAATGACCCCATTTTGGAAAGTAGACACCCCAAGAAAATTGCTGAGCGGCATGTTGAACCCATTGAATATTTTTTTTTTTTTTGTCCTAAGTGATTGAATGACACACACACAAAAAAGAAGTTTACAAAAAGTTGTCACTAAATGATGTATTGCTCACACATGCCATAGTTTGTATGTGGTATTGCACCCCAAAATATATTCTGCTGCTTCTTCTGAGCATGGGGATACCACATGTGTGGGACTTTTTGGGAGTCTAGCCGCGTACGGCACCCTGAAAACCAATCGCTGCCTTCAGGATTTTTAAGGGTGCAAATTTTTGATTTCACTCCTTCCTACTTATCAGTTTCGAAGGCCATAAAATGCCAAAATAACACAAAACCCACCAAATGACCCCATTTCGGAAAGTAGACACCCCAAGCTATTTACTGAGAGGCATGTTGAGTCCATGGAATATTTAATATTTTGCCACAAGTTGCGGGAATATTACAAACTTTTTTTTTTTTTTTTTTGCACAAAGTTGTCATTAAATGATATATTGGTCACACATGCTATGGGCATAAGTGAAATTACACCCCAAAATAAATTCTGCTGCTTCTCCTGAGTACAGGGATACCACGTGGGGGACTTTTTGGGAGCCTAGCCACGTACGGGACCCCGAAAACCAAGCACCGCCTTCAGGATTTAAATATAAAATGCTACAAAAAAAAAACTCATCGATCGCAGGGATCAGGCCTGACTCTGTGAATGCTGCAGTTATGTGTTTAGTGTTCAGGGGATGCTAGTATAGCTAGTATAGCTCTGATCAGATCTTGATCTGTTCAGGTACTATACCACTACGGGAGGTGTATGCTTTGCGCGTGGTTGTTAGCGGTACTGGCACTAATCTAGCGCTGCCTGGGGCGACACAGACCCTATCTGACCCTAAAACCTAATTAATATCACCTGCCAGGTGATCAGGGGGTTAAACCTTTATTGGGTAATGGTGGGTGCCCTGATGCTATAAAAAGCAAACTAACTAACCAGCGTCACCAGTGACACTTATATGGTGATTGCTGGTGAAAGGGTTAACTAGGTGCAATCAGGGGGTTAAAACCTTTATTAAGTTGTATATGGGGGTACCTAATGCTATAAAAACCTGGCGGTGAACCTAAAAAAGAACTAGCTACCTAGCGGCACCAGTGACACTAATGCAGTGATCAGAAAAACGATTGCTTAGTGACACTGGCAAAAGGGGGTGAAAGGGTTACCTGGGGGGGGCAATCAAGGGGTTAAACCTTTATTAGGGGGGGGTAGGGGGCTACCCTGGACCTAACACTAACTACCCTGACACTTTTTACAGTCACAACTGACACTAAATGCAGTGATCAGTAAATAAATGAGGGATTATATACAAGATTTTAGTAAAGAGAATGGTATCATTAGCAGTAATAGCATGGATTCATGAAGAATCGTTCTTGCCAAACCAATCTATTAACCTTCTATGAGGAGGTGAGTTGCCATCTAGCTAAAGGAAGGCCCTGGATGTGGTGTATATGGATTTTGCAAAAGCATTTGACACAGTTCCCCATGAATGTTTACTCTATGAAATAAGGTCCTTTGGCATGGACCATAGGGTGAGTACATGGATTGAAAACTGGCTCCAAGGGCGAGTTCAGAGGGTGGTGATATATGGGGAGTACTCAGAATGGTCAGAGGTGGGTAGTGGTGTCCCCCATTGTTCTGTGTTGGGACCAATCCTATTTATTTTGTTCATAAATGACCTGGAAAGAGGGTAAAAAGTTTATTCTCTTTTCAGACGATGCTAAGCTAAGCAGGGCAATAACTTTGCAGGATGTGGAAACCTTGCAAAAAGATCTGAATAAATTAATGGGGTAGGAAACTGCATGGCAAATGACGTTTGATGTAGAAAAATGTAAAATAATGCATTTGGGTGGCAACAATATGAATGCAATCTATACACTGGGGGGAGAACCTCTGGGGGAATCTAGGATGGAAAAGGTCCTAGTAGATGATAGGCTCAGCAATGGCACGCAATACCAAGCTGCTGTTAACAAAGCAAACAATTGCCAGCACTGAACTTATTCTCTCTGATGAAGACACAATGGAGGGGGATATGATTTCAATTTATAAATACTGTACTGGTGACCCCACAATAGGGATAAAACTTTTTTGCGGGAAGGGAGTTTAACAAGACACGTGGCCACTCATTAAAATTAGAACAAAAGAGGTTTAACCTTAAACTATGTAGAGGGTTCTTTACCGTAAGAGCGGCAAGGATGTGAAATTCCCTTCCACAGGTGGTGGTCTCAGCGGGGGGCCATCGCTAGTTTCAAAAAACTATTAGATAAGCACCTGAACGACCGCAACATACAGGCATACACAATTTAATACTGACACATAACCACAGACAGTATGCACTTATGTCTTTTTTTTTTTTTTTCCAACCTCACCTGCTATGTAACATGTAAAATTTGCTCTGGTTCATAAGGGACAAGCATTAGAGCTGCAGTAGTTAAATTTAAATAAGACTTAATATAAACATCATTGCAAAGTTTCAGTGGGTTAGATTAGCCCATTCTCATATATTACACCCCTGAAGCACAAATATTGATTGGATAGAATATCCCATTACAGTGCTTTTTAAAGCTCTGCAAACATCAATACTAGATATGAATAAGAATGCATCTTATAGCACCAATTACATTGTTTGAAGCCTGGAAGTTGTTGTAAATGATGTGGAACACGTATTTATATGGCATGCATTTCAGTTCATTTATGCTTGAGAAATGGCTCTTTTTGAATTCGTTATTCAATGATTACATTTTTTTTTTTTTTTTTATGGTTGTAACTAACCCCCCAAGTAAAGTCTGCTTAGAGGTTGCTGCTTTTATTACGTAGATGAAGCTCAAAGTTTAATTTTCAGTTTGTGGGTTATGCTGCTCTATAGGTTTTGAGCCTTACACAAAATCAATTGCTTCTTTGTTTGGAACTTGCGCTCCATTCACACCTAGGCATTTGGAACCACTACGATTCTGCCCACGACTCCATATTTGTGCCAAAATGCGGGATGCGCTTGCAATGCCATTAGGTGTTTTGCCACGATTGGTAGGTGATAAATTTTGCTAAAATTGCAATGCCTCAAAAAGAAGCAGAAGATTTTGTGGAGATTACAGCGCGATTTATCACCCACCAATCGCAGCAAAATTACATTACAATGACAGCCTGTGTTTTGCCTTGACTCTGGAACTCCAAACGCCTAGGTGTAAATGAAGCCTAAATGTAAGCTTATTGTTCATTATTTGTGGAATAGTTGATAAGCCTATGCAAATTGATAGAATGGCATTATTTAAATTGGATATTCCTTGGTTTTTGTATATATTTTAAATATTACCCATAGATCTTCCAGGAAAATTCTTTCATGTGGTTTGATCTGCTCTTCTGAGATACAGTGCCTTGCAAAAGTATTCACACACCCGAAAAACATTTTTTGTATTTTGTTGCCTCACAACCTGGAATTAACATGGATTGTTTGCGGATTTGCTTCATTTAATTTACAGAACATGCCCACAACTTTGAAGATGGTGTGTGTGTGTGTGTGTGTGTGTGTGTGTGTGTGTGTTTTTTTTTTTTTTTTTGTTTTTGTTTTGTTTTTTGTTTTTTTTATTGTGACACAAACAAATAGGACAAAATAACAGAAAAAGTCAATGCTTTGTAGAGCCACCTTTTGCATCTATCACAGTTCCAAGTCGCTTTGGATAAGTCTCTATAAGCTTGCCACATCTTACCATTGGGATTTTTGCCCATTTTTCCTTGCAAAACTGCTCCAGCTCCCTCAAGTTGGATGGTTTGTGCTTGTGAAGAGCAATCTTTAAGTCTGACCACAGATTTTCTATTGGATTGAGGTCTGGGCTTTGACTAGGCCATTCCAACATATTTACATGTTTCCCCTTAAACCACTCAAGTGTTGCTTTAGCAGTGTGTTTGCTGTCATTGTCCTGCTGGAAGGTGAACCTCTGACCTAGCCTCAAATCACAGAGTGCTACAGGTCCAGGTTTTGCTCAAGAATATCCCTGTATTTAGCACTATCCATCTTTCCCTCAACTCTGACCAGTTTCCCAGTCTCGACTGCTGAAAAACATCCCCACATCATGATGCTGCCATCCCCATGTTTCACTGTGGGGATAGTGTTCTTTGGGTGATGTGATGTGTGGGTTTGCGCAAGACACAGCATTTTCTTTGTTGGCTAAAATGTATTTTTTTTTTTCCCCTCATCAGATTACCTTCCTCCTTACATTTTGGGAGTCTCCCACATGTGGTATTTTGTTTTTTTGCTGAAAGTGATGAAGTAATGACTTTCTTCTGGCCACTATGCCATACTGCCCAACTCTATGGAGTGTCGGGCTTATTGTCCTCCTATGTACAAATACTGCAGTCTCTGCTGTGGAACTCTGCAGCTCCTCCAGGGTTACCTTAGGTCTCTGTGCTGCCTCTCTGATTAATACCCTCCTGGCCCGGTCTGTGAGTTTTGGTGTGTGGCTATCTCTTTGCAGGTTTGCTATTGGGCCATGCTCTTTGTTTGGTTATGATAGATATGATGGTGCTCCTAGGGATCATCAAAGATTTCAATATATTTTTTTATAACCTAACCCTAAATTGTACTTCTCAACAACATTGTCCCTTACTTGTTTGGAGAGTTCCTTGGTCTTCATGGTAGTGTTTGGTTAGTGGTGCCTCTTGCTTAGGTGTTGCAGCCTCTGGGGCCTTTCAAAAAGGTTTGTATCTATAATGATGACCAATCACGTGACACTTAGATTGCACACAGGTGGACATCATTTCATGAAGGTAATTTGTTGCACCAGAGCTTTTTATGGGCTTCATAACAAAGGGGTGAATACATGCGCACATGCCAATTATCATTTTTTTACTTCTGAAAAAGTTTTACAGTATATATTTTTCTGATTTTACTTCAACCTTTACTGTTGTGTTCTGATCCATCACACATAATTCAGATTAAAAAAACATTGAACTAAAGGCTGTAATGTAACAAAATGGGTAAAAAGCCAAGGGGGTGAGTTCTTTTGCAAGGCACTGTATATTTGGGCTAACGGTAGACCACGGTTAATGTTTGATGTGCTTATTAGGAGGAAACTTGAAGAGGGACTAGGTTTACCAAATTTACCTCTGTTAAATCCTATCACATATTCAGAGGTTATTGTCCATTATCCTTGGCCCAATAAAAAACGCCAAGGAGAGACTTTCACATTTTCTTTTTTGATGGCTGCTAGCGCAGTCATCCAAAACATTGGAAGTCGTCCTCACTTACTCTGAGGGAGTGGGTGGATGAATTGCAATGCCTACAAAGTATGGAGGAATGATCAGCCCCTTTGAATGATAAATATGCTAAATACGTGAAAGTGTGAACCCCTTTGTAGATATTTCTGTTGGTCTACTAAAATTGTATTGTTGTGTTGCATGTCTTTTAGGCCACATTTACACGGGCGACTATCCCTGGTGCAAATGACTGTGACAGGAATTTGCTGATTCCTACAGCTATTTTTGCCACTTATGAGCAGCTAGCTTTGGCTGCTGAGCCCTGTGGCTGTCCTTGCAGGCAGCAATTACCTGAGATGATCACTGCTGGATGCATCTTGTTTGTGCCACGGATGGCTGCTTGATGGCCACAGCTATCCACTGATAGGTTTAGGTTTAGTGTTCCTTGAAAAAGTATTTATACCCCTTGAATTGTTCCACATGTTGGCATGTTACAATCAAGAACGTAAATGTATTTTATTGGGATTTTATATGATGGGCCAACACAAAGTGCAACATACTTGTGAAGTGTAAGGAAAATGATAAATGGTTTTAAATTTTTTTTTTTTTTTTTACAAATGAATCTTTGAAAAGTTGCTTAGTTGGTGAGGTTGAAAAAAGACTTAAGTTTATCGAGTCCAACCTGTGTGTTTTTTCCTTTTCCAGAATTTGATTTCTTGGCCATTTTTCAGAGAATATGAATGTTAACACAAAAACTTTTTCAGTTTTCTGTTAACTATGTTTACTCTTTTTAAATCATAATAGCAACAGAAACTACCCAAATGACCCTGATCAAATGTTTACGTACCCCAGTTCTTAATACCGTGTATTGCCCCCTTTAACATCAGTGACAGCTTGAAGCCTTATGTGGTATTTGTGGATGAGGCTCTTTATCTCCTCAGATGGTAAAGCTGCCCATTCCATTTGGCAAAAAACGTCCAGTTCCTGTAAAGTCTTGGGCTGTCTTGCATGAACTGCGCGTTTTGAGATCTCCCCAGAGTGGCTCAATGATATTGAGGTCAGGAGACTGAGATGGCCACTCCAGAACCTTCCCTTTATTCTGCTTTAGCCAATGACAGGTCGACTTGGCCTTGTGTTTTGGATCATTGTCATGTTGTTGTAAAGTCCAAGTACGTCCCATGCACAGCTTCCTGGCTGATAAATGCAAATGTTCCTCCAGTATTTGATAACATACTCCATTCATCTTGCCAACCATTTTGACCAAATTTCCTTTGCCCTTGTAGCTCACACATCCCCAAAACATCAGCAATCCACCTTTTGTACCTTTCATTATAGGCCTTGTTGACTCCTTTCCAGATGTAGCGTTTATGGTTGTGACCAAAAAGCAAAATTTTGGTCTCATCGCTCCAAATCACTTTGTGCCAGAAGGGTTGAGGCTTGTCTGCGCTATTTGGTGTATTGTAAGTGGGATACTTTGTGGCATTTGTGTAATAATGGTTTTCTTCTGGCGACTCGACCATGCAGCCCATCTTTCTTCAAGTGCCTTCTTATTGTGCATCTTGAAACAGCCACACCACATGTTTTCAGAGAGTTCTGTATTTCACCTGAAGTTATTTGTGGGTTTTTCTTTGCATCCTGAACAATTTTCCTGGCAGTTGTGGCAGAACATTTAGTTGGTCTACCCGACCGTGGTTTGGTTTAAACAGAACCCCACATTTTCCACTTCTTGATCAAAGTTTTAACACTGCTGACTGGCATTGTCAATTCCTTGGATATCTTTTTATATCCCTTTCCTGTTTTATACAGTTAAGCTACCTTTTCCCAAAGATCCTTTAACAATTCTTTTGCTTTCCCCATAACTCAGAATCCAGAAACATCAGTGCAGCACTGGCCAGAAACTTGCAGTGGTCTGTAAGGAGTCCAGAAACGCATTGACCTTTTTAACCACTTGCCGACCAGCGCACGACTATGTACGTCGACAGAATGGCACGGGCAGGCAAATGGGCGTACATGTACGTCCCTTTAAATTTGCCTCCCTGCCATCGGGAGCGCGCCGGCGGCGGCGCGCTCCCGCACTGGTCGGGACCCCCATGAGTCCAGTCGCGGGACCCGCGGACTCGATCGCCGCGGGCATCCCCGCGATCGTCTCACGGAGCGGCCGAATGGAGAAGTGCCGCGGTAAACAACATTTCTCCATTCTGCCTAGCAACTAGTGACGCTGATCTCTGCTCCATGTGATTGGAGCAGAGATCAGTGTTCACTAAATGAAAGCCCAACCCCCCCCACAGTTGGTAACACACCCCTAGGAACACTTAACCCCTACACTGCCACCCACTGGTTAACCCCTTCACTGCCAGTGTCATTTACACAGGAATCACTGCATTTATATAGCAGTGATTGCTGTATAAATGACAATGGTCCCAAAAATGTCCGATGGGACCCCCACAATGTCGCAGTCACAATAAAAATCGCTGATCGCCGCCATTACTAGTAAAAAAATAATAATAATAAAAAATTAATAAAAATGCTATGAAACTATCCCTATTTTGTAAACGCTATAACTTTTGCGCAAACCAATCAATCGCTGCTTGCGATTTTTTTTTTTTTTTTTTTTTTTTTTTTTTTACCAAAAATATGTAAAAGAATACGTATCGGCCAAAACTGAGGGAAAAAAATGTTTTTTTTTATATATTTTTGGGGGATATTTATTATAACAAAAATAAAAAAAGAATGCGTTTTTTTTCAAAATTGTCGCTCTATTTTTGTTTATAGCACAAAAAATAAAAACCGCAGGGGTGATCAAATACCACCAAAAGAGAGCTCTATTTGTGGGAAAAAAAGGACGTCAATTTTGTTTGGGAGCCACGTCGCACGACCGGGCAATTGTCAGTTAATGCGACGCAGTGCCGAATCGCAAAAAGTGGTCTGGTCTTTGACCAGCAAATTGGTCCGGTCTGAAAGTGGTTAAACACACTCTCTAATTACAAGCAAACATCACAGGGGAGGATGGTTACCTTTTAATAGCCATTCAAACCCCTTTGTGTCAGCTTGTGTGCATGTTATCAGGCCAAAATCGCCGGAGTATGTAAATTTTTGATCAGGGTCAATTGGGAAGTTTCTGTTGCCGTTATGATTTAAAGAGTAAACACAGTTGATTGACAAATATCTTCAACCAAACACTAACCATGAGTGAAAGAAATGTTTGCGTTACTCATATTCTCTGAAAAAAGTCCAAGAAATCATAAATTCTGCCAGGGTATGTAAACACAACTGTATATCTTTAGTGGCTCCCAACAAATCCCCGAGAGCCGCTCAGGAGTAAGGATGAGCTCAGGCATGCTATTTGGATATACTGTATTTATCAGCGTATAACACTCACCTTCACTATAAGAGGGAAGTTTCAGGAAAAAAATAAGATTTTTAAATAAAGAACTGTGAAGCAAAATAAGGGTCAGTGCCCATCAATGCAGCCTAATCAGTTGCCCATCTACAGCCTCTCCACTGCCGTGAATGCAGCCTCTCCACTGCCGTGAATGCAGCCTCTCCACTGCCGTGAATGCAGCCTCTCCACTGCCGTGAATGCAGCCTTACATGTGCTACGAATGCAGCCTCTCCACTGCCGTGAATGCAGCCTTACATGTGCTACGAATGCAGCCTCTCCACTGCCGTGAATGCAGCCTTACATGTGCTACGAATGCAGCCTCTCCACTGCCGTGAATGCAGCCTTACATGTGCTACGAATGCAGCCTCTCCACTGCCGTGAATGCAGCCTCACATGTGCAACGAATGCAGCCTTACCATTGTCTTCAGTGCAGCCTGATCAATGCCCATTTGCAGCCTTGGAGGGGACAGGGAGGGGAGCGGGACGAGCGCTGACAGATTACATACAGGAGAATCTCCTGTTTACTTGGCGGCCTCTTTAATACAAAGTCCCTTCTCCTAGGATAGGCAGAACAATCACCCAAGGGCAGCCCAGGAGACAGAACTTCCTATTACACTGAAGAAATTACACTTTTGTTACAATGTAAAGTATTGAGTGTACAACTTGTATAACAGTGTACATTTGCTGTCCCCTCAAAATAATCCAACACACAGCGATTAATGTCTAAACTGCTGGCAACAAAAGTGAGTACACCCCTAAGTGAAAATATACAACTTGGGCCCAATTAGCTCTTTTTCCCTCCCTGTGTGTTACAAGGTTTTGCGTATGAATGGGGAGCAGGTGTGTTAAATTTGGTGTTATCGCTCTCTCTCTCATACTAGTCACTGGAAGTTCAACATGGCACCTCATGGCAAAGAACAGGATCTGGAAAAAAGAATTGTTGCTCTACATTAAGATGGCCTAGGCTATAAGAAGATTGCCAAGACCCTGAAACAGAGCTGCAGCAAGGTGGCAAAAACCATACAGAGGTTTAACAGGACAGGTTCCTCTCAGAACAGGCCTAACCATGGTCGACCAAAGAAGTTGAGTGCACATGCTCAGCATCATATCCAGAGATTTTCTTTTGGCAATAGATGTATGAGTGCTGCCAGCATTGCTGCAGAGGTTGAAGGGATAGGGGGGAGGGGGGTCAGCCTGTCTGTGCTCAGACCATATCCCGCACACTGCATAAAATTGGTCTGCATGTCTGTCATCCCAGAAGGAAGCCTCTTCTAAAGATGATGCACAAGAAAGCCCATAAACAGTTTGCTGAAGACAAGCAGACTAAGGACGTGGATTACTGGGACCATGTCCTGTGGTCTGATGAGACCAAGATAAACATATTTGGTTCAGATTGTTTCAAATGTGTGTGGTGGCAACCAGGTGAAGAATACAAAGACAAGTGTGTCTTGCCTAAAGTTGAGCATGATGGTGGGAGTGGGTCCAGAGCTGCTTGAGTGCTGCTGGCACTGTGGAGCTACAGTTCACTGAGGGAACCATGAATACCAACATGTACTGTGACACGCTGAAGCAGAGCCTGATCCCTTCCTTTCAGAGACTGGGCCACAGGGCAGTATTCCAACATAACGACCCCAAACACACTTCCAAGATGACCACTGCCTTTTTAAAGCATATGAGGGTAAAAGTGATGGACTGGCCAAGCATGTCACCAGACCTAAGCCCTATTGAGCATCTGCGGGTCATCTTCAAATGGAAGGTGGAGGAGCAAAAGTTTTCTAACATCACCAGCTGTATGGTGATGTCATGGAGTAGTGAAAGAGGATGCCAGGCCTGTAAAGCTGTGGTGAACTCCATACCCAAGAGGGTTAAGGTAGTGCTGGAAAAATGGTGAATACACACAATATTAACACTTTGGGCTCAATTTGGACATTTCCACTTTGGGGTGTACTCACTTTTGTTGCCAGCGGTTTATACATTAATGGTTGTGTTGAGTTATTTTGAGGGGAGTGAACAGCAAATTTACACTGTTATACAAGCTGTACACTCACTACTTTACATTGTAGCAAAGTGGAATTTCTTCAGTGTTGTCACATGAAAAGATATAATAAAATATTTACAAAAATGAGGGGTGTACTAACTTTTGTGAGATACTGTATGTGGTCGCTTGGTATGCTGTGTCTATCACGGTCAAGTGGTGTGGCACCTCTGTTTATGCAGTTAATTTATGATGGTTATACAATTTTAATAAATTTATAAACTGTTTACCTGGTATACTCTTATTGACCGTTTTGTGCTCACCTCATTTAAAGTCCCACAGGTGTAATTCTTTTTTGGTTATTTGAGTTATTGTTGCCTTTCTATCATCCCAAACCAGTCTGCCCATTCTCCTCTGGACTCTGACATTAACAGGGTGATCGGTATCTGATTAAATTGCACTGCCATCATACACACTTACCAGCCACTTTGTTGGGTACAACTTGCTAGTTGTGTGGACCCGCATTTTCATCCACACAACTACCTTACCCAGGATATTTTCTCTTTTTGGAACCATTCACTCTAAGTCACTTAAATCCCCTTTCTTCCCCATTCTGATGCTTGGTTTGAACTTCAGTAAGTAGTCTTCACCACGTCTAGATGTCTGAATGCACTGAGTTTCTGTCATGTGTTTGGCTGATTAACATTTTGTGTTACCAAGAAAATTAACAGATGTACCTATCAAAATTGTGCTGTTGTCCATTGCAGCTAATAATTTTGGATTTCTTAAGGTTGTTCTATTCATTTGTCAATAGATATTTTGGTTTTCCTTCTAAAGGATAAGAAACTACTTGATCTTAAGAGTTATACTCTTGGCACCTATTCACAGTATTGCGTTGTGTGTCATGTGTTGTCACAGTGCCATTATTCCTGAATAGCTCGCCAAAACACCATAGATTGGGTGTTGCAGTGTGCTGTCAAAAATGGTACCTGCACTTTTTTGGTGCATGCCCCGTTAAATCCACTTGCCAGCCGTCAAATGACGGCCAGGCGGTGCACCTATTGTGGCGGAAGGGCGTCATATGACGTCCTCCCATTTAAACAGGGAATTACGTGCGATCGTGCGCGTGCATCCCTGTTCCTTTGGTGGCGGCGTGTCAGACGCCGCTCACCACTGAGGTGGGTGAACAGCCATTGGGTATGGCTTTTTACAAAGTGATCAACCATGATGAAGTCTCGGCCGATCACAGATGGCTACACCCCCACTGTGCGCGGCGCGTGCACGTCGGTGGCAGCGTGTTCCCAGGAACACTGCTCGTCACCCACTCTGGTAAACAGCCATTACCTACGTGATTGGCTGTGATCGCTTCACAGCCGATCACTAAATGTAAACAAACTGCCGTAACGAGATGTTACCGGGTTCTCCTCCTCACACACCGATCGTGTGAGGAGGAGATTGCGGTAACATCTCGTTACTGCTTACAGTGTACCCACCAATCACACTGATTGCCCCCCCCCCAAATAAAGAGGACCTGTCACCACCCCTCATAGTACCTGTCACTCAGTCTATCAAAGTACCTGTCACAGCCCATCTGAGTACCTGAATACCTGTCACAGTTCACCCGAGTACCTGTCACAGTTCATCTGAGCACCCGAGTACCTGTCACAGTCCATAAGAGTACCTGAGTGCCCATCACCGCCCTTCAGAGTACCCAAATACTAGTCACCAGGCCATCGGAGAACCTGTCACCAGCCCATCCGAGTACCCGAGTACCTATTTGCAGCACATGCCTCATAGAATATACGTTGGGGTGTTTGCTTTCCAAAATGGGGTCATTTTGGGGGTAATTCTATTGTCCTGGTGCTCTAGGTCCTTCAAAAGTGTGATAGGTAGGAATGAAATGAGATGTGTCATTTATGCTCCTAGAACGCCTGAAGGTACTACTTCAATGTTCGGCCTCTCTGTGACCAGGCTGTGTAAAAGTCCTACACGTGGTATCGCCATACTCTGGAGGAGTAGCAGAATGTGTTTTGGGGTGTAATTTTTGCTATATACATGCTATGTGTTAGAAATATCTTATAAATTGACAACTTTATGTAAAAAAAATAAAAATTATTTTTTAATTTTTTTCCACATTTTCCAAAAACTTCTGGAAAAAAAATGAACCGTTCAAAAGACTCATTATGCATCACAGATTATATGTTGGGGTGTTTGCTTTCCAAAATTGGGTAATTTTATGGGCAATTCCATTGTCCTGGTACTCCAGGGCCTTTAAAAGTGTAATAGGTGGCTGTGAAATGAGATGTGTCATTTTTGCTCTTGGAACGCCTGAAGGTACTAAATCAATGTTAATGCTCTGTATGTGGCCAGGCTGTGTAAAAGTCTCACACATGTTCTATCGCCATACTCGGGAAGAGTAGCAGAATCTGTGTGTGAGAAATAACCTGATAATATGACAATTTTGTAAAAAGAAATAATAAAAAAATTCTTAATTTTGCAAAGAATTGTGGGAAAAAATTACAACTTAAAAAAACTTACCATGCTACTTACGTAATACCTTGGAGTACCTTTCTAAAAAGGGGTCATTTGGGGGGTATTTGTACTTTCCTGACTTGTTAGTGTCTCAAGAAATGAGGTACACCTGATGTACTGAAGGTCTGATCAGATGTGATCAATTTTCAGTGATTGGCACCATAGTTTGTAGACTCTCTAACTTTCACAAAGACCAAATAATATACACTAATGTGGGTTATTTTTTACCAAAGATATGTAGCAGTATAAATTTTGACCAAAATTTATGAAGAAAAATTACTAATTGGCAAAATTTTATGACCGAAACAAAAAAGGGCATTTTTTTCACAAAATTAAAGTTTTTTTTTTTTTTTTGTTTTTTAATTTATAGCACAAAAAATAAAAAACCCACTAGTGATTAAATACCACTAAAAGAAAGCTCTATTTGTGTGGGGAAAAAAGGACGCAAGTTTCATATGGGTACAGTGTTGCATGACTGAGTAATTGTCATTCAAACTGTGAGAGCGCTGAAAGCTGAAAATTGGTCTGGTCAGGAAGGAGGTGTAAGTGCACTGTATTGAGGTGGTTAAAATGAATGGGCTGCCTTAATGCAACACAGATTTACTTGCATCATTGCACTGGTCTGACCCTTTATTGAAAGTTTCAATAGCCTGTACTCTATTAGGAAAACATAACATTATTAGCCAGTTTGGGCAATACGGACAATTTTTTTGTGCAGTTTTATAGTTCATGTCCCAGACTTGTTTACAAAGTTTTTTTTTTTTTTTTTTTTTTGTTTTTTTTTAATATCAGTTTTGCTCAGTCAGGCATTATTAGAAATCAAAGTTTATGCAGAGTAATTAACCTGTTACCCATTACAGGCATAAATTACAAAGTATTTAAAAGCTAATGGAGGATTTCTAAATGTCAGCTAGGTTACATTACAGTTCAGTAATAAGAAACAATAACTGATTTTTATACATAGAGATATTGGCTTTCTTGTGTACGATAGCTTAATTATTTTTTCTTTCGTTCCTCTCTTATTAGCCCCTCTTTTATTATTGATGAAAAAGCCATGGTGATCTTAGGACTATCAAGACTGAAGACCTGAGATTTTAAAATGTTTTTTTCTTAGCTTTGTAGTTAATCAGTTTGAGATCAATTTGTTAGTGATCTTGAGCTATAGAACTAAAATTCACACACACACAGCTTGGTCAGCATGCATTAAGTCCTAACAGAGAGTTGTCTCATCGGAGCTTCTGATGACAGTACAAAGCCATGAATCTGCAGTTCTCTGACTGTACATAGATAACAAATGTAACTGTTCTGGGATCTGCCTTTCTCTAGCTTGTAAAATTGAATAAACTGCTTCCTGTGGGGCTCTACCGGCCTGTTGGAGGTATTAATAATTGTCAAGAAGACCCACATTAGTGTAACAGATGAGCAGGGACTTATTGACTGGATGCTCAGAGTTGGTTGCAGACTACTATATAATTGATTGAACTTTGCTTGTAATTTTTCTTTAGCTTGTTCTTTATTCCCTCTTCAATTCGCACAATAATGCCGTGACTGGAATGTGAGGGTATTGACTGAAACATAAGGTTATGGTCGTGCCTGCTGTATGCAGCATGTTAGCAGACTTCTTTTTCCATAACAAAGTTCTTGATTTTTTGTTATAAAGGTGCCTATTCTTATAGGTGAAGTATGTGCTCATTTTTGTTGTCTGTACTCCCTTAAGATGAAAACATGTACCAGTGGGGCAAACTACACTCACGACTGCAAGTATACAGTGTTCTGCTTGGGTTTTGTAGGGGTCACATGATCATAAATGAGCCGTGTTCCCAGATTCATTACTTGTGATTATCGGGCCCTTCGGAAATCCAGGGATATTCTTGCAGGGGCAGAATTAATAGGCAAACCAGTGAGTAAACGTGATCTTTTCTCTGCCATGAATAAAAGGTTAGGATCCACTTCAAAATGCTTCACACGGACGCAATAATTAATGGGTCCAAGAGCTTATGCAACTTGTTAACCACACAATTTAGCTTCCAGTGTAACGATTCCCTTGGCAGGATGTTGCCTTATATACTTTTCATGTCTGCAGCAACCTTCTCACAACATGAAATTCTCTGGCAGAACTGCATGTGACCATTAAAAGCTTTAGAAAAATTTGACTCCTAGGTGACATTTTCTCTGTGACAGCAAGTGGACTGCTCATAGTTAACATTCCTGACAAGCATCTGCCTTACAGCATCAGCAAACATTTGAAAGGTTACATAAAATGTTGCCTTACTATGTTTGGTTTTATATGGTTTTGTCTTTGTATATAAGTTATTAGATACCCAATTTATGTGTTTTTATTTTTTATTTTTTTTTAAGTTCAAACCACCTCACTGAATGTAGACCGTCACCTATGGCTTTACTACAGGTGCAATAAAGGTTTACATGATATCAAATGTACTTTCCAGCTTTTCTGATTGGGAACTGAAATCTGAAATGGGGAAAGTGTGTGTGTGTGTAAAAGCACATCAGAATTATTTTAAATGTTTTTTTTTTTTCTCTTAGTCCTAGCCTTAATGAGATAAGAATGTATACAAAGCCACATTCCCATTGAAGTCCTTTACAGCTACCTCCCTCAGTGTAAACCACATAGCAAAATGCTTGATTTGAGCTCTTCACTGTGTGGCCCTGCTCCAGCACTGTAAAGCCTTTGCCTGGAAAAAATGTTTTTGCTGAGTACACCACCTATTGTCCATATATGCCGTGGCCTCATTCATTTATATGGCTGGTTAATACCCTTTGCCAATGCAACCTTCTAGGAAAGTGTGGCCACAGTGTATATGCACAAATGAGGCAGTACCCCGCCAGGATTTTATGTCCGCATAGACTGTGCAGTGCTGGGCTGGTCCAAGGGACTCTGAAGCAGGCCTTGAAGATAAGTATTTTGCTTTGTGGATTGTGCTTAAGGTTGGGGTAGATGCCTGATTGATTGGAGTAGACCTGTGGATGGGAATATATAGCCCGGCCTGGAGCAGGCTCAGAGCAGTGCTTTACTGCAACGAGCCGCTTGGTGTTATAAAGACCTTTCGACTACTACGAAGGCACATCCCTTGATAGGACCCACCCTAAAGATGGGCTTTTGAGCTCTTCTCTAAGGGTAAACTTTCAGCAATAATCTCACCATTGTTTCCAATACTGGGGAATCCCCAGTTTGAACCGGGTCTGAGGAAGGGAAAATTCATGGCACTGAATAGACCAAGGGATCTTCCAGGCCTCTCATGCTTTAACAGGGGGAACATGGCCCACAATATTTTCATTGACAAAAGAATCTTTGCCATATCATTTGGATTTTTACCAGGTGGTACAACTGAGACACTTCTTAAATACTTTAATCCCACCAAGTAGGTATGAGCGCACTTTTACAATCTTTGAGGGATATTGTAACGGAAGTGGTGTACTGTAGCAAACTCTCTCTAAAACGTATGCGCTGCTGGTTGCACCCTCGGATGACTTTAGGTTGCCCTTTTTTAGAGGGTGGAAGAGAGATTTGGATCGAACCTTTACGGAAGAGCAGTGTACTAACATAATACGTAATACATTTGATTTGTCAATCTGCATGAGAATGCAGGAGACAAATTTTAAGATTCTATCTCGGTGGCATCGCAGCCCGGCATTTCTAAATAGATGCTACCCAGAGGTATTAGACAATTGCTGGCGCTGCGGGGACAAAGAGGGGCGACGTTATTGCATATTTTCTGGTCCTAAAATAGAGAACTTTTGGAAGGAAGTCCAGAGAATTGCTCAGAAATTTAGTGATCAGGAGATTCCGGAGGATCCATCTTTCTTCCTATTACGATACTAAAATCCCAGTTAAATCATAAAAGCAATCTATTCTATGCCACTTGCCGAATGCAGCCAAAGAATGCATTCCACATACCTGGAAGCAGACACAACCACCAACGGTAGGATTGTGGCTTAAGAGTAAAACAATTGAACCTTATGGAGGATTTGGTTTTGACATCCCAGCAAAATGAGGGACATGTCTGAAAACATGGTCTCCGTGGAATCTTTTCATTAATACAGAAGAGGGAAAAACCCTCATAGACGTGAATCCCAATGACTGAAAATAAGATGCGGCTAGCAGATGCTTGGTAAGGGAGGGGGCGGGGGTGGGGCTAGGAGAAGGATGAGAGGAGAGGTTTTTTTTGGTTTTCGTTTGTAAATATAGAGGTAAGAGTGCTCTACGTTTCAGGAATATATAGATAGAATCCCCCAGGATGGAGTCTGAGATATACTTTAACCACTTCCCGACCAGCGCACGACGATGTACGTCGACAGAATGGCACGGGCAGGCATATTGGCGTACAGGTACGTCCAATATTCGATGCCGCCCTGCCATCGGGAGCGCCCTGCCGGCGGCGTGCTCCCACGCTGGTCGGGACCCCCGTGAGTCCGGTCGCGGGACCCGCGGACTCGATCGCCGCGGGCATCCCCGCGATCGTCTCACGGAGCGGCCGAATAGAGCAAATGCTGTGTAAACAACATTTGTCTATTCTGCCTAGCAACTAGTGACGCTGATCTCTGCTCCATGTGATTGGAGCAGAGATCAGTGTACACTAAATGAAAGCCCAACCCCCCCACAGTTAGTAACACTCCCCTAGGAACACTTAACCCCTACACTGCCACCCACTGGTTAACCCTTTCACTGCCAGTGTCATTTACACAGGAATCACTGCATTTATATAGCAGTGATTACTGTATAAATGACAATGGTCCCAAAAATGTGTCAAAAATGTCCGATGTGTCTGCCATAATGTCGCAGTCACAATAAAAATCGCAGATCGCCGCCATTACTAGTAAAAAATAAATAATAAAAAATTATTAATAAAAATGCTATAAAACTATCCCTATTTTGTAAACGCTATAACTTTTGCGCAAACCAATCAATAATCGCTTATTGCGATTTTTTTTTTTACCAAAAATATGTAGAAGAATACGTATCGGCCTAAACTGAGGGAAAAAAATGTTTTTTTATATATTTTTGGGGGATATTTATTATAACAAAAAGTAAAAAATTATGCGTTTTTTTTCAAAATTGTCGCTCTATTTTTGTTTATAGCGCAAAAAATAAAAACCGCAGGGGTGATCAAATACCACCAAAAGAAAGCTCTATTTGTGGGAAAAAAAGGACGTCAATTTTGTTTGGGAGCGCAATTGTCAGTTAAAGCGACGCAGTGCCGAATCGCAAAAAGTGGTCTGGTCTTTGACCAGCAAATTGGTCCGGTCTGAAAGTGGTTAAGGGTGGAGATGACTTCTGCCTTTTTGTAATGGGGGGGGGGGATTATAATTATAATAAGAGTTGATTTTGTTGTATTTAGAGTGCATGGTCGTGGTCTTGGAAGAAAATGAATTTATATGTATATTAGATTAGCATATAGGTATACATAACATGTTATATTTGATGTTGATAAAGTGTTTGCCATTCTTCCCCTTAAACCAATAAAATATTAAATGGGGAAAAAAAAGGTTGGGGGGAGGCCTGGAGGGGAGGACTGTAAACTTCACAAAAACTTCACTTTCCCTGAAGTTATTTGAAAATGCAATGCATACAGTGTCTTTGTATTCGTTTATTGAAACGTGTTCTGGGTCTTTCAGGGGTGCCTGGTGTAAAACCTGACCGTCTTGAAGAAGGCATGGCCGTCAAACATTGTGCGCTTTCTTTAGTTGGAGAACCAATTATGTACCCTGAGATTAACCAGCTTCTCAGATTGCTTCATCAGCAGAACATATCCAGTTTTCTTGTTACAAATGCACAATTTCCAGAAGAAATAAGGTAAGTGGTGTACAGTAGTTATGTTACCAGGGTGCTGTTCCTATTATTCTGTTATAACTTGTTAAAAACGTTGACCGCTACGAATTTCAATTACATGCTTTCAGGTGCTTAAACATAGCCTTAGCTTTTTCAAATGTTAGATTGCATACAGCTGAAGAGAATCACTTAATAATTTAACTGTTTTATATACTAGATGTTGACCCCTTGGGAATAAAAAGTGATCACTTATAATTCAAGATATTGGGATCTAAAGTCAATCAAATTAGAGCAAGCATTCCATAAACATTCTCACACAGCCTATGTACTAAATTGTATATGTTTGTTGACTGGAAATGCTATTTGGATTTTGCATTACTAACCTCACTGGCTTAGCAAAATGGGGAAAAAAAAGCTAATGCACACGCAAATCACATCTGTTCATAAAAAAAATGCCGAAATCTAAGTTTAGGTTTCCTCAAAGACCCAGGAATAATGCACTCTAAATCATAGGAAGCATTTGAGACAGCCAACTTTTGAATTTTCATATAAAAGAAACCCTCCATATAAAGACTTAACCGTAAATTGTAGTACATGAGACAAGATCTTCCCACAGTTCCTCTAGATCAAGGCAAACTCTCAACTACAATGATCATATATATTTCCAATTAACAAGGAAAAACCTTCAGTTTACATGTGCACACTCTGCAGCAGGTGAAGGTGGGAATCATGTTTTGGAGTAAACACCCTTTTCTCGAGTGAGATCTACCTGTCTGCATATGGCACCTAAACCATTTAAATATACAAAAAAGGCTTCAAATTAACTAGACCCACCTCTTTTCCCTTGCCAGTGTGATGTCATATCTTTCATGACATAACTTCCACTCCACGACCTCTTGGCAAGTATTTCATATGAATACTTATAGATCCTTATCCTCATTCATCCCTTTTGGTAGAATGTATCCAATTTATAGATCTGAAAAACCTCTTTAACGTTAGGTGAACCCGGTTGCCACTTCGCTTAGGAGTATTACCCCTTCAAAAATCACAGAGCAAACTGAGAACAGTTATGTCCTGCTGACCAAAATTTTTTGCCACAGGTGATATAAAATCAGCCATCCTAATTCTGCTTCTGTGTTCACTTTTATGCAACCCAGTGTCTGTTTGTCTTTCTCATATCATAATCCCCAGGGACATTTAATGAGGCAAATGACGTTCTGACTAGAGCAATATAAATACTTGCTCAGAATTCTCTTACCCATATGTGGGTGTACGGGGTGATGTCTTTGCACACCCACGTACGTGTAAAAGACTTATCTAGCCTTTTTTCAATGTGTAGGTTTGTTTGTAGCAACAAATTGGAAAAAAAAAGCTTAGTTACTAGAATCATAATTCTAGTTTCTTTATAAAAGGTACAAATCACTGGAAAGAAATGGTAGTGAACCATATTTTTATATTTAGTTATTAGTTGTTAAATAATAGGGGTTACCTAAACTTTTGCTTCTTCTTTCCCTTCTCTTTTTTTTTTTTTTGGTTAGTGCCTACTTAAATATTTGAATGGTCTCTGGGATAATGTCTGGGTTAAAGAGTTGAAGAGCACTGATTTAATGAATGGCTTGAAAAATTTGCAGGGAAAACATACTTTTTAGGATTACCAATACAAGACATATCTAGTTATTTGAAAAAAAGTATTCACTCAAGCGCTGATGGAAACTCACTCTTTAGTAGCCTTGAAATCGAAGCTGGAATCTGTAGGAATGGAACATTTAACTCAATTGAGTTGGCTAGACATCAAAATACATTATAAAAACCTAATAGGAGGTTTATTTTTAATACTTTTGTATTGTATATCTTTCTTATTTATTCTATCTACTTCTTTCTCAAGTGTATCCTCCATATCTGGTTGAAGAATGAATGTAAATGGACAAATCCATAGATCCTGTAAATGCTTTATGGATTCTCTATGTACATTCATTCTTCAAACAGATCTTCTCCATTTGGTGCTGTTTGGATTCACCGGAGACATGTTTTATATCTTAGGGCCGGTTCACACAGCGATGAACCTTAAACAAAGCGGACATCTCCGCTACAAGCATTAATAAAGCGGAGTTCTATTACTTTTATAGTTCACGTCTAATTGTTGCAACAATAACATGGTTAGATACCAGGTGTAATTTCTTCATCCCCCTTCTCGGCTTAACAATTTAAAAAATGCACAGCCGCAGCATCATGATAGGCTATTTTTTGAAGAGCCAATTTGTAGATGTAGGAGCAGACATGACCGATTCTGACTTGGGCTGCACTTTATTGCCTTGTACAACATGGGCTTTGCAGGCTTGGAAAATTGGCAAGTGGGCTTCATAAGTGAATAGCACCCAGACTCTTCACCAGCAACCTCTACAGTTGGGAAATGCTGGATGTTTGCCTCCTGGCTTCCAGATTGACCAACAATTGTGTTTAATGTCTTATGACCGAGCAAATAAAGAATTCCTCTTATACTAGGTTTAAAATTATGCAGATCCTGCATACGCCTTTTCATGGGAACAGCAGCACTTTCATTTGATTGATATGATGCACCTGTGGGAAACGCGGGGAATAAGTCCACAACCGTTTTTCAAAATGCAGGCACAGCACCTTGTGTTTTTGTACACCCAAAAACATGCTACGTTTCCTGATGGCGGGGGGGGGGATTCTATTAAGCATTAATGGCACCTCCGTGCATCTGCTAAAGAGCAGTGCATTTTTCCTGCTAATCAGGAAACGCATGCTCTGTTTCCAGACTAGGACTCTATAGTTCAGGAGCTCTGTGATTCTACATGAGTTCTGGCCTATGAGGCAGTTCCTTTTGTTCAGTTTCACTCCAGACCCATACATTCTGTTGCAGGACAAATCTGTTTAGCCTCAAAACAAACCAACCCACCAGACACTAAAGACTGGGTTACATCTGTTCTGGTGGCTCAGGGATGCAGCTTGAGGCAAACAAATTCCTTCTTCCTAATGTCTTTGAAGATCTCCACTACAGATACCTGATTGAAAGGCTGGGGAGAGGAGTCTTGACACCTTGTCAGTGCAGGAAAAATTGCAAACATGGTCTGGCCACCCGAGTGTACACAATGGAGCACAGGGCCTGGCAGCAAAAGGGCTAAAGGTCAACTCCAGGTGTTGTTTTTAAATTGTTTGGGCCAAGTTGACTCATACAAAAATATTTCCTTTACGAATACATGCTACCACTGTGAGCTCTAAGACCTTGTACACAGGAGCGGACATTCCGACAACAAAATCTGTCGGATTTTGTCCGACACATTTTGTCCGAAACTGTTGTTGCATACACACGGTCGGACAAAGTTTGGTCGGAATTACCGATCGTTCGTAACGTGATGACGTTATTTAGTTACGATAGGACTACGTTCAGGCTAGTAGCCAATAGCTTTGGTCTTGGAATTTGATCTAAGCATGCGTGGCAGTTTGTCCTATGTGAATCCTCTACAAGCGATCGGACGAAGTCCGGTCGGATCATGTTGTCGGAAAATTTTTATATCCAGCTCTCAAACTTTGTTGGTCGGACATTCCGACGGAAAAAGTCTGATGAAGCCCACACATGGTCGGATTATCCGACAACACGGTCCGATCGGACATTTTCCGTCGGAATGTCCGACCATGTGTACAAGGGCTAAGAGCCGCATTCATTGTTCACTGTAGAGGAGTGTGCTTGGAGTCAGGTGGAAAGTAATGATTATATTCAAGTCTCTGGAACACCAATGAGACTGATGCTGACCACCTGTAACCTAGCAGTCCAACATCTCTGGTGAGCTTGGTGTGACACCAGTATTTAGTACCACAAGCCAAGGTTGGAGTTCAGCTTTAAACCTAACCATTTTAGTTTTAAGGTGTTTATATATTTTGTGTAGGCATTTTATTTTTATTTTTTAAGGTGAAAAAAAAACGGAACATTTTGCATTTAGTTACACTTTAAGTGTATGTCCAGCCCAAACCTTTTTTTTTCCTTATGCCCCGTACACATGGTCGGATTTTCTGACGGAAAATGTTCGATGGGAGCTTTTTGTTGGAATCTCCGACCGTGTGTATTCTCCATCGGACATTTTCCATCGGAATTTCCGTCACACAAAATTTTTACTTTTTGATATAATAAATATCCCCCAAAAATCTATAAAAAAACAAATGTTTTCCTCAGTTTAGGCCGATCTGTATTCTTCTACATATTTTTGTTAAAAAAAAAAATCGCAGTAAGTATCGATTGGTTTGCGCAAAAGTTATAGCACCTGCAAAATAGGGGCTGGTTTATGGCATTTTTAATAAAAATTTTTTTATTAGTAATGGCAGTGAACTGCGATTTTTGTTCTTGACTGCAACATTATGGCAGACACATCTGACACTTGACACTATTTTGAGACCATAGTCTTTTATACAGCTATCAGTGCTATAAAAATGCACTGATTACTGTGTAATTGACACTGGCAGGAAAGGGTTTATACACTAGGATGCGATCAAGAGGTTAAGTATGTTTTAGGGAGTGATTCTAACTGGTGGGGATGGGCTACTACTCACATGATAGTGATCACTGCTCCCGATGACGGAGCAGTGATCTGTCATGTCACAAGGCAGAATGGGAAAATGCCTTGTTTACGAAGGCATCTCCCCCTCTGGGGGACCCCGGGTTATGGGGCGAGAGCACGCGCCCACAATGCCGCATCTTTCAGGGGACCTACCTGCACATCCATTTGCCCAGCCATGCCATTATGCTGACTTATATCGTCGTGCACTGGTCGGCATGTGGTTTAAAGGTTTTTTTTATTTATTTATTTTTTTTTTTTCCACTTTTTTGTTTTACCTACTGTTACCAGTGCAATACAGCATTAGCATATGATTGGTGTGGAAATTATGTGTACTGACTGGTGACGGTGTAAAAAAAAAATATATATATAACAAAATATATATATTTTTATATATTATTTTTTCTTACACTGTCACCAGTGTATATATATATATATATATATATATATATATATATATATATATATATATATATATATATATATATATATATATATATATATAATTTTTAAATTTTTTTTATTTTTTTGCTTTTTACATTTTGTCATCAGAGTAACTTAGTATTGCCATAGTGATGCTGTGCTGCTCTGCAAACTAGCACTTTATGGCAGTAACCATCTTTTCTCTTTTTTTGTTTAAATGAAGTTTACTACCACTTTACCTTTCCCTGGAGCTTTAAGCTTGCTCACCAGACACTGAAACAGAATATCACACTAGTTCCCTGTCCAGTAGTGGAGTTGTCTGCTTAGCTAAAATGTGTAGATTAGACTTCAAACAACCTCCTTTACAAAAAAGTTGTGATTCTGTGTAACAGTTACATAAACGGAATGATTGGCAAATCTCATAAACCCATGTTTTATTTGTAATACAAAATGGGAAAATATATCAAATATATTTAAACTGAGAAAATGTACCATTTTAGGGAAGACAATAGGGTCATTTTGAAATTGATGGCAGAAACTCATTTCAAAAACTTGGGACATGGCAACAAAAACTGACAAAGTGGTATTTACAAGGAAGAGCTAGAAGAAAAGTGGGCAACTATTTACGTTAATTGACAACATTATTGGGTATATAAAGGGCATCTTAGAGTTTCAGTCTCATAAGTATAGTTGGGCAGGTGTCCACCAAACTTTGAAAAGCTGCATCTAGAAATTGTCAAACGGTTTCAGAATTAAAATTACAAAGACTTTAAATATGTCATCTACAGTACATAATGTCAAAAGATTCTGAGTATCTGGAGAAATCTCTGCTCAAGGGATAAGGGCGAAATGCAATATTGGATGCCTGTGATTTCGTGCCCTCAGATGGCACTACATTAAAAACGGGTATGATTCTGTGATGAACTTCACTGCATGCACTCAGAAATTAAATAGGCAAAAACGCCGCACTTTGAGCAAAAAAAAAAAAAAGAGAAGCTGCTAGCACTCAAAGCCAAGATACAAACTCCAAGATAATCATTTACAGCAGTGCAGTGCTAAAGGTGAGTATCGGGTCAAAGATTGGTGTAAAAATCACAAACATATGCTTCCATAAAATACGTAGAGGAAACAAACATAAAATGTATTTAAAATGGGTAATGGCTGTGTAGGAACGTAAGGCCTACAACGGTGATGTCATCATGTGATCTACCCCTAATTGGTCAATACATGAGTGAGCCTGGAGAGAAGCCTGTAAGAATGCCACTTAACACGAGGATTATATGAACATGACGTTTTTTTTTTTATCTGGGTTCCTTTAAGTACAATACTTTGTTTTAGCAATAAATCTGTGTTTCCATATCACACTATGGAAGCATAACTTTAATCTGAGTCCCGCTGGAATAGTGAGAGTGGATACAGGGAGACCTTTTTCCCCTCACACGCTGTCGGACCACCTGTAATTTAGTGGTTGTTTGCATCTGGTAAGTCGTGTGTGTGACTCACATTTGGTGAGGAATGGGATTTTCCTTTCACTGTTTACTTCCCTTCAACTGTTGTGTCTATTGCATGGAACACAGAAGAGGATTTAATATACTGGTTTTGTGGACTCTCCTTCACAGCTGTTACCTATTTTAAGGACATTTTGTTCCCGTTTCCTCTAATGTATTATATGGAAACTTATGTGTGTGGTTTATACACCAATCTTTGACCTGATACCCCCTTTAGCACTGCACTGCTCAGAAATACAAAATTCCGGTCTGTGAACGGAGTTCACCCTGATATGTAAAAATGCAAGGTAAATCTCTATTATGCTAAGAAGCCATATCTGAACAGAAACACCACTGTCTTCTCTGGGCCAAACCTCAATTAAAATGGTCTGTTGCAAAGTGGAAAACTGTTCTGTGCTGAGCAGAATTGAAATGTGACATTCTTTTTGGCAACCAGGGGCACCGCGTCCTCCAGGCTAAAGTGGAGATGGACCTTCTGGCTTATAATCAACAATTATTGTTAAAGCTTGTATTTCTGGTGGTATAAAGGTGCATTAGTGCACATGGAATGGGCAGCTATAAAGGCACCACCCAAATACCCCCAAAAAATCCATGTTTTAGAACAGCATATGCTCCATCTGTCACCACCCTTATAACTAGATCCAGAAGAATGCTAAGTACCCCATATCTTGTGGAATGATACTACAGCACAGTTCAGTAGCATCTTGTAATGAGATTTAGGCTACCCTGCATTGACCGAGATCTTGCTATAAAGATAGTGAGGTCACCCTTGCCTAGGCTTTAACCACTTTCAGACCGGACCATTTTGCTGGTCAATGACCAGAGGTCTTTTTACAATTTGGCACTGCGCTGCTTTAACTGGTAATTGCGCGGTCATGCAATGTTGTACCCAAACAAAATTTGCGTCCTTTTCTTCCCACAAATAGAGCTTTCTTTTGATGGTATTTGATTGCCTCTGCGATTTTTATTTTTTGCGATATAAACGTAAAAAGACCGCAAATTTTGAAAAAAAATATTTTCTACTTTTTGTTATTAGAAAAATCCAATAAACTCAATTTTAGTCATACATTTAGGCCAAAATGTATTCAGCCACATGTCTTTGGTAAAAAAAAAAGTCAATAACTGTATATTTATTGGTTTGCGCAAAAGTTGTCACATCTACAAACTAAGGTACGTTTTCTGGAATTTACGCAGCTTTTAGTTTACGACTGCCTATCTCATTTCTTGAGGTGCTGAAATGGCAGGGCAGTACAAAACCCCCCCAAATGACCCCATTTTGGAAAGTAGACCCCCTAAGGAAATTGATAAGTGGCATGTTGAGCCCATTGAATATTTTTTTTTTTTTCACAAAGTTGTCACTAAATGATATATTGCTCACATATGCCATGGGCATATGTGAAATGACACCCCAAAATAAATTCTGCTGCTTCTCCTGAGTACGGGGATACCACATGTGTGGGATTTTTTGGGAGCCTAGCCGCGTACGGGGCCCCGAAAGCCAAGAACCGCCTTCAGGTTTTCTAAGGGCGTAAATATTTGACTTCACTCCTCACTACCTATTACAGTTTTGAAGGCCATAAAATGCCAAGATGGCACAAAACCCCCCCCCCAAATGACCCCATTTTAGAAAGTAGACACCCCAAGCTATTTGCTGAGAGGCATGTTGAGTCCATGGAATATTTTATATTTTGCCACAAGTTGCGGGAAAATTACAAACTTTTTTATTTTATTTTTTCACAAAGTTGTCACTAAATGATATATTGCTCATGCATGCCACGGGCATATGTGAAATGACACCCCAAAATAAATTCTGCTGCTTCTCCTGAGTACGGGGATACCACATATGTGGGACTTTTTGGGAGCCTAGCCGCGTACGGGGCCCCGAAAACCAAGCACCACCTTCAGGCTTTCTAAGGGCGTTACAGTTTTGAAGGCCATAAAATGCCAAGATGGCACAAACCCCCCCCCCCCCCAAATGACCTCATTTTGGAAAGTAGACACCCCTAAATTTAGGGGTACACTAGTGAGACTAGGTAATAAATGGCGGGTGCCCTGAAACTATAAAAAAATAACTAACCAACCAGCGTCACCTGTAACAGTTATATGGTGATCACTGGTGAAAGGGTTAACTAGGGGGCAATCAGGGGGCTTTATGCGGTAGTATATGGGGGTCCCTGGCGCTATAAAAAGTTGCGGCGAACCTAAATACCTACCTGCCTAACTAGCGTCACCTGTGACACTAATACAGCGATCAGAAAAATGATCGCTTATTAGGCTGGGTTCACACTGGAGCGATGCGGGAACGCCACGAATCCGCGGCGGGTTCCCGCATTGCATGCCTCCCGGCGGCAGTTCACACTGCCCTATGCGAACTGCTGGGAGTGTCAGTGAAATGTTAATGACACCCCCAGATCAGTTCGCATATCGCAGTGCGATCTGCAAACTCGGATCGCATGGTGTGAACACCCATGCGATCCGATTCTGCTGCGGACCAAAAAAAGGGTCCCGTGCGAATTTGCGGCGGGTGCGGCGCGAATTCAGCCATACTATCTGTATGGCTGAACTCGAATCGCACAGAGATGGGATGTGATTTGCACTGCAGTGCGGTGCGAATCACATTCGTTCTCATAAACCGCTGCAATGTGAACCCAGCCTTGGTGACACTGGCGACGGGGGGTGATCACGGGGTTAAACCTTTATTGGGGTTAGGGGGGTACATTAGAACTAAAGGGGGCTAACCCTAACTGCCCTAACAGTTATTACAGTCACAAATGACACCAATGCAAAAAAAATGCAATTGGTGTCACTGTGACTGGGGGGGGGGCAGAGGTAATTGGGGGGGTGATCGGGGGGTGAAGGGGGGTTGTGAGTGTGCCTGGCATGTTCTACTGTGTAGTGTCGTGTTGGTGCAACTCACCGATCCTCTCTCCTCGGTGCCGGAACGAAAAATACCGACACGGAGGAGAGATTACATCACTTCCTCTCCTGTGTTTACATTACAGGAGAGGAAGTGATGTCACGGAGCATTTCTATTCGTCGGGAGCGATCGCGAGGGGGTGGCCATGAATGAATGGCCGCCCCCTCATCCCGGATCGCTCCCGAACGAATACCGACCGCAGCAGGCACCAGGGGGGGCCCGATCGGGCCCCCCACCCGCGGGAAGGCAGGGACGTATATATACGCCCATATGCCTGCCCGTGCCATTCTGTCGACGTATATCGTCGTGCGGCGGTCGGCAAGTGGTTAATTAAGATAATAACCTGTTTCCAGGGGTCATTGATGCCTGGATGTCAAATTTAGCGGTGTCTCCGTGCATTTAATTAACCACTTCCATACCGCTGTATAGTCATATGACGCCCGCAGGAACTCGTTGTCTCTCAGGACGGGTGTCCTATGACGTCCTGGGATTCCCTGCACTTTGGAGAGCACACGTCACCTCACTTGGGAACCGATGCGCATGCCTGGTGGCCCCTATGTCCGCCTTGCACCCGCAATTGCTCGTCACAGAGCAGGGACAGATCCACATTCTATCAGGTGAGAGGAGACTGATCCGTGTGTTCCCCTTACAGAGGTACACAAATCGGTCTCCTCCCCTCCCCCTACAGTTAGAATCACTCCCTAGGATACACAGTTAACCCTTTGATCATCCCCTAGTGTTAACCCCTTCCCTGCCAGTCACGTGTATACAGTAATGCATTTTATAGTTCTGATCGCTGTATAAATGTCACTGGTCCCAGTGTCAAAAGTGTCTGATATTTCCGCTGCAATATCAGTCACGATAAAAATAGCAGATCGCTGCCATTACTAGTGAAAAGAAAAAAAAAAGAAAAATGCCTTAACCACTTCAACCCTGGACCATTTTGCTGGTCAAAGACCAGACCACTTTTTGCGATTCGACACTGCGTCGTTTTAACTGACAATTGCGTGGTCATGCGACGTGTCTCCCAAACAAAATTGGCGTCCTTTTTTTCCCACAAATGGTGCTTTCTTTTGGTGGTATTTGATCACCCCTGCGGTTTTTATTTTTTGCAATATATAAACAAAAATAGAGCGTCAATTTTGAAAAAAAAACTCCTAATATCCCCCAAAAATATATATAAAAAAAATAAAATTCTTCCCTCAGTTTAGGCCGATACGTATTCTTCTACATATGTTTGGTAAAAAAAAAAACGCAATAAGCGATTGATTGGTTTGCGAAAAAGTTCTAGCGTTTACAAAATAGGGGATAGTTTTATGGCATTTTTATCAATAATTTTTTTTTTTTTACTAGTAATGGCGGCTATCAGCGATTTTTATTGTGGCTGCGACATTATGGCGGACACATCGGGCATTTTTCACACATTTTTGGGACCATTGTCATTTATACAGCAATTACTGCTATATAAATGCAGTGATTCCTGTGTAAATGACACTGGCAGTGAGGGGGTTAACCAGTGGGTGGCAGTGTAGAGGTTAAGTGTTCCTAGGGGTGTGTTACTAACTGTGGAGGGCTGGGCTTTCATTTAGTGAACACTGATTTCTGCTCCAATCACATGGAACAGAGATCAGCGTCACTAGTTGCTAGGCAGAATGGAGAAATGCTGTTTACAACGGCATTTCTCCGTTCAGCCATCCCGTGAGATGATCGCGGGTATGCCCCTGGCGATCGAGTCCGCGGGACCCGCGACCGTATTCACGGGGGTCCCGACTGGCACGCAAGCGTGCTGCCAGAGGCGCGCTCACGATGGCAGGGCGGCATTAAAGATTGGACGTACCTGTACGCCAGTATGCCTGCCCGTGCCATTCTGCCGATGTACATCGGCGTGCGCCAGTCGGGAACCGGTTAATTCTATCCCCTATTTTGTAGACGCTATAACTTTTGCACAATCCAATCTATATACGCTTCTTGTAATTTTTTTTTTTTTTTTACCAAAAGTATGTAGAAGAATACATATCGGCCTAAACCGAGGGGGAAATTTTTTTTTTTTTTTTTTTTAATGGGATATTTTATAGCAAAAAGTAATAAATATTGTTTTTTTTTTTTTTTTTTTTTTTCTCCAAGATTGTAGCTCTTTTTTTTGTTTATAGCGCAAAAAATAGGGTGATCAAATGCTACCAAAAGAAAGCTCTATTTGTGGGGGGGGGAATTTTTTTTCAAAGTTTGTTTGGGTACAATGTCGCATGACCGCACAATTCTCATTCAAAGTGTGACCGCGCTGAAAGCTGAAAATTGGCCTGGGCAGGAAGGGGGCATGGAAGTGGTTTACTTCACAATCCTCTTTTTTTTTTTTTTATTATACCAATTTGCTTACCTAAAATCATTTTGCGTACATAGTGCACCATTTAAATCACTTTAAATTATAGAATGCCAAAATCTACTTTTTAAAAAAATGTGTATTCTCTTTTTATATAACATATCTAGTTATAGCAATTATTGTGCCAGTACAGAAGACTACTGCAGCCTGAAAGTGGCAGTGATCGACTGAAGACTTTTTTTTTTTTTTTTTTTTTATGCTTTTCAGTGAAGCCTCCAACCCAGCCTGTATGTGATCAATAAGTCATAGCTGCTACTTTGTTCCTTATAGTCAGTGGATAACAGAGCTGTCAGTAACTGCTACGATTAAGAGCCACCAGCTGCACATAGTGTCATCTGATGGCTCTAAGTCAGAGAATGAGGCTCGGTTCACACAGGGGGCGATGCGAGGCGACACGACTTGCCTCGCCGCGACCTGCAAATGACTTCTGTATAGAAGTCAATGCAAGTCGCCCGAGGTCGCCCAAAAGTAGTACAGGAACCTTTTTTCTAAGTCGGAGCGACTCGAGTCGCTCCTCTTAGAACGGTTCCTTAGTACAGAACGGGGGCGACTTGTCAGGTCGCGGCACGGCAAGTCGTGTTGCCTCGCGTCGCCCCCTGTGTGAACGGAGCCTTACACAAACATGATTCTGATACAAAGCATTACAAAGTTATTTACAAATGAAATAGTCTTTTTTTAAATTTTTGCCCCTTTTTTAACCACTTCCCGACCAGCGCACGACGATGCACGTCGACAGAATGGCACGGGCAGGCATATTGGCGTACATGTACGTCCAATATTCGTTGCTGCTGTGCCATCGGGAGCGCGCAGCCGGCGGCGCGCTCCCGCGCTGGTCGGGACCCCCGTGAGTCCGGTCGCGGGACCCGCGGACTCGATCGCCGCGGGCATCCCCGCGATCGTCTCACGGAGCGGCCGAATGGAGGAAATGCTGTATAAACAACATTTTTCCATTCTGCCTAGCAACTAGTGACGCTGATCTCTGCTCCATGTGATTGGAGCAGAGATCAGTGTACACTAAATGAAAGCCCAACCCCCCCACAGTTAGTAACACACCCCTAGGAACACTTAACCCCTACACTGCCACCCACTGATTAACCCTTTCACTGCCAGTGTCATTTACACAGGAATCACTGCATTTATATAGCAGTGATTACTGTATAAATGACAATGGTCCCAAAAATGTGTCAAAAATGTCCGATGGGTCCCCCACAATGTCAGTCACAATAAAAATCGCAGATCGCCGCCATTACTAGTAAAAAAAAAAAATAATAAAAAATTATTAATAAAAATGCTATAAAACTATCCCTATTTTGTAAACGCTATAACTTTTGCGCAAACCAATCAATAATCGCTTAGTGCGATTTTTTTTTTTTACCAAAAATATGTAGAAGAATACGTATCGGCCTAAACTGAGGGAAAAAAATGTTTTTATATATATTTTTGGGGGATATTTATTATTACAAAAAGTAAAAAATAATGCGTTTTTTTCAAAATTATCGCTCTATTTTTGTTTATAGCGCAAAAAATAAAAACCGCAGGGGTGATCAAATACCACCAAAAGAAAGCTCTATTTGTGGGAAAAAATGACGTTAATTTTGTTTGGGAGCCACGTCGCACGACCGCGCAATTGTCAGTTAAAGCGACGCAGTGCCGAATCGCAAAAAGTGGTCTGGTCTTTGACCAGCAAATTGGTCCGGTCTGAAAGTGGTTAAATGTGTAAAAAATATTACAAAAAACCCCAAAGGTTAAATATAATATATAATAGTATTAAAAATCAACTCTAAAATCACAGTTGGAGAGAAACAGACTAAGGAGTTAAATAAGGTTTATTAGAGTAAACTAAAGGTTAACAAGGGGTTAAACAGGAACATTTTTTTTAAATGGAAAAAATATTTTTTTCACTAGTCCGTTTGCTATATTTCTAGCTACCTTCATGTTCATTCATCTACAGATGGTGATAATTACAGCGATGTTACTTTTGTATATTTGTATAATCCTGGTCTGGAGCAGTATTTATTTATAGATTCCGAGTCCTTTTTGATAGCTAGAGTTGCTGACTTCTTCTCTGTGTATATTGAAATGCCAGCAATACAAGATACTAGAAGAAGCTGTAATACTGGGAAAGGGGGTCCTAGAAGCAGGACAGTGGTGACTGGGTGTGCTACACATGCCCAGTGTACAATGATCACGCTCTTTTGGGCATGTGTAGCACACCCAATGTCTGCAACTAATTAAGCATTGGTAACATGTGTTAAGCTTTTTCAGTGGATTTTTGCAGAAAAATTACACAAACACCAATAAAATACCAACAATATTCATTTGTGTGATGTCATTATTGAATAAAAAAATCAATTTACTAATAAAAACAAAAGGAAATGCAAGTAACGAAATGCGCCTGTAATGCTTAAAGCGGATCGTTGCCCAAAAGGAGAAGTTCCGCCTTTCCTCCACCCCTTCCCTCCCCTCCTCTCCTATATTTGGTGTTTTTTTTTTTTTTTTTTTTACATCGGGGAGGTTATCTGATTTTGACAGGTACCCGCTTCTACCTCATGTAGTGTGAGGACATCGTTGGATCCTTGGTTAGCTGTGTGTGTGTGTGTTTGTTTAAAAGGCAGCAGCTACACTATTTTGCTGTTGGCTTTATATTTTTGTGTACAGTGTGAAGATCCTCTTTAAGCAGGTAAGTTAGAAATAGAATGTGGAAAGTCTATGGAAATCACACTAAGATATGCATTGTGAAATATGTCTGAAAATTATAATCTGTATATGTTTACAAACTAGTTTGTCTAGCAATTATAAGTTCGTATTCTATAATGAGAATAATAAAGTGAGCTATCCTTTTGCCAGGTCACTGGAGCCAGTCACACAGCTGTATGTGAGTGTGGATGCAAGTACCAAAGACAGTCTTAAGAAAATTGATCGCCCACTGTTCAAGGATTTTTGGCAAAGGTTTCTTGACAGCTTGACGGCATTGGCAGAAAAGGTAAAATATGGGATTTTATTAACATGGTGTTACTTGACACAGATGTAAGTGTTTGAAAGTAAGGGTTTTTATGTTCTCTCTGTCTTGTGTATATAACCTCAGTTCTGCAGCTGTATTTTAAAGCAATTCCTAATTAAGGGACAGACCCTAAACAGACCAGATGTTCAGAGCTCCGTGGCTAATCCTGCTGGTTTGAGATTTAACATCAAGTGTTCTATTTAACTCATACTTTCAGTGTTAAAGAAAAAAAAATGGCTATCCCACTTTAGCGCAAAAGATAATGCAAAGACTTGCATTTCTCTAACTATTTTCTATCTCTTAAATTTATAGGGCTTAACTTCATAATTCTGGCCATTAGCTTAAATAAACAACTGTAATGTATCCACATTAATAATCAAGGTGTAAACTAACAGCTGGTGTACTATCTGCTTTGACCTAGTTTTAAATCATCTTGTAATGCACTTAATATAATGAGTGCTATCCAGAAAATATATTGTGCTTAGACATCTGCTTAAAGCATACTGCAGCTAAAACCAAGCTAAAGCAACTACTGTGTCCCATTAAATAATAATAAAGCAAAAATTATAGCATTTGTGTTCCAACTACAAGTCTGTCTGAGATTTGCAGTTGATTAATTCACAGATCTATGTGAATGAATGACAGCTGTGCAGGCAGATAATTTCTGAGCACTACATATTTCAACAAACGTGTGCAAACTGTTCTACTTCTAGACACCCCTACAAGATAGCACAGCCAGATCCTGAATGTCAGACTTGCCCTACATTTGACTAGACAGCAACAAAAGCATGGTTATGAGATCACTGTGTTCCTCCTCCATTCTGGTAGATGTGAATGTTAAATTGGGAGCACTAAGGAGTGCATTAGAGCCAGGTCCGCCTCGCCCACTCTGTCTAAAGCTGGCCATACAATAATACAATTTTGAACAGTAGCATGAATATGCAAATTAAAATTCTCAGTACGTTTGACTTGACAAATGTCATACCAAAATGGAATTTAAAATGGAAATATTTTTGACTGGCTGTACTTTCTTCAACAAAACCACATTCACTGTTAGAAATGTGTTAAAGAGAAATTTTCTATCCTGTTCCTTTTTCTTACCGCTACATTAGAAAATAAGCATTTGTCAATTTTGGCCCGGCTATTAAAAAATTGTTTGAATAAAACTCTTCTAGTGTATAGCCAGCCTTAGTGCTAGAGATTACAGGAGTCTGATCTCAAGTCAAATTTGGGTACATGTAAACTACGTGTAAAAATAAATAAATAAAAAAAATACATTAAATCATTCTAACGAATCCATAACTATATTAAAGTATGATAATGCATCAGAGGTGCTTAAACTGCCTGCACACTAACCTGCAAGAATGATTTAAACAGTGGAAGGGGAATTAGCTGCTTTTAGGCTGTATAATAAGATAGTCTGGAGAATGTGCTTGCTTTCTTTGTTAAAAAATTGAGTTCAAGTATTAAATAAATCTACAGATAAAGTAGAAAGTGCATTTACCTGCAGCCTCAGCGGATTGACCGCATATGGATCGTTTTTTGCACACCAAGAGCATTGCTAGGATTTTACATCAAATGTGGAGGGAGAAATAAAGATCTGTTTTTAACCTTTTCATCCTAAACCTAAATAGTGCTTTTAAGGGCTTCAAAAAGCTGTTGAAGCTTGCTGAAAACTTTGCAAATGCTTTGGAAAAGTTTGTTATACAACGGAACCCTTTGTGTACAAGGCCTTAAACAAGTGACTGGTGGTTTTATTAACTTAAAGTGGAACTTTTTTTTTTCTTTCCATCTATTAAATCTTCTGCCCTTGTTTCAACTTTCAATAGTAAAACATTTTTTTCTGCCGATTCCTTATACAGCTCACTTCCTGTTTCTTCTCTGGTAAAAAAGCCTAGGCTTATGATATCGCGCTCGCTGTCTCATGAGAGTTTGCCGGTGGGGGGGGGGGGGGGGGGGGTCAGAAGAGGGCCAATGAGAGCTGCAGTGCTGGATGTGTGCCTCTGTAAATCCAGTAAATGAAAAGACAGCAGCTAAAATGGCTGCAGCCAGACTTGATGATTTCTGCAGCATATTTGGGAAGTACAGAATCATAGTATATATAATATGCAGAGTAGTTGTGGGGAAGGCTTCAGAATGGCAAAGATGTTTTTATGCAAATTATGTGAGCAGACTGCAGTTTCTCTTTAATTGTAGCGGTGTTACTTAACTTCAAAATTCTGACGTTTGAAACTGCTGCTCCAGAAGAATGTGTCAGCTTTTGGCTAGTCATATATATATATTTTTTTAATTTAAAGTTATTTTTATTTTTCCTTCAAAAAAAACTACTGTCAAATTGGACAAAACAGCAGCAGTCGACTTAATTTACATATAATGTACATCTGTAATTGTTTCACTTCAAACTTTGGGTATACTTTGGAGTTGCATTTTATCCCAGCTGTCAGTCTAATGTGAGGCTTTAAAATTTTCTTAAATAACTCCAAATTACCACGATAATTAGAGTTCATCTACTTTATTTTCATTGCTCTTACCATTATCTAAATGAGCAGAAAGTGAAGAAGTGGTCAATTGCTTGAGCAGGTGCATAGCTTATTATGAGATGATATGAACATAAGGAGGCCAATTTCCTCGGCATGGCATGGGCTGCAGTATATCTGACATCTGCTACAAAATGCATCATTATTTGTGAGGCTGCCTGACACTGTCTAACTTTATTTTCACCAAGACATTGATTTAATGCCTTGAGAAGCTCATTTAGCAGTAGGTGGAGAAGAGCTGCTTGCCAAAAGAACAACAAAGATAAATACTGTTCAATGCTTTAAGTGTGCAGGTGACTCTGTTCTGAATTAAGAAAGTATTTTAATGGACTTAACTCACCTAGTTAGATATTATTGGAGAACACAGTTTTTAGGTATATTTCAGAGAATGGAACAAACACTTCTCTGAGGTCAAATTGTACACAGATAACAATATTTTAGGTAGCATTATCCATTTAATCTTCACGCAGATAAAAAAAAAGTGCCTTTGGAGAAATGTGGAGGCTGCCATTGCAGAATTCCTCCTGAAGTTCTAGTTGCCTAGTTAGGATGATTATGTATTTAATGAGACACAGCCAGGCAACTGGCACATTCCAGGAGGGGGCAAGGAGCAGCAGCTCCTGTATTTAAAATTTTCTTATAATTGACCATTTTAAAATAATTAAAGTATAACTGAAGGAAAAACTTTTTAGAGGTGGATTAGGACAGCTTTCAGACTTTTATTGGTGTCTGTACCCCTGTTGGTGAGAATGTTAAATAGGACAAATAGTGTGAATCTCACTAAGAATTTTTTTTGGGATGGTCACCAAAACGAGAATAGAGTGAACATCTTTTAATAGGTACACCAGTACTGGTGACAGTCAAGGAAGGGAGGGATTATCTCCCTTTTCTGCTTTGGCTATGGTACAGGAAGTTGAGTAAAAATTTCCCAATGGGGCACATATTAGATGGGATTATAACCCTCCTTTTGCCCTATTCAAAAAATACCAATTACTAAGTAGAACTAAAGGCAAAAGTTTTTTTGTTTTGTTTTTTGGATTTGTTTTTTTATGTTTTTGAAACGTGTCATTTTCATTTTGAGCTCTTAATATTTACTTGTACTCCAGATATCAGTTTGGAAGAGGCTGGGCCAGCACTCTTTAGGAGCACATGGGTGACCTAATGACACTCTGCTGCTCTGTATTGTATAATTAGATGGTAGAGGACAGGGATATGACTGGGGGTGATAAAAATTAAGCGGCTGCTTTTCTTATCATTCATCAGATATGTAAATTAATCTCAGGTTCTGGGTAAAGCTTGGCCAAACATTATACAATTTTCATATTCAATTTTTGTATTCAATTAGATTTACCAAAACCATATAATGAGGTAAATTCTAAATTCTTTACATGTGTATGCAGTCAGGCAGGCCCTTGCACTACATAGTTGAAGATAAATCCAAAGAAAATTGAATAAGAAAACTGTATAGTGTATGGCCAGCCTAATAATGTTTTGACTTATGCACCTAGAGAGCACTTGCAGCTATAACTTTAAGTTGACACATAGCATTATATTTCAAGTCAACAATTGCCTAGTTTTCAAATTTGAACCACTTCAATGCCTGGTACTTTTACCCCCTTCCTGCCCATGCCAATTTTTAGCTTTCAGAGCTGTCGCACTTTGAATGACAATTGCTTGGTCATGCAACATTGTACTTTTTGCTAAATAAACGAGAAAAGACCAACAATTTTGAAACAAAAAAAATAAATTTCTTTGTTTTTGTTATAAAATTTTGCAATTAAATAATCTTTCTTCATGAATTTAGACCAAAATATATTCTGCTATATTTATTTGGTGAAAATAACCCAAATTGGTGTTTATTATTTAGTCAGTCAGAAAGTTAGTCTACAAACATTTCTTGAGGCCAAAAATTTTAGGACAGAACAAATATCCCCCAAATGACCCTTTTTGGAATTTGGACAGTCCAAGGTATTTAGTAAGAGGCATAGCAAGTGTTTTTATTTTTTAACATAGTCACCAGTGCAGTACAGCATCGTCGTATACAGTTGTGTTCATAAGTTTACATACCCTGGCAGAATTTGATTTCTTGGCCATTTTTCTGAGAATCTGAATAATAACACAAACACTTTTACTCATGGTTAGTGTTTGGCTAAAGCCATTTATTATCAATCAACTGTCTTTTACTCTCTTTAAATCATAATCTCAACAGAAACTACCCAAATGACCCTGATCAAAAGTTTATACCTTGATGATTTTGGCCTGATAACTTGCACACATGTTGACACAAAGGGGTTTGAATGGCTATTAAAGGTAACCATCCTCACCTGTTATCTGTTTGCTTGTAATTGGTGTGTGTATAAAAGATCAATGAGTTTCTGGACTCCTGACAGATCCTTGCATCTTTCATCCTGTGCTGCACTGACGTTTCTTGATTCTGAGTCATGGGGAAAGCAAAAGAATTGTCAAAGTATCTATGGGAAAAGGTAGTTGAACTGTATCAAACAGGAAATGGATATAAAAAGATATCCATGGAATTGAGAATGCCAATCATCAGTTTTCAGACTCTAATCAAGAAGTGGAAAATGAGGGATTCTGTTGAAACCAAACCACAGGTTTCAACAGGTAGACCAACTAAATTTTCAGCCACAACTGCCATTACATTTTTTCAGGATGCAAAGAAAACCCCACAAATAACTTCAGGTGAAATACAGGACTCTCTGAAAACACTTTTAGAAAGATGGGCTGCATGGTCGAGTTGCCAGAAGAAAGCCATTACTACGCAAGTGTCACAAAGTATCCCACTTACAATACGCCAAATAGCACAGAGACCAGTCTCAAACCTTCTGGCACATCAGTCATTTGGATTGATGAGACCAAAATTGAGCTTTTTGGCTGCAACCATAAACTCTTCATTTCGAGTCAACAAGGCCTATAAAGAAAGGTACACCATTCCAACTCTGAAACACAGAGGTGGCTGATGTTTTGGGGATGTGTGAGCTACAAAGGCACAGTAAATTTGGTCAAAATTGATGGCAAGATGAATGCAGTATGTTATCAAAAAAATACTGGCGGAACATTTGCATTCATAAGCCAGGAAACCGTGCATGAGATGTACTTGGACATTCCAACATGACAATGATCCAAGGCCTAGTGGACCTGTCATTGGCTACAGCAGAAGAACGTGGTGTAGTGGTTAGCACTCTCACCTAGCAGTAAAAAGGGTCATTGGTTCGAATCCCAACCACGACACTACCTGCCTGGAGTTTGCATGTTCTCCCTGTGCCTGTGTGGGTTTCCTCTGGGTACTCCGGTTTCCTCCCACACTCCAAAGACATGCAGGTAGGCTAATTGGCTTCTGTCCAAAATTGGCCCTAGTATATGAATGGGGACCTTCGATTGTGGGCTCTTTGAGGGTAGGGACCAATGTGAGTGTGTAATGTACAAGGATAGGGATAGACACTCACTCAGGTTGAACTGGATGGACTGGTGTCTTTATTCAACCTTACTAACTATGAAACTATGAAAGTGAAGGTTCTGAAGTGACCATCTCAGTCTTCTGACCTCAATATCATTGAACCACTCTGCCGATATCTCAAACGTGCAGTTCATGCAAGACAACCCAAGATTTTACAGGAACTGGAGGCTTTATGCTAAGAGGCATGGGCAGCTTTACCATCTGAGAAGATAGAGCCTCATCCACAAATACCACAAAAAACTTCAAGCTGTCATTGGTGTTAAAGGGGGCAATACATGGTATTCGGAACTGGGGTATGTAAAATTTTGATCAGGGTCATTTGAGTAGTTTCTGTTGTGATTTATGATTTAAAAAGAGTAAACACAATTGATTTTGATAATAAATGGCTTCAGCCAAACGCTAACCATGAGTAAAAGAAGAATTTTTGTGTTATCATTCATATTCTCTGAAAAATGACTAAAATCATAAATTCTGCCAGGTTATGTTAACCTGTAACTGGTCCAGTGGTGATCAAAGACACCAGTGACAGTATTAAAAAAAAAAAAAAAAAAACATTTTATATTGACCAGAGCAATATAATGTTACCATAGTGATTGATCACTTCTCTGAAGCAGTACTATGTGTTTTTATTCATTTTTTTCACATTGTTTGCATGTAGCAAATACATTTCATTGCTAAATGCAAGCATTTTACTGAATTAAATTGAAATGTATTCATTCAGTTTGTTGTGATAAGCTGTGATTGCCCACAGCTGATTGGCCCAGTCTATACCATGTGATCACTGTGACCAATCACAGCTAGAAACACAATTGTACACAATGGATGGCTTGAATGGAAACTTCATGTGACATGCTGTGATTGGTTACAGCAGTTACATGGTACCGCCAGCGGTACAGTGATCCGTGCCGCTGTATGGCACCATGATCCAGGAGGACTTCATGAGAGGCGAGCCCCGCCGTCATTCCCCACTGGGCTGGGTGGGAACCGGTTAAAGGGGTCATGGGGCAAGGCACAGATTTCTTGGGCCACTTTCACACAGGCCAGATCCGATTTTGCTCAGCAGGGGATCTGTCTGCTAATCCCCTGCGAAGCTGGGTGAAGCTGCCAATTGGCAGGTCTGGGTCTGCCCCACTTATGCAGAGTGGGCACAGACACAGCCTGTTCTCCTTTTATAGGCAGCCGGCTGTCCATTTACACCCAATATATATATTTATAATATGTGTGTGTGATAAATATATATAATCTCACTAAAATGAGTACACCCCTCACATTTTTGTAACTATTTTATTCTATCTTTTGACGTGACAACACTGAAGAAATTGCACTTGGCTACAATGTAAAGTAGTGAGTGTACAGCTTGTATAACCGTGTAAATATGCTCTCCCCTCAAAATAACTCAACACACAGCCATTTGTGTCTAAACCGCTGGCAACAGTCAGTACACCCCTAAGTGAAAATGTTCAAATTGGGCCCAATTAGCCATTTTCCCTCCCCGGTGTCTTGTGACTCGTTAGTGTTACAAGGTCTCAGGTGTGAATTGGGAGCAGATGTGTTAAATTTGGTGTCATCGCTCTCACTCTCTCACTTTCTTACTGGTCACTGGAAGTTCAACATGGCACCTCATGGCAAATAACTGAGGATCTGAAAAAAAGAATTGTGCTACATAAAGATGGCCTAGGCCAGTGATGGCGAACCTTGGCACTCCAGATGTTTTGGAACTACATTTCCCATGATGCTCATGCACTCTGCAGTGTAGTGGAGCATCATGGGAAATGTAGTTCCAAAACATCTGGGGTGCCAAGGTTCGCCATCACTGGCCTAGGCTATAAGAATATATCCAAGACCCTGTAATTGAGCCGCAGTACGTTGGCCAAGACCATACAGCGGTTTAACAGGACAGATTCCACTCAGAACAGGCCTCGCCATGGTCGGCCAAAGACGTTGAAGTTGTCTATGGGAAATAGACGTATGAGTGCTGCCAGCATTACTGCAGAGGTTGAAGGGGTTGGGGGGTCGGCCTGTCAGTGCTCAGACCATACGCCGCACGCTGCATCAAATTGGTCTGCCTGGCTGTTGTCCCAGAAGGAACCCTCTTCTAAAGATGATGCACAAGAAAGCCCACAAACAGTTTGCTGAAGATGAGCAGACGAAGGACATGGATTACTGGAACCATGTCCTATGGTCTGATGAGACCATGATAAACTTATTTGGTTCAGGTGGTGTGAAGCATGTGTGGTGGAAACCAGGTGCATGGTGATTGGAGTGTCATAATCTAGGGCTGCGTGAATGCTGCTAGCACTGGGGAGCTACAGTTCATTGAGGCAACCATGAATGCTAACATTTACTGTGACATACAGAAGCAGAGCATGATCCCCTCCCTTCAGCGACTGGGCCTCAGGTCAGTATTCCAACATAAACATTCCAACATAACGACCCCAAACACACCGCCTTGCTAAAGAACCTGAGGGTAAAAGTGATGGACTGTCCAGGTATGTCTCCACACCTAAACCCTATTGAGCATCTGTAGGGCATCCTCAAATGGAAGGTGGACGAGCGCAAGGTCTCTAACATCCACCAGCTCTGTGATGTTGTCATGGAGGAGTGGAAGAGGACTCCAGTGGCAACCTGTGAAGCTCTGGTAAACTCCATTCCCAAGAGGGTCAAGGCGGTGCTGTAAAATAATGGTGGCTACACAAAATATTGACACTTTGGGCCCCATTTGGACATTTTGACTTAGGGGTGTACTCACTTTCATTGCCAGCGGTTTAGACATTAATGGCTGTATGTTGAGTTATTTTGAGAGGAAAGCAAATTTACAGTGCTAACGGTTGACAGGCTAGGGAACACAGTACTTGCCTTGCCCCAGAAGCTACCAATCTATGCTATGTCACTGTTTGTAAGGTATGTATTTTTGGCATGACCGCTTAACTTGAAGTTGTTCACATGACTTATTTTTTTTATTTCTTCTAAAGACAGAGTGTCATGATAATGTTTGCAGTTTGTTAAATCTACAAAATACCTAAAAGGTCTTCTCTTCCTGTATTTGGACACATATATATTTCACTGTGCTGTGTCACAACACTTTAGGGATAGCAGGAAAGAAAGTTTAAATATAACAGACTTATGTAATGTAAACCATATACAAACCTTGTAGTAATGTTCTGTACTTAGGTGTTCAGACCTATTTATTTAAATTGTAAAAGGTAGTTTCAATATATACCACATTATTTTTAAACCCAGCAAAAATCTAACAAATAGTTTGCAATGTACATGTGACTTAAAAATCTAAGAAAATGTAAGGATTGGAAGGGGGTACCCAAAAAGACATATGTTCATTAATGTGGACGTATCTTTTAATTATCCAGGCATTCAGCATTAAAGGTGTAGAAATATGGTGGGTGGCCAGTTAGGAGTCAGATTCCATATTCATAGTTAAAGAATCATGTTCAAATGATGTTTTCTTTCCTGGAGCCTTCAATGGTGGTCAAGTGGCAGCTTCCTTTGCTGTGCACAAAATGCAGCTAGAACTGTGAGGTTGGTTTAAAGGTACAGCGGAGTATCAGTGCTGGGTCGGGGACATTCCTTGTCAGTAGGCAGAGAATAATGACTGATTCCCCCAGCTTCTTTTTTGATAGACTTACTTGATGTGATTGTAGCCGTATTAGTGCAATTGTGAAAGAGAAAATTGAGTACTGTCCGTGATACTTTTTTTTTATTTGAACTAACATACAATTTTTCAGGACAAGCTTACGGGGTATGTCCCCTTCAAGGTCCAAGCAGTGCTGCCTGGACCTTGAAGAAGGGGACATACCCCGAAAGCTTGTCCTGAAAAATTGTATGTCCCCTTCTTCAAGGTCCAGGCAGCACTGCTTGGAGCTTGAAGGGGACATACCCCGTAAGCTTGTCCTGAAAAATTGTATGTTAGTGCAAATAAAAAAAAGTCTCACGGACAGTACTCCATTTTCTTAAATAGACTTAGGAATGTGTTTCACGAGCGACACCTACAGCCTTACTGTGCGTCTGCATTTACCCTAAAGTTAACTTAAAAGAACCCTGCTTTCCATCTTAGCAAGGGCAAAAGGCATACATTTATTTATTTGCTCTAATTGTACTTCTTTCACAATTGTAATATTTGTTTTATGTAAAATGTTGTTTGTGAAGCATCTGCTTCAAAGCCTGGTATGTATGTATATTTTCAAAGGGTCTTTGTTTGCCAGTGATCAAGAAACATGACTACCACCTATTTATAATACACAAATTAACTTGAGGCTTCACAAGTGAATATCTATTATTTTCTATTCTCTTGTATATGCAGGTTGATTTTCTTTCCTCTCAAAAACAACTCACAAGTCTCTGTAGTAAAGGGATTTATTATTTTAGATATATACCTTCATAACTTCTAGGACGATAAAGGAGAATCAGAAGTGAGGAGTGCTTGTCCCATGAAAGTGTCACTGATAATATAGTATTGTTAGGAGACCCATTTCTCAAAGTGTCTCCTGAATGACTTGGGCAAATCTGAGAACATTAAAGTGAAATGCTAGTTCTGTTGAAACAAAAAAAAAAAGAGGAGCTATATACACTGACAGTATTTCAGCATTTTTTTTCAGTATATAATGAAATCGGCTACACCAGTGCATTGTTAATGTTAAGCAGCTAAAAAAAGTTAAACACTCATGCAGCATGTTTTTGTCCTGGTGCAGTCAACCTGAAGACATACTGGGGATGCTTTTTTGTTATGGGCTACTAGTATTTTAATATTTGGCTCTGCAAACAATTAAGAATAGCAGTAACCCAATTATACTGAGTTAAGTATGGTGTAAGAATTGTTTTTATGGTTACCTAGAAGTGAAATTGGAGCCTTAGCTAAGCAGATATACACGATTATGATGGGATGCAGAAAAAGTGAAATGTAACTTTAATTATTTAAGAAGAAGCTATTACTAGAGTTGAAACATAATTGTTTTCTAACATTTAAATTACTAAATTTAAAAAGTTACTAGGAGAATTAGGGTAAAGCATTTTAGGGCTCTCATGGTGTTACATAATCTATATAAAAATTCCTGCAATTCGAGAAAGCCTTGCAACAGCTGTGGTAAGAATTTCGATATTTGCACCAGTTTCGGATAGTTCTTATTTGTATCATTTTTATAATGTGTTCCTATGATTGTGACAACTTTAAATCAAATTACTGCAAGTTTGTAGATAATGAACCTGGAAATGATATGGACAAACTCAAAGTTGGCATAGGTTTTGTGTGTTTAACTTATTATGTTTTGTATTTACTTAATTCAGGGGTCTCAAACTGGAGGCCCTCCAGCTGTCCCATCAAACTGGAGTCCCATCATGCCTCTGCCTGTGGGAGTAATGCTTCTAACTGTCAGCCTTGAAATGCCTCATGGGACTTGTAGTTTCACAACAGCTGGAGGGCCGCCACTTTGAGACCCCCAATAGTTGGTTGCTAGAATGCAGGCACCCACCTAACAGCCAATAACAAGGACCAAACGCTGACAGTGGGTGGAGCTCGATGGGGATGCTGAGACTAATTCCTTATTATGTCTGGTTCCTTTTGATTGACAGTGGATACCATTAGGCAGATTCCACAGCTGCTATTGGGCTGAATAGCAGCTATAGAATCACCCACTGCTGTATGCGATGAAAAACAATGGTGACTGACTTGTTGGGAGCAAGTCTCAGGGTTCTCATCAATCTCCGCTCACCAAACAACTCAACTCCACATCCTGTTGAGTAAGCAGAGCCTGATGTGGAACAGACTAGTTCCCCATCAGGTCCACTTTTGGTGTGATTAGCAGCAGATGGCAGTGAGCAAATTTCATAGCTACTACTGAGTATGGCATTCTTACAATACCATCTACTGTAAATCACTAGCAAGGCAGACCTGATGTGGGAACCAGTCTCAGCGTTTCCCATGAAGCTCTGCCCACTCCACAACAAAACCCCTTGTCCGTCTCTGTGTGACAAGCATATAGTTGATCAGGGAGCTGAGGGTTACCATGGACAATGCGTCTATGTGCTGTGGGTGCTGGCCTCCATGTGGCTACTTCGCAATGGATTCCAACAATTACATGAATTTGTCAAACACCAGCATTTGTTGTGTGGAGGCCCAACAGAAGAGTGTCTAACAGTGAAATCCAGTTACTGTTTCTTTTTAGTTTTAAAGGCCAAGTTCTGGCTTGGGCAGAAACAACATTAGAAAAGGCTTTATTGTGGAAAGTGAAATTCTGCCTTAAAAGATGTATTTAGCCTTCAAGCTATCCTAACTGTAGAATTAATTGTTTGCTTATGTGCTGTGCTGCACTTTTTACTGAAGGCCAACAGCACTAGCTGTTTGCATATTTAGGATGAAACCTGTAACATGTTACTATGCAGCACCACCCTTGTGAAGCACAGCACATGTCATTCATTCATAATAATCTGATTCTACAAGTCCCTTCTGCCACTGCGGCAGATGGCGTTTCAGTGGACTGTGAGGACACTGATGAGCACGCTCATAGTCCATTCAGTCTTCCTGCAGCTCTGAAACTGACAGACCATATAGAGGAAGACTTCAGGTCCCTGACATTATACTCCGGATTTACTTACCGTGGCTGCAATGCTCTGCAGGCTCCTGAAGGAGAAAAGAAAATCAATTTTTTTTTTTTTTTACTAGCAATAATACGTACGTTTTATTATTTAACCACTTGCCAACTGTGTTTTGTACATATACGGCCGCAAGGCGGCTTTCCTGCACTGGATCACAAATCTAGTACGTGATCCATTACTTCTGAGTTTGGGGCAGGCGTGCTGCTGTCAGCCCACTCTCACCATGATTAGTCACAGCGAGAACTGTTGACTTGATGTCCGCCGGCACCTGGCGATTATTCATTACACAGGCAGAATGCCAGTCTGCTTATGTAAACAAGGCAGATTGCCGTTCTGTCAGCAGGGAAGACAATGATCCTGTATTCCTGATGAGCAGGAACACGGATTTCTGCCCTCCCCTAGTACAAACACCTCCCACAGTTTAGTAAAGCACAGGCTAGGGACACATTTATCGGCCCTGATGACCCCTTCCCAGCCAGTGTCATTAGTATAGTGACTGCATTTTTTTTTTTTTTTTTAAGCAATGCTCACTGTATTGGTCCTAAAAAAAAAGTGTCAGTGTCCCGACTGTGCCGCAAACTCGCATTCCCGCTATAAGTAGCCACCATTACTAGTAAAAATAGTAAGTAACTAGTAAATAAATATTCCATAAAAATATCCCATAGTTTGTAGATGCTATAACTTTTGTGTAAACCATCGGTGTATGCTTATTGTGATTTTTATTTTATTTTTTTAGCAAAAATTTGTAGCATAATACATATTGGCCTAAATTGATTAGGAATTTTTATATATATATATATATATATATATATATATATATATATATATATATATATATAATATATATTTGATATGTTTTATAGCAGAAAGTAAAAAATAAAATTTTTCAAAATTGTCTCTGTTTTTGTTTGCAAAGAATAAAAAAACGCAGATGTGATCAAATAGCACTAAAGGAAAGCTCTGTTTGTGGGGAAAAAAAGGACATGCATTGTATTTGGGTATGGCATGTAAATGTAAAGTAACGCAGTGCTGAAGTGGTTAAAGGTGAACTTGGCCTTTTAAAGATCTGCTGTAGTAATGGATGCACAGGTAAAACACATGAGGACTGCCTTAAATTTTGATGTCACACAGTTTGTCAAGAGTCCAGTGGATCTGGCATGGTGTATCAGTACTCCAAATTAGCAGATGGCCAGTACAAAAGGTTCCAGGAAACAATGAAACTAAAAGATGTACTCAATTCTAATGCCAGGCAAATTGTTTTAGAAAAGTGACAGATTATAGGCTGAAATCAGGTTTTTGAGGGAAAAAATGTGTATGCTTTATATTTTTCATTAATGTAATTCTTTGTAATTTATACAGTTGCATTTTTAAGTATTTTATAAAGATTTATTTGCAGGAACACAAATATGAGGTATTAACACAGGTGTACTTTTTATCTATAAAAGTTAAAGAAAATATAAACTTTAACCGTCTGACCATACCTTTGCAAAACCAGCATTGTATCCTAAACATCTGTTCTGTTTTTGTTTCAGAAAATATTTTTTTCATATTTGTTTTTCATCCTTTGTTGCATCTCAGACTGCTGATTTGTGTAGTGTCTACATGTCATTGCTTAGGGTGGCCTACCTGATGGTGATAACGGCAGATTCTGCCTTTTGCAGTGAGCATAAGCACAATAGCTTATTTTCTCTGCTGGAAGCACTCCTTTTTAAACACTACACAACACAATGCACAATAAAGTGTCACTGCATGCTGGAGGGTGTGGAATTTGTAAATAAAGTATAAACATGCAGTGCTAATTGTCCCAGTTCACAAAAAGCATTCAGTAAGAACTCTCTACTTTTAGAGAGAAACTTTAGACCGTATTGTACTGTATGTACAAAGGGTTATAACACATTTACTATAATAACCTACAATTAAGACAAAATAAAGTTCCACCTGAAGTGTGAATGGACATAACTGCATTAAAAGCGGAACTGAACCCATCGATTTAACTATTTCCCAACGATTGTACTCTCAACTGAGCTGTCTAGCCATCAAATAGCATATGTTGTTAACCGATCACATGCAGCACCATGGCAACTTCAGAGCAAACTGATGGCAGCTTCTTTGGCTGTAAAGGATATAAGGGTTTGGTTGTGATTCAAGATCTAATTGCATCAATAAAGTTTGAGCCGATATGGACTCCTGATCAACCTTAGTGAGAAAGGTGATCCAATCTAGCATTTCATACTCCACCAAAGCATCCACTTGACTTTGTTAGCAAGTTATGGGATCCATGATAGGCGTGGATATGGTTACGGGATCCATGATAGGCATGGATGCAGACTATTCCCCCCCGCCCCCGTTTTATTTTTTTTATTTTTTTTTTCAAAACTGAATTGTTAAAGTATAGCAAAAAGCCTCCAAATTATAGTGGTAGTAAACGCTCTTATGAAAAAAAAAGGCAGGTTTTTTTTGTAACAGAAGCGACCCTGAGCCACGCATCCGCTCTGTGTGCCGCGGCCAAGTGACTCCTATGTGCCTGTGCAGGAGTGTCATCACCACAGCCCGGCCTTTCAAACAGTCGAAGATTCAGAAGGAAGACAGGGTTTAGATGGAAGTGCTGGGGACCACGGCGAGTCGTGACAGCCCAGCGCTGGAGGGCTCAGTTTTTAGGGAAGTCTCTCATGATGTACTTGTATGTGGTACAAACTAGTACATTATGACTTAAACCTGCAGGGGGGCACATTTTTGATTCTCTTAAGGAGACTATGCTACGCCTTTAACAGTTTCCCAATAAAGTTGCATTCAAGGCATATTTTGAATGATGGCTGTTAATGTTATAGTGTGCTTATGTTGGCGCTTAACCAAAGTGTCAAGCCATAAAATGGCTGGTATCATAACTGATCACATGTGCAGCACCATGCCAGCTGCAAGTCAAACAGAGGCCAACATGACCGCTTCCTTGGCCATAAAGGATATTTATCCTTTATGGCCGAATTACGGCACTCCTCTCCTACATGTAAAAATCTTAATTTTTGTTGCTAGAAAATTTACCCAGAACCTCCAAACAAATATATAGATATAGAGAGAGAGAGAGGGAGAAATAAAATTTTTAGCAGAGTCCCTGGGGACTAAAACGGCGGTCATTTTTTTTTTTTTTTTGGGGAATAAATCCCTTTCATGACTTTAAACAAAAACCTCAAACCCTAAAGTAAGCCCATTTTTTTTTTTTTTTTGTGTAATGTGGCAGATGATACACCGAGTAAATGGATACCTAACATGTCACACTTTAAAATTGTGCACACTTGTGGTTAGGCACCAAACTTCAGTACTTAAAAATCTCCATAGGTAACACTTTTACATATAGTTTTTAATTAATTTCATACACAAACTTTCAGGTTGTCACTTTTGACTTTATCCTTTTTTTGGTATATTTACCAGTATTATCCCCATCTCTTTTTGGGGTCACACTACACTCATTTGCCACACATGTGTGCACATATGTCTGTATTTCGTTGTATTACTTTAAGAGTTATATATATATATATAAGTTGGGCGCTTACACTTCATATTTCCAACACTTTTACAGATTACATGTTTAAAGTTAGAGGAGTTCTAGTACTAGAATTGCTCTCGCTCTAATGCTCACGGTGATACTCTCTCACATGTGTGATTTGTATACATATGTGGGCACGACCTACATATATGTTCGCTTCTGCGTGCGAGCTCGCGGGGACGGGGGCACTTCCTTTGTTTATTTTATTTAAGAAATTGTATTTTTACACTTTCCCATTTAAAAAAATGTTTTTGATCACTTTTGTTCCTATTACTAGGAATGTAAACATCCCCTTGTAATAGGAATGGTGTGTGACAGGTCCTCTTTGTAGAGAGATGTGGGGTCTGCCCACATCTCTCCTCTAGGCAGGAAAGGCTGAGATCAAAAAAACAAAAACATGAGACCAGCCTTTTCTGCTGAGTCACCGGCTTTGTTTACCTCCACCGGCCCAGACGTGATGTCATAAAGTCCCACTCAGGCCTCCATCTGTCCCTCATAAATCTCGATGGCTAACTTAAGGCGGTGGTGGATTCTTTCTCCAGGTTGCCAATGGCACGGGCGACCTGGGAGAAGCGCCGGAGGGGGGGGGGGGTCCCCTTCTGCTGCCTCTAAGAATGATCAAGCAGCCAGCTGAACAGCCACTATGAAGGGAAAGGATTGATATCGGAATGATGCCTGTAGCTGCAGTCATCTTTTAGATATCATCACTGAAAGCCCAGGACGTCATATGACGGCCAGCAGTTGGCAAATGGTTAACGAACAGTGCTCTATAAAATAAGTAAAAACAAAGAATGTTGACGCCTGCTCAAAGTACTTTATTTGAAGTCATACTCCCACGATTTAATCACCATTTCAAAATCCATATTGACCACTTTTTTTTTTTTTTCTTTTTTTTTTTTTTCCCATGCCTCTACTATACTGGGAGGATACATGCAACATATATTTATTTTTTAAGATGTTTTACATACTATTTTTTTTTTTTTTTTTTTTTCAGTTCGATTAGCATCCAAAGGTTAAAATGGTAAATTTCAAATCTCATTTACTGCGTACTGCCTGGCAAAGAAGATGAGCAGCATCTTGGATGCTTGCCCTGTACAAAATATGACCTCCTTGGCTTCTGTTTCACCTTCATATCTAAGTAAATTGAGAAAGGCATAGAAGATATGACTAGCTTTTCAATGCATTTTGAACTTTTCATTTGATAGTAGTTTAATGAATGTGCATTTTTCTTTGCTTGAGTAAATATAGTTGTTTGCAACATACCTTCCTTGTGCTTATCTTTTCGCTCATTAAACTAATCACATCTTCTTTTATTTTATTTTTTATTTTTTTTGGATGATTCTGCTCGTCAGCTTATGGCTCTAATTGCCAACAATCATAACTGTTCTGGATCACACAAAAAAGTCTGCAAAACATACATTTTTAAAGCTAGTTTGCTTATTACATCTACCTCTGGATGGTATATGGTTTTATGTACAGGAAACACACTGTATTCTTTAGGAAATGATATACAGGTAACGTTTTCATGGTCTGTTCTTTCATGAAGGTTGTTCAGTTGTCTCAGACAGACTTTTTGTTTACGTTTGTGAGACACAGTTGTATGCACGGTATCGTAAATCTTTTGATGAACTTTAATTTTCCCTCTGGACCTGTCATAACACAGAAAGCTTTCTGCATTGGGAGGCAATTACATTTTTAAGACACAGGATGTGAACCTTGGAGCGTGAAAACCGGAATCGTTTTGGTGCAGCAATAAATTTTTGCACAATCCTTCTCCAATGTGTAGTAAAACTTGGCAGTCCAGCCATCTGTCTGTGCTTTGTAATTTCTTAGACGTTGGGATATATTAGTATTTATAGAAATAAATAAAACCCCTTGCTTTAAAGGAGAATGCTAGCATACAGAGTGCTAATTTCAAATGAATGCGGGACTACAGCAAAAAAAGAACATTAAATGAATATACCATTAAAGGATAAAATAACAAAACCAGCTTTTGCTACAATATATACTTTTAATCTAAGGATCCCCCTCCCACAGTACTTTTTTGCTGCCAATAGATGTCCTCAGTCTGATGGCCTGCACCATTTAACCCACTTCTCTAAGCCCGGGTCATCCTGGACCTGTGCCAGCTTGTGACTGGGCAGTGAAAGTAGAAGAGGCTCGGTGATCAGCTCATCTCTCTGCCTCTTTGCTTTATCATCCCATCAGTATGCTTCTTGCCATCACATAACCTGACCAGCTCTTTTTTCTGCTTTTTCCTCTCACTAGCCAACACTGATGTATAGAAACTGCAAGTGCCCTTTATGTACATTAGCGTTGCATTTATATGGGTCTTTATTTATTTTTTTAGCTGCTTGGTGTTTAACGTTAAACAAATTTGCCCTCAAAATAAGCAATTTGCACATTTTTAGATACTCTTATCCATATGGCAAATCCCATGGAGGATTATTTCTTTGAACGTGTTTGTTTTGCTACACTGGCTTGTATCTGGGTAGCTTGAAATGTTGCTACCACCCCATATTGCCACAGAAGCCATCCTGAGGAAGGGGAATAGTCCTCAAAAATATCAGTGTAGTTGGATTCTCAAGCTTAGAGTACCAATCTTGGCTTGCATCCTTTCCTATTGCTGGAAACCCAGTATCTTGTAGTGTGGCTCTGTGTTCTTGGATGATTTGTCCTGGTTGTGTCCTGATTAGGTTACTTCATTATAAGTGCATTTGTACTATTTTATTTTTATTTTTTATAAAGGAACAGCCTTGCTTTTTTAAATAAATACAATGCGTTCTTCCATTGGGTAAAATGAAGGGGTGGGGTGCATGACGTCACAAGCTTCACCTCGTTCAATCCGAGAATACAAGGCTGTTCCTGAATGACTGAGAGGCCTTCCGACTAACTATTTCTGGGCACGAAGGGGCAGTTGCTAGGACTCGGGCAGGAAGACAGCACGGCTTGCAGCACAAGTTGCTAAAGTGTATTATGGGCTAGTGAAAATGTTGGGTTAGGCTTTTTCAAACTACAAGTCCGTCTAAAACTACCCTGTCCACAGGATAACCCTGCTGAATATTTTTCTGCAGGATGAGCAGTGTTGTCACCCATTTTCGGGAAGTAGAAAAATAAGGGTTCAGTGCTGCCATGGATTTATGCATCTTTTCAATGTTTCTGCTTTACAGTGCACCACCATGTGCAGTAATTCACTACTGTGAATTTCGGTTTGATTTACTAGTGAACTCGCTGCAGGATTGATTCTTGGTCCAGTGTGATACATTTTAGGTATCCTATTTTTAATTCTTAACCACTCGGTGATCATATGGTCACGTTTGAGAGCTGATCCCACAGGTTGATGATCATTAGTCTGGACCAAGCAGCTCAGTTTCTGTTCTGGGAGCATCAGCTGCCAGCACAGAAACATGTGGTGCATGAGAGTTCAAGCTCACCCTTTTGCCACTGCACATATTATGTGGGTGGCAACAAGTTAAACAAAATGCAAGGAACCAACCTTGTGTGACTAGGCACTTAGTTTTTACTTCCTGAATTAAGTAAAAAATACATTTATAGCGCTAAGTGCAAACCACCATATGGTGGCTCAAATGACTGTTCCTCTAGCCCCATGCAAAGCACTTTTGGAGCCTCTGAAGATCCTCAAAATACTAACATTTTGTAAGGGCTATGCATAAAGTATAGTTCCTCTTATGTGCTTTCAGCATGTCCTTTACTGAAAGTCCTCGTACACAAAACACAGAAACTTACCATACTTTGATTTACTCTTCAGTTAGAGGAATTGTTGCTTTAATGTCAATGAATTTTTTTTTATTGTTCCCAATATATTATGAACACTCCTAGTGCATCTTCAGACATAGATTCGCTAGCTGCCACAACCCTGGTATCCTCTTCTTCGGCTGGTGGTCTGTTTTCTGATAAGAGTGGTCTCTGAGGCATTTTCACCACAAGATTTTATCGGTGGCGAGAGAGGGCCACCCCCCCCCCACGCTTACCGGTGCCATCGGGAGCAGTGGAAGTGATCGGATCTTCACCCTTGCTGGGTATGGAGATGAGTGAGGGGAAGATGGCCCCCACCCGTCTCCATAACATTTTCGGGGACGGAAGCAACGTCAAAACATCACTGCCCATAGCTCTTAAAGGGCCTTTTTGTGTGTGTGTGTGTGTGTGTGTGTGTGTGTGTGTGTGTGTGTATATATATATATATATACACACACACACACACACACACACACACACACACACACACACACACACACACACATATATATAAATTGCATTTTCCTGATGCCTTCATGGCAGCACACACTTTTTCCCTGGTGGAACCCTTTGCAAAGTCCGTTAAAGAAGCAATCGGCTGGCAAGACGATACGGCAGAACCTCAGAAAATACAAAAATATTTTCCAAACCTAAAAAGAGATCCATTATCCTTCCCATTTATAGAGGAGCTGGAGGATCTCAGTAAAGACGAATGGGAGAGGTCTAACAAAAGATCTAGTCTTACAAACAGGTTAGCCAAGATGTACCCTTTAAAGGAGTCAAAAGTGAAGCCTTTGATTAATGCACCCATCGTCGATTCCTCATTAATGCGTCTCACCCGCCACGTCACACTACCAATCGAGGATGCGTTTTCCTTTCGAGATGTGCTCGATCAAAAGATGGACCTAGAATTGAAGAAGGCATATTCCACTGCTGGGGGAGCCTGTAGGCCAGCAGTTAACACAGCGGCAGTGGCCAGGGCCATCTCAGGATGGGCATCTAAAACAGGAAAAGACCTACAGGATGGCATCAAAATGGGAAAGATTTCCTCTCTGCAAGAAATCAGGCTAGCAGGGGACTTTGTAGTGAGGCATCAGTAGATATTATAAGATCTTCAGCCAGGGCTATGCTGGCCTCCCTAACGGCGAGAAGAGCGCTATGGCTCAAACCATGGATGGCCGATGCAGCATCCAAAACAAATTGGTGCAGAATTCCATATGATGGCGCAAATCTGTTCAGTGCCAAGTTAGACTCTGCCATCTCCAAGGTGACAGGAGGGAAGTCAGGCCTGATCCCCTCCGATAGGAGACCCAAGACGCTGAAGGAACCTGGTTTACAGACGTAATCTTGCGGACAAATAGAGTCCAGGTCCTACCGTCCTGGTAGGGAATTTAGAAGGGACTGGAAAAATGCAAAACCTTCTTTTCTGAGGATACAGAAATCTAAGGCCACCCCGGCAGGGGAACAGCAGAAGTCATTTTGAAGTTTTGCGCGCCCACCAGGCTCAGGTGGGCGCAAGGCTAAGAAACTTCACCAAAATCTGGTCAACCCACATAAAGGATCTATGGACATTATCCACAATCCAATTCGGACACGGGTGGAAATTCAAAAACGGACTCCCACCAAATCATTTCCAGACAACCAGAGTGCCTTCCTCAGTACCCCAAAGGATTCTGCTAGTAAAGTACGTAGCAGAGTTGAAACAAAAGGGAGCAATCCTGGAGATCCTATCATGCCAAAAGGGAAGAGGGTTCTACTCTCCTTTGTTTCTGGTGAAAAAGAAGACGGGGGGGATTTGCGACCTGTATTAGACCTGAAAATGCTCAACAAAGATATTGAAGTGGAGGCTTTCAAAATGGAAAGCCTTCAATCCATACTTCTGGCAATAAATGTGGATGATTGGATGCTTTCAATAGATTTATCGGACGCTTCTCTGCATATACCAATTCATCCGGCCTTTTAAAAGTTTCTCCGGTTCGCCATAAACCAACGTCATTTCCAATTCCGGTGCCTCCCATTCGGCATCTCTTCGGCACCCAGGACATTTACGAAAATATTGTTACCGTTGGTGGCATTCCTCAGAGAAAAGGCATTACCTGGACGACATCCTACTTGGCAAAAGATCAAGAAACGTTGATTCATCACCGGGAGATCCTCCTTACAACCCTCCAGAAGTTTGGATGGTTAGTCAATTGGGAAAAGAGCTGTCTGCGACCCACACAAAATATGATATTTTTAGGGGCAGCTCTGAACACCAAAACAAACAGGATACAGCTCCCCCAAGAGAAGATCTGGCCTCTGATACAGAAAATGCAGAAGCTGCTATCAACTAATCACTTACCAGCCAGAGCCTGTCTGAGTGTACTAGGGTCCTTGTCCGCAACCATACCCATGGTGCAATGGGCACAGTGGCACATGAGAACCTTACAGAACTCATTCCTCAGGCAGTGGGATGGAGTCTCAATGCGTCAGACCATCTTCATCTCCAGATCAGGGAAGCAATCAATATGGTGGTGGACACGCCCGAGCAATCTCAGGAAATGCAAACCGATAGTCCCTCCAGACCCGGAAGTAGTCACTTCAGATGCCTGCCAGAGCAGTTGGGGGGGCCACTATCCAGACCAGGCAGCCCAGGGCCAGTGGCATTTTCAGGCTCAAGGCTTGGTCTCGAACATTTTAGAGCTCAGGGCAGCCTTTCATGCCTTAAGGGCATTCGCACCATTTCTGACAGGCAAGAATGTGCTTATTCGAATGGGCAACCAAGTAGTAGTGTCTTATGTTCAGAAGCAAGGGGGTACCAGGAGTGCCACCTTGATGGAAGAAGTTCGGCCCATCTTGGAATTGGCTCAAATTCATCTAACAAGTTTAAAAGCAGTGTTTGTCCCAGCGGCACAGAACATATTAGCAGACTACCCGAGTTGAGAAACGCTATCCAATAACGAGTGGTCGTTGAATCCTCTGACTTTCTCCCTCCTTACGGAAATCTGGGGAACGCCAGAAGTAGATTTAGCAGCCACTCTGATGACTACCAAGTGCCACAGATTCCTGTCAAGAGAATTTCCATCGGCGAAGGGAGTGGACTGTCTAGATCACCCATGGAACTTCAAGTTGGGATATATATTCCCTCCAACTGTTAATTGTGAGGTTCCTATCCAGGCTTCGGAGATCCTCGGTGACAGTAATTGCGATTATTCCACTGTGGCCGAGGAGGCCGTGGTTCACGACACTTACAGCTCAGCCTTCAAACTCCAGTTTCTCTCCTGGTAACTCTGGATCTTCTGTCTCAAGGTCAATTCCTACATCCTGCACCAGAGAAATTGCACCTGATGGCCTGGAGATTGAGAGGGCTAGACTAAGAGCGCAAGGCTGTTCTCATGAAGTCATATCAACCCTGATGCAAGCCAGGAAAGTCGCAACCAATACCATCTATTCAAAGATTTGGGAAAGATTCTGCTTCATGGCTCAACAAAGGATGGAATTCCCTTTCTCCGGAACCTTCTCAAATCCTGGAATTCCCCCAGTCAGGGGTCAACAAGGGTCTAAGCTTAAGTACCCTAAAGGTTCAAGTATCAGCTCTGTGAGCTCAAACAGATACTAAGTGGGCATTCCACCCATTGGTAATCCAATTTTTGAGAGCCTATCTAAAGAGGCCAGTCTTTCCATCATGGGATCTTTCAGTAATTCTCCATGCTCTCGCTTCTCCTCCGTTTGTTCCATTTGAAACTATTTCTCTATTGTACTTGACTTTAAAACTGTCTTTTCTCATTGCGATTACATCAGCTAGGAGAGTGTCGGAGATACAAGCATTAATGGTTTCGGAGCCCCACTTAGTTCTCTTCCCTGGCAAAGTAGTCCTAAGACTTTCAGAACACTTCATACCCAAAGTGGCAACTTCCCTCCATTACAACCAAGACCTCATCCTCCCATCCTTCACGGACAATCAGGGTAATCCACATCCACTAGATATCAAAACAACCATCATTAACTACTTAACTGCTACCACCTCTTTTAGGAAAACGGACTCTTTTGATCATTCCCCATGGAACCAGGCATGGGCAAGCAGCCTCCTCATGCACTATTGCATCGTGCTTAGTCAGAACCATTAAGAAAGCTTACTCCATCCAGCATCTGGCGATTCCTGAAGACATCAGGGCTCATTCAACTAGGGCAGTGGCTACCTCCTGGGCAGCGTATTGCAGGGTCTCACCAGAGACAATATGCAGGGCAGCAACATGGTCCTCCAGGAATACCTTTATTTCCAATTACAAGGTGGATTCTGCTCATTTATCCATGGCTGACTTCGGCAGATCCGTCATTAGAGCCAATTCTTCAGCATTATAAGGAATAAATATTATTTTGCTTGCACCCACCCAACTGGCGAGTTATTTCCCAGTGTGTGCTGCCATGGAGGAGTCAGGAAAATGGAAAATTGTATACTCACCTTTCCGTAATTTTCCTTTCCTGACGCATCTTCATGGCAGCACACAGTCGCCCTCCCTGTTTCTTTTGTGGTGATATTTACAGAGAATGCAGCGGGGGGTCTCCCCTTCAAATTTATAGTTAATCCAATCCTGTCAGGTTTTGGGGGCGGAGTCACAACTCGGTGTGTGCTGCCATGAAGATGTCAGGAAAGGAAAATTACAGAAAGGTGAGTACAATTTTCCGTTTTAGTGTAAATGAGATCTGAGGTCTTTTTGACCCCAGATCTCATGTTTAAGAGGTCCTGTCATGCTTTTTTTCTATTACAAGGGATGTTTACATTCCTTGTAATAAGAATAAGTGTTTTTTTTTTGTTTTTTTTTTAACAGTGTAATAAAAGGTAAAATAAGAAAAAAAAATTTTTAAACGCGCCCCTCAATGCCGAGCTCGCGTGCAGAAGCAAACGCATGCGTAAACGGTGTTCTAACCACACATGCGATGTATCGCCGTGATCGGTAGAGCGAGAGCAATAATTCTAGCCCCAGTCCTCCTCTGTAACTTAAAACATGGAAACTGTAGAAGTTTTTAAATGTCGCCTATGGAGATTTTTAAGGGTAAATGTTTGTCACCATTCCACGAGCGGGCGCAAATTTTTAAAGCGTGACATGTTGGGTATCAATTTACTTGGTGTAACATTATCTTTCACAATATAAAAAAAAAATGGGCTAACTTTACCGTTTTATTTTTTTTTTTATTCAAAAAGTGTATTTTTTCCAAAAAAAAGTGCTTGTAAGACCGCTGCGCAAATATGGTGTGACAAAGTATTGCAACGACCGCCATTTTATTCTCAAAGGTGTTAGAAAAAAAACTGTATAATGTTTGGGAGTTCTAAGTTATTTTCTATCAAAAAACAAACAAACTGTTTTTAACTTCTAAACAACACGTCTCAAAAAAAGGCTCGGTCCTTAAGTGGTTAAATGTTCCTGCGTTACTTATGAGATTTATAAGCCAATTATGACAAGTCAAACCACTGAAAAGCATTTGGTACAGGTAAAGAATAAGGATGTTTACTTGTGAAAGTACATGTTTTGGTTTATAGGATTCTAAAGTGCTAGGCTAATTATGTTTTTTCTTCTGTAAAGACTCGTCTGCTAATTGGTAGTTGTTTGGCCGTGTTGAATGTTGTGTTCAGTTTTATCATGAAAGTCTGGCGGACGCAGACTTGGGGATTCTCTGTATATTATTGACATTAGCAGCTGTTGGTAATTTTAAAATCATAGAAATTACAATTTGTAATAGCTTAGGGTTGGAATATTTTTGGAAGAACGTAGACTGGATTTTGGGTCACATTTCAGGGATATATACAATATACTTGGAGAAGTCCAGCCAAAGCACATTTGGCTGGACATCTCTTGTGGATCACAGGACTGCAGTTTTGTTTTGCACTCCTGTGACCTGTTTTCAACAGAGTGAGCTAAAGTCCACTCATTTACGGTTGTCAGTTCAGGCACCGCGTCATCGTGACAAAGTCTGGATCCGCCAGGTGCCTGGACTGGCACTTGGCTCAGCCTCTCAGTGAGCCACTGAGAGCTTGGGCTGGCCGCCCCTGCCACTCCACTGTCCAGTGCTCCAATGAGCGAGGAGGGGGCAGAGCAGAGAGCTGTGACTGAAAGGCTACAGCTCTCTGCTCACGGAGCTCTGAAAACCAAATGATCGGCGATATTTGATCGCTCGGTTCTCAGTGTAGAAGCGCCAGGGGCCGATGCTGCATCCACCTTGGTAAGTGTAAAACTGCAAAAAAAATAAATCATTTACTTCTCTTTTAATTCAAAGTCTTGTATGCTTAAAGCGGTAGTAAACCCTTGAACATAAGAAAAAAAAAAAAAAAAAATTCCCTCCTGCAAGGCAATAACATAATGAAGCTAGTTCTTCATGGGTCAAAAATAGCATTAGCCAGATCATGTAAATTGCAGTCTATTTCATTTTTTACTTCATGTGGTTAATGTTGGATGAAAAATGATCTGTTACTGTAAGCGATAAAGTGAAAGCCTTTGAAAAGATAATGGGACCCATGGATACAATATATCACAAGCGAAATATAGTACTGTCCCTGACCCCCTCAGGATAGATAACAGGATGAAAGATAACTATTTCTTTAACTTAATGGAAGGCCCCTCCCCCATAATTTTTTATTTTGCTTTTCTCTTCCACCTTGTGTGAGAAAACAGTCTTTCAATAGAAGTGACATCCACGGAGACGAGTTCAACTGTGATCCATAGCCTCAATCGCCAAAAATCACCAAGTACGAGTCCTGCTCCCTTTGAATTCAACAAATGGGTAAATGGAAAGCATGTAATGCAGACATCTCTCCACAGGCTTCAGTTCTCCTGGATATTATGACTCTTACGATGCTGTACTCGCCAAAATAAAGCACAGCACCATATCGAAAATGCACTTGCAAACACGAGATAAAAGCAAGCAATAGTTATTATATATATATCTGTCATATTACCCCTAGATGGTTTGGTCTGGTCACACACTGCACTCCATTGCCCGTATCAGCGGCTTTGCCCACTACCTTTGCTACTTCCGGGAGGCGTACTGATATCATTGGTCCCATGCTGACGTGTTTAGTCATTACGACTTCATCTGAGGGTTATAACCAGATTATAGTAGCTGCCAACTGGTGCTTGTAATATAAGTGAATTGCTTTTCTATTCACTTATATTATATTCACTTTCTATTCTATTTTCTATTCACAGCAATTGACATATTTCACTTCATTTCCACCCAGGAGGGAGGTTTGGTTATTAGGCAGTTTAAAACCTACTTTACACAAAACTTTTAAGTGCCTCTCTTGCAATTTACACAGTGACATTCTTTTAGATTTTTATGTACTGTTATTGGTATTGTGAACCTTGTCTTCTTGGGTCCCCCGTCGGCACTGTTGGCCCCTCCTCTGTCTGGTTCCCCAATGGGAAGCCGTGCTGCTGTGTCCGTTAACACACACAACAGGACTTCACCCCCCATCGTCACTGAATTTGATTCACCGCCAATGGCTCCCGGTGCCCCAGGAAATCCAGTTGTGCACATGTGCACAGCGCTGGATCTAATGAGGGCTCAGGTAAGTTTAACCAGGGGGGGGGGGGGGGGGGGAATATAGATGCTTAAACATTTTTAACCTTTAATGTAAGGAATGCATTAAGGTAAAAAAAAATGTTTGGCTTTAGAACCACTTTAACCTGAACACAAGGCTATATGGAAAATGTAAATCACTTTGTTAGCTCTACTGTATGATTCCCGTAACACCGAGAGGTGGTCCCCTGAGTTTAAAAGTAATTTGTTATGATCCAGAGAATGCATGATTGTATTCCTCTTTTTGTCTAAGATATAATAAAAATGATTGTCATAGCTTAGGGTAAGAACAGAGCATGTAACAAAACGCAAATAATAAGGCTGCTTTCACAGTTCTGCTGGAAAAAATGCATCAACATCTGCATTTTTTTATATACATTTCCAATGCATCTGATTCATTTTCTGGGGCCTATTACTCATTAGTATTCAACTGTGAGGCTTTGTGCACACTGGGTTTTAAAATGGCATTATAAAAACGGCAGTAGCTTTGCAGTGAGTTTTTTAACATTTTTGCAATAGCGTATAATAGCTTTTTTTTTTTTTTTTTTTTTTTTTTTATGGATCAAAAACGTTAAACATTGGTGAATTATCTTTGTTTCCATTGATTCCTATGGGGAAACTTGCTTTGATATGTGAGTGCTTTGGATTACAAGCAATCCCCTGGAACGGATTATGCTTGTAATCCAAGGTTCCACTGTAATATAATATGCGTAACTTGTGTAACCTGATGAGAATATCTGTCGTCATTGGCTTGGCTGAACCTAAACATCATTTAAAAGAGGCAGTGCAAAGTTCATAACTCATTGTTGTGAAACTAGTTAAGCTTTTCTTCCACTTCAGCATAAATTGGCGTTAGATTTTATTTCTGAAGATGTACTTGAATCTTCTTGAGAGAAGTTTGAGTCAAAATGCTCACATAGGGGAATTTTGCATTGGTCTAATGCTGCATCTGCCCCGCGCCACTTCTGATCACTCAGTTCTCAGTCTGCATTGAGAAGGTCAGCAACTCTAAGCCTGCCCCTCCATAGCGCACAGGAGGGCGGGGCTGTACAGGAGATGGGAGTAGCTGGCTCAAGCTTACATTGTCAGGATTGCTGCTGAGCCAGGACCAACTCCTTGGTGTCAGCTGACAGCAGGCTTCAGCCTTCTGATGGTGAATCTGGGTCACGGGAGTGCAAAACTAAGTGCGCTACTGTGAACCACCGGAGAAGTATGGCCAAAGGAGCAGTGACTATTTTTACTACTTATACTGCTAACATTAGTGAATAGAAAGGAATATATCATATTTACTGGTTTTAACTTTACTTTTTATATTTTTGAAGTTATATTTCTTCAGTTACATCCTGGTTTCCAGCCCTAGGCAAATGATGTCATACATCCCAGGTGTCTACAGGAGGGGAGGAGGGGTTTTCTCAGCTAAGCACAGTCTCCTGCATACAGTGGATATAAAAAGTTAACACACCCCTGTTAAAATGTCAGGTTTCTGTGATGTAAAAAAAGATAAATAATTTCAAAACTTTTTCCTGCTTTTTTTAATGTGACCTATAAACACAACTCAACTGAAATAGTTTAGGAGGGGGGAAGTAAAACTAAATTAATGCGGTTGCATAAGTGTGCACACCCTCGTATAACTGGAGATGTAGCTGTGTTCAGAGTTAAGCAATCAAATTTAAACTCATGTTAAATAGGAGTCAGTACACACCTGCCATCATTTAACCACTTCAATACCGGGCACTTGGACACCTTCCTGCCCAGACCAATTTTGAGCTTTCAGCACTGTTGCACTTTGAATGACAATTGCACGGTCATACAACACTGTGCCCAAACTAAATTTTTATAGTTTTGTTCCCACAAATGGAGCTTTATTTTGGTGGTATTTGATCGCCTGTGGGATTTTTATTTTCTGCTAAACAAATAAAAAAAAAGAAATTTTTTTGAAAAAAAACGTTTTTGTTTCAGTTACAAAACATTGTAAATAAGTAAGTTTTCTCCTTCACTGATGGGCACTGACAGGGCTGCAGTGACAGGCACTGATAAGGTGGCACTGATGATGTGGCACAAATGAAGTGGCACGGATTGCCATGGCTAGGCAGCACGGATGGGCATGGTTAGGTGGCACGGATGAGCATGGATGGGCACTGATGGGTATAGGTACAGTATTGTACAGATGGATGCCAATCAGTGCCCAACAATGATGCATGCCAATCAGTGATGCTCATTGTGGGCACTGACCATCAGAGGAGCAGCCAATCGGCTCTCCTCTACTCGCATCTGACAGGAGCGAGTGAGGAAAAGCCGATCAACGGCTCTTCCTATTTACATTGTGATCAGCCATGATTGGACGCGGCTGATCACGTGGTAAAGAGTCTCCATCAGAGACTCTTTACCGAGATCGTAGTTGTGGTGTGTCAGACTGACAGCAACAACTATCGCCACGAAGCGTGCCCCCGGGGGCGTACAGAGACTTAATATCCTGAGGAAGTCATATGACGACCAGTCAGGGTATTGAAACCACTTTGCCTCTGTCATTCTACTATTAACCCCAAATAAAGTTCAGCTATTCTAGTAGGTCTTTCCTGATATTTTCTTAGTCGCATCAGCAGTAAAAGTATTGTCCGCAGAGAGCTTCCAAAGGATCAGAGGGATCTCATTGTCAAAAGTCATCAGTCAGGAGAAGTTTCAAGGCATTAGATATACCATGGAACACAGTGAAGACAGTCATCATAAAGTGGAGAAAATATGGCACAACCGTGACATTACTAAGAGTGCTGTAATAAAATCAAAAGGTTTTTTAACAAAGTATTAGTTTAAGGGTGTGCAACCATATTTATTAATTTTTTTTTATTTTTACTTCCCTCGATGTAAAAGATTTCAGTTTGTTGTTCAACTGAGTATTGTACAGTTAGATCTGAGTATTGATCACAGGTTGGCTCCCCTGCGTGAGCCCCCGTAGCTGTACATTGGCTCGTTAAGACGCTTCAGGCGGCACGCACCCGAAACGTGTCCCCAGAGCCAATGCGAGTGCCAGGCGAGCGTGATGATCGCCGGGCACCCGCGATTACTCATTACAGAATGAGAACGGGGGTTTGTGTGTGTCCACACAAATCCCAATTCTTTCAGGGGAGTAGAGACCAGACAGATTATGTGGTCATACTAAGTATGAACACCGTTCTCTCTCTTCCCCCTAGTCATTCCCATCCCCCCATACAGTTAGAACACACCTAGGGAACAGTTAACCCCTTGAAGTGTTAACCCCTTCCCTGCCCTTTATTTATACAGTAATTAGTGCATTTTATAGCACTGATCGCTGTATAAATGTCACTGGTCCCAAAAATGTGTCAAGTGTCCGATTTGTCCGCCGCAATATCGCCATTACTAGTAAAATAAAATAAAAATGCCATAACTCTATGCTCTATTTTGTAGACGCTATAACTTTTGTGCAAACCAATCGATATACACTTATTGCGATTTTTTTTATTTATTTATTTATTTATTTTCTTTAAAAAATATGTAGAAGAATACATATCACCCTAAAGTGAGGGAAATTTTTTATTTTTATTTTTTTAATGTGGGATATTTATTATAGCAAAAAGTAAAAGGTAATGGTTTTTCTTCAAAATTGTCGCTCTTTTGTTTATGGTGCAAAAAAAATGGAGAGGTTATCAAATACCACCATAAGAAAGCTTTATTTATGGGAAAAAGGATGTCAATTTTGTTTGGGTACAGCGTCGCATGACTGCGCAATTGTCGGTTAAAGTGACGCAGTGCCGTATCGCAAAAAATCACGTGGTCAGTGAGCAGCCAAATCTTCCAGGGCTCAGGTGGTTAAACGGTGGAAAAGTTCTGCATCGACTGCATTAAGGTGAAAAAACACAAAACTTCTCCGTGATGGGAAAAAACAAAGTGTTCTCTCAAAACCTTTGCAACCTTATTGTTGCAAAACATACTGATGGCATTGGTTACAGAAGGATTTCTATATTTCTGAATGTTTCAGTGAGCACTGTTGGGGCCATAATCCGGAAGTGGAAAGAACATAATTTCACCATAAACCAGCCACGACCAGGTGCTCCTAAAGATTTCTGACAGAGTAGTGAAAAGAAATATCAGAAGAGTTGTCCAAGAGCCAAGGATCACTTGTGGAGAACTTCAGAAAAACATGGAATTAGCGGGTACAATTGTTTCTAATACACTCAACCGCCATGGCCTGTATGCACGCTTAACATGCAAGACTCCATTGCTGAAGAATAAGCATGTTGATGCTTGTTTAAAGTTGGCTGTAGAACATTTAGACAAGTATGTAAAATACTGAGAGAATATAAACTGGTCAGATGAGACCAAAATTGAACTCTTTGGAGGCCAAATGGCACTGCACATCACCCCAAAAACACCCCCATACCAACAGTGAGGTGGGAACATCATGGTGTGGTACGGTTTTCCAGCATATGGTACTAGCAAACTTCATATCATTGAAGGAAGGGTGAATGGAAAAATGTACTAAGACATTCTTGATAAAAATCTGATGCCATCTAATCAGGATGATGATGAAATGTGGGGGGGTCTTTCAGCAAGACCATGATCCCAAACACAAAGCCAAGGAAACTCTCACTTGGTTTTAAAAGAAAACAAAGCTGCTAGAATGTCTCAGCCAATCACCTGACTTCAATCCAATAGAAAATCTATGGAAAGAACTAAAGATCATAATTCATAGAAGAGGCCCACAGAACCTTCAATATTTGAAGACTGTAGAACAGGGATATGCAATTAACAGACCTCCAGCTGTTGCAGAACTACAAGTCCCATGAGGCATAGCAGGACTCTGATAGCCACAAGCATGACACACAGAGGCAGAGAATTCTGGAACTTGTAGTTTTGCAACAGCTGGAGGTCCGCTAATTGCATATCCCTGCTGTTGAAGAATGGGACAAAATCACACCTGAGCCATGCATGTGACTAGTTTCTCTATACAGGAGGCATCTTGAAGCTGTCCTTGCCAACAAAGAATTTTCCGAAGTATTAAATAAATTTCAGTTAGCATGTTCGATACGTGTGTCATTCCAATTTACTACACATGGCTTCATTTCTGAACGTATTTGTTTTGGTTTCTTTGTATGTATGGATTACATGGGTTGTTACCGTAGTGAACATGTATATTTAAATATACATATATTTACCTAGAAAAATGGTGATGTGTTCAATACTTATTTTACTTTTTTTATTCACCCAGACTAAATAAAATACACCAAAAGAAATGTAATGGAACATATTTTGACCTACATTTTATGGGAAAAAAAAAAGATTTTATGAGCAAAATTTTATAACAAAGGCTTAGTTTTTAACCGTGTCCAAGTTGCACAATGTGTCAATGTGACCGGCTTTCAATGGAGTGGGCTTGCACATGTGCAGGATGCCATGGTTTTAAAAAGGGTCCTGTGCATTTTTGGTTATGGTTCAGGTGCGCTTTTCAGGTAAAAATGTTCACCTGAATTGCATCTGAACCGGTGAACAGAACCGCAATGGGCTGCCGCACTAAAACAGCGGCTGCATATGTGTGAACACAGCCTTCGACATTTATTTTTTCCAAATTTTCGCTATTTTCATTCTTTTGTATTGCAAAGAATATAAAAAAACTGTGGTGATTAAATACCACCAAAAAAGATCTGTCTGTCAAAAAAATGTAATTTGGGTACAGCCTTGCTTGACTAAGTGTCATTCAAAGTGTGACAGCGCTGAAAGCCTAGACTGGAAGGCAGTGAAAGGGGTTTACCGGGGCTGAAAGGCAGTGAAAGGAGTTTCTTTACTAAAGCTAGAGAGGGAAAAATAAAAAGTAACATTTCGTCCAAACGATCTGCTGATTTTTTTTAATCGTTAATATTTCGAAAGCCGATTCCAGTTTTTCGTCATGCAAAGCTTGATATGCAGACTATAAAATTTTGGTCGTACGTGTACTCAACCTCCAATTTTAGTTTTTAATTGGTACAGTTTACGTATGAAAAAATCGTAAGAGCAAGACTACGCATCTTTATAAATGAAAGAATACATACAACACTATTCAACACATGACGTCACTTCTGATGTAGTGTTCTGTCGTATGCAAATTTTCATATGAGTAGCTTCTTCACTTTGAAAAATCTGATCGTGTGTACGAGGCTTAAGTCGCAATTCTACAGAGAAACCAATTGGCTCCTAACCTCAGCTTGTTTAAGCTGATTGGAAGCTGATTGGTTTCTCTACAGCAGGGATATGCAATTAGTGGACCTCCAGCTGTTGCAGAACTATAAGTCCCACGAGACCTAGCAAGACTCTGACAGCCACAAGCATGACACCCAGAGGCAGAGGCATGATGGGACTTGTAGTTTTGCAACTAATTGCATATCCCTGCTCTACAGAATTGTAACTAATTTTGCCCCCTCTCGCTTCAGTAAATAAACCCCATTGGCTAAATACTTTAAAATCTTAAAACGAATTCTATATGTCACAGAAACAAATAGTATAAACCTCTATCCCCCCCACTCTCCCAGAGCTCCATCAGTGATTTCCCTTCTATCTTTTTTAAATGGTTTTAAAGATGGAAGGAAAATCATGGACTGTGCTCTTGGGGAGGTTTTTATACAATGTCTTTAAATTGTATAATCTTTTTTATATGTATGTGTTTTTTTTTTTTTTTTGTTTTTTAAGATTTTGATGGGTTTAAATAAAGAAATGTATATAGATTTTCTTCATTGTATGATTTAGTGACTTACATGTGGGATACCTATACATTCCTAACAAGTGCATTCCGCTGAAGTCCTTTTAAAACTATACTTGTGGGACTATTGATGTCTTGTTCCCTGCAGCACAGTGCTCTGATTCCTCCATGGACCATTTAGCTAAAGACAACTTTTTTTTTCGTTTTAGAGAGTGGATAGGGTTTAGAACACTCATCAGTTTTTTGTTTTTGTTTTTATGTCCCTATTAGGGAGGTTAATCCTCTATTTGCCCTGGAGACTGTTCTTAGTGAAAGAAATCCCACATTTTGAGTGGTAATCGGACCAAGAATAGAGGGAAAACTGGCAAAATTAGTTCTGGCGACTACCTGGGTTTTCCCTCGCTTTCGATGGATCTCCTCTCACCTCCTGTTGCAGCTATGGGACAGGAAGTGAAGGGAAATCTCCCCAGTGGGACACATCTTACACGGTATATAACCTTCCCTTACGCTGGTCAACATGAGGGAAAAAAATAATTTGCCTTCAGTTCTACTTTAAAATCTTAAAGCGGAGGTCCACCATAAAGTGGACCTTCCGCTCATTGGAATCCTCCCCCCCCCTCCGGCGCCACAATTGGCACCTTTCAGGGGGGAGGGGGTGCAGGTACCTGTACAGTACAGGTATCTGCACCCACTTCTGGTGTAGATTCTGCAGAAGGCTTTCCGCAGAATCTACGCCCCTTTCCAAAAGTCCCCTGCTGGGAAACACGGATCCCAGAGACAGCGGGGACCATCCTTATTGCGCAGCGCGACTCGCGCATGCGCAGTAGGGAATCGGGAAATTAAGCCGAAAGGCTCCACTTCCTGATTCCCATACCCAAGATGGCGGCGGCAGCACCCGAGAGCCGATCGAGAGATCGGCTTCGGGTGCCGACATCGCGGGCGCGCTGGGCAGGTAAGTGTCACTATTTTAAAAGTCAGCAGCTGCATTATTTGTAGCTGCTGGCTTTAAAAAAAAAAAAAAAAACACGGACTCCCGCTTTAACTAATAAAAAAGCATCATGAATTACATAAAATCAGATTTTGTGATCTGGCTGTCTCTATTCCCATTTAAAAAATACAGTGTAGGGAGATGAATCACTGCAGCGGCTGTACTTGGAAATAGTATTTAGTTCACATGCAACTAGAAAGTTAGCTAAACACTCAATATATATGACACAGGGAAGCGCTGTGCAATCTACACTACATATGTGTGTGGAGAGGCAGAGAGCTGCAAATATTTCAGGATTCTTCTTCCAGTGCATACTAACCCATCGTGGCATTAAAGGTAGCAAGCAGTATTGCTGTTTTATTGCAGTGCCACCACAACAGCCCATGGGAGCAGTTTTCTAGGACTAAAATGTATGCTTTGTATATATTGACGTGTTGGCTGAAGATTAATAATGTAAATGCTGAAGCCCATTGATAACTAGTAAGGCTTGTTCCACATGAATAAAAAAAAATCCTAGACTTCCTTTTTCAATCCGCTATATTTAGAAGTCTTAATAGCTATTTTGCTGGCATTTATAGAAGGCTTACAACATTAAGCATTACAAAATGCATGAATGCATTACTGTGTGGCATTTTTGAAAACCAAAATACAAAAGCTCAATCTATTTTAGGCACACAATGTACCCAGCTACTTATTAGATCTCGCCATTTCCTGCTGCTTTGATAATGGATATTTATGGCTTTATCTGGGCTGGAAGACTGTGAATTATATTATCCCATAATTGGACGACTTTGTACATAGTATGTGGTTGAAGTATTTTTAATGTGAACGCAGACAGCATTGCTAATATGCCTATGCATTATATTGTCATATTTTAGACCTCTCCACCTGGACTGATTTAACAAAGCATCAAATAGGAAAGATTTATTTATTTCACTTTCTTCTCGTCTGTAGCCGCTTTTTAGTTCTGCGTGTGAAATTTATATTTACTTTTAGGGTCTGTTCACAGCTGTTTATATTAACACTCTCTTGTTTTTAACCCAGGTAAACGGGGGTTTGCCATTTACCTATGCAAGCTGCGTTGGACAAAAATGTTTGCTTTTTTTTTTTTTTCACATTATTACACAATATTCAGGAACAGCACTTATATTGATATGAATTGAATGCATGCCAACATATGACAAAACACAAACCCAAAGCTCACAAAAAACACACATTGTGACTGCTGTTCCTCTTTAAATCTGCATAAACTGATTGTAAAAGATCACCTTGTAAAACAACCCATTCTGTTTAAAATAGAAATGAAAGGCAAAACCTTTGTCTACATATACAAAAAGGATGGACAGGTATTTTTCTAACAAAGCTCTATTAACAATATATTTACCAGACCAAATGAGTATTTTTATACACTTTACCTTTTGCAGAAAGATATGCAGATATGTGCATATATTATTTTTTCCTAAAGTACAAGCATTACACCCATGAACAGTAGATTATGAGTGCAATGCGGGCTCCTGGCGATACATTGCTGTGAAAAAGTATTTGCCCCCTTCCTGATTTTTTTTTTTTTTTTTTTATCCTTTTGCATATTTCTCACACTTAAATTATTCAGATCATCAAACTAATTTCAATATTACACAAAGAAAACCAGAGTACATCGAAGATGCAGTTTTTAAATTTCATTTATTAAGGGAAAAGAGCTGTTCAAACCTGCCTGGCCCTGTGTGAAAAAGTAATTGCCCCCTCCCATGCTGAATCCTTAATGAACTGATTAACCACAATTGTTTGAAAAGCTGAGTTAAATTTCACTTGCCGCACCCAGGCCCGATTACTGCCAGACCTGTTGAATCAAACAATCACTTAAATAGAAGCTGACTGACAAAGTGATGCACACTAAAAGATCTCAAAAAGCAACACATCATGCCGTGATCTAAAGAAATTCAAGAACAGATGACAAACAGTCATTGACATGTATCAGGCTGGACAGTAGTATTACAAAGCCATTTCTAAGGCTTTGGAATGCCAGTGAACCACGGTGAAAGCCATTATCCACAAATGGAGAAACCTTGGAATAGTGGTGAACCTTATCATGAGTGGCCTGCCAACAAAAATGATTCCAAGAGTCAACTACTCACCCAAGAGGTCATAAAAGAACTCCAGGCCTCACTTGCCTTATGTAAGGTCATGATTCAACAATAACAAAGAGACTGGGCAAAAAAAAACATGTCAATGGGAGAGTTCCAAGGCCAAAGCCACTGCTGACCAAAAAACACAAAGGCTCATCTCACATTTACCAAAAAAAATCTTGATTATCCCAAAGATTTTTAGGCAAATATTCTGTGCACTAGACAAAAATTTTACTTTTCGGAAGGTATGCGTCCTGTTGCATCTGGCATAAAACTAATACAGCATTTCCTAACAACATCATACCAACAGTCAGACATGGCAGTGGTAGCTTAATGGTCTGGGGCAGCTTCAGAACATGGACGTCTTACCATAATTGATGGAACCATGAATTCTGAGCTCTACCTGAAAATCCTAAAGGAGAATGTCCGACCATCAGTTTGTGACCTCAAGCTTAAGTGCACTTGGGTTATGCAACAGGACAATGATCCAAAACACAACAGCAAGTCCACCTCCAAATGGTTCAAACAAAGCAAAATGTAGGTTTTGGAGTGGCCTAGTGAAAGCCCGAACTTAAATCTAATTGATATCCTGTATCATGACCTTACACAGGCTGTTCATGCTGGAAAACCCACAGCAATGTGAAAGACTCATTGCCAGTTATGGCAAATGCTTGATTGCAGTTGTTGCCGCCAAGAGTGGAACAGCCAGTTATTAGATTTAGGGGGACATTGCTTTTTAACATAAAGCCAGGCAGTTTTGGACAGCTTTTTTGTCTTAATAAATGAAACCATCATTTAAAAACTGCATTTTGTATTTACTCTGGTTATCTTTGTGTAATAATACAATTTGTTTGATCTGAGTCATTGAAGTGTGACAAATATGCAAAAAAATTCAATAGGGAGTAAATACTTTTTCACAGAATTGCATGTCATCTGGCTTTCTGTTTGAAAGCGAGAGTAGATTATTGGACTTAGAAAGCGACCATCAGTGCCCCTGCAACTCATTGAACACTACAAGTTTGTTGGCCACTGTGGAAGGCGGTACTTGTAGTTTATTCATTCACAGTAGTCTGGGAATAAATGATGCAGCTGAGTGGGCGGAGCCCTGCACCCCCACACTGTTTTTAGAAAATTAACAGGTGAGAAGAACTTTAATAGGGGTGAACTTATCCTTTAAAACATTCTGTGGCCAAGCTATAGGCATTCAAATATGTACTTATTCTTAACAAGCAGTAAGTAAGCTTTGAAGCAATCCCTCACTGAGCTCTTGTCAGGGATGGGCTCAGCCCTTCCTTCTCAAAGCTGTCGGCTTGATATCTTGCTCGTCAGTCCTGCCCACTTAGAGTGCTTTCACACTGCCTGTGCCCGGGCATCGGCGGTAAAGTGGCACTATTTTTAGCACAGCTTTACCTTCGTTTTAGAGGCGCTGTTTGGCCACTAGTTGGGGTGGTTTTAACCCATACTAGCAGCCAAAAAAGGGTTAAAACTGCCCTCAAAACGCTGCTGCAGCGGGGGCTGTCCATTGATTTCAGTGGCCAGGGGCGCTATAGGAGCCGTGTATTCACCGCTCCTACAGTGCTGCAAAGAAGCCCACTTGCAGACCCAGAAATCGCATTGCGGTTGCCGCTGGGTGGAGATGAGGGAAACCAGTTAAAATCTGTTTGCAGATCTCTCCTAACTACAAAAAATACCCAGATGCAGATTATATAACTGCCCACTGCAGCGGAAGTCAGCAATGTGTATAACATAATTTCTGGTTTCTGGTGCCACTTTTCCTGGCCGCTTTAATGAAAGTCCGATGAGAAATCTGGGGTATTCAAGATCTGTCTCATTAAAGCGGTTCTTCACCCTAAAGGGGAAGTTCCGCTAATCTGATCCCTCCCCCCCCCTCCGGTGCCACAATCGGCACCTTTCAGGGGGGAGAGGGGTGCAGTTACCTGGATAATCCAGGTATCTGCACCCACTTCCGGGCAGACACAGCCGCAACGCCCCCCCCCCCCCCGTTGTGTTCTGGGAAACACACAGTTCCCAGAGACACAGCGGGGGGCCATAAGAGACGCGACTCGCGCATGCGCAGTAGGGAACTGGGCAGTGAAGCTGTAATGCTTCACTTCCCGATTCCCTGACAGAGGATGGCGGCGGGGGCAGCAGTGAGACGAGCGATCGCTCGTCATCTGCCGCCGACATCACTGGACCCTGGGACAGGTAAGTGTGATTTTATTAAGTCAGCAGCTGCAATATTGGTAGCTGCTGGCTTTTAATATTTTTATTTTAGGTGCAGAACCTCTTTAAAGAGATCCTGTTGCATAGGGTAGGGTGACAGAAATTTGAAAGACCACTATTTTATCATCTAAAATCAATACTCCTTAAGCAGATAAAACCTATGCATTTGGTTTGCTTAGTTTCCCCATTTGCCCAAAGTTCCACTTAAAAACAAAAAACAAAACAAATTCAGCAGTTGGTCAGCCGGGATGAAAACTTTATGGATACCCACCAGATGGAGCCTCTCCAAGTCTTAATATAATATGCAAACGCAAAATGTGTTGTCGCTAAAAACACTAAGACTAGTAGGTAGACTGCTGGTATATGAATGTTTTTTTTTTTATTTTTATTTTTTTTTTTTTTGCATATTTCCATTTTTCCATTTGTTTTTATATAAAAACTTGTGGGTACTTAAGTGTTCTCTAAAATACAGATCAATGTGATTACTTTGCATTTCATTTTATTACTTAATTTTAATCAATGTGCCAATTTTTAAAAACTTTTAAAATGAATATGCTATTTTAACTGACATTTCTAATATTTTGCCTTGTTATGTTTTATGTGTGTCCCGGCTGTCCTAAGATAAATCCATGGCATTCATTCACTGTGCTTTACAGCCCCACTTTGTGCACTTTTATGCTTATGACTATGAATTATAGGCTTTCTTTTTCTTCTTCAGCTGACCTGTGGGCAATAAAAAAAACACATTTCTTACATGTCCTTTAGTGTCCTTGCATGGTATGATATATTTTTTAACCTCTTTCTCTTGACAATCGCCAATTACCTATGATGACTGAATCCAGCTGAAACAGAGCTACTAGAAAATTGAGTAAAACTTCTGATTATCACAAGCGGTTTTCTGCTTCAGTAAGGGAGATGTAACCAATTTGAAACTGCATCTAGTAGAAAACCAGGTAATATAAATATAATAATAAACGGATTCAAATTATGGTATCCTGATTTACAGTTTCCCATGGTTTACAATGTCTATCTAATACAGAATAAGTGTCTTATCAGTGCTAATATCCTGGGACTGTTGGATTTTTATGTGAATAGTTCTGGGGTTAGATTAGTGTCAAGGAATGAAGGACTATGTGAAGAAGTCAATGTTTTTAAAGGTTAACTTGAATCCTAAAAGGATTTTTGAAAAAGAATAAAAAAAATAAAAATGAATGCACATATATTTGCAGGGAAAAAAATTTGAAAAATATGAATTTAATAATTTTTTCCATAGGAGCCTAGAAAGCATTGTACCCAGGATCCTCTGATCATGGGTGCAATTCATGACTCCTGCAGACTCTTGCGGTTCTCTGTTCATACCAAGATATGGGCTTTCAGTTGAAGAGCTGGAGGAAGTGTCAATGAACTAAGAGTTTGATGTTCACTACATTCATGTTCTATTGAGAACTAAAAGTCCCATCTGCCACAATGTTGGGAAGGTCCCATTTGCACCATGTTGCATCCACATTTAGGGTGTAAAAGGGTGGTTTTAGCATTAGCCTAAGAGTTCACATTGGGTTAAATGTCCGAGAGTCTGTAAAGGTGTGTTTAAAAAAAAAAGGCAATCTGAGATTAAAGGGCCAGTCACCAATATTGCCTGTAAGCTCCGTTTTTGTTTTAGTCCACTACTGACCTAGAATGCCTATTTGCGCATTGTCTTTCTGTGGAAGTATACAACTTTGAAAATAGCAGGGCTTTGCTTACTTGTGTTGGACTCACCCTCTTATGACTGGTGATCTGATGACTTGGGTAATATTGAAGAAGCAATAGGAGAAAACACAATTCCAAGGAGTTAATGAGTTAAGGAGTTTTCTAGTAAGGTGAACAGTAAGCAGCATAGGCGTGACCTCATGAAAGCTCCCACATCTCATGAGACTAGCAGTCAGAGGCAGAAGAGACTTAGATCAGTGGTTCTCAATGGGGTTACACAGCCACAACATATGTAGTCTGGCCAGAGGTGCCAAACTGGTCAATGGTGCTGTGGTGAAAGCCCTGTCCAAAATCTGCTATCATTGGCTGTATATTACCTGCTAAAATGTGGGACTTCAGGACACAAACAGCCAGCTGTGTACCATCAGATGCTGCTCATTTTCTTACTACACAAGAGCAAGATTTTTTTCTATTTCAATCATTTGTTTATTGCTTTTTCACAAAAGGAAATTGATACAGCAGTGGTACTTAACATTCCAAAAAGATATATATTGAGTGCTCATGAACACATTGCTGTATCTCTACTTATTATACGTATGCCAATCGAAGGTCTTTAGCTGGTTCTAGAAAATAGGGAGTATGTTTTTGGTGCCACAAAATTCCCTCCAAGCAGGCATGTAGTACTGTAGGTAACAGCATAACTGACCTTTTTTAGAATTCCCTTAAAGATGTCTGCTTTAGAAGAAGGCGGAGTGAACGTAAATGTTTATGTAAGTACATAAAGTTAGCATGTGCAACTGTCCAACAAAATATAAATATGAGCACAAGACTCATCAGTATTGGCCAATTCAGTGGCCCAATAGGGAAGGGAAAGGCCTATGAAGAAAAGGGGGGAGAATAGGGTACAAAAAAAGAAGAAAAGGAGTACCTGTCTGGAGGTCCGCTATTTGTCCCATAAGTCCGCCTTTATCGAGATGGTAACTGTAGATAAGACATCCAGGGGTTCCATACTTTTTCAAACAATTGCTTATCTCATAGTCTAAGTCTAATCCATGTTAATTTGTCCTTTAATAAAGACAGATGGCTCTCATGTAAACCATAAACACTAATACGATATCTAATAATAAACTACCTACATCAATGTATTCAATGGCATGGTATTACTTACCATTACAGTGCAAAACAAAGTGCAAAACAAAGTGCAATCCTATAAAGTCCATCCAAACAGTGTGTTGAACTTGTGCAAAATACACAGTCCTTCCACCGGAATATTGGAAGCGTCTGGGATATCCTATATCCAAATTTAATTGGCACCTTTCCAGCTTTCACGGTGATGGGATATCCATTTTAGACATATGGCAAGAACAGAAAAGGGTATATATTGTAATACTGCTAGTTTTATTCATAAAAATCCAAAATCATTACACTTATATCGAATTTTTTTTTAAAATCATGCAGAAAAATTCCACCTTGGCGTGCAAACAGTCACTAGGTCTCCTCAGTTTGATGCGTTTCGCCCCTCCCACTGGTCGTCATCAGAAGCTAGTGGCACCTGTGACTGGTTGCCTTTTATGCATTAAGTCCTGCCTACTACACCTGGTGAGACCTACTATTACTCACTAAGTGCGCAGTAATTTCCATCACTTACTGTTTCCGCTGGAACACGAAGTGCTGCTACAGTCAGTTTGTTACTCCGACTGCATGTGTAATCATTTTGAGACATTACACCTGCTGTTACTTCCTTGTGTATGATCACTTTCTGTACACACAGGAGTGGGAATATCATCACTCTAACACTCAATATTATTCTTTAATTCTATATATATTGTACTTAGTGTGGTATTTACACAGCAAATAACCTTCTCAATACATCTATCATTTGTTTTGTTTTTTCTACAGATGTTATCAAATCTAATATGGGCAACAATGTATGAAGAAAATTCCCATAATGCAATCAATTAATATAATCTCATACTTTACTTAATGGTCTCTTATTTCTTATGGCTACAAATTATTCCCAATAACAATTCAATTCCGCTGAGAGCGGCCATTTACCATGTGATGGTGCTGTCAAATGACAGAGCAATCACTTGTAAATAAACCGGTGTCATGTAGGGTTCATCTTTCCCCTTTTTGTACTGATTGCTACAGTGTGAAGGGAGAGGGTAGAGATCAGGTGTAGCAGCGCTGTGGGCTGGATGTGTACTGCTCCTAGCGCTGATCTGAGCCATTCCAGCACTCATCCAGCCATCCCATCAATACTCATCTATCCATGCTCAGCAATACTCATCCATCCTCAGAAATACTCATCCATCCATCCTCAGCAATACTCATCCATCCTTGATTGGACACGGTTGATCCGTCGGAGGCTCTTTACCGAGACCGGTGTAGTGGTGTGTCAGACTGACACACTGCATCACTACGATGCGTGGCGGCTGTTATCCTGAAGGACGTCCTATGACGTTCAGTCAGGATAACCCAACCACTGTGCTGCTGTCATTTTGCCTCAGGCCGGGCAGGAAGTGGTTAAAAATAAAAAAAAATGCTATGCGTACCTGCCCTGTGCAGTGGTTTTGCACAGAGCAGCAGCTCAGTGTATCCATTCAGACACTGAGCTGCTGTTCGGCACTGCCCCCTCTCTCTCTCCTGATTGGCTAGCTGACTTTGACAGCGGGAGCAAATGGCGCTGCTGCTGTTTCTCAGCCAAACAGGAGGGCTGGGGTGCTCATGCACATTGCTGGATAGAGATGGGCTCAGGTAAGTAATGGGGGGGCTGCTGCACACAGAAGGCTTTTTATCCTAATGCATAGAATGCATTAAGATAAACTTTTGCCTTCACAACCACTTTAACCTACAACCACTTTTAATCTATCTATACTGCACTATAAATTCCTCTTTCTTCCTCTGTTCAAAGGTTTTTGCATATAAGAATTGAAGACAGGAACACTGGACTTTAAATGTATTTATATAAACAATTTTTTTTAGATCTGCTTATTGGTTTAACTGGTCAGCTACAGTGCCTTGCGAAATTATTCGGCCCCCTTGAACTTTTCAACCTTTTGCCACATTTCAGGCTTCAAACATAAAGATATAAAATTTTAATTTTTTGTTTAGAATCACCAACAAGTGGGACACAATTGTGCAGTGGAACGAAATCTATTGGATTTTTGAAACTTTTTTAACGAATAAAAAAATGAAAAGTGGGGCGTGCAAAATTATTCGGCCCCCTTGCGTTAATACTTTGTAGAGCCACCTTTTGCTGCGATTACAGCTGCAAGTCGCTTGGGGTATGTCTCTATCAGTTTTGCACATCGAGAGACTGAAATTCTTGCCCATTCTTCCTTGCAAAACAGCTCGAGCTCAGTGAGGTTGGATGGAGAGCATTTGTGAACAGCAGTTTTCAGCTCTTTCCACAGATTCTCGATTGGATTCAGGTCTGGACTTTGACTTGGCCATTCTAACACCTGGATACGTTTATTTGTGAACCATTCCTTTGTAGATTTTGCTGTATGTTTGGGATCATTGTCTTGTTGGAAGATAAATCTCCGTCCCAGTTTCAGGTCTTTTGCAGACTCCAACAGGTTTTCATCCTGTTCAATCCTTCAGGACCAGGTTTTCAATCCTGGTCCTGTATTTGGCTGCATCCATCTTCCCCTCAATTTTAACCATCTTCCCTGTCCCTGCTGAAGAAAAGCAGGCCCAAACCATGATGCTGCCACCACCATGTTTGACAGTGGGGATGGCGTGTTGAGGGTGATGAGCTGTGTTGCTTTTATGCCAAACATATCGTTTTGCATTGTGGGCAAAAAGTTCGATTTTGGTTTCATCTGACCAGAGCACTTTCTTCCACGTGTTTGGTGTGTCTCCCAGGTGGCTTGTGGCAAACTTTAGACGAGACTTTTTATGGATATCTTTGAGAAATGGCTTTCTTCTTACCACTCTTCCATAAAGGCCAGATTTGTGCAGTGTACGACTGATTGTTGTCCTATGGACAGACTCTCCCGCCTCAGCTGTAGTTCTCTGCAGTTCATCCAGAGTGATCATGGGCCTCTTGGCTGCATCTCTGATCAGTCTTCTCCTTGTCTGAGCTGAAAGTTTAGAGGGACGGCCAGGTCTTGGTAGATTTGCAGTGGTCTGATACTCCCATTTCAAAATGATCGCTTGCACAGTGCTCCTTGGGATGTTTAAAGCTTGGGAAATCTTTTTGTATCCAAATCCGGCTTTAAACTTCTCCACAACAGTATTACGGACCTGCCTGGTGTGTTCCTTGGTCTTCATGATGCTCTCTGCGCTTTCAACAGAACCCTGAGACTATCACAGAGCAGGTGCATTTATACAGAGACTTGATTACACACAGGTGAATTCTATTTATCACCATCAGTCATTTAGGACAACATTGGATCATTCAGAGATCCTCGCTGAACTTCTGAAGTGAGTTTGCTGCACTGAAAGTAAAGGGGCCGAATAATTTTGCACACACCACTTTTCAGTTTTTTATTTGCTAAAAAAGTTTAAAATATCCAATATATTTCGTTCCACTTCACAATTGTGTCCCACTTGTTGGTGATTCTTCACAAAAAATTTAAATTTTATATCTTTGTTTGAAGCCTGAAATGTGGCAAAAGGTTGAAAAGTTCAAGGGGGCCGAATACTTTCGCAAGGCACTGTACATTTGGTGAGTTCTACCCTATTGGGTTGCACCTAGTCATTGTGTTGGGTGGGGCCGTTTTGTGTCATATGGAGGAGAAAAAGAATATAGTTTTCAAAGGCACATGACTGCATTGCATCAGGAATTTATTTTGGATGCTTGCTGATTTTTTTTGCACTAAACTTGCTCTGGTTTCAATCCTCAGACACTCTATTTCCTCTAGACCGTTTTCTCACACAAATTCCATACCATGCCAGTGCCTAGTAGCTGCCTGCTGCCTTGTTTTTTTTATTTTTTGTCTTTTTTTTTTTCTAATACTGAGCACTGTAAATATAAATATATATACACACGCGTGTGTGTGTTTGTGTGTGTGTGTGTAAAAATATCTGGATTTCGTGCCACGAGGGTGCTTTTTTCAGGCACTTCCTGTTGGCAATGCTCTTTCCCATTTTTTTTTAAATGTGCTTCTGTGTTGTAACAGCCACTGATGAGGCTTGCTATTGGCCATTTTAATACACATTACACATGCTTAGTTCACTTGTTGAAATCCACCTGAAGAAATTCCATGCAGGAATCACGGTAGGTCATATATGTTGACAAAATGGTATTGCAACAAGATGAGTGACACTGAGCTACAGGTTAAAAAAAAAAAAAAAAAAAAGTATTGGGTAAAAGTATCTTATTAAAAAAGCGCAATTGTTTGCCACACAGTGCTCTGGAAAACTAAAAGTAATTTATTTATGGTTTTGGAATAGCCTTCAATAAGTCGATTTTTGACATACAGTATGCTTTTTAGTAAAAGTAATTTGAACGAATATATAAACAATATTTAACATTGTTGGCTTCTATATAAGTGGGGGGTTACTGAAACAGCTCAGTTACACCTAAATAATGTGGAGAAAAAAGTGTGAATCAAAGCATTTGAGGAAAAAAAAAGGGGGGTGCGCATACACTTTAGAACTAGATTTTTAAACTGCATATGATTGTACTCTTATACATACCTGCTTGACATTGCTTGGAAGGGCACACATTCAAACTGGATAAGTGGAAGGAGAATAAGTAGCCTTAAAACTATGCACAATCCTTATTTTTAGTTTTTAAGTGTTTTGTCAAGTTGTGTCGTTTTAGGCATTGACAGAGGATTGTTTGTTTTTTAGTATTTCATTAGTAAATCTCTTCAATCCACAGATGAGCTCTATTCGCTTTGCCTAATTACTGTAAAATATAACTAATGGCTTTCTGGAATTCTGTCGTGACTTGTTGATGGATTGAAGAAAATGGCTGCTCTTTGAAGTTATTGTCTTAGCTGTATTCAATTTGTTAAAACCAAAATTCAGACCATAATTCATAAAAGCTTAGGCAGTGCTCTTATGTAATAATCTAAATAGCATGGCATTGTATTATATAGCTCGGATCTCTTTACTCTTTCATTTTTAAAACACTTTAAACCCTTGGTGCTGCAATGTGGCTCAGTATTCTTAAAGTGCCATTTAAACAAAAACATTTTAGTTTTGATCTGGCGCTAAATAGGTTTATATGGATTTAACTGTGAATTCTGATTTTTGTTCATTATCCACCCCCTGCTTGGTGTTTCACCAGAACCTAAACAGTCTTTTATATCTTGGCCTTGTCCAACAAACTTCACTTGACTACACAGTTACTTGTGTAAATATAGCAGCCAGCTCTAGCCACTGATGTTGGCAAATACTGTTACTGAAAGTTGATATACCTAGAGAGATGACTGCTATATAAGGCTTTACCCACATGCATATTTAACGAGACAATAAGGTTCAGTCACTTGAGTTCTGTGGTTGCTCGAACACAGCAACAGTATTGATCTGAATATGGCAAAACCGAAATCTATTTACGTATGAGGAGTTTGAAGGTGGACATGGTAGGCAGCAGGGAAACTGTGTCTGCAAACTCTGGTCATCCGCTTAGCACTGTTAACTTGTTGGTACCATGTTAATTTAATGGGTGTGGAATCTTTCAGTAAACTTGATGCTTCTGAATGTCGGATCACAGCTGGTTAAAGTGATTGTAAAGTTTTGGGTTTTTTTTTGGTTTTTTAAATACATTTTTTTTATATTTACCACCTCTGTGCAGTGGTTTTGCACAGGGCAGCCCCAGTCCTCCACTGCTGCTGGCCCCTCCCTCCTGTTCAGTGCCCCCACAGCAAGCAGCATGCCATGGGGGCACTCGAGCTGAGCTGCAGCTCCGTGTATCTATTCAGACATGGAGCTGCAGTTTGGCCCACCCCCTCTCTCTCCTGATTGACTAACAGACTTTAACAGTTGTGGCAACTGTGGCTCAGCCAATCGACAGAGAGAGTCCTGGACAGCCTAGGGACTCGTGGACAGAGATGGAGCTCCTGCTGCTGTGCAAATCCCCGGAGAGGCAAGGCTCTCGGGGACATCCCTTGCTCGAGAGGGGGCTCAGGTAAGTATTTGGGGGGCTGTTGCACACAGAAGGTTTTTGTTTTTTTACCTTTTTTGTATAGATTGCATGATGGTAAAAAAAAAACCTTGTGCCTTTACAACCACTTTAGGAATAACGGCCCTGTAATTAACTGGCTAAGTTCTTTTAGGACTTTCAGATGCAAGCCACCTGGTCCTGATGATTTGTTCACATTAAGTTTTTACAGACTTTTTAGAAAACTGGTACACTCTTAGCTGTGTTGCTAACATATTATTAGCAATACAGCTAAGAGTGTACCAGTTTTCTAAAAAGTCTGTAAAAACTTAATGTGAACAAATCAGGACCAGGTGGCTTGCATCTGAAAGTCCTAAAAGAACTTAGCCAGTTAATTACAGGGCCGTTATTCCTAAAGTGGTTGTAAAGGCACAAGGTTTTTTTTTTTACCAGCTAATTATTATGGCTTATTATTTTGGTTCTCCTGTTCCATAGTAAAAACTGAGGAGAAAAATGTATTTAATATACGGTAGTTGTTTTCTTGTCACTTGTAACCAACATCCCTTGATCATCCTTTATGGGGCTAATATGCCCCGACTGCTTTTTTTTTAATTATGTTTACATCTTCATTTTTTTTGTTTTTTTACTCCTTTGTTATGCATCTCTCATTATCTGTTTGCTGCCTTGATTGCGCTCTTACATGTCTTATTGCAATCGTTGTACTGCTTGAATGTTGACGGTGTCCTCTTGGGCTTCATATATATATATATTTTTTTTAAAGGACAGTTTTTTCTTAAATGTGCCTGTTAAAGCACTCCCACTTTTTCTCAATTTTTTGTTTCTAGAATATCTTCCGATTTAATGTCATAAAGTATGGAGCGCAGTTTGATCAAGTTTGCACTCCTGAAATTCAGTGTCCTTGTCCTAGCCTCATGTCTGCTTTTCCAGTGCTTTACAGTGAATGTTTTGTGATTAGTATGTCTAGCAGAGCCTTGTTTCAGAATTTGGTGTGACCGTGTAGGCAAGACAGCTTAAGTGCAATTCCATCGGGAAAACTGCGCTTTTTCCAATGAGAATTTCGATCGTGTGTACGTGGCATTTGAGTGAGCAGTTCTATCTGCCCAGACAACATTTGTATACAAAGTCCCCCATGATGATTACATTGTCCCGCCTCACCGCCACCGGTCTCCTCTTCATCCCTCAGGGCAGGGAACCTGTAAAATTCCCCTATTAGTCATTTCCCATTTTGTTTCTTTCCTTTGAAGTTCCAACCACAAGCATTCCACCCCTTCCATTGCCTCGTTATTAATATCATCCCTTGTGTTCATGGTCAAATCTTAACCACCTCAATACAGGGCACTTTCACTCCCTTCCTGCCCAGGCAATTTTTCAACTTTCAGCGATATCGCACTTTGAATGAAAATTGAGCGGTCATGTAACGCTGCACCCATATGACATTTTCTTCACACAAATAGAGCTTTCTTTTGGTATTTAATCACTGCTGGGTTTTTTATTTTTTACAAAAAAATAAATAAAATAGACTACAAATTTTGAAAGAAAGTTTTTCTTTGTTTTTAGCAGTGAGTTTTGTAAAAAAGTAATTTTCTCCTTCACTGATGTGCGCTGATGAGGCTGCACTTATGGGCACTAATTGGCTGCACTGATTAGGTGGCTCTGATGAGGAGACGCTAATATGCCACACTTATGGGCACTGATAAACGGGATTGGTCGGCAGCACTGATGAGCAGGCACTGAAAGGCCACACTTACTGGCATCACTAATGGGCACTGGTGGGTACTGATTTGTAGCAGTGATTGGGCACTGCTGGCGATTTACTGTAAGCAGGGCACTGATGGTCAGTGCCCCAATTACATGTCTTTGTGTCCCCTGCGAGGAGATGCCGCTGATCGGCTCTCCTCGCCACACACACTGTTGGTGTGAGGCGATGAGAGCCGATTACCGGTGTTTACATGTGACCGGCTGTAATTTAACACAGCCTATCACATGGTTAAAGAGCATCATCAGCTCGTTGCAGAGCAGCCATTCTGGGGCAAAGTCATATGACGTCCACCCAGAATGAGAGCCGTGCCGCTACTCTGTCATTTGATTGTGGGTGGGCAGCAAGTGGTTTAGTGTAATCCCTCGTGTTCACCATTGAATCAATCTAAACTTGCATGCCTCCCCCCTCTTCTACCTACTGTGTCCCTTCGCTATAGTCACAAGCCAGTCGTGAACTATCAAGTCAGGTCTCTGTTACTCACAAAGTAGAAATCCTCCTCATACATAACTAGTTCCAGTTCCTCAATTTTGTTCACCAGACTCTTAGCATTAGGGAACATGCCTTTTAAGTTTTATATGGCCGCATATTTTTTTTATCCCTGCTTCTTCTAAGGCTGCAATAGGATTCTGCCAGCCCACACAGGTTTCTGTTAGGCACTCCAGTTAAATTGACCACAGTTTCACTTTCTGCCATTCGTTCACTAGGTGGAAAAGCTTTCTTTGATCCCTCCCCACCATCACCTAGTTTAAAAGTTCTCCTAACTTTTCGGCTATCATTTCCCCCAGCAAGGTTGCACCTTCCCCATTTAGGTGCAGTCTGTCCCTACTATAGACCAGTAACTAAGAAGTCAGTCCAGTTCTCCAGGAACCCAAAACCATCCTTCCTACACCAGGCAGTATTTCAGAGAATACCACCCTGGAGGTCCTTTTTTTTTTTTTTTTTTTTTTTTTTTTTTTTTTTTTTCAATATAGTGCCTGAAATTTTTTTAGAACGCTCCATCGTCCTCTAACTTTATTATTGGTACCCAAGTGTACCATTTCAGCTGGGTCTTTCCCAGCCCCACCCAGCAATCTATCTGATCAGCGATATGCTGAACCCAAGCGCCCTGTAAGCAATATGCTGTTCACGGTCTTTGCGACAGATTGCCTTATCTGTCCTTCAAATAATTGAGACCCCTACCATCAGTATCTGCCTAAGCTTACCCTTGGCTCACTGAAAGAGTCCACCTCTATGCATTTAACACCCACTAACTTAACATGGTACCAGCAAGTTTTTTTAATTATCATTGATCTTCTTTAGCAGTTGTTTGCGTGTGCATTGCCAAACTAATGTTTGTTGCATAATAAGGCACTTTTTTTTTTTCCATTTCAAATGCGCCCATTAAATAAATTCACTCAACTGCTTTAATCTGACGCCTGAAGTGCTTGATGATGAGATTTAACAATGAAACATCTTGTGCATTATTTATAATGTTATTGTCTATAAACATATGGCTAGTCATTTAAATTTTTTAGAAGGGAGAGTCTGTCGTCATCTAATGTTTCTACTTTGTTTTAAAAAAAAAGTTTCTTGGACACCGCTTAATGAACTACTAATGCTCGCTGTTTTCATCTAAATTTTTTTTCTTTATAGTTGCTATAACATTTTTCCTCTTACCTTTTCTGTCAAATGACTAATTACACCTAACCACTTTGTCAAATATGTCTTCCCAATCTGGTTAAGAATACTATGTTTGCATAAGTTTGGCTTTAAAGGAAATGTACAGCCAACACTTGTTTGGCTGTACTGCTCCTGTGGATCACAGGAGTACAATTCGTTTTGCACTTCTGTAACCCGTTTTCAGTAGAGAGCAGGCTATAGTCCTTTCTCACAGAAGTCAAACCAGTTCTAAATCATCACGACCACGGAGTCCAGATCTGCCAGGTGCCTGGACTGACACCTGTCTCAAACTCTCAGCGAGTTACTGAGGGCCTAAGCCAGTCACCCCCGCCCCCTCCACAACCTAGCGCTCCAGTGAGCGAGGAGGGAGAAGAGCAGAGAGCTGCGAGTGATCGGTGATGTTTGATTGCTCAGTTCTCAGTGTAGAGGCTCTGGGGGACAGATGCAGCATCGGACTGATACTGCAACCACCTAGGTAGTTATGAATCGTAAAAAAACATACATCTGTTTTAATGGTTGTCATGTTCACTATATAGCTTCCCAATTCTTAAAAATGCATTAATTAACAAAAAATGTGCTTAGAGTCCACCAATATAGTACGACAATGAATATGTTCATGACTGGTCCCATGAACCCTCTGTGGTCCCACTTTGTACTCCCACACCAAATGTATAGCACTATTGGTGTTAGCACAGGCGTCAACCAAACATCCCACTTATATATCTAACCCAGTACTTCCAATATCCCTCAGAATAGAAAGAGGAAAGCTTCCATATTGTAATATTTATTAGCATTATAATCAATGCACTTACATTAACCGCTTAAGGGCCGATGTACGTCAGAATGGCACGGCTGGGCACAAGCATGTACAGGTACGTTGCCCTTTAAGTGCACAGCTGTGGGTCGCTAGTGTGCCCCCGGCAGCTCACTCACGACCCGGTCCTGAACTCAGTCTCCGCGGGACCTGCAGATCTGATTGTGGCAGGTGTCCCGCGAATTGGGTCACAGAGCTGAAGAACGAGGAGAGGTAAGTGTAAACAAACCTCTCCTCATGCTTCCTAGTGAGGCTGTCCTGATCATCTGTTCCCTGTTATAGGGAAAGATGATCAGTGGCATCAGATGCCAAGCCATGCCCCTACAGTAAAAAACACACACTTAACCCCTGCTCTGCCCCCTAGTGGTTAACCCCTTCACTGCCAGTGACATTTTTACAGTAATCAGTGCATTTTTAATTGCACTGATTGCTATATTAATGCCAATGGTCCCAAAAATGTGTCAAAATTGTCAGACGTGTCCGCCATAATGTCGCAGTCACAATAAAAATCGCTGATTGCTGCCATTACTAGTAAAAAAAAAAAAATATTAATAAAAATGCCATAAAACGATCCCATATTTTGTAGACGCTATAACTTTTGGGCAAACCAATCAATAAACACTTATTGCGATTTTGGCAAAAAAAAAAAAAAATATGTAGAAGAATACATATCGGCCTAAACTGAGGAAAAAATGTTTTTTTCAATATATTTTTGGGGGATGATTATTATAGCAAAATGCAAAAAATAATGCGTTTTTTCAAAATTGTCGCTCTTTTTTTGTTTATAGCGCAAAAAATAAAAACCACAAATACCACCAAAAAGCTCTATTTGTGGGGAAAAAAAAGATGTCTTTTTTTTTTTTTCGGAGCCACGTCGCACACGACCACGCAATTGTCCGTTAAAGTGACGCAGTGCCAAATTGCAAAAAGGGGCTTGGTTCTTTAGCTGGAAAATGGTCCGGGGCTTAAGTGTAATACATAAAAACCTGAAAGCGTCACTACAGCATGCACTCCATGGGCCGGAAGTGACATCAACGGTAGCCCTGCTCAAAATGTTTCCCCTTAATGGCTGTCCATTGTACACTGAGCTGCAGAGGTTAAGTACATTTAGGAATAAAAAAAATAATAATTAAAAGGCAGGTAAAAGCATCCATGCCTGAATGCAGAAGCAATAGATTTCAAATATGTACTAGAAGCCATCCTATGGAGAGCTGTATAAGAAGATCTGAACAGCAAAATCTAAAGTCAAGCTGCTGATCATTTCGGATCCTGGGCCAGTTAATTTTTTGATAAAGTGAATGTTTCGGCCAAAGATTAGTTAAACACCTCAAACAGTATATATTTTATGAAAGCAAAGGCCCTGAAAAATGAAATGGTTGTAGTTGCAAGTTTGGTGTACCATATTAGCCCACATATTAAATGCAATTTTCAGTACAAAGCTAATTTTAGTGAACACAAACACCATATATTTCTCAATGATTGTTTTTTGCAAAATATAAAAATGAGATTGTGATGAGTAAATAGGTAAACAACTAGTTAAATAGCAACTTTGGTACCCACAATTGTCCAAAGGCTTCACTTTAAAAACTGTAACAGGTTCAGTTTAAAGTTAGCCATAAGTGATAGCCTAGAAATATTGCTCTCACTCTGACAATCATGGCGATATGTAACGTATTTGGTTTTTTTTCATGCGTATTCACACCCACCACATTCTTTTGTGTTCTGTTGGAGCCAAGGAAGCTGGGGAATGGTCACACTGAACCTGGAAGTGACACACTACATGTCACTTCCATGTTTATTTACCAGAGGAAAGATCGGTGAATGACCGTTTGTTGGTCTTCCTTATGTTTCATCCACCAACCCCTGCCATGCTGGACTCCGGTCCCTACGTAGGATGGCAGAGCCAGGTCTACCTTCAGTCTGCTGTGGAAATGGTCCGGGGCTGCTTTACAGCAGGCCAAATTGCTTCCAACTGAAAGTACATCACCTGAACATTTAAAGGATAAGTTCACCTTTTGACAAAAAAGAATAAATGCACATTTTTTGCAGGTAAAAAATGTGAATTTATTTTTTGTTGCAGGAGCCTGTAAAGCATTGCGCCAGTGATCAGCAGATCGCTGATGCCATGCAGGTCTCCTGCAGATCTGTCAGTGTATCGGCTTGCTGATTCATTCTGACAGGAAGACTCTGTGGACTACCTTGGCACTCACATCACTGTGATAGTTCATTGAAAACTACAAGTCAACAGCTGCAAAGACTGCTGGACCTTTAAGTTTTTCCATTCACAGAGTACTGTTAACGAGTGTAATGGAGGGGTGGGTAGAGATCCGCACAGCTGCATTTTTTTTATTTTACATTTTGACAGAGGGGGTGAAGATCCATGGAGGATCGGGGGGGGGGGGGGTGCGGGATTTTGTCCATTCATAATATGTTGTATGTTATACCCTGAATTTGGGTGTAACATGTGAAAGGTCAACTTATCCTTTAACCACTTAAGCACCAGAAGGATTTGCCTCCTTAATGACCAGGCAATTTTTTGCGATACAGCATCGCATCGCTTTAACCACTTACAGACCGGACCATTTTGCTGGTCAAAGACTAGACTACTTTTTGCGATTCAGCACTACGTCACTTTAACTGACAATTGCGCGGTCATGCGACGTAGCTCCCAAACAAAATTGACGTCCTTTTTTTTTTCCCACAAATAGAGCTTTCTTTTGGTGATATTTGATCACCCCTGCGGTTTTTATTTTTTGCGCTATAAACAAAAATAGAGCAATTTTGAAAAAAACAAATTTTTTTTTCTTTTTGTTATAATAAATATCCCCCAAAAATATCTAAAACATTTTTTCCCTCAGTTTAGGCTGATACGTATTCTTCTACATATTTTTGGTAAATCGCAATAAGCGATGATTGATTGGTTTGCGCAAAAGTCATAGCGTTTACAAAATAGGGATAGTTTTATGGCATTTTTATAAATTTTATTTTAAATTTTTTTTACTAGTATTGGCGGCAATCAGCGATGTTTATTGTGACTGCGACATTATGGCGGACACATCGGACATTTTTGACACATTTTTGGGACCATTGTCTTTTATACAGCAATCACTGCTATATAAATGCAGTGATTCCTGTATAAATGACACTGGCAGTGAAGGGGTTAACCAGTGGGTGGCAGTGTAGGGGTTAAGTGTTCCTAGGGGTGTGTTACTAACTGTGGGGGGGCTGGGCTTTCATTTAGTGAACACTGATCTCTGCTCCAATCACATGGAGCAGAGATCAGCGTCACTAGTTGCTAGGCAGAATGGAGAAATGCTGTTTACAACAGCATTTCTCCATTCAGCCGTCCCGTGAGCCAATCGTGGGTATGCCAGCGGACTCTCACGGGGTCCCGACTGACCGGCGGCGCGCTTACGATGGCAGGGTGGCATTGAAGATTGGACGCGCCTGTACGCCAATATGCCTGCCTGTGCCATTCTACGTACATCGGCGTGCGCTGGTCGGGAACCGGTTAACTGACAATTGTGTGGTCGTGCAATGTTGTCCCCAAATAAAATTGATGTCCTTTTTTCCTCACAAATAGCTTTTGGTGGCATTTGATCACCTCTGCGTTTTTTTTTTTTTTGTTTTTTTTTTGTGCTATAAACAAAAATAGCGACAATTTTGTCAAAAAAATATTCTTTTCACTTTTTGCTATAATAAATATCCAAAACAATAAAAAAAAAAATTTCTTCATCAGTTTAGGCCAATATGTATTCTACATATTTTTGGTAAAAATTATCACAATAAGCATATACAGTGGTGTGAAAAAGTGTTTGCCCCCTTCCTCATTTCCTGTTCCTTTGCATGTTTGTCACACTTAAGTGTTTCGGAACATCAAACCAATTTAAACAATAGTCAAGGACAACACAAGTAAACACAAAATGCAATTTGTAAATATAGGTGTTTATTATTAAAGGTGAAAAAAAATCCAAACCATCATGGCCCTGTGTGAAAAAGTGATTGCCCCCTAAACCTAATAACTGGTTGGGCCACCCTTAGCAGCAACAACTGCAACCAAGCTTTTGCGATAACGTGCAATGAGGCTTTTACAGCGTCCTGGAGGAATTTTGGCCCACTCATCTTTGCAGAATTGTCCTAATTCAGTTACATTAGAGGGTTTTCGAGCATGAACGGCCTTTTTAAGGTCATACCACAACATCTCAATAGGATTCAGGTCAGAACTTTGGCTAGGCCACTCCAAAGTCTTCATTTTGTTTTTCTTCAGCCATTCGGTGGTGGACTTGCTGGTGTGTTTAGGATCATTGTCCTGCTGCAGAATCCAAGTTCGTTTCAGCTTGAGTACACGAACAGATGGTCGGACATTCTCCTTCAGGATCTCTTGGACAGCAGAATTCATAGTTCCTTTTATCACGGCAAGTCTTCCAGGTCCTGAAGCAGCAAAACAGCCCCAGACCATCACACTACCACCACCATATTTTACTGTTGGTATAATGTTCTTTTTATGAAATGCAGTGTTCCTTCTACGCCAGATATACTTGGACACACACCTTCCAAAGAGTTCCACTTTTGTCTCATCGGTCCACAGAATGTTGTCCCAAAAGTCTTGGGGATCATCAAGATGTGTTGTGGAGCAATTGAGACGAGCTTTGATGTTCTTTTTGCTCAGCAGTGGTTTTCTCCTTGGAACTCTGCCATGCAGGCCATTTTTGCCCAGTCTTTTCCTGATGGTGGAGGCAAGAACGCTGACCTTAACTGAGGCAAGTGAGGCCTGCAGTTCCTTGGACGTTGTTGTGGGGTCTTTTGTGACCTCTTGGATGAGTCGTCGCTGCGCTCTTGGGGTAATTTTGGGCGGCCGGCCACTCCTGGGAAGGTTCACCACTGTTCCATGTCTTCGCCATTTGTGGATAATGGCTCTCACTGTGGTTCGCTGGATTCCCAAAGCTTTGGAAATGGCTTTATAACCCTTTCCAGACTGATAGATCTCAATTACTTTCTTTCTCAATTGTTCCTGAATTTCTTTGGGTCTCGGCATGATGTGTAGCTTTTAAGGATCTTCTGGTGGACCGTACTGTGTCAAGCAGCTCCTATTTAAGTGATGCCTTGATTGTGAACAGGTGTGGCAATAATCAGGCCTGGGTGTGGCTAGAGAAATTGAACTCAGGTGTGGACAACCACAGTTATAGTATGTTTTAAAGAGGGGGGCAATCACTTTTTCACACAGGGCCATGATGGTTTGTAATTTTTTTCACCTTTAATAATAAACACCTTCATTTACAAATTGCATTTTGTGTTTACTTGTGTTGTCTTTGACTATTGTTTAAATTGGTTTGATGTTCCGAAACACTTAAGTGTGACAAACATGCAAAGGAACAGGAAATGAGGAAGGGGGCAAACACTTTTTCACACCACTGTATGTATTGGTTTGCCCAAAAGTTATAGCATCTAAAAAATAGGGGATAGATTTATGGCATTTTTATTTTATTTTTTACTAGTAATGTCGGCGATCTGATTTTTAGGGGGACTGTTACATTGCGACGTCAGATCAGACACATTTAACACTTTTCGGGACCAATGACATTTATACAGTGATCAGAGCTAAAAATAGCCACTGATTACTGTATAAATTTCACTGGCAGGGAAGGGGATTAACACTAGGGGGCAATCAAGGGGATAAGTGTAACCTAGGCAGGTGTTTCTAACTGTGGGGCAGTGCACTGACTGGAGGAGGAGAGAGATCGCTGTTCCTGATCACTAGGGACACTATATCTCTCTACTCTATCAGAATGAGGATCTTTGTTTACATTGACAGATCCCCGTACTGGCTCTGAGGAGCAGCTGCCAGCCAAGCGCACCGGCTTCGGCGTCGCACTGTGTGCGTCCCCTATCACTCTTAAAGCGGCTGACGCACATCTACAGCCATTCCCACAGTCTTGCCACCCTGCTGCAGTATAACGGTGGCTGGTCAGCAAGCGGGTAAAGTGTGCTTATAAACAGGAGCTGATAGACAAGGACTTTATAGAGTATTGAGAGACAAATGATTAAGTAAAACTGCCCAGACTAAAGTAGTTTCATATTTTGAACAAGCTTTCAACAGATTTTAAAACTAGTCTTTACTCACCTCTTTAGCTATAGGCATTGTGTAGAAGTTTGTCTTCAAAGTTCACTGCGGAAGCATTAAAATCACCCCCCCCCCCCCCCGACTACTTTGTCACACCAGAATCTTGAAAGTCTGCCAACTTTCTAATGTAACACACAGCAGGTGTTCATAAGCTTTTGGACACATACTGAAACACAACTTTAGAGTCTTTGTTGTGATCATTGAGAATTCGCATTACAAGCCCCAGGGAGTCACTTGAAAATGCACCCGCAGTCCGATTACCTTTGAGAACCCTAGCGCGGATTCCCAAATTAGCTGAAAGAGGCAGCCCCATTGAAAGCAATGGGAGGCCGCAGGCTCCCGCAGACTGCCTGTGTCCAGGGCTGATCACTTGTGATTGTTACATGCGAGTGAGCACAACTGGCTGCAGGAGTCTGCAGCCATCCATTGATTTTAATAGGGCTGCCTCTTACAGCTAATTGCAGGCATCCCCTCTGGGGATCTCACAATCGGACCAGCGTATTCACAAGCGTCAATGTACCCTCAGAACTCTTCTACTGCTTTAGAATATGTGAATAATTTAATGTTCATATGTGCACAGGTACACTTCCAATTAAAATAAGATACATTTTCTGTGTTTACTTCAGCATCTAGTTGTGTGAAGACTGTGCTTTTTTTTTTGGGTCAAATTCCCATGGTTGGTTGTTAAAATTGCTTACATATGCTCATAAGTGGACCTTTTAATAAATCAGGCCCAGGTTCACCTAATCTGGCTTACCGTCACTTGATCATTTGCAAATGTGCCCTTTCTTTTTCGTGGCATTTAGATTGAAGCTGAAATATCACTCATGACAACCAGAATCAGTCATTTTTCAGCTGCAGTAATGAATATAATGGCGTGTGTCCAGTAGCACTATTGTCATTGACTAGTGCATGATTTCCAACCTGAAAAAAAATCTATATGCTTTAAAATATTTGTAACCGTATTGATACGTTTTATACATATATATAAGCAAAGCATTGATTTTGTGTCACAGGTGTGATGTTGCTTGTATTTGAAGCTATTCCTTCTGAAAGCAAAGCAGCTCGCAATAAGCCATTTTTTTTTTTTTTTTTTTTTATGCGTTAATATCCCATGTCACTACCATTGGTTCCAAAACAGAATAATTATGTATGATTATGACTTCATAAATATTCCAGGGGTCTTGTGGCAAAATGTATGAGTCACACATGAACTGCTCTTTAGCGCTGCTTTAGCATAGCTAAATACATTAAATGCGTTGGATATTTGTAATGCTTTATATGTACTTTTCTCACAAACGCAGACCTGATATTTTCACATAAAAGAACAGAGGATTTTGTTTTTCCACTGGTAATAAGAGGAGAAGAAAAGCTCACCACGCATAAAATTCTGTACTGCATGAATCTGGAAAACAATGGAAATGTAGGAGTGTTTTAATCGGATTTTCATCTGAAGGAGCCTAATGACATAAGTGGATGAAAAAAAACAACATATGTACTGTATGTAGGGGCACTGCTGCCATTCCCACCCAGTCTGTAATTCCCCTTTTGTTTTATTTTCTAGAATTGATTTTCTGTGCAACCATTACATTATTTTGGCACAGTGTGGGAGTTAAAATTATAATCCAATCATCGATTTTGGCTAGAAGCACAATGTGCTGGCTTTCAGGAAATGTATGTATGTTTTCCTGGTACTGCAGTCATGGCAGCTGACAAGATTGCATTCAGAGTATAATTAACGTTTTGTCAGGTTTCCCTAAGGTAACATACAGTATATATGTTAAGCTTGTGTACCATAGCAAAATATAAATTGGAACCACGTATCTATATTTCTTTGAAAAGTATATTTATGTGATTACCCTAACCACTTCAGCTCCGGAAGGTTTTACCCCCTAATGACCAGCACTGCGTTACTTTAACTGACAATTGCGCTGTCATGCAACGCTGTACCCAAACAAGATTAATGTCTCCCCCCCCCCCCCCCCCCCCACAAATAGAGATTTCTTTTGGTGATATTTGATCACCTCTGTGTTTTTTTTTTTTTTTTTTTTTGTGCTATAAACAAAAAATGACTGACAAATTTGAAAAAAAAAATACATTTTTTACTTTCTGCTATAAAACTAAAAAAAGAAAATCTGATTTCATCAGTTTAGGCCAATTTTTATTCTGCTACATATTTTTGGTTAAAAAATCACAATAAGCGTATATTTATTGGTTTGCGCAAAAGTTATCGCGACTACAAACTATAGGATAGATTTATGGTCTTTATTTTATTTATTTTTTCCCAGTAATGACGGCAACCAGCTTTTTTTTTGCAGGGTTGCAGCAGACAAATCTGGCACGTATAAAGCCATAGACTGAGTATAGCCGCAAATACAAAATATACATACCGTATATACTCGAGTATAGGCCGACCCGAATATAAGCCGAGGCCCCCAATTTACCCCCAAAAAAACTGGCAAACTTATTGACTCGTGTATAAGCCGAGGGTGAGACATGCCTGTCCATCCCTGTGTGTGTGTCCGTCCATCCCTGTGTGTGTGTCCGTCCATCCCTGTGTGTCCGTCCATCCCTGTGTGTCCGTCCATCCCTGTGTGTCCGTCCATCCATCCCTGTGTGTGTGTGTGTCCATCCATCCATCCATCCCTGTGTGTGTGTGTCTCCATCCATCCATCCATCCATCCCTGTGTGTGTGTGTCTCCATCCATCCATCCATCCATCCCTGTGTGTGTGTGTCTCCATCCATCCATCCATCCCTGTGTGTGTCTCCATCCATGTGTGTGTGTGTGTGTGTGTGTGTGTCCAGCCTACCTTTGTCCCGAGCCTCCGTCCCGTGCCTTGCCTCCTTGCCTCCGTCCCGTGCCGTGCCTTGCCTCCTTGCATCCGTCCCGTGTCGTGCCTTGCCTTGCCCCCGTCCCGTCCCGTCCCGTGCCGTGCCTTGCCTTGCCTCCGTCCCGTGCCCTCTTCGTCGGCGGCCATTGTAAAATTCAAAAGCTGCGCCGCCGCCTTCGCCTGTGATAGGCGGAACACTGAATTTCCCAGCAGCCTGTGTTCCGCCTATCACAGACGTCGTATCATCCTCATCCGTAGTACGAGGATGATACGATGTCCGTGATAGGCGGAACACAGGCTGCTGGGAAATTCAGTGTTCCGCCTATCACAGGCGGAGCCGGAGGCGCGGCTTTTGAATAGAATGGCCGCTGTCTGTCTGCTCGACACGCTGATCGAGCGGGCAGACAGCGATGACTCGAGTATAAGCCGAGGGGGGCACTTTCAGCCTCAAAAAAGAGGCTGAAAATCTCGGCTTATACTCGAGTATATACGGTAATACATATAACAGTACCATCATCCCAATTGATAATTGTCAAGAATTGGGAATTCTAAGGATGTCGGGGCAGTTGCTGATGCTGCTCCCTTGATATCCACACCCAAAAAGGTTTGTTAAGGGGACTATTAAGGTACTAAGTAAATCATAGAAGACTTTGTTATAAAAAAAATTACAAATAATTTAATAAGAGCAAAAACTTTTTTTTTTTTCCACCATGATAGTGGGATTGTCATTCCTTACGTCATTGGTGACGCAGAAGTATGGTTATTCCCATGCTTTATTATGTTATTACCTTGATTATACGGTGTTTATAATATTATTGTCATTATTATTTTTGTACTTTGTGAATAGTGTTGCTGTAAAGGAGATCCGCTCCCCCCCAAGGGGGAGGCTTGGGTCTTTCCTTGGATCCTTTGTTGTGTTCTCCTGTCTGGCAGATGTGCGCTCGCCCTGGTGGGTCCCTTATTTTGGGTCCTTCTTGCGCTGGATGCGCCTGGACCTTTTGGTCCATGGGCCCCTCCGGCACGCACATGCGCTGTACGCATATCCATTATTAAATTATTTGTAATTTTTTTATAACAAAGTCTTCTATGAATTATTTACTTAGTACCGTAATAGTCCCCTTAACAAACCTTTCTGGGTGTGGATATCAAGGGAGCAGCATCAGCAACTGCCCCGATATCCTTAGAAATCTGGCACGTAGTGACACTTTGGGGACCAGTGACACCAATACAGTGCTTAAAAAACTCACTGTATAAATGACACTGGCAGGGAAGGGGTTAACGGGCAATCAAAGGGTTAATGGTGTTCCCTGGGTGTGCTTTCTTACTGTGTGGGGGGTGGACTGACTTGAGGAAGACACACATTTGTGTTCCTGATTAGCATGACTCGCTGATCTCTATCCCCCTCACTGACGGAACAGTCTGCCTTGTTTACATAGGCAGAGCGCCGTTCTGTCTCTCCTGTGAATGATCGCCGGTGGTCATCGCACCCGCTAATTGGCTACCGCTGTGCCTAATCAAAGCGGGAGCGTGCATGATGCAGAGCCCAAAAAAAGCAATCACATACAGATACGTGATTTTGTGCTAAAGGGCCGCCCTGTTGCAGTATATGTATATGGGGTGGCCCTTAAGTGGTTAAAGGTTGACCGTCTAGAAATGATGATTGTGCCCTGAAAATGTACATTGTCTTGCATTTCCTGCTGAAAAAAAATAGCATTACTGTGCCTTGAGCCTCATATTTATTTGCAGTTTAAATCTGTACCTAAAGGCACTATTTCCATTAGGCCATTTTCACACTGGGGCGGTGGGTGCGTCGGCGGTAAAGCGGCACTTTACTTTCAGTTTCGCAGCACTATTTAGCCACTAGCGGGGAGCTTTTACCCCCACTAGTGACAAAGAAAGGGTTAAAACCACCTGAAAAGCGTTCCTGCAGCAGCGCTTTGCCGGCGGTATAGCCACTCTGCCCATTGATTTCAAAAGGCAGGAGTGGTGGAGGAGCAGTATACACACCACTCCAAAGATGCTGCTATCAGGACTTTTTTTTTAGCGTCCTTCCAGTGCACTGCTCCCTCTGGGCATTCACACTGGAGTGACAGGAGAAGCTTTTTCAGGGCACTTTGCAGGTGCTATTTTTAGCACTGTAGCGCCTGCAAAGCGCCCCGGTGGGAAAGGGGTCTTTGTTTCATGAGAGTTGAAGGGAGACTTTGTGATGTCACTACTGTGCTGCTTGTTTTTTTCTTCCTGGATGGGAAGCTGTACCTGTACTTCTGTATCATTCATTCTGTAGACCTATCCTGCTGCTTAATACTCACCAGCCATTTGCTCAACAGTCATCAGGGGAGCAGCTCTGACGAGAGGAAGCAAAGCAATGTCCTATATGATGACTGCCTCCACACATACACAACATGGTAGGCCAGTAATCGGAGTGGGGGAGAAACAGCTGCAGGGAGTCCATACCAGTTTGCTTCTACTCCTTTACTCTCAACAATTTTCAATCCCATGCACAGTCACAAAGGGGAAACAAAGAAAACAAAATCATTTTTGCTTGCACATGATTTAATGATGGGAAAGCTTCCACTCATTTACTAAACTCTGGAGTAAATCCCCTTGCAGAGTGCAACTACACAGTCTATCTGCCTAGTAAATCAACTCCACTATCTTACGTGTGGCAGACATTGGAGCCTAAAGATTTAGATTTATAATATGTATGAAGTGCTCCCATGCCCATGTGTTATCAGTAACCATGTGTACTGAGTATACAATAAATGGACCAGAGTAAATCTATTATTACCTCATAGTAACTTATTTGCTATTTCCAAATTGAAGGATTCTTTAAATGTGATTTTTAAAGGAGGGCTCAAGATGCCAACGTGCTAAAAAAAACAAAATGCATTTTCTGCAAAAGCTTGTTTACATGTGCGTCCTTTTTTTCTGCATTTTTAAAGCCTCATAAGGGCCATTCAACACCTGCCATGAATATTATAATGGAACCACAGGCACACAGGAGCGATAGCGGTTTGTTGAAAATTAAGCAGCGACTGTCATTTTCATGAGGCATGAACGCTTGTCTGCTGCCTCCATTGCTTTCAATGATGATGCTCTGTAGCCAAAGTTTAACAGCACCTGTAGCATATATAGCGTGTTATTGAAGCCTTTAGAAAGTGTTAGTTGGGTGAAGGGGGAGAGACAGTGGTTTCTATATCCCAAAATGGACTAGGAAATAATGGAGAACTAGGACAGAGCAGCTCCAGCCACTTGCTGTTTGTACAGAGCAGCCATTTGCTTCTGAAATGCAGGGAAACGCATCAAGCCAGCCAGCAATATAGCCAGTGCCAGCTAGGAGCAGAGGCATTGAGCATTATTGCTAGCGGCAAAGCTTTTTTGTTTCTTAAAGCTGAGCTGAACCAAGTTTCAGAGATCCAACTATACAAATCCATCTTGCAGAGAATTCACAAAAATGTCTGCTGTCACACCACAACCCAACCACATCTCAAAGCAGATAATTTTCTCTACATAATGTCCGCTTTAAGCACTTCCCACTATAAAAGCAACATTTTTCATTGGCATTCTTGAAGCCGTTTCAGCACTTCAAAAACACAACAGAAACACCTCATTAATGTTGTAGGTGTGTTAATGAGCCTTGCTTCATTAATCAACACACATGTGAATGAATTGTTGCCACCCTTGTTTTGTTCAATCCTTATTTTGTTGTATTACTGTTCCATTCCCTGTTTCATTGATTTGACATTAACTTCCAGTGCAAATCATTTTCTGTTGGGCCTGTATTACCAAGAAGTTGGCTTTGCACTATGATCCTACTGGTGCAATTAGCTTTACTGCTCCAGTAAATACATGCTTCTGTATACCCAAAGAATCATTTCCTTTGCTGCTTTTTAGATTAACCACTTTCAGACCGGACCATTTTGCTGGTAAATGACCAGGGGTCTTTTTACACTTTGGCACTGCGCTGCTTTAACTGGTAATTGCGCGGTCATGCAATGTTGTACCCAAACAAAATTTGCGTCCTTTTCTTCCCACAAATAGAGCTTTCTTTTAAAGGTATTTGACTGACTCTGCGAATTTTATTTTTTGCGATATAAACGTAAAAAGACCACAAATTTGGAAAAAAAATATTTTCTACTTTTTGTTGTTAGAAAAATCCAATAAACTCAATTTTAGTCATACATTTAGGCCAAAATATATTCAGCCACATGTCTTTGGTAAAAAAAAAGTCAATAACTGTATATTTATTGGTTTGCGCAAAAGTTGTCACATCTACAAACTAAGGTACGTTTTCTGGAATTTACGCAGCTTTTAGTTTACGACTGCCTATCTCATTTCTTGAGGTGCTAAAATGGCAGGGCAGTACAAAACCCCCCCAAATGACCCCATTTTGGAAAGTAGACCCCCTAAGGAAATTGATAAGTGGCATGTTGAGCCCATTGAATATTTTATTTTTTTGCCTCAAGCGATTGAATAATGACAAAAAAAATATATATTTTTTTTTTTTACACAAAGTTGTCACTAAATGATATATTGCTTACACATGCTATGGGCATATGTGAAATGACACCCCAAAATAAATTCTGCTGCTTCTCCTGAGTACGGGGATACCACATATGTGGGACTTTTTGGGAGCCTAGCCGCGTACGGGGCCCCGAAAGCCAAGAACCGCCTTCAGGCTTTCTAAGGGCGTACATTTTTGATTTCACTTCTCACTACCTATTACAGTTTTGAAGGCCATAAAATGCCAAGATGGCACAAAACCCCCACAAATGACCCCATTTTAGAAAGTAGACACCCCAAGCTATTTGCTGAGAGGCATGTTGAGTCCATGGAATATTTTATATTTTGCCACAAGTTGCGGGAAAATTACAAACTTTTTTTTTTTTTTTTTTTCACAAAGTTGTCACTAAATGATATATTGCTCACGCATGCCATGGGCATATGTGAAATGACACCCCAAAATAAATTCTGCTGCTTCTCCTGAGTACGGGGATACCACATATGTGGGACTTTTTGGGAGCCTAGCCGCGTACGGGGCCCCGAAAACCAAGCACCGCCTTCAGGCTTTCTAAGGGCGTTACAGTTTTGAAGGCCATAAAATGCCAAGATGGCACAAACCCCCCCAAATGACCCCATTTTGGAAAGTAGACACCCCTAAATTTAGGGGTACACTAGTGAGACTAGGTAATAAATGGCGGGTGCCCTGAAACTATAAAAAAAATAACTAACCAACCAGCGTCACCTGTAACAGTTATATGGTGATCACTGGTGAAAGGGTTAACTAGGGGGCAATCAGGGGGCTTTATGCGGTAGTATATGGGGGTCCCTGGCGCTATAAAAAGCTGCGGCGAACCCAAATACCTACCTGCCTAACTAGCGTCACCTGTGACACTAATACAGCGATCAGAAAAACGATCGCTTATTAGGCTGGGTTCACACTGGAGCGATGCGGGAACGCCACGAATCCGCGGCGGGTTCCCGCATCGCATGCCTCCCGGCGGCAGTTCACACTGCCCTATGCGAACTGCTGGGAGTGTCAGTGAAATGTTAATGACACCCCCAGATCAGTTCGCATATCGCAGTGCGATCTGCAAACTCGGATCGCATGGTGTGAACACCCATGCGATCCGATTCTGCTGCGGACCAAAAAAGGGTCCCGTGCGAGTTTGCGGCGGGCGCGGCGGGTGCAACGCGAATTCAGCCATACTATCTGTATGGCTGAACTCGAATCGCACAGAGATCGGATGTGATTTGCACTGCAGTGTGGTGCGAATCACATCCATTCTCATAAACCGCTGCAATGTGAACCCAGCCTTAGTGACACTGGCGACGGGGGGTGATCACGGGGTTAAACCTTTATTGGGGGGGTTAGGGGGTACCTTAGAACTAAAGGGGCTAACCCTAACTGCCCTAACAGTTATTACAGTCACAAATGACACCCGCCGGGTGATCAGGGGGTTAAACCTTTATTATTAGGTAATAAATGGCGGGTGCCCTGAAACTATAAAAAAATAACTAACCAACCAGCGTCACCTGTAACAGTTATATGGTGATCACTGGTGAAAGGGTTAACTAGGGGGCAATCAGGGGGCAATCAGGGGGCTTTATGCGGTAGTATATGGGGGTCCCTGGCGCTATAAAAAGTTGCGGCGAACCTAAATACCTACCTGCCTAACTAGCGTCACCTGTGACACTAATACAGCGATCAGAAAAACGATCGCTTATTAGGCTGGGTTCACACTGGAGCGATGCGGGAACGCCACGAATCCACGGCGGGTTCCCGCATCGCATGCCTCCCGGCGGCAGTTCACACTGCCCTATGCGAACTGCTGGGAGTGTCAGTGAAATGTTAATGACACCCCCAGATCAGTTCGCATATCGCAGTGCGATCTGCAAACTCGGATCGCATGGTGTGAACACCCATGCGATCCGATTCTGCTGCGGACCAAAAAAAGGGTCCCGTGCGAATTTGCGGCGAATGGCTGAACTCGAATCGCACAGAGATCCACCCGCGGGAAGGCAGGGACTTATATATACGCCCATATGCCTGCCCGTGCCATTCTGCCGACGTATATCGTCGTGCGGCGGTCGGCAAGTGGTTAAAAAATATAAATCTTGTTGTGCATTAATAGTTAAAATTTGGAGTAAAAATAAGTGCAGCCGTTTGCAAAAAGTTAGTTGTTTGGGAAATGTGTATTAAGGCAAAGAGACAGGCAAGGCAGAATATTTCTGCAAGCTGATGTCTTTGACTAAATGCCACAGGACAGTTATGAATGTCTGTTGACAACCACAGTTTGAGCATACTTGTCATTAATGGCTAGAGCAGCTGATATGGCCCTTTTTGACAAATAAGCTTCAGGGATTTAACAGTGGAGCAAAACACATAATGATCTTTCCTTACCCAGCAGAAGTCAGATCTTTAAGGCTATATACAGTAGCAGCAGGTTACTATATATATATATATATATATATATATATATATATATATATATATATATATATATATATATATATATATATATATATATATATATATATATATATATATATATATATATGTGTGTATGTGTGTGTGTGTGTGTGTGTATGTATCTATCTATATATCTATTAACCCTTTCATGACTAAGCCTATTTTTGGAATTTGGTGTTTACAAGTTAAAATCCATATTTTTGCTAGAAAATTACTTGGAACCCCCAAACATTATATATATTTTTTTAGCAGAGACTCTAGAGAATAAAACGGCGATTGTTGCAATATTTTGTCACACGGTATTTGCGCAGCGGTGTTTTAAACGCAACTTTTTGGGAAAAGGGACACTTTCATGAATAAAAAAAAAAACAGTAAAATTAGCCCAATTTTTTTGCGTAATGTGAAAGATAATGTTACGCCGAGTAAATAGATACCAAACATGTCACACTTTATAATTGCGCGCACTTGTAGATTGACGACAAAGTACGGTACCTAAAAATCTCAATAGGCAACGCTTTAATTATTTTTTACAGTTACCAGGTTAGCGTTACAGAGGAGGTCTAGTGCTAGAATTATTGCTCTTGCTCTGACGATCGCGGCGATACCTCACGTGTGATTTGAACACCGTTTACATACGCGGGCGCGACTTCCGTATGCGTTTTCTTTGCTTCGCGAGCACGCGGGGACGGCAGGCGCTTTAAAAATGTATTTTTTATTTTTTTATTTATTTTAAAATGACTAAATTGTTTTAAAAATAAATAAAAAATTGATCACTTTTATTGCTGTCACAAGGAATGTAAACATCCCTTGTGACAGTAATAGGTGGTGACAGGTCCTCTTTATGGAGGGATCGGGGGTCTAAAAGACCCCCCACCCCTCCTTTACACTTCAATGTATTCAGATCGCCGAAAACGGCAATTCTGAATACCGGATATTTTTTTTAAACTGGCGCCATTGGCAGCCGAGTAAACGGGAAGTGACGTCATGGCGTCGCTTCCGTGTTTACGATGAGGATTCGTTCCAGTTCCTCCCCAGCAGCCGGAGGCGTCAGATCACGAATCGGTGCTCCCGATCGAGCGGGAGCACCAGTAACAGCGGCGGGAATTGGGGGACGTCCCCTCCCGCTCCTCCGGCATAACAGCCGAGCGGCTTTTAGCCGCATCAGTTGTTATGCCTGGATAGCCAATCGCCTGCTGCAAAAAACGGTACCGCGATGAAGCCTGCAGGTGCGGGCATCATCCCGGTATAACCCCCGGAAGCTGAGTACGCAGATCTGCGTACGCTCAGCGGGAAAGGGTTAACAAAGGAACTGTCACACTGCTACTAGTTTATTATCTAATAAAGTACCTACACCTTGACCATAGACCTGGATTTCATTACTTTAGTAAATCGTGCAGAAGTAATAACCATCTGCCGACTGCTCACAGTAAATATCCTGCGAGCGGGCGGCAGGAACAGGCATCATCACGTACATGTACGCGACGTCCTCCTTCTGGCGTACATGCTGTCATTGACTACAGTACACCTTTGTCAGCAGGTTTCGACCAATGATTTTGGCCATGAACTTGCTGATGAGCTGTACCCAATCACAGCAAGGTCCTGTGTCTTGTTTGTAAACCTAAACACAAGATCTTGTTGGTTCTTCTCTTACTGAAATTTTTTCGGCTGAGGAAGAAAAGGCAAGAACACTGTGGGTTTAAGCAGCACACTTGCACAGACTTGTTAGCCACATTTAATCCTTTGATCGCCCTCCAGTTAACCCTTTGATTGCCCTGTCACCCAGCCAGTTGCATTAGTACAGTGTCGGTGTACTATATCATCATTGGTCTCTGTATTGGTATGACCAGTGAGAGCATCAGCGTCAAATGGCATCCCTTCCAGCCAGCGCCGGTTAGCGATATGTGGGCCGTCAAACTATCGCAGTCAACGCTAGTCGCTGATCACTGCCATTGCTAGTATAGTGTCTGTATAGATCAGTATCTTGATCGCAAGCAGAACTATACTAGTGTCCCCAAAAACAGAGTTGGCAGGATCAGCCCCAATCACTGCCAGCATCTGGATTTAGTCCCCCCACCCCACCCCCCAAAAAGTTTAGCGTCAGTATAATTTTACTGATCACTGCTTCCTCTGATACATTGTCCACAAAAACGTAGTGTTAGCAAGGTCAGTCCTAATTTCTGCTAGCACTAATTTTTATTTCTAGCGCAAAAGGAATCCCTGATTGCTAACCAGGAGCTCTTTTTCCCATAATGACCACTAAGTACCTGTAATTGTAGTGCCTAAAATGTCCTAGAAATGGAACACTAGTAAGCAGGCCTACAGGATTCTGAGTGTGTCAGATGAGAGCAAAGATGAAGCCTCGCTGGAAGAATATGGCTCAGAATATGAACCTATAGAAAGCAGCTGAACCCTGACAGCTAGCCCAGACGATGGCATGTCATTTGGGGGGGGGGGGAGGGGGTTGTGGAAACCCTCTTTTTACATATGATTATATCATTGAGTAAAAAGCTGTAAAAAACAGCACATACTCGATCACCAGCCAGCTGCAGCAATCTGCTCTCTTTTCCTCACTGACAACTTCTGTGTGAGGAGAGCCGATTGCCAAGCAGCCGGCTCTGTGTTTACATCATCATGTGATCAGGAGGGCCAATCACAGAGCTCTGTCCGGGTGACACAAGGACAACGGGATCGCGCTGCTGAGCAGGCATGCGTGATCCCCCCCCCCCATCTGAAGGATGTTCCTGAACGTCCACTTAGGAGAGAACTCCCACCTGGCCATATATATGTACATTGTCCGAGTGGGAAGTGGTTAAAGAAGAGTACCTGCAGCCAATTTATGTGCAGCCAAAACTCTTCAGAAAAGCCGTCCCTGGACGCTGGTAGAGTGAGAAAATGATTTTATGTTTCTGATTAATTACTTTGTTTTTCTGCACCAATGTGTACTTATACTATAATTTATAAATGTAATTGGTAAGTTACTGGTATTTGTTCATAGCACATTGATAGGGTGCATCTTAATTTTTATGGTTCATTGTACAATGTGGCTGCATGCATTGGGTCTAGATGACTGGTGCTTTTTGAGGGATTTGCAAATGTACTCAGGATCGTTCCTTGGAATTGCAAATGGAACATTACATATTTCCTACTGACAGCAATACTGGCTTTCATTCACTCTGTTTACGTCACCTGAGTGCAAATTATGCAAATCACATGACTTTATGCACTCACAGCTCCCAGAAATATTTGAGCACAGTTACTTGCATTGGTCTGTATTGAAATTTACCATTCTGTGTTTAACAGCAACAACGTACTGTCTACCGTTTAACCCTAGTGAAGGCATGGAATGTGGATGAGCTAAAAGCATATGCAGATCTGGTCACCATCGGCAAACCTGACTTTATTGAGGTCAAGGTAAGTTATTTTGTTCACTCACACTTTCACTGTATGCATTCAACTCGTGTATATATAAAATAAAAATTGATGCAAAATTGTGCAAACACTTAGTAAATACTAACACCCCTTTATTTGTAATAAAAATTGGGTCTGCTTGGTGATTACCGTATATACTCGAGTATAGGCCGACCCGAATATAAGCCGAGGCCCCCAATTTACCCCCAAAAAAACTGGCAAACTTATTGACTCGTGTATAAGCCGAGGGTGAGACATGCCTGTCCATCCCTGTGTGTGTGTCCGTCCATCCCTGTGTGTCCGTCCATCCCTGTGTGTCCGTCCATCCCTGTGTGTCCGTCCATCCATCCCTGTGTGTGTGTGTGTCCATCCATCCATCCATCCCTGTGTGTGTGTGTCTCCATCCATCCATCCATCCATCCATCCATCCCTGTGTGTGTGTGTCTCCATCCATCCATCCATCCCTGTGTGTGTGTGTGTCTCCATCCATCCATCCATCCATCCCTGTGTGTGTCTCCATCCATCCATCCCTGTGTGTGTCTCCATCCGTGTGTGTGTGTGTGTGTGTGTGTGTGTGTGTGTGTGTGTGTGTGTGTGTGTGTGTCCAGCCTACCTTTGTCCCGAGCCTCCGTCCCGTGCCTTGCCTCCGTCCCGTGCCGTGACTTGCCTCCTTGCATCCGTCCCGTGTCGTGCCGTGCCTTGCCGCCGCCGTCCCGTCCCGTCCCGTGCCGTGCCTTCCCTTGCCTCCGTCCCGTGCCCTCTTCGTCGGCGGCCATTGTAAAGTTCAAAAGCTGCGCCGCCGCCTTCGCCTGTGATAGGCGGAACACTGAATTTCCCAGCAGCCTGTGTTCCGCCTATCACAGACGTCGTATCATCCTCGTCCGTAGTACGAGGATGATACGATGTCCGTGATAGGCGGAACACAGGCTGCTGGGAAATTCAGTGTTCCGCCTATCACAGGCGAAGGCGGAGCCGGAGGCGCGGCTTTTGAATAGAATGGCCGCTGTCTGTCTGCTCGACACGCTGATCGAGCGGGCAGACAGCGATGACTCGAGTATAAGCCGAGGGGGGCACTTTCAGCCTCAAAAAAGAGGCTGAAAATCTCGGCTTATACTCGAGTATATACGGTATGTAAATTTGATATTTAACCAGTTCCTGCCAGCTGTAAGTATATACAGTGTTTTCTGGTATAGAACGCCTGAAATTCTACATAAATATGACCCCACGGCCCCTGCGGTCTGTTGGAGATGCCGAGGAGATACAGGTTCTCATTTTCATATTTTCTGGGAATGCCCATTGATTAGCCCATTCTGGCTGACAATACAGTCTTTCATCCAAGACTTGTTTGAGATTTCCCTCCCACTAGATCCTCTGTACTTCCTATTTGGTTTACCGATTCCTGGACTTTCTAAACATGCTCAGAAGCTCGCCACCTTCATTTTACTAGCGGCTAAAAGAGCCATCCCTACACGGTGGTTATCTCATATTCCACCCGATCTCATCCAGGTTTTGCAGAACTTGGAACATATCAGCCGTATGGAAAAGCTTACACCCATAGTCCACGATACTATGCCCCAGTTCTCTAAGATTTGGGATCTGTGGAACCGCTCCAAACTGAATACTGCTGCGTAATTCAGATTACTACTCCACGCCCTCTTACGATGAGTTTAAATGCTCAAATTAATCGACCAAACCATGTCATATAATTCTGAAAGGAAGAAATTCCCACGCCCCCGGCTCACTGAGACTTTGTTATTTGAAAGTGGCATTTACGGATCTGTACTGCAAATAACTGATAATCTTTTGAAGACATAATAAATATGCTGAACTATTATGCCCCACCCTCCTTCTTCCCCCCCCCCCCTTTCTATCTTTTCTTTTTTTTTTTTTTTTCTTTCTCTCTTCTCCCTTCCACCCTTCTCCCCCCCCTTCCCTTGTTTTTGATTTGTCTCATATGTCAAACTTACTGTTTCTATGTACACTTGTACAAGTGTAAGATACTGTATTCTTGTTATCTTTCTATTTTCAATAAAAAAAAATACAATTAAAAAAAAAAAAAAGTATATACAGTGTCTTGCAAAAGTATTCACCCCCTTGGCTTTTTACTTTGTTACATTACAGCCTTTGGTTCAATGTTTTTTTAATCTGAATTATATATGATGAATCAGAGCACAATAGTCTCCAAGTTGGTGAAGTAAAATTGAAAGATATATACAGTACATAAAACCATTTTTCAGAAATAAAAAACTGATAATTGGCATGTGCATATGTGGTCACCCCCTTTATTACGAAGCCCATAAAAAGCTCTGGTGCAACCAATTAGCTTCAGAAGTCACGTAATTAGTGAAATGATGTCTACCTGTGTGCAATCGAAGTGTCACGTGATCTGTCATTACATATACACACCTTTTTAAAAGGCCCCAGGGGCTGCAACACCTAAGCAAGAGGCACCACTAACCAAACACTGCCATGAAGACCAAGGAACTCTCCAAGTTAGGGACAATGTTGAGAAGTAAAAGTCAGGGTTAGGTTATAAAAAAAATATTCAAATCTTGATGATCTCTAGGAGCACCATCAAATCTATCATAACCAAATGGAAAGAACATGGCACAACGGCAAACTTGCAAAGAGACAGCTGCACAGCAAAATGGGCAAGGAGGGAATTAGAGAGGCAGCACAGAGACTTGAGGTAACCCTGGAGGAGCTGCAGAGTTCCACAGCAGAGGCTGGAGTATCTGTACATAGGATGAGATTAAGCCGTATGGCTCCATAGAGTTGAGCTTTATGACAGAGTGGCCAGAAGAAACCCATTACTTTCAGCAAAAAGCAAAATGGCACATTTTGAGTTTGCGAAAAGGCATGTGGGAGACTCCCAAAATGTATGGATGAAGGTGCTCTGGTCTGATGAGACTAAAATTTAACTTTTTGGCCCACAAAGAAAACGCTATGTCTGGCACAAACCCAACACATCACATCACCCAAAGAACACCATCCACAGTGAAACGCGGTGGTGGCAGCATCATGCTGTGGGGATGTTTTTCAGCAGTCGGGCCTGGGAAACTGGTCAGGGTTGAGGGAAAGATGGACGGTGTTAAATACAGGGATATTCTTGAGAAACACCTGTCCTACTCTGTGTGTGTGATTTGAGGCTAGGATGGAAGTTGACCTTCCAGCAGGACAATGACCCCAAACACACTGCTAAAGCAACAATTGAGTGGTTTAAGGGGAAACATGTAAATGTGTTGGAATGGCCTAGTCAATGCCCATAAGTATTGACTTTCGGGGGGGGGGGTGTGACTAGTTATGCACGTTTGCTTTTTCTGTTATTTTGTCCTATTGTTTGCTTCACAATAAAAAAAAATCTTCAAAGTTGTGGGCATGTTCTGTAAATTAAATTATGCAAATCCTCAAACAATCCATGTTAATTCCAGGTTGTGAGGCAGCAAAACACGAAAAATGCCAAGGAGGGTGAATACTTTTGCAAGGCACGGAATGTGGTGGCAAGATGTTCTTAACGCCATCCCAATGCACATGTGTCCATGGGAAACAACTCTTCTGTACTAAGAGTGCACTCACTTCCCGCTCCTAGCACCATGACAGAGGTTGTAAAAAACCACTCCTATTCATTTACAATCAGAAACATACAATCATGTGACCAGTCTGGCAGCCATTCATGGATGTCATATGATGGGGAAGCCTGCATTTCATTACACACCTTCAGCTACAGGGCTGGAGTAAGTATCAAAGGACTACAATGTCTGTCACCACGCTTATGCTTCATTGAGAACTGCAGTCCCTCTGTCTTTGTAGCAGGTGGGACTTGTATTTTTTTTCATTTACAACTCTGTGCTAATAAGACATGGCTGTGAGGGTGCACCCACATGCACAGTCCCTTCAAAATTGACAGGAGCCTAAATATGAGTGTAACTTGAAACATGGTCAAAGGTGGAACTTGCGTTTTTAAATATTTTAAATGTTTGGTAAATAAGTGCGCCTTTATTAGGATTTAGAAAAATAAATTGCATCACATTTTGAAAACCATTCATTCAGAAATTAACTCCTTCATGCCTAAGCCTTTGACATTTGTTGCTTACAAGTTACAAATCGTATATTTTGCTAGAGAATTAGTTGAAACCCCCAAACTGTGTGTGTGTGTGTGTGTAGGTATGTATGTATTTGTATATATATATATATTATAATATTTTAGGGCTGCAACTAACTATTATTTCCATAATTGATTAGTTGGCCGATTGTTTTGATCGGTTAATAACCTTTAAAAAAAAAAAAAAAAGTGGCTCAAATTGACGTTCATTTTCAACCACAGTGACGGAAACATTTGGAAATAATAGAAAACTTCTCGGTCAAAGGAATTTTCAGACAGAGTATGTGGTTTTTGTTCAGAAATGAAGTGAAAATTTGAAAACAACATTCTTTCATTCAGTAAATGTACAACGATTTTTCATCTGAAAATTCTCACCTGAAAATTGATCCGTGTGGCCAGCAAAAGGCTCAGAACACACCTATGCAGTTTTTGCTTTTGATCTGTTTCTGCAGTGCTTTTTGCTGTGTGTTTTGATTTTTGTGCATGTTTACTACAATTTGCGTTTTTTGCATTTATTTTTTGGGCAGATTAAAAAACACAAATTGCTGCAAAAATGCCTTACATTCTTTTCTGCAGCTTCTCCATTGAAGTATATTGAACCAAAAAAGCACCGCTTTGTGTTAAAAGTTCCTGAACCTTTCCAAATATGCAGCGGCTGAACAAAGCACAGATGTGAACGTGTCCCATAAGAAACCATGTAAATGAACTGTAGTGCGTTTCTGCAAAAAGCACCAATAAACATATAGATGTGAACCAGGCCTAAGACGTTTAGTAACATAATGAGGTTAAGAAGACTGGGGTTGGCCCTTTATAGTACAAAAAAGCAAATGATCACTACTGGAAGGGGTTAATTTTTTTACTGTAGAACAGTGAAAGTAATATTTACAGTGGTGGTTATATTTTTGTACTATAGTGGGCTCATTTTAGTTTTTTGTTTTTTTTAACCCCATTATGTTACTGGCCGATTAATTATAAAAATAGCAATCGATTAATTTTCGTTGTCGATTAATCGATTAGTTGTTTCGGTGTATATATATTTATATTATAACTTTACATTTTTTTTTAGCAGAGACCCTAGAGAATAAAATTACGATTATTGCAATATTTTATGTCGCACTGTATTTGCACAGCGGTCATTCAAATGCAATTCTTTCAGAAGAAATACACTTCATGATTCAAAGAAGCACAATAAAGTATCCCAATTTTTTTGTGCAATATGAAAGATAATGTTATGCCAAGTAAATGTCATGCTTTAAAATTGCGCGCACTCATGCAATGGCGACAAACGACAGTACTTAAAAATCTCCATTGGCGACTCTTTTAAAAAGGTCTACAGGTTACCAGTTTAGAGTTAGAGGAGGTATTGTGGTAAAATTATTGCTCTCGCTCTAACGATCATGATGATACCTCGTGTGGTTTGAACATTGTTTACATTTGCAGGCGTGACTTGCGTATGCGCTTTCTTCTGCACACGAGCACGGAGGGATAGGGGGCTTTACATTTTTTTTTTTTTTGTTTTTTTTTTTTTTTTTTTTAAACATGGTCCCTTTTTTTTTTTCTGACCACTTTTTATTGCTGTCCCCAAAATTCTCCTTTGCACTTAAGCATTCAAAACGGCAAGTTTGGCAGTTTTGAATGCTATAATGTTTTGTTTTAATTTGGCCCCTTTAAGTCTACTGTAAACCGAAAGTGATGTCATGATATCGCTTCCAGGTTACTAGATTCGAGACCCAATCGAAGCCGATTCCGGCTTCATTCATGTCTCTGGCCAGCTGGTGGACGTGCCGACTGGTGGGACGGGAGAGCCCGGGCAAGCCGCGACAGGGAAGTCCTCTCCCGCAGCTTGGGATAACAGCCAATCGGCTTATTGGCTGAAGAAAGCAGACCGTCTGCTCTAAAAACGGTACCAGGGTTGTGTGCAGCTCCATGCATCACCCTGGTGCAACCCCTTCAAGCCGAAGCCGCATATTTGCGTTACATCTGCGTTAAAGCTTGTAAATCCTAGGGATTTATTTTATTTCTCACAACTGTGTGTACCATTGCTCAAGACTGTGCCCAGGCTATTGCTGTAGTCACCATACCCATACGATTTTGATAACAAATAAACCTACTGCTTCTGCCACTTTAAATTAATGCTGTGGGTATAGAGAGAAAGTCAGTAGTTTCTAAGGGACACCATCAACCTGGTTTAGTGTGGTTGTAACTTTAATCACTTGCCGACTAGCTGCCGCAGTTTTACTGCGGCAGAATAGCACGGCTGGGTGAGATGGTGTTATGTAACGTTGCTTCGCCCTGTTGCCACTAGGGGCTCCCGCGATCACTTGTAACACACGAGAACCAGGATCTATGTGTGTGTTAAAACAGTTTCCAGTTCTCTGAAGGGAGAAGAGACTGATCATCTGATCATCATACAAAGTATGAACAGCGATCTGTCATCTCCCCTAGACAGTCCTCTCCCCCCCTCATTTAGAACAAAGAGGGAGCACAGTTAACCCCTTGATCGCCCCCTAGTGTTAACCCCTTCCCTGCCAGTGACATTTTTACAATAATCAGTGCATTTTTATAGCACAAATCGCTGTATAAATGCCAATGTCACAGTCCAGATAAAAAAATCGCAGATCACCGATTACTAGTAGAAAAAAATAATAATAATAAATGCTATAAATCTATCCCTTGTTTTTTAGACACTATAACATTTGTGCAAACCAATATATGCTTATTTTTGAAGCAGGACAGCTGCCGCAATCAATGATGGAGGCCACAGTGGTGGTCCTAGCAAAAGAAGGGAAAAACCAATTGGAGACCGCATCATATAGACCTATATCGTTATTGTGTTCAGATGTTAAAATTTTGGCAAAAGTACTTGCAACAAGGGTAAAAAACATAATACCAAAACTAATACATCAGGACCAAACTGGGTTTATCCCAGGGCGGTCCACAAATATGAATGTGAGACGCACCTATTTAAACATTCAGATTCCTTCAGAAAACAAAGGGAATAGAGCAGTTATGTCCTTGGATGCAAAAAAAGCCTTCGATAGTGTGGAGTGGCATTATTTGAGGAGGGTGTTGGCGGAATTTCAATTTGGTCCGAGATTTATGCAATGGATAAGAGTACTGTATACAGGCCCTAGGGCGAAAGTGAGAATAAATGGGGAATGTTCAGAGGGGTTCCATTTGGAGAGGGGGACAAGACAGGGGTGACCTATGTCGCCCCTGCTTTTCGCCCTCTCGATGGAGCCTCTGGCTATAGCCTTGAGAGAGGCGAAGGATATCCGGGGGTTTAAAAGAGGGAACGAAGAGGAAAAGGTTGCCTTGTATGCAGACGATGTATTGCTGTTATTAGGGGACACGGGGCCCTCACTGGTGGCGGCAATGACCCTGATAAAAGAATTCGGGTATTTCTCTGGACTTGAAATTAACTGGGAAAAATCTGCCCTCCTACCAGTGGACCCCCTCGATACCCCACTGCCAGTACAGGTATCCCAAATAGAAACAGTTAAACAAATGAAGTACTTGGGAGTGAATATGACGGCAGACCCAAGGCAGTATATAGCAGGGAATTTAGTTCCACTTATGTCAAAATTAAAACGTAAAATTAGAATATGGAAGAACCTTCCCTTGTCAGTAGCCGGTAGGTGCAACTTAATTAAGATGGTGTGGATGCCTCAAATATTATATGTTATACAAAACTCACCGGTTTGGATTCCAAAATATTGGTTTAAAAAAATGGAAAGTTTGTTTAGAGAGGTGATATGGAAAAACAGTGTGGCAAGAATTAGCTTACAAGTACTACAGAGACCAAGGGAAATGGGTGGGATGGCACTACCTAATATGAGATACTACTTTCTGGCTGCCCAATTACAGTATATGAGGGTAGGTAACCTGGTGGCAGTGACAGGAAGGGGGGGTGGACCCCTGGGGAGGGATACTCCACATAATACGGTCGCGGAAGCCGTGGAAGCCGACTCATTTAGGACCAGCTGCCCCACAGTCCAACTGATGGTAAAGTGTTGGGAGGAGGTAAAAGTAATATTGGGGTACAGAGGATATACAGAATTCTCACCAATATGGGAAAATAAAAACTTAGAGGAAATTAAGAAAATGGAGAGATTAGTAGAATGGGATCGGAGGGGCATACACTTCTTAGTACAACTATATAAGGACGGGAGACTGAAAACATTTCAGGAACTAAGGGATGAATATGGGTTACCGGCTTATTACCTCCTTAATTATATACAAATTAAACATGCGTTAGAGGCACAATTTAGAAACAGGAAGTTGGAATGGAGTAAGATGCCTGCACTCAGGAGAATCATAAGCTATAATATATCGAAAGGAGGTATTTCTGAGATCTATAGGTATCTAAAGGGAACAGAACAAGAAGGGGTAATAGAGGAGAAAAAAAAGGCAAAATGGGAAAGAGAGGTGGGCCCAATATCGGTAGAACAGTGGGAAAAGGTTCTGGCACTGGGGGCGAAAGTTTCCTTATCTCCATCAAATAGTATATCTCAAATGTATTTAATCCATAGGGTATATTACACTCCTCTTAAATTGTTTAGATTTGGAAGTAGACAGGATGCAGAATGCCAAAGGTGTGGGGACCGAAGAGGAGATTTAATACATATGATTTGGCGATGCCCAAGATTATATAGATATTGGGTAGGAATAATAGGGAAAATTAATAAGGTGTTTGGGTTATCATTGGAAGTAGAAGCTAAAATCTGTATAATGGGATTGATAGAAGAAGAGGAGGTATGAAGGGATATCCACACAGCGGTCATTAGATGCCTTTTTTCAGGGGAGGAAATTAATTGCGTTCAAATGGCAGAGGAGGGAAGCGCCTACAGTAAAGGAATGGATGGAAAGGGTGAAAGATAACATAAAAAAGGAGGAATACATATATAGGAAAAGAGGTAATTATGGGAAGTTTGTTAAAATATGGGGAAAGTGGGGTGAGTAATGTGAAAGGGTGAGTAAGTTGCAAGAGTGATGGATGAAGGAGGGAATGAATGTAAGGTGGGGAGGGGGATGAGAGAAGGGAATGTGTAATTTGTTTAAGTTTGATGTTATTTAAAATTTTCTTTTGTATAACTTGTGAATGGAATATTATTGGCGGAGGGAATGGGAGGGGGTTGATAGGGGGAGGGAGGATGGGAGGGGGGGATATGGGAAATTTGTCTGTAAGGGGAATTATTGTATGTGATTACTTTGTGGCAATATTTGTAAATCTGAATATAAAGCAAATAAAATAAAAAAGTTTAAAGATTAAAATAAAAAAAAAAAAATATATGCTTATTTTGCGATTTTTATTACCAAGAATATGTAGAATACGTATCGGCCTAAACTAAGAAAAAATTTGGTTTTGTTTTTTTTAAATGGGATATTATAGCAAAAAGTACAAAATATTGTTGTTGGTTTTTTTTTCTTTGGTTTTTTTTTTTTATAATAGTCACTCTTTTTTTGTTTATAGCACAAAAAATAAAAACCACAGAGATGATCACATACCACCAAAAGAAAGCTCCATTTGTGGGGAAAAAAGGACATCAATTTTGTTTGAGTGCAGTGCCGCACGACTGTGCACTTGTCAGTTAAAGCGACGCAGTGCCGAATCGCAAAAAATGGCCTGGTCGTTCAGCAGCCAAATTTTCCGGGGCTGAAGTGGTTAAAAATGACAGTTAAAAATTGCAGGTCCTAGATTTTATGCTTTATAAAATCTCCATAACGTTTTAGTATAAATGATACTTTGATTTTGTACATCTGTACGTCAAAAACAAAGCTGCTCTGCTTATAGTTTAGGTCATTATACTTGAAGAAAGTTAATGTTATGTTAATCCCATAGCAAAGACTGTGAAGCATAAATGGACAAACTACTGATTTTTTTTTTTTTTTTTCACTCTGCCAAATGCATTAGGAAGTCTATTGCAGACTATTGAATAAAACATGGATAACCTAATGCTTTTTTCTTTTCCATGGACAGGGCTGTCAGAGGAATTTTAAAAAAGAAACAAAGAAATCCACCTTGCCAGTGTTTATACAGAATTCCCTTACCTTGTACTAGTACAGCTTAAAAATACTTATTCTGGATTATGCAGTCCTCATTAATGTTACCAATCCAGTGTATTCTATTCACATAGCAACACTGTGCCAAGATGGCAAAGCGAATTTCAAATCTATTTAACTGTGAACTTTGCTGACTGAATGCCACCACTTGTGGAACCGAACAGCTTGGAGATTAGCTTTGCAGGATTCAAGCACAGCATTCTATACTGATTCAAGCCTATATGCTGTAAAAGAGGTGTGAGCAAGCAAATTTATACAATTATAATAACATTTGTCATGCGCATAGCTAGTTTACTGCTCAAACTATAGCTCCTTAATTTTTACACTTTTTGACTTCATTTTGTGAAGTTATTCACTTTGTAAAAGTAATATTTTAAAAGCAGCTGAAATAAAAACAATATTCATACAAAGTGAAGCCAATCTTCAAATGGGTACAGTTTTTTTTTTTTTTTTACAAATATTAATCTAGTTTTGAACACTTAAGCCTGGTACACACTAGCAGTTTTTCTTTTGTTCAACCCAGTGGGCTGAAAGGAAAAAAACCCCCAAAGAGCTTGGGAGAAGTTGCTATACTAGCTATCCGATGTTAGTACAGGGATCTCGCCACCAAGCTATTATGTTCTGACAGAGGGATGGCCCCCCTCGTCAAAACTCACCAGTGAACACTCTCAGCCATTGGCTGAGTGCACTGGTCGGATTCCAATCAGCAGACCTTTTTTCGGTTATGCCCCTTCGATATAAGCCATACGTTCGCCCGGCTTCTGCTGAACCGGCTGCTGTACGTGGCTTTAAATAGACTAAAAACTTTGCTCTGGGCAGATCTATAAACAATAATGGAGTTTTAATTCAGCAAAAATAATTTCTACAAACAAGTTAGTGTAAATGTTTAAATCTGGCTAAACACCAACCTCTTGTAATCTCTAATATAGCAGTGCACAGACGGAGGGAGGGCCAGCATGTGGCGTCAATCAGGCTACACTGCAGTTCACATTTGCTGAAAGTGAACATGCTGACAAAAGGAGAGAGGAAAGCACTTGTAGAACTTGTAAACTTTAAAGTCAACCTATACACCAGGGAAATACAATTATACATGTACGTGCTTGCCTTCCAGCGGGTGGGGGGTCCAATCGGACCCCCTCCCGCTGGCTGCGGCTGTCTGTTTCACTTCAGGAGCGATCCGGGATGAGGGCATGGCCATTGTTTTCTGGCCATCCCCTCTCGATCGCTCCAGGCGAATGAGAAGCTTCCCCCGCCTGTGTAGTGTAAACACAGGCAGGGAGGAAGTGATGTCATTCTCTTCGGGGCGGTCTTTTTGACTGGACTGCGAGGAGAACACATAGTAAGTGCACCAAACACTACACTGACATGTAGGTACACATAGGCACACAAATCACCCCCCGATTCCCCCCCCCCCCTCCCAGTCACAGTGTCACTGATTGCAGTGATCATTTATTTACTGATCGCTGCATTTAGTGTCAGTTGTGACAGTAAAAAGTGTCAGGGCAGTTAGTGTTAGGTCCAGGGTAGCCCCCCCCCCACCCCCCCTAATAAAGGTTTAACCCCCTGATTGCCCTAGAGTTAATCCTTTCACCCCCTTTTGCCAGTGTCACTAAGCAATTATTTTTCTGATCACTGCATTAGTGTCACTGGTGCCGCTAGGTAGCTAGTTTTTTTAGGTTCACCGCCAGGTTTTTATAGCGTTAGGTACCCCCATATACTACCCAATAAAGGTTTTAACCCCCTGATCGCTGGTGAAAGGGTTAACTCTAGGGTTAATCAGGGGGTTGAAACCTTTATTGGGTAGTATGTGGGGTACCTAACGCTATAAAAACCTGGCGGTGAACCTAAAGAAATAACTAGCTACCTAGCGGCACCAGTGACACTAATGCAGCGATCAGAAAAAGGATCGCTTAGTGACACTGGAAAAAGGGGGTGAAAGGGTTAACTAGGGTCAATCAGGGGGTTAAAACCTTTATTTGGTAGTATATGGGGGGTCCCGGGCGCTATATAAAAACCTGACGGGGAACCTAAATAACTAACTGGCTATCCAGCGTCACCAGTGACACCTATACAGTGTTTGACCCTAGAGTTAACCCTTTCACCAGCTATCACCGTATAAGTGTCACTGGTGACGCTGGATAGCCAGTTAGTTATTTAGGTTCCCTGTCAGGTTTTTAATATAGCGTCCGGGACCCCCATATACTACCTAATAAAGGTTTTAACCCCCTGATTTCCCCTAGTTAACCCTTTCACCCCCTTTTGCCAGTGTCACTAAGCAATCGTTTTTCTGATCGGTGCATTAGTGTCACTGGTGCCGCTAGGTAGCTAGTTATTTTTTATGTTCACCACCAGGTTTTTATAGCGTTAGGTACCCCCGTATACTACCTAATAAAGATTTTAACCCCCTGATTGCCCCTAGAGTTAACCCTTTCACCAGCGATCACCGTATAAGTGTCACTGGTGACGCTGGTTAGCCAGTTAGTTATTTAGGTTCCCCGTCAGGTTTTTATATAGCGTCAGGTACCCCTATATACTACCTAATAAAGATTTTAACCCCCTGATTGCCCCTAGTTAACCCTTTCACCAGTGATCACTGTATAAGTGTTACGGGTGACTCTGGTTAGTTTGCTTTTTATAGCATCAGGGCACCCACCATTTATTACCCAATAAAGGTTTAACCCCCTGATCACCCGGAGGGTGATAGGTTTTAGGGTCAGGGTTTGCATCGCCCCAGGCAGTGCTAGGTTAGTGCCAGTACCGCCAACACCCATGCGCAAAGCATACACCTCCTGTAGTGGTATAGAATCTGAACAGATCAATATCTGATCTGATCAGATCTATACCAGCGTCCCCAGCAGTTTAGGGTTCCAAAAAAATGCATTGTTAGCGGGATCAGCCCAGATACCTGCTAGCACCTGCGTTTTGCCCTTCCGCCCAGCCCACCCAAGTGCAGTATCCATCGATTACTGTCACTTACAAAACACTAAACACATAACTGCAGCATTCGCAGAGTCAGGCCTGATCCCTGCGATCGCTAACAATTTTTTTTGGTAGCGTTTTATATTTAAATCCTGAAGGCAGTGCTTGGTTTTCGGGGTCCTGTACGCAGATAGGCTCCCAAAAAGTCTCCCACACGTGGTATCCCTGTACTCGGGAGAAGCAGCAGAATTTATTTTGGGGTGTAATTTCACTTATGCCCATAGCATGTGTGAGCAATATATAATTTAGTGACAACTTTGTGCAAAAAAAAATTGTAATATTCCTGCAACTTGTGGCAAAATATAAAATATTTCATGGACTCGAACCAAGCTATGGGCCAGGCTGGAACAATCCCAAAGTGTGATCCTGCTCAGGGGGGCGCCATGGTGCTACCCAGCACTGCCAGTGGAGATAAAACGTCACCCACTGGTAACTCGGTGAGGGTCTTTGCTCAAATAATTTCGCAAGCGTCCCTCACCTCCTCGAACGTACCCCTTTACCCTATTATAGGCAACCCCTTATTTACTCCGGGTCTGTATTATGGAGGTCTTCGGAGTCTGGGGGAGGCGGGCCTACATCAAGCTTCCCACTTCAGTTCTGGTGGGCGCTGGAAAACGATGGCGAATTTCCTAGATCCTACGGGCCCGTTCCGTCTAGACTTCCTGAGGACACTCCAACTAACACATTTCCTCTCTATGATACCACCCCCCCCCCCCCCCCCCCCCACGGAAGACGCTCACATCCCTGGAGGGGCTATGCACTGACGCGGGTGTCCTTCCACACACACTTTCACTGACCTACAACCTTTTAAATGCTCCCTCAGCAGACTTTATTCCCCCGGGATTACTCAACTGGGAAAAAGAGTTAGCTTGCCAATTCAATGACACCAAGAGACAGCGTATTCTCCGATTTACACGTAAATTCTCTACCTGTGCCAAGATCCAAGAAACAAATTACAAAATTCTCTCACGGTGCTATAGGACCCCTTCGCTACTCCACCAGCTCTACCCGAATACATCAGACCTATGTTGGAGATGTCACACTGACAAAGGGACCATGCTACATATTTTCTGGTCTTTCCCTAAACTTACGCACTTCTGGAAAGTGGTACGCGAGACAGTACAACAATTCACGGCCCGGCCCCTCACAGACGACCCAGCATTCTTTCTCTTACACGCCTCTGATATCCTTGACAGGAATTACAAGAAATCAGTGATTCGCCACCTACTTGATGCAGCTAAGGCCTGCATACCACTCCAGTGGAAATCGCCCCTTCCGCCGACCATTGACCTCTGGCTTCGTAAGGTGGAGGACATCAGGAAAATGGAGGACCTTATCCTCACAGCGCAAAATAGAGAGGAGACCTTCACTAAAACCTGGCAGGGCTGGAATGGGTTTATATACTGGGCTGAGGGCCAGGCCCTGAGAGCATCTGACACGGACACATAATGCCGCAGGCAGGGACAAAGATTTGTTGAGTATGGTGGCCATGGACAGAGGCCCCGTAACTGCAACTCCGATTGGTTATCTGAGCACTCCATGATCGAGTAACGCACCTTGCTTCCCCCCCACCCCTCTCCCTATACCCCCATACCTGATTCACCCCCCCCCCCTTTTTTTCTCTTTTTCCCCTCTTTCCTACTCCTATACTTCACCTCCCCCTCCATATATTGGAGGTGGTACCAATGTAAGTTAGTTAAAAAGAAACTGGGAAGTGAGGCCACGGGACGATGAGAATTCACAACTCCACATGCTGATGTTTTTTCTTTTTACTCTTGATAAGGCTAGCAGAGAATTGATGATGTATTACCTGTACTGCCTTTCTCTCTGTGGGATATGTGGAAAGTATGTAACCTGTTGGTCTATGTGGACCCATTTGCTGCTATAAATAAACAATTTAAAATATATATATATATATATATTTTATGGACTGAACATGCCTCTCAGTAAATAGCTTGGGGTGTCTACTTTCCAAAATGGGGTCATTTGGGGGGGAGGGGGGTTGTGCTATTTTGGCATTTTATGGCCTTCGAAACTGTGATAGGTAGTGAGGAGTGAAATCTAAAATTTGCACCCTTAGAAATCTTGAAGGCAGTGATTAGTTTTCGGGGTGCCGTACGCGGCTAGGCTCTCAAAGTCCCACATATGTGGTATCCCCGTACTCAGGAGAAGCGGCAGAATATATTTTGGGGTGCAATTCCACATATAACTATGGCATGTGTGAGCAATATATCATTTAGTGACAACTTTTTGTAAACTTTATTTTTTTGGTGTCATTATTCAATCACTTGGGACAAAAAAAAATATATTCAATGGGCTCAACATGCCCCTCAGCAATTTCCTTGGGGTGTCTACTTTCTCCAAATGGGGTCATTGGGGGGGGGGGGGGGTTGGTTTGTACTGCCCTGCCATTTTAGCACCTCAAGAAATGAGATAGGCAGTCATAAATTAAAAGCTGTGTAAATTCTAGAAAATGTACTCTAGTTTGTAGACGCTATAACTTTTGCGCAAACTAATAAATATACGCTTATTGACATTTTTTTTTACTAAGGACTCGTGGCTAAATACATTTTGGCCTAAATGTATGACTAAAATGTAGTTTATTCGATTTTTCTTATAACAAAAATTAGAAAATATCATTTTTATTTTTTTATTTTTTTTCAGTCTTTTTCATCTCATCCTTGTTTATTATATTTTTTAAATATTAGAAGACTGTTTTAATTTTTTTTTATTTTTTTACCTGGCTATTAGGGCTAAATACTGGCAAACTTATATCTAAAGCCTGTATTTGTATTACTAAATTCTGTGGACTTTAAGGCTCCCAAGCCATGCTAGAAGGTTAGGTAAAGGTTATGTGCAAAAACACTTAGACCCCTGAATTCAGCTGTTTTTTTCAGTTTGTTTAATTTCTGTGCACTCCACTTTAACATTGTTTTGTATATAACAGACCAAAGTGTGTGTGTGTGTGTGTGTGTGTGTGTATATATATATATATATATATATAGAGAGAGAGAGAGAGATAGAGATATCTCCGTTTTTGCTCATAAGTTTACATTACCTGGCAGAATTTATGATTTCTTGGCCATTTTTTAGAGAATATGAATAACAAACTTTTCTTTCACTCAGGGTTATCAATCAACTGTGTTTACTCTTTTTAAATCCTAATGACAACAGAAACTAGCCAAATGACCCCGATCAAAAGTTTACATACCCCAGTTCTTAATACCGTGTATTGCACTCTTTAACATCAATAGCAGCTTGAAGCCTTTTGTGGTATTTGTGGATGAGGCTTTATCTTCTCAGATGGTAAAGCTGCCCATTGCTCTTGGCAAAAAGCCTCCAGTTCCTGTAAATTCTTGGGCTGTCTTGCTTAAACACGTTTAAATTCTCCCCAGAGTGTGGCTCAATGATATTGAGGTCAGGAGACTGAGATGGCCACTCCAGAGCCTTTACTTTACTTCTGCTGTAGCCAATGACAGGTTGTCTTGGCCTTGTGTTTTGGATCATTGTCATGTTGAAATGTCCAAGTACATCCCATGAGCAGCTTCCTGACTGATGAATGCAAATGTTATTCCAGTATTTTTTGATGGCAGTCATCTTACCATCAATTTTGACCAAATTTCCTGAGCTCACACATTCCCAAAACTTCAACGATCCACCTCCGTGTTTCACAGTAAGAATGGTGTACCTTTTTAATCATAGGCCTTGTTGACTCCTCTCCAAATGTTATGGTTATGGTTGTGGCCAAAAAGCTCAATTTTGTCTCACCGCCAATACGCGGGGTGTTTGCATTCCTTGTAATAGGAATAAAAGTGACAATTTTTTTTTATTTTTTAAACAGTGTAGAAAAAAAAGATAAAATAAATAAGAAAAAAAAATTTTTTAAACGCTCCCCGCCACATCAAACTCGCGTGCAAAAGCGAACGCATACATGAGTACTGCCCGCATATTAAAACTGTGTTCAAGCCACACGTAAGGTATCGCTGTGATCAGTGGAGAGGGAGCAATAATTCTAACCCTAGACCACCTCTGTAATTTAAAACATGCAACCTGTAGATTTTTTATTTTTTTTAAACGTCACCTATGGAGATTTTTATGGGTAAGTGCGCTTGTAAGACAGCTAATACGGTGTGACAAAGTATTGCAATGACTGCCATTTTATTATCTAGGGTGTTAGAAAAAAAATGTATAATGTTTGGGGGTTCTAAGTAATTTTCTAGCAAAACAAACTGTTTTAACTTGTAAACAACAAATCTCAGAAAGAGGCTCGGTCCTTAAGTGGTTAAAAATGTCTCTTTTGTATGACTCGGGTCTGTTGATGCCTTGTGCAGACATCAGTATACTTAAATAGCGCATTGTGTGTAAATATAGAATTTGCCATTATTATTGCCACTTCTTGTCCTCTAGTGTTCTCTAGATGCTATGTAACTTTTTCACATAGTATTTATATATATATTTTTTTTGATTCTATTGTATCTTGTAGGGTGTGACATACTGTGGTGAAAGTTCAGCTAGCAATTTAACAATGGCAAATGTGCCTTGGCATGAAGAAGTCATTCACTTTGTACAAGAGATGACCGACCTGCTTCCAGATTATGAAGTTTCATGTGAACATGAGCATTCAAACTGTTTGCTGATTTCTCATAAAAAGGTAATATTTAAGTTTAGTGTTTCGGCTACCTTTTATTTCTCTCGCTATTAGATTGTATGTTGTTGTAAATATGGTTTTCATTTTTTTTTGTTTTATTTGAAGATATATTTTCCTCCCTATTTTATATATATAAATCTATTTATATTAGAACTTGTCAGGAGAGAAATATGGGAGCTGCCATTGTTAACTTGTTTTTGTAGTTTCACTAATTGATGAATCAAAAGTAACAATAACCAGCCTATTGCATGCAACTTCAACAGGAAGTAATAGTAGTTCTTATATTTTCCTCCTGATGGGTTCATTTAAAAATTTAGGTAAACAAAAACAGAAGGCAAAGGGCAACCAGCATTGCCTGCGGGATTGCTGCAACTCCTCTTTGCTCTACTTCTGACTTTCTATACCTTTTACGGCACTGTCTTTCTGTGTGAAGATAGCTATCTCGGTAGAGGAAGAAACTGTGGTGATTACATCAGCTGAAGAGGTGGAATGGAAAGGTAATTTTTAATGTAAAATTTAAAATGCAAACTGGTTTGTGTGGCCAATTTTTATATTTTTTGTAATGAATGTGGAGTTTTGCTTTAAGTGGGACATGTGTTTTCCACCAAAGCAATAACATTTTTCCTTTGAAATGGTCTAAATGTTTGTTCTGTAAAAAGGTGTTCTAGATACCTGGTGCTCAAAATGTGGCCAACAGACTTTCTGGCACATGGTAATGAAAATTTTCTGTTCCCGCTTTGCAGCACAGTAAATTACAACAATAACTCCTAGTCCTGATCACAACCAAGTGCAGACCCAGTAAATTTAAACAGTACTTGTACCTAGGGGGTTTTGGGAGCATGACCTATTCTCCCGAGAGAATCTACTGGATGAATTGAACCATGTTATTGCATGGCATTGATAGATCGATGATATGGGCAGGTATCTAAGACGAGCTGCTGAGGTTTTTGACCCGCTTCAAAGAAAATTCACATGATTGGAAATTTATATTCCAATTGCCATCTACGACATATTTCGTTCTTCGCTGTCTAAAAATATCTGATGGGGCTAAGGTAAGAGGACTCTTTAAAAATCCTTCAATAGAGTCAAGTTACAAGACAGGTCCTCTTTAATTTTCAAAACTCTTAAGCCGCGTACACACTGGCGGACTGTCTGGCCAACTTAGTCCGTCGAAACACATTTCAGCGGACAGTCCGCTCGTGTGTGGGCTTCAGCTGACTTTTTCAGCGTGCAGTCTGGCGGACTAAGTATTTCGGAATTTCCGTAATATTGTCCGTCGTACTTTGGTTTCAGCGAACAATCCGCTCGTGAGTAGGCTAGTTCGACGGACTAAGTATGGCGCATGCTCAGAAAGGATTTACACGACCTATTTCTAGTCCCGTCGTACGTGCTTACACGTCATCGCGCAAACTTTCGACGGACTGTTTGTGCATCCGTGTGTGGTCAAGTCCGTTCATTCGAAAGTAGGACGGACTGTCCGTCGGATTGTCTGACGGACTAAGTTGGCCATACAGTCCGCCCGTGTGTACGCGGCTTAAGGAAAGCAATTTCCCAAGACGCACATAATTGCCAGATACTCCAGGCCTCATAAGGCGGTCACATGGATGGCGCTGACCAATCAGACTCGGTCTGGTCTGTACTGGAAGCTCTCGACGGAGAGGAGAGATGGCAGTGGAGATTTCTAATGCACAGACCATTGAAGTGGGTTGCTGGAGGCTTGCCAGCTCAGGATCATGGGAGGAAAGTACAGCAGGGACCTGGGGGGGGTTAGGGAGGGGATCCGATGTTAGGTCACCTTTTACTGATTTTTTGCAAAAATTAACTTACATTTTAAGCAAATTTTTTAAGCACATTGTATTTGTTTTTGTATATTGGGACTTAGATGAGGATCAAAGAACATTTTATGACAAATTACTGCAGAAAACCAGTTAATTCCAAGGGGTTAACATACTTTTTTTGCCACTGTATGTTGCATAAAAAATGCACAAGCTTACTGATTATAATATCTCTACAGAGTTGCATTTTGCTTGTTTTCAGTCTCCTAATTAAAAATGGGCAAAACTATGGTCAAGAAGTGTGAATAGTCTTATCAGTGCCCTGATTACAATAAAGTTCCAGCTGTCAGTGCCCACAGTGCCAGTAATCGGTGACCATTAGTGATTCCAGTCAATGGTGGCCATCAGTGCTGCCTATCCATGCCACCTAACAGTGACCATCAGTGTCACCTATCAGTGCCCATAAGTGTGGCATATTAGTGCCTCCTCATCAGTGCCGCCTCATTGGCACACATCAGCGCAAATGAAAAAAACGTTTTTTTTCTTTTTTTTTAATTTTCGAGGATTAAATACCACCAAAAGAAAGCTCTATTTGTGTGAAGAATATGGGAAACATTTTACATGGTCACAGTGTAACATGTCTAAGCAATTGTCATTCAAAGCATGACCATACTGAAAGCTGAAAATTCACCAGGGTAGGAAGGGGGTGAAAAAGTGCCCTGTAGGCAAGTATTTTGGAGTTTTTTTTTTTAATTTTAAAAATACACACAGGTTCACTTTCACCACTTGCGGACCATCTCAGGACGATATACTTCGGCACTGAAGAGGTATATCGTTGTTGTGTGGGAGCAGCTAGCTACCATAACCCCAGTATCCTCTTCAGTGAGTGGTCCAATTTCAGATAAAAGTGGTCTCTGCTGCAAATTCACCGCAAGATCACTTTTATCGGTGGCGGGAGAGGGCCCCCCCCCTCCCTCCACAATCGGATCAATCTTCCTGCTTGACATGGAGCTGAGTGAGGGGAAGATGGCCCGTCAAAAAGTCACTTCCGCCCATAGCTCTCAAAAGGACTTTTTTTTTTTATTATTGCATTTTAGTGTAAATATGAGATCTGTGTTTTTTGACCCAAGATCTCATATTTAACCAGTTGCCGACCGGCACACGCCGATGTACGTCGGTACAATGGCACGGGCAGGCATAAGGACATACATGTACGTCCCTTGCCTCCCGCGGGTCGGGGGCCCGATCGGGCCCCCGCCCGGTGCCTGCGGCGGTCGGTATTCGTTCGGGAGCGATCCCGGACGAGGGGACGGCCATTCATTCATGGCCACCCCCTCGCGATCGCTCCCGACGAATAGAAATCCCCGGTGACATCACTTCCTCTCCTGTAATGTAAACACAGGAGAGGAAGTGATGTATTCTCTCCTCCGTGTCGGTATTTTTCGTTCCGACACGGAGGAGAGCGGATCAGTAAGTTGCACCAACACTCTACACACACAGTAGAACATGCCAGGCACACTCGCACCCCCCCTTTACCCCCCGATCACCCCCCCAATTACCCCTGCCCCCCAGTCACAGTGACACCAATGTCATATTTTTTATTTATTTTTTGCATTGGTGTCATTTGTGACTGTAATAACTGTTAGGGCAGTTAGAGTTAGCCCCCTTTAGTTCTAATGTACCCCCCTAACCCCCCCCAATAAAGGTTTAACCCCGTGATCACCCCCCGTCGCCAGTGTCACTAAGGCTGGGTTCACATTGCAGCGGTTTATGAGAACGAATGTGATTCGCACCGCACTGCAGTGCAAATCACATCCGATCTCTGTGCGATTCGAGTTCAGCCATTCGCCGCACCCGCCGCACCCGCCGCAAATTCGCACGGGACCCTTTTTTTGGCCCGCAGCAGAATCGGATCGCATGGGTGTTCACACCATGCGATCCGAGTTTGCAGATCGCACTGCGATATGCGAACTGATCTGGGGGTGTCAGTAACATTTCACTGACACTCCCAGCAGTTCGCATAGGGCAGTGTGAACTGCCGCCGGGAGGCATGCGATGCGGGAACCCGCCGCGGATTCGCGGCGTTTCCGCGGCGTTTCCGCATCGCTCCAGTGTGAACCCAGCCTAATAAGCGATCATTTTTCTGATCGCCGTATTAGTGTCACAGGTGACGCTAGTTAGGCAGGTAGGTATTTAGGTTCGCCGCAGCTTTTTATAGCGCCAGGGACCCCCATATACTACCGCATAAAGCCCCCTGATTGCCCCCTAGTTAACCCTTTCACCAGTGATCACCATATAACTGTTACAGGTGACGCTGGTTGGTTAGTTATTTTTTTATAGTTTCAGGGCACCCGCCATTTATTACCTAATAAAGGTTTAACCCCCTGATCACCCGGCGGGTGTCATTTGTGACTAATAACTGTTAGGGCAGTTAGGGTTAGCCCCCTTTAGTTCTAAGGTACCCCCCTAACCCCTCCAATAAAGGTTTAACCCCGTGATCACCCCCCGTCGCCAGTGTCACTAAGGCTGGGTTCACATTGCAGCGGTTTATGAGAACGGATGTGATTCGCACCGCACTGCAGTGCAAATCACATCCGATCTCTGTGCGATTCGAGTTCAGCCATTCGCCGCACCCGCCGCACCCGCCGCAAATTCGCACGGGACCCTTTTTTTGGCCCGCAGCAGAATCGGATCGCATGGGTGTTCACACCATGCGATCCGAGTTTTCAGATCGCACTGCGATATGCGAACTGATCTGGGGGTGTCAGTAACATTTCACTGACACTCCCAGCAGTTCGCATAGGGCAGTGTGAACTGCCGCCGGGAGGCATGCGATGCGGGAACCCGCCGCGCATTCGTGGCGTTCCCGCATCGCTCCAGTGTGAACCCAGCCTAATAAGCGATCGTTTTTCTGATCGCTGTATTAGTGTCACAGGTGACGCTAGTTAGGCAGGTAGGTATTTAGGTTCGCTGCAGCTTTTTATAGCGCCAGGGACCCCCATATACTACCGCATAAAGCCCCCTAATTGCCCCCTAGTTAACCCTTTCACCAGTGATCACCATATAACTGTTACAGGTGACGCTGGTTGGTTAGTTATTTTTTTATAGTTTCAGGGCACCCGCCATTTATTACCTAGTCTCACTAGTGTACCCCTAAATTTAGGGGTGTCTACTTTCCAAAATGGGGTCATTTGGGGGGGGTTTGTGCCATCTTGGCATTTTATGGCCTTCAAAACTGTAACGCCCTTAGAAAGCCTGAAGGCGGTGCTTGGTTTTCGGGGCCCCGTACGCGGCTAGGCTCCCAAAAAGTCCCACATATGTGGTATCCCCGTACTCAGGAGAAGCAGCAGAATTTATTTTGGGGTGTCATTTCACATATGCCCATGGCATGCATGAGCAATATATCATTTAGTGACAACTTTGTTAAAAAAAAAAAAAAAAGTTTGTAATTTTCCCGCAACTTGTGGCAAAATATAAAATATTCCATGAACTCAACATGCCTCTCAGCAAATAGCTTGGGGTGTCTACTTTCTAAAATGGGGTCATTTGTGGGGGTTTTGTGCCATCTTGGCATTTTATGGCCTTCAAAACTGTAATAGGTAGTGAGAAGTGAACTCAAAAATTTACGCCCTTAGAAAGCCTGAAGGCGGTGCTTGGTTTTCGGGGCCCCGTACGCGGCTAGGCTCCCAAAAAGTCCCACATATGTGGTATCCCCATACTCAGGAGAAGCAGCAGAATTTATTTTGGGGTGTCATTTCACATACGCCCATAGCATGTGTGAGCAATATATCATTTAGTGACAACTTTGTGTAAAAAAAAAAAAAAAAAATTTTTTTTGTCATTCAATCGCTTGAGGCAAAAAAATAAAATATTCAATGGGCTCAACATGCCTCTTATCAATTTCCTTAGGGGGTCTACTTTCCAAAATGGGGTCATTTGGGGGGGTTTTGTACTGCCCTGCCATTTTAGCACCTCAAGAAATGAGATAGGCAGTCGTAAACTAAAAGCTGCGTAAATTCCAGAAAACGTACCTTAGTTTGTAGATGTGACAACTTTTGCGCAAACCAATAAATATACAATTATTGACTTTTTTTTTACCAAAGACATGTGGCTGAATACATTTTGGCCTAAATGTATGACTAAAATTGAGTTTATTGGATTTTTCTAATAACAAAAAGTAGAAAATATCATTTTTTTTTCAAAATTTGCGGTCTTTTTACGTTTATATCGCAAAAAATAAAAATCGCAGAGGCAATCAAATACCATCAAAAGAAAGCTCTATTTGTGGGAAGAAAAGGACGCACATTTTGTTTGGGTACAACATTGCATGACCGCGCAATTACCAGTTAAAGCAGCGCAGTGCCAAAGTGTAAAAAGACCTCTGGTCATTTACCAGCAAAATGGTCCGGTCTGAAAGTGGTTAAGAGGTCCTGTCATGGGATTTTTTTTCTATTACAAAGGATGTTTACATTCTTTCTAATAGGAATAAAGGTATTTTTTTTTTTTTAAAGAACGGTGTAAAAACTAAAAAGTAAAAGAAATAAGAAAAATAAAAAATGTAACCCCCCCCATCCCGCCTAGCTCGCGTGCTTAAGCAAACGCATATGTTAGTAGTGCCCGCATATGAAAATGGTGTTCAAACCACACATATGAGGTATCACCGTGATCATTGGAGTGAGAGCAATAATTTTAGCACTAGACCTCCTCTGTGCCTCAAAACATTAAATTCAAGATTAATCACTGCGCTAACTTTAATAAAGCAGCTGGCATAAATTGTATGGTAACAAGAAAAAGCATAAAGGATGAATGTGTGCAGCGCTAAAAACAAAAAAATTAGTTCTTGTTCAGGGAAACAGCTGTAACCACCCACGGTGTGTAGACAGACGCAATAAGGTGAGCATGAAATTATCCTCCACCGCACATCAACACATTGGGGCCTCTTACCAAAGAAAATGGACCACTGAATTACAGGTGGCCAAACAAGTGTGCTATATCCACAGCACCACATCTATTGGATCAAACTGTGTTCAAAACCATACATGTGAGGTATCGCCGTGATAGTTAGAGTGAGTGCAATAATTTTAACACTAGACCTCCTCTGTAACTCAAAACATGCAATCTGGTAGAATTTCTTAAACCTCGCCTTTTTTAAGGGTAAAAGTTTGTCGCCATGCCACGAGTGGATGCAATTTTGCAGCATGACATGTTGGTTATCCGTTTACTCGGCGTAACGTCATCTTTCACAATATATAAAAAAAAAAAATTGGGCTAGCTTTACTGTTGTATTTTTTCATTAAAAAAAGGTGTGCTTGTAAGACCGCTGCACAAATACGGTGTGACAAAGTATTTTATTCTCTAGGGTGTTATAAATAGATATAGATATATATATATACATATATATATATATATATACATATAGACATACAGATGGATAGATAGATATAGTGGTGTGAAAAAGTGTTTGCCCCCTTCCTCATTTCCTGTTCCTTTGCATGTTTGTCACACTTAAGTGTTTCGGAACATCAAACCAATTTAAACAATAGTCAAGGACAACACAAGTAAACACAAAATGCAATTTGTAAATGAAGGTGTTTATTATTAAAGGGGAAAAAAAATCCAAACCATCATGGCCCTGTGTGAAAAAGTGATTGCCCCCTAAACCTAATAACTGGTTGGGCCACCCTTAGCAGCAACAACTGCAACCAAGCGTTTGCGATAACGTGCAATGAGGCTTTTACAGCGTCCTGGAGGAATTTTGGCCCACTCATCTTTGCAGAATTGTCCTAATTCAGTTACATTAGAGGGTTTTCGAGCATGAACGGCCTTTTTAAGGTCATACCACAACATCTCAACAGGATTCAGGTCAGGACTTTGGCTAGGCCACTCCAAAGTCTTCATTTTGTTTTTCTTCAGCCATTCGGTGGTGGACTTGCTGGTGTGTTTAGGATCATTGTCCTGCTGCAGAACCCAAGTTCGTTTCAGCTTGAGTACATGAACAGATGGTCGGACATTCTCCTTCAGGATCTCTTGGTAGACAGCAGAATTCATAGTTCCTTTTATCACGGCAAGTCTTCCAGGTCCTGAAGCAGCAAAACAGCCCCAGACCATCACACTACCACCACCATATTTTACTGTTGGTATAATGTTCTTTTTCTGAAATGCAGTGTTCCTTCTACGCCAGATATACTTGGACACACACCTTCCAAAGAGTTCCACTTTTGTCTCATCGGTCCACAGAATGTTGTCCCAAAAGTCTTGGGGATCATCAAGATGTGTTGTGGAGAAATTGAGACGAGCTTTGATGTTCTTTTTGCTGAGCAGTGGTTTTCTCCTTGGAACTCTGCCATGCAGGCCATTTTTGCCCAGTCTTTTCCTGATGGTGGAGACATGAACGCTGACCTTAACTGAGGCAAGTGAGGCCTGCAGTTCCTTGGACGTTGTTGTGGGGTCTTTTGTGACCTCTTGGATGAGTCGTCGCTGCGCTCTTGGGGTAATTTTGGGCGGCCGGCCACTCCTGGGAAGGTTCACCACTGTTCCATGTCTTCGCCATTTGTGGATAATGGCTCTCACTGTGGTTCGCTGGATTCCCAAAGCTTTGGAAATGGCTTTATAACCCTTTCCAGACTGATAGATCTCAATTACTTTCTTTCTCAATTGTTCCTGAATTTCTTTGGGTCTCGGCATGATGTGTAGCTTTTAAGGATCTTCTGGTGGACCTTACTGTGTCAAGCAGCTCCTATTTAAGTGATGCCTTGATTGTGAACAGGTGTGGCAATAATCAGGCCTGGGTGTGGCTATAGAAATTGAACTCAGGTGTGGACAACCACAGTTATAGTATGTTTTAACAAGGGGGGCAATCACTTTTTCACACAGGGCCATGATGGTTTGGATTTTTTTCACCTTTAATAATAAACACCTTCATTTACAAATTGCATTTTGTGTTTACTTGTGTTGTTCTTGACTATTGTTTAAATTGGTTTGATGTTCCAAAAAACTTAAGTGTGACAAACATGCAAAGGAACAGGAAATGAGGAAGGGGGCAAACACTTTTTCACACCACTGTAATAATGTTTGGGGGTTCTAAGTAATTTTCTAGCAAAAAAACCTGGTTTTAACTTGTCCAAATCTCAGAAAGAGGCTCGGACCTTAAGTGATTAAGCTGCATGCATGTTTCTATAAGTAAATATCTTGAAAGCTGAATTTTTGGATCCCAGGTATTTATTTTCAAATGTATCAACCTCCGGTAACATGCAGTTGGAGTTTATTAAATGTGTTTTTCTGTAAAACAATCCTCCATTTATGCAAAGCAGCCACCTGATAATGCATTTTCTGCTGGGCTGGGAATGGGTGCACTGTTGTCACCATAAGCATCATGTTTGATGGCCAGCATTACTATACATAGATATACATAGCATATACATGGCATATACCTAGCAGCATTTTACCATTAAGTGTTGTTGAGTTTATAGGCATAGAGCATTTCAGACTCTTGCAGTGGTACAAGCAGAACTCCGAACAGTCACAATTTAGCTGGTAAAACTGCTCTATTTGTATTACATTTGACCAGCCCTTTGTCTGCACTACATTTTATTACCTAGATTGCGCTGTACCAATATCTGTTTGTGCTAATATAAGTAATTAAAGAGGTTGTAGAGGCAGAAGGTTTTTTTTTTTTTTTTTTTTTTACCTTCATGCATTCTTTCGATCCAGCGATGTCTAGGAGAGCCTTGCCTCTCTGGAGACTTGCACTACTTATTGGCTTTTGGCAACAGTGGGAGCCGTTGGCTGTCAATCACAGCCAGTAAGCCAATCGGAGACTGATTGGGAGGGGATGAGCCATGGCTCCATGTGTGCATGGACACACAGAGCCATGGGTCAACAGCGTGCCTTGCTTTGCCGGGGGCCCCAAAAAGAGGAGGATCTGGGCTGCTCTATGAAAAACCTCTGCACAGAGCAGTTAAATATAACATAAGACTTTAGCATTACTTTAAAAGTGTTTTTTTTTTGTTTGTTTAATCAAATTTACCAGCATAAAGCTCTTCAACAAACAGGTCAGTGTGAATATTTGTCATTGATATCACTACTTTGGTATCTAGGAGATAAATTCACAGCTCATTCAATGGTTATGTCTATATAATTTTTAATCTTTCTTGGTCCAGGTCATATTTAGAACTCCTGGTTAATAGTCATGTGTTCACACACATAATTTGGGTGCGCTATCCTATTAAATAATAAAATATCTCACTATTGTGCTATTTATATAACTTAAATTTCAAACTATTGAAGTTTAACCTCTAATTCATGAATACTAACTAGTGCAAATAAATAGATAAAATAAACATTTCACATGCAAACGTAAACATAACACAAGATTCATATGTAGATTTCAACATTACTTGACTTCTGCCACAAAACCCCAACCTTATACAAAAATAAAGTGCTTGTGCAATAAAGTCTGCAATTTTATCTATTACAAAAAAGTTCCCTGTGAATGTGAAAAATAAACTTCTGTGGGTCCACTGCAATCTATTAACACAAACTTCTTTGTACTGTCACCCAGAGAGGAGCACACATAATCTCTAGGATAGACCTCTTTGTGCTTTTGAGGTCAAATGCACTTTATTTGCCTCTTTGCAGCTACTTCTCTCCAAAACCACGCCGCATCCTTCATACTAGAACGGCAATCAGCTGCTCTGTCTCAACCAAGTAGCGTTCCCTTGTATATAAAAAAAAAAAATAAAAAAAAAAAACCCTCTATAGTGTATTACCAGGATTATTTGCATGGCTTCATTATAAAGTAGGATTAACAAAGTATCTTGCAGTATCCAATATGCCACAACCATGTGCACAGGCACATGTATTAACACTGAGCACAGAGGTACACATACGTAATGCATTACCCATAAAGAAAAAAGTTAAGTGCCCAAGAAATTAATAAAAATATTTTAAAGCCTAAAATATTTGAACCTGCCTAATGTGCATTCTGCAAGGTTATTTCGTTTTCTTGCTCCATTACCAAACGATTTTTATTTGCACAGCTGTTGACTTAATTTGTCCATTAATTACATGCATAATTGAAATGATTGACAGCTTGTTTGGATCCTTTTTTGTTTCCAGCCTAAGAAAACAGTCAGGCACAAATTAAATGAGGCCAAGTTGCTTAAGGGCCGGTTCACACTGCAGGCGCGGCGAGGCGTCTCCGACTTGCCTCGCCGCGACCTGCGGCGACCTCAGCGGCGACTTGCAGAGGACTTCTGTATAGAAGTCAATGCAAGTCGCCCCCGAAGTCGCCCAGAAGTAGTACAGGAACCTTTTTTCTGAGTCGGAGCGACTCGAGTCGCTCCTCTCAGAACGGTTCCATTGTACAGAACGGGGGCGACTTGCGGGAGCGAGGCGAGTCGTGTCGCCTCGCCCGCTGTGTGAACCGGCCCTTAAAGGAGACCTAGTATAACTTATTTTTATTGTTACATTTATGCATTCTAAGTAATGTGTCTGTGTAACATTTTCAAATATTTTTACCCCTCAAAGCAATCACTGCTCTCCCCTGACAATGCATTCATCTGCTTTTCTTGCCATAGGGATGGAGCCATATTTTTTGATGCATCATCCAGGGTCAGTATCTACTACTTAGACCGAGATGCTGGCTCAGAGATTACACAGTCATTTAAAAAAAAGTATGGGCTTTGGGGGGGGGGGGGGGGGAGAGAATATATGCTGCATCAGTCCCTGTTAGCTCTCCAGTGAGAACTGAGCGATAAAACACAGCTGATCAGTTCTGATCGGTTCTCCCCTCCGCTCTGAGCAGAGAGCTGTGACAGGCTGTGGAGGGGGTGGGAGGGGCTGTCTCAGGCTCTCTGTGGATCACGGAGAGGCGGAGCCAAGTGTCAATCCAGGCTTCTTGGAATGTGACCATATGGTCACGATCTTTCCAGAGCCTGGACCAGCTCTATATCGGCCAACAGTGGGCTGATAGCTGATCACAGAAGTTCAGAACGAACTGTACTCCTATGATCAACAGGAGAAGTATAGCCAAAAATGTGGTTGAGGCGTGCACTTCAATCATCCCGACACCATGGTTGTATGGTGCCAAGATGATAGTGCATTAATTGTATTATTGCATTTTGTAGCATATAATGAAATGCTTCAACTCACCATAATGCAGAATCAGGGGAGCCCTGAGCTTGTCACTGTAGCCTGCCACCAGATGCAGTGTGTCACTTGCCACCACAGTTTATCGCCAGATGCAGCTTCCCACTGTAGCTTGCCACCAGCAGATGCAGCTTGCCCCTTTTTAAGATGTTAAGGCCAATTTGAATGGGTTTTCTGACAGCAGTTAAAGAACTTGGTTGCAGCCTCTCCCCAGTGCTACCGGCGTTCAGGAGTGGGAAATCCACCACATATGCAGGGCTCTGGCCTAGGAGAAGTAAGAAGGCAGACCCAGCAGCAGTGATGCGAGGCGGGCACTTAGAGGCAATGTTGCCTCTCTGCTCGGCCACCACAGCCCCTTCAGTGCAATCTGTGTGGCCCAGATGGAAACAGGGCATGGACCGGCATCAGCCCACAGCCTGGAGGTTAGGGACCTCTGGAATAACAGTTGTCAGCAGTAGAGGAAGTAAGAGGACTAGATGGCGAGTTCTTATCCTTCCCCCTTTATCTACAACTAGAAAATGTTTTTGGCTTAACATACAGTTTAAGGACCTCCCTTTTTTTTTTTTTTTTTTTTTTTTTTTTTTTGAAAAGCTGTACTGTTGCTTTATATTGTGATGTCAGAAACTCAATTATGCAGATTTGTAAAGTTACTGAAAGGCCTAATAAAAAAAAAAAAAAAAAGGGAGAGGGTGGTCTTTGGCAGCTAGTCATATTCAGATTTCTCATGTTTCACCTTGAGCCAGTCTTATTCCACTGTCATTGCAGTAAAGTTAGGAGTCCTTATCCTAATACTTGTATGGAAATAGTGACTTCATATAATGAAACTAAAGGGTCATTTTCATGAGCAGTGGTCAGCAATGGCAGTCTTCATTTTTCTCCCATTAATTTCTGCAATAAATATATCCTTTTTAAGGTTCTGCTGTGTGAAGGTTCTCTGTCAATCTCCTTCACTTGGGGCAGCACAGTGGTGTAGTGGTTAGCACTCTCTAGCATTAACAAGGGTCGCTGGTTCGAGTCCCAACCATGACACTACCTGCCTGGAGTTTGAATGTTCTCCCTGGTTTCCTCCGGGTACTCCGGTTTCCTCCCACACTCCAAAGACATGCTGGTAGGCTAATTGACTTCTGTCCAAAATTGGCCCTGGTATATGAATGGGGACCTTGGCTTGTGGGCTCCCTGAGGGTAGGGACAGATGTGAGTGTGAAATGTACAGGGATATGGACAATTGTAGACACTCACTCAGGTTGAACTGGATGAACTGGTGTCTTTATTCAACCTTACTAACTATGTAACTTGCTGTGAGAATTTAGTGTCAATGGAATACAAATTGAGGTTGATTTACTAAAGGCAAATAGACGGTGTACTTTGACTTTTGTACTTTACCTTGACTGTGCACTTGCAAAGAAAATCTAGTCATGCAAGGGAAAAAAAAACGTGCAGGTGTATTCAGATATTATGGTAGATGGTAAACATTATAAATGCAAATCTTTGCCATACATGTATGCAATCCATGACACTCAAACACAAATCTTATCACTCAGTGCAATAGTAATAGTATAACGCAGTGCAATAGTAATACCAAATTGATGCTGTTCCTTTATTTTTTATTTTTTTTATTTCTACTCCTGTGTGTGTATAAGCATAATATTGTGACGAAGAGGGGTTTATATCGTTATTAAGCTAAGACTTGGATGTTCTCTATTGTATATACAATATGCTAGAATAGAGCATCTTGCTACCAAAATAACTAAATTTTTCCTTCTGGTGATATCTTAGGTTTGATATTTAATCATTTTAATATTTCTCTATTTTTAAATTCAATTAATGGAATTTTATAGTAAAACCCCAGAGCTATCACAGAAAGGAAAATATTGCTTTTATACGTATTGCAGGCCAAGGTCAGCTTGGTTACACATATATCAGATGTTTTTAAAGAGAATTACTTTAACTTTTAAACAAAGACTCAATCATATGGTATTAATTTTTATAACCTCATGGGAAAAAATGTGCCTTTAACTGTATTTATCTTTCTTTAACCGGTTTCCGCTCGGCCTGTAGCAGGATGATGCTGATGGGAACCTCTCATCAATCCAGGTGGACATCGTTGCCAGTACCATGTGACTGCTGTAATCAAGCAGTCGCAAGACAGTTGTACACAATGGATGGCTTCCTTTTAAGCCATCCATTGTGTGCAAATGTGTTGCTAGCTGTGATTGGTCAATGTAATCACATGTTAAAGATCACAGCCCATCTGTACCATGTGATTAGATGTGGCCAATCATAGCTAATCTCAACAAAACAGACTTAATCGATGTTCATTCAGTAAAATGCTTGCATGTAGCAATGGATATCATTGCTCTATGCAAACATATTGTGTGTAAGAAAAACAAACTATGGTAACATATTGCTGTGTTTTAAAAAAAAAAAGAATAGTTTTACTTTTTTTTCTGTTTCAATATGTTTATTGAAAATTTGAATAAACAGAAATAAACAAGAGACTACCATCTGCTCCTTGAGCGCTCTCACAGGGGCTACAAAACATGAATACGAAACCAAAGGGCAAACATCACATTATACTTCTAATAAACACAAGAAAAGGAAGGAAAATGAGTAGGGGATGGTATCGAGACTTCAGTACCAAACAACTTGTTCCTTTGTTTCCGGAGGGTGAGCCCTTCTCCCACTACCCCCGTCCACGGGGGGGCAGCAGTATTCGTTCGCAATGGGAGAGATTACAAAGAAGAGTAAAGAGAGATGGGGAACAAAAGAAGGAAGGGTAAAGAAGAGAGGGGGAAGAAAGGAGGGGGGGGGGGGAGCCCAGGCATGCAGCTTGAAGCGCGGGGAACTCATAGGAGATCCACGGCTCCCAGATTTTTAGAAATTTAGCATGAGAATCATGGACAATACTGGACATACGTTCCTGAAGTAACATAGCAGTCATGTGGGTTTTAACCCCTTTAAAATCTACCCGTTGGGACTTCCAGGCTTGGGCAATGGTCCGCTTGGCCGCTATAAATAGGTAGCCAGCTTCTGTTGAGGGCCTCGCAAGCCAGGTACCGAGCAATGTAGGAGAGCTAGCTTAGCGTCCCTTCGGATCGTAGAGTGTCTGCAGCAAACCAAAAACCCTAGACCAGAACCCCACCAGCCTTGGGCAAGCCCACCATGTGTGCATAACATCACCTCGCTGTCCACAGTTGCAGAAGCATCTGTCAGTACTCCCAGAGAAAGCCCAAACTGTGCGGGCAGGTACCCAATACCATCGGAACATTACTTTGTATGCGGCCTCCAGGGTATCTGTGTTGAATGAGCATTTGGCGACTGTTTTCCAGGCCCTGCTCCAGTCCTCTGGGTCTACTGGGGCCTGAAGGTCCTTTTCCCATTGAGTCATATAAGAGAGGGGTGCTGATGGCGGGCGACCATTCAGGGAGGCATAAATGGCCGAAATAAGGCCTGGGGATCCTGGGGCGTGTTGACATGTATGTTCAAAAAAAGTTTTTTGGAAGGGATAGGTGGACATGCGGCGCAATGTTGCAATCCAGTGCTTTAATTGGATAAAGTTATAGTTAAAAAAAAAAAAAAAAAAAAGTCAAACACAAGGGGCGCCGGCAAGTTTAACTTTATTTTTATTTTTTTATTTGTACTGTCACCAGTCCGTGTCCTTCATCACCGCCACATCTGTTATATGAGGACACTGTACTGCACTGGCAACCATATGCAGTGTAAAAAAAAAAGTATTCCTTAATTTTCCAAAAACTGACAACTTAAAAAAAAAAAAAATAAAAAAAAAAAAACTCACTATGCCGCTTACTAAATACCTTGGACTGTTAATTTTTCAATAATTGGTAATTTGGGGGATATCTGTACTGTCCTTACATTTTTGGGCCTTATGATAGAAGATCAACTGTCAGTACATCAGGATTGATTAATTTTCAGATATATACCATGGTTTGTGGACACGCTAACTTCCCTGCGGTCTAAATAATATACACTGATTTGGGTTATTTTCACCAAGGAAATGTAGCAGAATACATTTTGGCCTAAACTCGTGAAGACAGATTAAAATTGCAAAATTTTATAACCGAAACACATAATGTATTTTTTGTTTTTGCATTTTTGGTCTTTTTATTTAACAAAAAGTAAACGCGGTGGTGATTAAATACCGCCAAAAGTAAGCTCTATTTGTGAACAAAATATTCAAATTGTAACAAATGTTATAAGTGTTGCATTGTAATTGTCATTCAAATTGTGACAGTGCTGAAAGCTGAAAATTTATCTGGGCATTTTAGTGAATATAAGGTGGCGGATCACTGTGGTGTTTCTATTTATGAAAAGCTTTCTGATGAAGTGTGGATGAACATTTAATCACTTTGGGACTGTCCCTGGTTCCTGCACATATTTGGACAATTATGATAACCACTTCAGCCCCGGAAGGATTTACCCCCTTCCCAACCAGGCCATTTTTTTGCAGTATGGTACTGCATCGCTTTAACTGACATTGTTGTACCCAACCAAATTTATATTCTTTTTTTCTTCCAAAAATCACTTTCTTTTGGTGGTATTTGATCACCTCTGCGGTTTTTATTTTTTGCGCTATAAACAAAAAGAGACCATTTTGGGAAAAAAAATATTTTTTACTTTCTGCTATAATACATATCCCCCCCCCAAAAAAAAATGTATTCATAAGTTTAGGTAAATATGTATTCTGCTACATATGTTTGGTAAAAAAATCGCAATAAGCGTATATTGATTGGTTTGCACAAAAGTTAAGAGTCTACAAAATAGGGGAAAGATTTCGCGACTTTTTATTTTTTACTGGTAATGGTAGAGCGTTCTGCGATTTTTGTTTTCAGCAGGACTGCTACATTGCGGCAGACAAATCTGACCCTAAGTTCCACTTTGTGGGAACCAGTGCTATAAAAATGCACTGATCAATGTATAAATAGCACTGGCAGGGAAGGGATTAACACTAGGTGGCAATCAAGTGGTTAACTGTGCTCCCTGGGAGGTGGTTCTAACTGTATGTGGGATGGGCTGCCTGGGAGAAGAGGGATTGCTGTTCCTGATAACTAGGAACAGCAGATCTCTCTCTCTACTTCCCTGTCGGAACTGGGATCTGTTTGTTTACATTGACAGATCCCCGTTTGGGTGCACGCCCACAAAAGCCATTGCACGAACCAGCATACCAGTACATCGATTCTCGCAGCCAAACCAACTTGCCACATTTTAACTGTGCCGGCTGGTGGGCAACTGGTTAACTATTGATTATTGTTGTATTAGAGCTGCACTTTTGATCTTTGTCTATAGGCTACACTTTCTTCAACCGTATGCATGAGTTATCTGCCCGCATATAGTCTATAACAAGTGAAGAAGACCTAAAGACCCCACGACCTGGAGTTATTGTGCAGGACAAGTTGTACCTGTTTTCTGTGGGGGCTGGGTGCTTCTTAGATTTGTAATTTCAGGGCATCAATTTGTGTGTCCCCGACTAACCTGTGCCAAATGTTGTTAGTTACCAGTATCAAGATCATCTTTATAATGTTTTTTTTTTTTTTAATCTGTTGGCAATTTCTGTGAAAACTGTGATAGTTTAACGTTTTGGCTTCCTGACAAATGGGCCAGAGCATGAAGGTTGAATATCTGGCTTCCAGTAAAGGAATTTCACCTTCTCCGTCTGAATGTCACAGCCACTCTCCTGATGATATTCTGTTCTATTATTTCTGGCATTCATCTCACAATGGCCCTAATGGAAAGAGCCAGGATCTTGCCAACCCTTTTTCACATTTGGAATCAGGTACCAATGTGTTATATAAGAGGCGCTTCCTATTTATGCTGTAGCTAAGTAAGCACTCTTGTCTATCATCTGCTTGGCTACAATGGCCTTCTAATGTTGAGGCTGAATTTATCAGCATCCTAAGGCTTACTACTTTGTAAATTATTTGGCATTTCTTAAGGGAATCTTTTGTGTTGAGGAGCAATTACCAGATAATTATGCCGAAAATGTGTTTAATATAACGTTGGTGAGAGATTACTTCTGTCATGCAGCTTACAAATGTACAATGTTTTTTTCTTTTCTGATTTGATACCCCATAGGAAGAGGTTATAGCCGTGTTTTGTGACATGCTGGAAAAGCATATTTGTGTATATCATGCAGATACCAATGTGTGTGGTTTTTTTTTTTCCAAGCAGTTTATTATTATACAGGTTTTTTTATGGCGCATGAGGGTGGACATTACAGTTGCATTACAATTTGGTACAAGAGGAATCAGAGAGCCCTGCTCGTTTACAGCTTACAATCTAAGAAGGAAGGGTCAATTGATACAATTGATGGTGGAAGTAATAGCTGTGGGGGGATGAGCTGATGGTGGAAGTAAAACAGTGTTCTTTAGAAGCAGGATAGGCTTCTTTGAAGAGAAGAGTTTTCAGGGATCGCCTACAGATGGGTAGATTAGGGGAAAGTCAGACAGATGGAGGTAGGGAGTTCCAAAGGTAGGGAGAAGCTGTGGAGAAATCCTGGAGGCGAACATGGGAGGAGGTGACAATGGAGCTAGAGATCAGGAGGTCTTGGGATGACGGAAGAGAGCGCCTTGGCACCATTTTGGGAATGGTTAGTATTTTGAAATGTATTCTTTGGGTGAGTGGAAGCCAGTGGAGGGATTGGCAGAGGGGTGGAGGACACTGAAGGGTTATAAGACTGAAGGGGGGATTGTCTATGTAAAGGTAATCCAGTGAGGAGGGAGTTGCAGTAGTCGAGGCGAGAGATGACCAGGGAGTGAATTAGAAGCTTGGGTAGTGTAATTTGTCAAAAAGGGGCGTATTCTGGAAATGTTGTGGAGGCTATGGCGGCATGATTGTGACAGGGATGGTATGTGTGCCTGAAAGGACAATTCTGAGTCTAAGGTTACCCCTAGCACCCTGGCATGTGGGGACGGACTGATAGATGTGCCATTGATCTTGACAGAGAAGTCGGGGGAAGAGGCACGTGGGGGAGGAAATATTAAGAGCTCGGTTTATTCCTCAAACCACATCGATAGATAGTTGTAGTGTAGCTGTTTGATGCCAGGTGTGTGGAGGGTGGTATGGCAATAACTTTCATGTACAACACAATTTGTTGCCACAAGGTGAAAAATTGCTTGTCCAGTACTTAAAGGTACAAATCCCATAGAACACAGAAGAATGTGTGAGGCCGCGTACACACGCGGGGACTGTTCGCCCAACTTTGTCCGCTGAACAGTGTTTCGGCGGACAGTCCGCCCGTGTGTGGGCTTTCAGCGGACAGTTTCAGCGAACAGTTTGCTGAACAAGGTTTTTCGGAATTTCCGAAAAACTGTCCGCTGAAACTTGGTTTCAGCGAACAGTCCCCTCGTGTGTAGGCTTGTTCGTCAAATTAAGTTCCGCGCATGCTCAGAAAGGATTTACACGCCGAAAGTTGTAATGCAGTGTATAGGACGTTGTATTTTCCGTCCCGTCGTACGTGCCGTTCACGTCATCGCGCACGGTTTCAGCAAACTGTTCGTTCGTCGTGTGTGGGCAAGTCCGTCCATGCTAATTTTGAGCGGACTGTTTGCTGAAACTGTTTGACAGACAAAGTTGAGCGAACAGTCCCCACGTGTGTACGCGGCCTAAGAGTTTTGCTGATAAAGGGTAATGGTATAGACAAATAATAAAATAAAAAAACAGTAACAACATTCTTATGTTGGCAAAACAAAAATCCCAAATGGATAGATATTAGCAAAAATAGAAATATAGATCAGTCAATGCCATGTTTCAAAATGTAGCTGATAGGGAAAAAAATGCACAAAAGCAAAAACTCCATCCACTACACCTTGCAGTGGGCATTCTGAGAGGGTATGTCACATAGTTCCCAAAACAAACTGGTGCACTGGTATAGTGTAGTTAATCACAAGCTTATTTTTACTGTTAAAAAAAAAATACTAATTTCACTCCCCTATTAAAGTGGTTGTAAAAAAGTTTTTTTTATCTTGATGCATGTACACGAGTGTCTCAGCCATCTGGGACTCTCCCTCCTAATTGGCTGATACACAGCGGTGGCACCATTGGCTTTCCGCTGCTGTCAAAGTCAACTAGCCAGTCAGGAGAGAGGTGAGGCGGGGCTAAACCGCAGCTCTGTGTCTGCATGGACACACATTTGCAGCTCAGCTTGGGTGCCTCCATAGCAAGCTGCTTCCTGTGGTGGCACTAAACAGGTGGAAGGGGCCAGGAGCCCTGAAGAGGGACTTTAGAAGAGGAGGATCAGGGCTGCTTCATGCAAAGCCACTGCAACAGAGCATGCAAGTATAACATGTTTATTATTTTTATAGAAGTAAAAAAAAGAGACTTTACAATCACTTGAAAGGGAAATGAGCGTGTAAGGACCTTATCCTCCTGAGGCCTTCCACTGGTCTGCTTGCTGGGTGGATAAAGGGGTGTGGCCTTGCCCAAGTATCTCAGATTGGAGCTTCAAGCTATGCTCTGTCCATAATTCTGTGATTTTTGGTAGCTGGTTGCATCAGAACTTTTTTTTTTTTATGAGTTCCATGCCATAGAGGGTAAATACTTTTTGTAATCAGAATTTTTTTAGCCAACATTGGAATTGTATGCTTCCAGTGAAGAAACATTTGAAGTAGGGGACAAATGTGATAACTTGTGTGTTTAGTACTGCATGAGCATAGCCAGCAGATTCTGTGAGACAGATCCGATTTGAATGTTTGTTGTTTAATGAGATAAAAAAAATATATAAATTCTTGTTTATGTAAGCCAGTGGTTCTCAACCTCTCTAGTGCCGTGACCCCTTGATAAAGTTTCCCAAGTTGTAGGGACCCCTAACAGTTAAAAAAAAAATTCGTAGCATGGGTTGCCAGCACCCAAGGCAAGACAAGTATTTTGCACCCGTAACCCACAGACACTCCCTGAGTCCCATCCACTCGTATAGTATTAAAACCTCTTATGGTACATTTTAGGATCTAACACTTTCTCTTTGTTCTCCTTTCTTTCCCTTTAATCTCTCTATCCTAATTTATTTTTCTTTTTTTCCCCATCCCTCTCTCTAGCAGTCTTTCTTGTTCTGGTGGGGGTTGGGATCAGTGTCGGTGCTGGGGGGAGTTCTGATCAAACAATTTAGGTGCTCTTGATCAAGGTCATCTGCTGATCTGAGAACTGTAGTGGGGACTTTTAATGGCAACGCTAATCACAGGTAGTGTTACTCACTGTGTCTCCAGCTTGACTATGTCTCTAGCTCTGTAGTGTCTCGCAGCAGTGACACCTATGCCGAAATTAGGAGATAGGGTCTCCTCCAGCCCCTCCCTCTTCACAGTCCTCACCAGTCAGCTGACTTCTAGTCTCTGCCCCCCACCCATTCCGTGAACGGAATGGGTGGCTGCGAAGTGTCTGAGTGGGCGGCTGCGGGCTCCAGGAACAGCCCAGCTGGGCGGCCACAGGCTCCAGAGAGAACCCTGCTGAGCGCCCATGAAAAGGCTATAAGAGTGGCACAGGCTTCAGGAACAGCCCAGGATTTTGTGACCCCCTGGCACATCATCATTCGACCCCCAGGTTGAGAACCACTGATGTAAGCTAACAAATATGTGGCACCTAACAGTTTAAAAATTCCTCCTCCTTGCCCTCATTAGGGAGATCCTAATTGATTCACAATTCACATTTATTCACATTTATTACATAGATTCACAATTTCTGTATCACCAATATTCTGTTGCTGAATAAATCTGCTGTTTGATTCAGACCTCAGCAATTAGGCATATCAGTGGTAATGGAGTGTATTGCTGCAGCCCATTATACCATTTAAGACCTTGTTCCTTTACTAGGCTAGCAGCAGTAAAATGGCTCACACAGTTCCATATTCTGAAGTGCAAGCATAATGTATGACTACAACAATGCAGAGTTGTGTTTTAAGATTAATTGAGTTGTTAATATTTCATGGAGGCAAATTGATCACTAGTGTGTTTAGAATTAGTTTCAGCATGCTTTAATAGATGGTTATATAGGCTTGTTAAAAAAAAATACACACTATCTATCTATCTATCTATCTATATATATATATATATATATATATATATATATATATATATATATATATATATATATATATATATATATATATATATATATAGTTAGTGTGTGTGTATTTGCATCCATAATAAAATACAAACTAATTTATATGAGATAATCAAACCCTTGCATGCTTTGCTGTTAAAGTTGCTATACCTGCACAGAGCCAGACTTGCATGACCATATGTCAGAAGAAAGGTATCAGGAGCTTCTGGCTAAATCAGAGTTTTTCAGTTAAGTAAAATATTGCATATAAAACGGGTCTCTGCAGACACCCTGACATGTTTTATTTCTACATACTATGTATATGTACACACCTGTACTTTCGGTATATGCAGGCTTCCTTCACGTGATTGGACACTGGCAAAAAGTTGCTAGGGCTGCCTCTACAGTGTACTCCTACAGTGCCTTGAAAAAGTATTCATACCCCTTTTCCACATTTTGTCATATTACAACCAAAACATAAATGTATTTTGTTGGGATATTATGTGATGGTACAACACACAAGTGGCACATAATTGTGAAGTGGAAGGAAAATGATGGGTTTCAATTTTTTTTACAAATATCTGAAAAGTGTGGTGTGCATTTGTAGTCAGCCCCCTTTATTCTGATACCCCTAACTAAAATCTAGTGGAACCAATTGCCTTTAGAAGTCACCCAGTTAGTAAATAGAGTCCACCTGTGTGTAATTTAATCTCAGTATAAATATAACTGTTCTGTGAAGCCCTCGGAGGTTTGTTAGAGAACCTTAGTGAAGAAACGGCATCATGAAGGCTAAGGAACACACCAGACAGGTCAGGGATAAAGTTGTGGAGAAGTTTAAAGCAGGGTTAGGTTATGAAAAAAAGATCCCTAGCTCCGAGCACTGTTCAATCCATCATCCGAAAATGGAAAGAGTATGGCACAACTTAAATCCTACCAAGACATGGCTGTCCACCTAAACTGACAGGCTGTGCAAGGAGGGCATTATTCAGAGAAGCAGCCAAGAGGCCCATGATAACTCTGGAGGAGCTGCAGAGAGTCACAGCTCATGTGGGAGAATCTGTCCACAGGACAACTAGTTAGTTGTGCACTCCACAAATCAGACAAGAAAAAGGCCAGTGTTGAAATAAAACCATAAGAAGTCCCATTTGCAAGAAGCCATGGACACATGGGCAAACCTCTGGAAGAAGGTGCTCTGGTCAGATGAAACCAAAATTTTACTTTTTTGGCCTAAAAGCAAAACGTTGTGTGTGGCGGAAGACTAACACTGGACATTACCCTGCGCACACAATCCCCACTGTGAAATATGATGGTGGCAGTATCATTTTGTGGGGATGATTTTCTTCAGCAGGTAGAGGGAAGCTGGTCAGAGTTCATGGAAAGATGGATTGCACCAAATACAGGTCAATCTTAGAAGAAAATCTGTTAGGCCACTTTCACACTGAGGCACTTTACAGGCCCTATAGTGCTAAAAATAGCACATGTAAAGCTCCTCTGTCACTCCAGTGTGAATGCCCAAGGATGCTCTTGCGGGCAGTGTTAATTTTGGCTGAAAATTTGGATTTAGACTTAGGACTAAAATGGCATTTTAGTTTTAGTCCCATTTTAGTCTTCTGCAATTGTTTTAGTTTTAGTCTTATTTAGTCGACTAAATCTCCAATACATTTTAGTCGACTAAAACATCCTACATTTTAGTCTACGACAATCTCCAGTACATTTTAATCGACAAGCTAATTTTAGTCATCTAAAATCTAATGGGTCTAATTTAAATTGTAATACATTAGTTAACATTTCTCTACAATTTCCAAACTCCTTATATACTGCTGGAGTGAAAAATCTCATATTAAAGGTATTGAGGTATGAACATGCACTACAGACCAGTGTTCATTTTAAAGTCAAATTAAAATTTTAGTTTTAGCCTTAGCCTTTTGACTATTGTCGTATTTTAGTCATCTCAATTGTTTTAGCTTTAGTCGACTAAAATAGTATTCATTTAGTCGAATGTTTTAGTCAACAAAATTAACACTGCTTGTGGGACTTTAAAAAACAAAAGTCCTGCGAGCAGCATCTTTGATGCGCTTTAGGAGCGGTGTATACACCGCTCCTAAAGCATCCCTGCCCATGGAAATCAATGGGCAGCGCTTCAGCAGCAACACTTTGCGGGCGCTTTTAACCCTTTTTGGCTGCTAGCGAGGGTTAAAAGCACCCCGCTAGCGGGCAAATAGCGCAGCTAATATGACGGTAAATCGCTGCTTTACCGCCGACGCCCCAGTGTGAGTCCGCAAAAGACTTGTGACTGGGACGGAAGTTCACCTTCCAGCAGGACAACGACCCTAAACATACAGCCAGAGCTGCAATGGAATGTTAAAATGGCCCAGACCTAAATCCAATAGAATTTGTGGCAAGACTTGAATATTGCTGTTCAGATAATCTCCATCCAATCTGACAGAGCTTCAGCTATTTTGCAAAGAAGAATGGGTAAGAATGTTACTCTCTAGATGTGGAAAGCTGGTAGGGATATACCCAAAAAAGACTTGCAGCTGTAATTGCAGCTAAAGGTGGTTCTACAAAGTATTGACTCAGGGGTGCTGAATACAAATGCACACCACACTTTTCACATATTTGTAAACAATTTTGAAAACCATTTATCATTTTCCTTCCACTTCACAATTATGCACCACTTTGTGTTGGTCTATCACATAAAATCCCAATAAAATACACTTAAGTCTTTGGTTGTAACATGACAAAATGTGGAAAATATCAAGAAGGGGTATGACTACATTGTCAAGGCACTGTGTAACTCGCCCACTCTGTGAGACACCATTATTTTGTTAGTGGCCTGTGTTGTTCTCCTCTGGAAGAATTGTTTTTTTGTTTGGTTAAAAAGAAACAAAAAACAATCCTTTTTTTTTTTTTCTTATGCCTACTTGCAGATATGACTGCCAGTATACAGATCAATTACCCTTGATGTACAACACTGGGACCATACGTGGACCCCACTATGTATGGCTAACCTTATGTTTTTTGCTTGGGGCACTCCCTAGGTGAGACCAGTTTTCCCTTATCACTGATTCCTGGCTTTTAATAGTACAGTGCAATGTGTGTAGCACACTATACATTTTTTTTAGACAGAGGATTTGGAAGTTATTCACTTTAATGTGGTAACCCTTGCCATTTCTAATCAAATGTTTTTCTGTGCAAATTGGTGCTTTCTCCCCTCCTGTTTAGACTTGGTCTAACATGGGTGAGGTAACTGCAATACACCTCCTAGATAATGCAATCCCCCCCCCCATCTTGTCTACTGTCAACTTGCATAGTATTTTACTGTACTCCTGCCATCTTCTGTATCCAGGCACACAAAACCCCATTCATTCCGACCTCCATTCTCAGAGTATCGCACTGCAGGTCCCTCACTTAGCAATGACAGTTTTACAGGTGCAAGGGAGCTGTGACAAAAGGGTTAAGGCATTCTGCAGATGGCCTAAGGGAACCTCAAACCATGGCTCAGAGTGATGTCTGTTCCCCTGTCCCAGAGCAGTATCCTATTATGAGACTACTCCCCTTATCAGGCTTTAGCTTCCTTTTAGCCATACTTAAATATACTATGGTGGAAAGTATTGAGGATAATGTGTTGTAGTAGAAACCAGAGGATTTTCCTTCACCCCTATGTGTATTAGGAGGCTGGCTTATTCAAAAGTATTTTCCCATACACATTGATTGGGAACTGCTGCTTTTTGTTGAGATCTATCCTATGGAAAAGGAATTTAAGAAAACAATTTATTTCAGTCGTAGATCCCTATAAGTTCCCAATAAGCACCTTAAAGCGGGGTTCCCACTTATAAAAAAAAAATTAAAAGTCAGCAGCTACAAATACTGCAGCAACAAGCACTTAGAGGTGAGTAAAAAAAAAACTTTCTCCAAATGTATTTTTTATTTTTTTTAAAACACATTAATACTTTTTTTTTTGGGGGGGGGGGGGGGGGGGCTGGAACTCCACTTTAAGTTGCTAAGGAGAAATTCATGTCCGTCACCTAGACATACTACGGAAGCATCTCTCAGCCACAGCCATGTCTGCAAATTTGAAAAGAACCCTTCAGTTTATTCAGACTTTTGTCTGGTTAATCAGTTGCTTTAGACTTTTTGCTGATTAATCCACTTTCTAAAGTTTGCTCACCAGCCCTCACACCATCTGGAATACCTGAACCTTATCGCGGGCACAGCTCAAGCCAAAATTTTCCTCAGGAAAAAATTGCTTTAAAAGGACCGTCCAGATGAAAATGACACCCCTTTGCTTGCTTCTGCGTTAGGGTTGTTAGTGTAATGGTAGCCTCCTTCGAGGCAGGTTCATTTTGTGCAATTTAATTTCAGACCTCTTCAACCCAACATACTCAGGATGTGTTACAATCAAATCCAATCATTTGGTTTCCCAATACTTCTGTTCAGCTACACAAAGCTTTCCTTGATATAATGGATCTCCAGTCTTACCCTGTAATTTGAAAAGTCTTTCCTTCAAGCGCTCTGGAAGGTGGAGACCATGGATGCCAGCCTTGCAGGCTGGGACAGGGTTTACAATTCCCTGTCTACAGGGAATATTGCCCACACTGGTCTAAACTTTCCATGAGTATTCTGGAACTGCTGTCCGGATACAGTATCTTTATAGTACTTGACCTCCCTTCTGCAAGGTCACTCAGGGTACAGTTGGACAGTGCCTCAGCAGGGGGCTGAGGGACTTGTCCCTAAACAAGACAAGTGTGATACTCACTGGGGGAAACACATTCCTGCTAGAATGGGCCGCGAGACAGCTAGTCAGGGTGGTATCCAGTAAATCTGAAAGGCACGGCAGGGATGATTTTTAGCAGAAGCAGCCACCTTCGGGTAATGGTGGGAAAACCATTACACATAACTAATATTTTGATGCTGTAGCGCCCCCTCCCCAAAAAAATAAAACCCTAAACTTCTGCTTCAACTACTTCCGGTCCGCCCACCACAAATATACTGCAGCAGGGCTGCCCAGCTGCATGAAACAATGTACCTGTACGTTGTTAGTGTTCCCTGGTCTGGCATGTGTGCCACCAGTGACCCGCTTTTGCTGTGATTGGACACAGCAGGAGCCAGTCGGCGGCCTCCGGCCACCCGTAATCCTTTGGGAGGAATGAAAGAACAGTCTACCTATGTAAACGAGGCAGACCGTTATTATGGCATAGAGCAAGAGATCTGTGGTTTCTACTAATCAGGAACACAGATCTTTGTCTAGTGTCTGCATCCCCCACGCAGTTAAGCCCCTTGCACACTATCAGACTTTCTGCTGGGTTTTTCCTTCAGATTTACCAAAACCATATAATATGAGGTCAAACCTTAGGAGTTTCAATTTGTATGCAATCAGGCAGGCCCTTGCACTACATGGTTTTGGTAAATCTGAAGACAAAAATCAGCATAAAATCTGATGGTGTGTTTGGGGTATTAGAAAGCACTCCCAGGGAACACATTTAACCCTTTGCTTGCACCTGATGTTAACCCCTTTCCTGCCAGTGTCATTTATACTGTGACAATGTGTTTTTTGTTTTTTTTAAGCACTGAACACAGTTTTTTTCACTGGTCCCCCAAAAGTGTCACTTGGTGTCCAATTTGTCCTGCTAAAAATCGCTGATCGCCACCATTACTAGTAAAAAAAAATAAAAAGGCCCTAAATCTATCTCAAAGTTTGATGACTTGATAACTTTTGCGCAAACCAATCAATATATGCTAATTTGGATTTTTTTTTACCAAATAAATTTGTAGCCTGAATACAAAATGGCCTAAATTGATGAAGAAATTTGCTATAAAACACATCCAATAAAAATATGTAAAAAAAAAAAAAAGCAAACAGTAAAGAATATTGTTTTGTTTTTGTTTGTTTTTTAAATTGTTGCTCTTTTTTTGTTTATAAAAATAAAATAAAAAGCTCAAAGGTGAAAAAGAAAGCTCTATTTGTGGGGGGGGGGGGGGGGGGGGACATCAATTTTGTTTGGATAAAATTTCGTACAACCACACAATTGTCAGTTAAAGTAACGCAGTGCTGTATCACAAAAAATGGCCCAGTCATTAAGGGGGTAAATCTGGGGCTGAAGTGGTTAAAGTGGCTGTAAGTAAACGCTTACACATAACTAGTGAAATGACTGGCCTCAGGTGATGCACAGGGATGAAACGCATCCTAAATACATTGTACCTGATAATCTGTGGTCTTCTCTTATCTATGGTTCTTCAAAGTCCAGAACTTCTAAAGCTTGTCTGAGCTGTCAGAAAAAAGGGGGCAGAGAGCTAAAGTTACACTGAAGAGCTCAGCGATGAGTGTTCTGACAACTAATTTGAGGGAACGGACATACCCCTACTTTACATAGCACACAGGAACAGAGGTGAGGCTGTCAATCTGCTGGTGCTCCCTCCCCTGTCCCTTTTTTCTCTTGGTGTTAGAAAAACTTGTCAGAAGTGAGTCAAGCTGATAGCAGAGGAACGAAGCAGCTGAGAGAAATTTCACTTGGTGCTCTTAATTGAGACAAGTACACTAGAAGAACATGCTTTGTTCATATTTCATGTCTGAGGTTTACAGCCACTTTAACTCTTTACTGAAACAGTACAGCTCTATTTAAAACGTAATGTTTTCCCATATATTTGTTTAGAACAAAAGGTAATTATAAATAGATAAAAACGAATACTGTTTACCGCTTGCAGCCAGCTCTCTGCTGCTTAGAAGAGCGTTTCTGTAAAATAAACTTGGAGTGCATTAAAGATCAGATTACATGCACAACTGTATGTAGGTGATGTGCAAACTGCCAGCAAGCATACAGGCAGTAATGGACTTTCTTAAGGGTATCCTGAGAATTGAGCATCCCGGATTCTCCTTATTCAATATATTGTATATATTTTTACACATTTGTTAATAAAAAAGAATATGAATTATCCATGCACAAATAAAATGAAAATAAAATACAGCTGAGAACCTTTGTTGTTGTTTAATGAGTTTGACTGTTTTCATTAATGGGAAATATCTTTTTGCATCAGCTTGTAATAATCGATTTTTTTTGTTTTTGTTTTTATAGTGAGTCTAGCTACAGTGGTGTGAAAAAGTGTTTGCCCCCTTCCTCATTTCCTGTTCCTTTGCATGTTTGTCACACTTAAGTGTTTCGGAACATCAAACCAATTTAAACAATAGTCAAGGACAACACAAGTAAACACAAAATGCAATTTGTAAATGAAGGTGTTTATTATTAAAGGTGAAAAAAAATCCAAACCATCATGGCCCTGTGTGAAAAAGTGATTGCCCCCTAAACCTAATAACTGGTTGGGCCACCCTTAGCAGCAACAACTGCAACCAAGCGTTTGCGATAACGTGCAATGAGGCTTTTACAGCGTCCTGGAGGAATTTTGGCCCACTCATCTTTGCAGAATTGTCCCAATTCAGTTACATAAGAGGGTTTTCGAGCATGAACGGCCTTTTTAAGGTCATACCACAACATCTCAATAGGATTCAGGTCAGGACTTTGGCTAGGCCACTCCAAAGTCTTCATTTTGTTTTTCTTCAGTCATTCGGTGGTGGACTTGCTGGTGTGTTTAGGATCATTGTCCTGCTGCAGAACCCAAGTTCGTTTCAGCTTGAGTACACGAACAGATGGTCGGACATTCTCCTTCAGGATCTCTTGGTAGACAGCAGAATTCATAGTTCCTTTTATCACGGCAAGTCTTCCAGGTCCTGAAGCAGCAAAACAGCCCCAGACCATCACACTACCACCACCATATTTTACTGTTGGTATAATGTTCTTTTTATGAAATGCAGTGTTCCTTCTACGCCAGATATACTTGGACACACACCTTCCAAAGAGTTCCACTTTTGTCTCATCGGTCCACAGAATGTTGTCCCAAAAGTCTTGGGGATCATCAAGATGTGTTGTGGAGAAATTGAGACGAGCTTTGATGTTCTTTTTGCTCAGCAGTGGTTTTCTCCTTGGAACTCTGCCATGCAGGCCATTTTTGCCCAGTCTTTTCCTGATGGTGGAGGCATGAACGCTGACCTTAACTGAGGCAAGTGAGGCCTGCAGTTCCTTGGACGTTGTTGTGGGGTCTTTTGTGACCTCTTGGATGAGTCGTCGCTGCGCTCTTGGGGTAATTTTGGGCGGCCGGCCACTCCTGGGAAGGTTCACCACTGTTCCATGTCTTCGCCATTTGTGGATAATGGCTCTCACTGTGGTTCGCTGGATTCCCAAAGCTTTGGAAATGGCTTTATAACCCTTTCCAGACTGATAGATCTCAATTACTTTCTTTCTCAATTGTTCCTGAATTTCTTTGGGTCTCGGCATGATGTGTAGCTTTTAAGGATCTTCTGGTGGACCTTACTGTGTCAAGCAGCTCCTATTTAAGTGATGCCTTGATTGTGAACAGGTGTGGCAATAATCAGGCCTGGGTGTGGCTAGAGAAATTGAACTCAGGTGTGGACAACCACAGTTATAGTATGTTTTAACAAGGGGGGCAATCACTTTTTCACACAGGGCCATGATGGTTTGGATTTTTTTTCACCTTTAATAATAAACACCTTCATTTACAAATTGCATTTTGTGTTTACTTGTGTTGTCCTTGACTATTGTTTAAATTGGTTTGATGTTCCGAAACACTTAAGTGTGACAAACATGCAAAGGAACAGGAAAAGAGGAAGGGGGCAAACACTTTTTCACACCACTCTATATTGTGTTAACATTTCGGTTGTGCTTGTAGATTATTTTCTTATGCCTTTCATTGGAAATGATTCAACTATCAATATTTATATGGATGATCTGGTCTGAAGTGAGATGAGTTGTACAGGTTCTAAAAGTCTTGAGTCCCTACACAGCTTGTTATCAAACCTGCATTACTAGGCATTAGAAAGCTGTGCTTCTTGGTGCAGCGCTCATGGAACCCTTATGCATTATGTAGTTGTTTCTTAGTGCCTGATAAATTTCTTTCACTTCTCAAGCCAGAGCAAATAGTGAGAAATGTACACTGTTTTTCTTTTGATATTTTTAGTAGATTATAATGTTCTATATTTTATTGCATATATCCAAAATGCGGAAAACTCTTTAGGCTTATCTATAAACAAAATCGGCCTTATTCAGAGAACTGCGCAAGGATATTTAGACACCAAACCATATCATTTGTTTAATCCATCTTTATTAGTCTTTCAGAAGTCACATTAAGCAGCATACATTTAAATTAACATGCACAAAAGATGTGTCACAGAAGTGAGAAGTGGTATGCGATTGGGGTCATTTCTCCCTACTTATAAATCTATGAATCATTGTGATATCTAATGTGTGGTAAATATAATGGCCAGATAAAATGTTTAATTCATAAAAGCTTTCATCGAAATATATAGTGAATAAATAAATACACTTTAATTTTAAAACAGCAGCATTGTAATAGCAATAAAAACAATCGTTTTGACAGTCTAATATAAACTTGAAAAATCTCCTATCATATTGCGAGTCTGCTGGTCATCTTTTCCACAACTCCCTGGATTTCCTTCATGCTTTGCAGCTTCTCCTTTGCTGTTTACTTTCAATTTACTAATGACTACATGTCCCATGGTATCTTGATGTCTGCAAGGAGTGACTCCTGTACTAACCCCAACCCCTGAAATGCCTCCTCTCGGTACCTCTGTAGTTCAAAAGACAGGCTCTGAAATTTGTGATACTGCAGGGCATGTAAATTCAATATTGTTCATTTGAATAGGTGTAGACTAGAAATAATTATAACACAATGTAGAAATTTAAAATTTAGACCAGCGTTTCGCTTTAAATTAAATTATCTTAATTTTTTTTTAACATATTCATATGATTTTTTTTTTTCTGTTCCAGTTCAAGATTGATGGAGAATGGTGGACTTGGATTGATTATGAGAAATTCCAAGAATTGATGCGCTCATATGCGAAGAGTGGTGGAACTGCGAAATTTACTGCCTTAGACTACGTTGCAAAAACCCCGAAGTGGGCTTTGTTTGGTTCCAATGAGAGGGGATTTGATCCTGTAGAGACACGTTTCCAGAGGAAAAGTAAAGCAAAGGACATTTCTGGGTGCTAGGCACAATTATCTGCTGTAATGACGATTTCTAAGCCTTTGGTCTAAACATTTGGCCACCATGTTTATTAGACCAAAAATGTTAAAGTAATAACATTTGGGGAAGGGCCACATCCCACATCCCTCATATATGAGGCCACATCCCTCATATTTTTAAAGTGAAAAAAAATTTTTTTTGTTTTGTACACATTTTATTTGGTTTTGGTTTTTTGTTATTCATTTCTGTTTTACCTCGGTTTGATATTTTAAACCCTGTTTCTAGCTTAATAAAAAGAGAACTCTCATATACTATACCTTGCTCCTTCACTCATTTTTCTGCTACAGCCCTTTTTATCAACCAGTCATATCTACGTTGGGGATTAAAGTCATTTTTCCTCACTGGTGTGTTTTATTAGAATAAAGTATATGCTTAAATTTTCCGGCAATAGAAAAATGAGCTTAAACATTGAGACATCTTCCTTTTTTAAATTCTGTGCAGCTTAATTGAAAGACCTATAAAGGTGTATTTGTCTAAATTAACAACTTTTTTTTTTTTTTTCTATGTAAAAGAGAACCTATAGCTCAAATTGCAGATGTAGCATACAGTATGCTGTTACTGTATAAATCCGTTATAACTATAAAAATTTGTTTAGTTAATATTTGAAGTCCAATGGGAGCTGAAGGTTGTCTTTGCATATAAATCTAAATGCTTTACCTTTTTTGTTATGGATTCCAAAAATACTTGTTTTTCTTATTTACAATTAAAGCAATCTAGTCTATAAATTGTAATGTTTAAGAACTATAAAAAGGAACTTTTTTTGGCAGATATCAATATTAAAAAGTAAATGATCCTTTTAAAAATACACGTTATTGGTCCAGGTACATTATATAATAATTTATACAATTATACAGTTCAACTGCAATAAAGTAAAAAAAAAATCTCCTTTTTCTGCATGCATGTTATCAGTTAAAGCAGAAGTCCCTACAAATACTGCAGCTGCTGACTTTTAAAATAAGGACACTTGTCTGTTCCAGGGTCCAGCGATGTTGGCACCCAAGGCCAAACCGTCCCTCGGTCCTCAGATGCTGCTACCTCCATCTGCAGTAAGGGAATCGGGAAATGAAGCCTTGCAGCTTCACTTCCTGGTTCCCTACTGCACATGCGCGAGTCGCGCAGAGCAATCCGATTGGTCCCTGCTGTCTCTGTGACCCGTGTGTGTCCCAGCAGACAGCGCGGCGGGACAGGAAGAGGCAAGACTCCCGTGGGAGTCTATGCCCAGAAGTGGGTGCCAAATGTGACACCGGAGGCGGTTTCCGAAAAGCGGAGATTCAATTTTTGTGTGAACCTCTGCTTTAAGTCAGACGCTTTGACATCCCTTTCCTGATTTGGAAAAGCAGTGGCTCTAATATGCATTGTTTCCTGGCCCTCGTATTGACAGTAGAGGCAGGAAAATTTGACATTATAGGATTATTTTAGATTGCTGCTTTTGGGCAACAGAGAAGGATTAAGGATTCGTCTTAGACATTTAAAGCAGAACTATGATGAAATGTGTAGGGTCGGGTCACAAAGTGACGCTGTCATACAGTTAACGCCGATGGATCGGCTTTGGAGCATCTACCTGGTGGGATTGTGTAAAGCAATACTGTGGATTTTAGATGTTAGTTCGCACTTTTCTTTTAGTAGTGCCTTATTCTTAAATTCAAACCATTTTGCCAATGTCTCAAGATATTTCCTGGTCAGCCCTTTATTTCTACAAGTTATTGCTTCCATTAAACGAAGCTCATCAACCCTTTGTAGCCACTGAGATAGTAGGTATTAAGCATTTTCCCCAACATAGTGGAATCAGAGATTTACAGGCAGTTGACAAATATGGAGTCCGACATCCTATATTGGTCTGTTTTTCGTTTGTGCAGTGAAATAAAAAAGTCAATGTTTCAGATTGAATTGCTCTCCCCAATATAAGAGAGATCACCTTTTGCCACTTGTTCCCAAAATGGTCAGATCTTAGGGCCGAACCACCATATGTGCCAATGTGTAGCTCGGTCTCCACATTCCCTCTAGCGCAGGAGTGAAGTTGAACAAAATATTGCATGTAATTTTACTGGTGTATGAGGCCATCGAGTAAGGAGTTTAAAATGTACTGTATGTTCTACTCGAGGTAGCAGGCATATGGAAAAATTGTATAATCTTCTATTTTTGCTTATCTGTAAGTGTAATTTTTAAATCTTTTTTTCCAATGGCCTATATAGTCCGGATACCCAGAGTTTTGCACAGACATCAGAGCTCTGTAGAAAAGAGTAATACAATGTTGTGGTGGGCCTTTATATTGCATAATTATTTTAATAGGGTTCAGTTCTTTTAACGAACAAATGGGTTGCAATTTTTTTACCAAAAATATGTAGAAGACTACGCATCGGCCTAAACTGGGGAAAAAAACGTTCTTTAGTAAAAAATATTGCATTTTTTTTCAAAATTGTCGCTCTACTTTTGTTTATAGCGCAAAAAATAAAAACCGCAGAGGTGATCAACTACCACCAAAAGAAAGCTCTATTTGTGGGGGGAAAAGGACAGCAATTTTGTTTGGGAACCACGTCGCATGACAGCGCAATTGTCAGTTAAAGCAAAGCAGTGCCAAATCGCAAAAAGGGCCTGGTCCTTTGGCTGCAAATTGGTCCGGGGCTTAAGTGGTTAATCTTAAAGTTGAATATAATTTGAAATTCGCGCATTAACCCCAGTATATTTGACAATGTAATTCTAGGTTGTTGGACTTATGATCCTTTCCCTTCACTTTTACACCGTGTATGTTAGGATTCATTCTTACAGTTGAAATAAGGGTTTTAAATAGAAAATAAAATGGGTGATAATGGGCAACCCTGTCGTGTGCCATTTTTAGGAGTAAATGCATTGCTTAATATGCCATTAACCCTTATTTGTACAGTTGGTTGCACATATAAAGATGCAATTTGTTGACGCATTCTTGGTCCTATACCCAAAGATTTCAACGTTCGCATCAAATATTCCCAGTCAATCCTGTTGAAAGCCTTTTCGGCATCAGTTGGCAGTAACAGGGTGGGCTGGGAAGTATTCCCATTATAGCAGATTATAGACAAAGAGCATAAAGAATTTTCCCTTGCTTCGCAACCAGGGATGAAGCCTGTCTATTCTAGGCCTATTCAGTGTGGGATTAGAGGGAGTAATCTAGCGTCTAACACTTTCGTATATAGTTTTATATCTACATTAATGATATGGGTGTAAGTTTACGCAGCCAGACAAATCCTTACCTGGCTTTGGAATTACAGATATATTTGCAGTAAGTGACTCCCATCGAAAGCCCTCCAATCCCACAATAGAATTGGCATAGAAAGTCGGATATGGGACAAGAGTCATTCTAAATTTCTTATAGTAAGAAATTGTGTACCAATTTGGGCCTGGTAATTTATCCGTCAGTGTTGACTTTAAAGCTTTAACCACTTCCCGACCAGCGCACGACGATGTACGTCGACAGCATGGCACGGGCAGGCATATTGGCGTACATGTACGTCCAATATTCGTTGCCGCCGTGCCATCAGGAGCGCGCCGCCGGCGGCGCGCTCCCGCGCTGGTCGGGACCTCCGTGAGTCCGGTCGCAGGACCCGCGGACTCTATCGCCGCGGGCATCCCCGCGATCGTCTCACGGAGCGGCGGAATGGAGGAAATGCTGTATAAACAACATTTTCTCATTCTGCCTAGCAACTAGTGACGCTGATCTCTGCTCCATGTGATTGGAGCAGAGATCAGTGTACACTAAATGAAAGCCCAACCCCCCCACAGTTAGTAACACACCCCTAGGAACACTTAACCCCTACACTGCCACCCACAGGTTAACCCTTTCACTGCCAGTGTCATTTACACAGGAATCACTGCATTTATATAGCAGTGATTACTGTATAAATGACAATGGTCCCAAAAATGTGTCAAAAATGTCCGATGGGTCCCCGACAATGTCGCAGTCACAATAAAAATCGTTGATCGCCGCCATTACTAGTAAAAAAAAAAATAATAAAAAATTATTAATAAAAATGCTATAAAACTATCCCTATTTTGTAAACGCTATAACTTTTGCGCAAACCAATCAATCGCTTATTGCGATTTTTTTTTTACCAAAAATATGTAGAAGAATACGTATCGGCCTAAATTGAGGGAAAAAAATGTTTTTTTATATATTTTTGGGGGATATTTATTATAACAAAAAGTAAAAAATAATGCGTTTTTTTCAAAATTGTCGCTCTATTTTTGTTTATAGTGCAAAAAATAAAAACCGCAGGGTTGATCAAATACCACCAAAAGAAAGCTCTATTTGTGGGAAAAAAAGGACGTCAATTTTGTTTGGGAGCCACGTCGCACGACCGCGCAATTGTCAGTTAAAACGACGCAGTGCCGAATCACAAAAAGTGGTCTGGTCTTTGACCAGCAAATTGGTCCGGTCTGAAAGTGGTTAAGCAAAGAACTCCTCATCCATAAATTAAACTTTTGAAGGTACTCACTAGAAAATGTAGGTAACTTTGCTTGTTGTAAATAGTTTACAATTTTTCTGTGTCTTTCCTCTGTTGGTTCTTGATTTAATTTACCTCTCACATTGTACAAATCTGCATAAAAAATATAGTGTTTAACATTTAATTTCTGACAAAACTAATTTGTGTACATTCATACAAGTCTAAAATGTATTTAACTTTTTAGGAGGAGCAAACTTAAGACCCTGATCAAGGGTGATTTTTTTCTTCACAAGTTAAATCCACAGAATAAACCATATAAATCTGCAAAATGTTTAGAACAAAATAAATCAACCTGTCAAGACACCAACTTGTTTTCTTTTTTAATCTTTACTGTTGCAAGCTTGTATGTAATCTTGTATGTAGCTCATAAAACTTTTTAAAGTTTTTTTATTGAAAATAAAAGGTTTAGCAAATTATTACATTTAATGTAAGCAGACAGTAAATCCATATATGCATTTCATTATATAGCTATGCAGCGGATGCCTTGTAAGAAATATTCTTACGAAGTTTAATATAAATGTTGGAAAGCACTCTATGATGATGGGATAGCTCTTCAGTAGAAAGGAAACATATATAGATTGTGTGTTCGGAGGGCATTGTTTGAGCTGCTGATCCATCGTTCGTCCTCTTCACCACTAGTTGAGCATAGATGTCTAAAACATGCCTTAAACCCTATGGATAGCCAGTGTGGGCAACAATAAAAAAAACAAAAAAAAAACACTGAATGAAAAGTAAAAATATATGCTCAGCCAACTTTTAATGTGGTTTTGGTGCACTTATATTCAACCTGCATTGAATAGATTTAATCACAGTGAAATCACTCACCGAATTAAATCGATTGTAAAGGAAATTATTTTATACTTACCTGCTCAGTGCAGTGGTTTTTCACAGAGCAGCCCTGATCCTCTTCTCAGGTCACCCACTGGCACTCTGCCCCCCCCCTTTGCCCACTGCCCCCATAGCAAGCTGCTTGCTGTGGGGGCACCCGTTCATGCTTGCTCCACAAAGCATTTACAACCACTTTAATGCAGTCCATATTTATTATTGACAATGTCTCTGCAGTGGAGTAGTCTTGGTTAATTTACAAACATTTGCTGTATTTCTTGCTTTACTGTTGGAACAGGGAACAGCTTTGACCACTTGCTGACCAGCAGCTTAAATATTACTGCTGGCCAGCGGCTTTGTTCCTGTTTTACACCTACTTCTCGTGCCATCTACTTCTCGTGCTGTGGTTGGACAAAGCACGAGTTTCTCAGCAGGCTTAGAGCCAATGATTTTGGCTGTGAACCTGCTGATAGTTATGGGCACCCACAGCACAGATCTGGGTTGTGTGTTATTACACACAACCCAGATCTGGCTGTTTGTTTTTCTCCCTGATTTTATTGAATAGGTTTTAAAGTGAGTACACCCTTCACAATTTTGTAAATATTTTCTTCTATCTTTTCATGTGGCAACACTGAAGAAATTACACTTTGCTACAATGTAAAATAGTGAGAGTATAGCTTGTATAACAGTATAAATTAGCTGTCCCCTCAAAATAACGCAACACACAGCCATTAATGTTTAAACTGCTGGCAACAAAAGTGAGTACATCCCTAAGTAAAAATGTCCAAATTGAGGCCAAAGTATATTATAATGGGATCAGTATTTGATGTGGCCACCATTATTTTCCAGCACTGCCTTAACCCTCTTGGGCATGGAGTTCACCAGAGCTTCACTGGTTGCCACTGGAGTCCTTTTCCACTCCTCCATGACGACATCATGGAGCTGGTGGATGTTGGAGACCTTGCGCTCCTCCACCTTCTGTTTGAAGATGCCCCACAGATGCTCAATAGGGTTTAGGTCTGGAGACATGCTTGGCCATTCAATCGCCTTTACCCTCCACCACTTTAGCAAGGCAGTGGTCATCTTGGAGGTGTGTTTAAGGTTGTTGTGTTGGAATACTTCCCTGCAGCCCAGTCCCTGAAGGGAGGGGCTCATGCTCTGCTTCAGTATGTCACAGTACATGTTGGCATTCATGGTTCCCTCAATGAACTGTAGCCCCAGACAGGGGCAGACTGAAAACTCATGGGGCCCCCGGGCAATAGATTATGGGGCCACACACACAGACACACACACACACACACACACACACACACACACACTATACACACAGACACACTATACACACAGACACACTATATATATATATATATATATATATATACACATACATACACACACACACACACACACACACACACACACACACACACACACACACACACACACACACACACTCTGAAAAGGTACTGGAGAGGCGTGGCAGCTATAATCTTGGGATTTAAAAAAAAAAAAAAAAGATTTTTACATACTGTCCCTGGTTTTATTGAGGCTGACAACCCTGATGGGGCCCCTTGGTGGCATGGGGCCCTCGGGCAGTGCCTGAATGGTAAGTTCGCCCCTGGCCCCAGACCATGGCACTCACTCTATGCTTGACGGTAGGCAAGACACACTTGTCTTTTTACTCCTCACCTTGTTGCCACAACACACGCTTGACACCATCTGAGCCAAATAAGTTTATCTTGGTCTCATCAGAACACTGGACATGGTTTCAGTAATCCGTGTCCTCAGTCTGCTTGTCTTCAGCAAATGGTTTGCGGACTTTCTTGTGCATCATCTTTAGAAGAAGCTTCCTTCTGGGACAACAGCAATGCAGATCAATTTGATGCAGTGTGTGCCATATAGTCTAAGCACTGACAGGCTGACCCCCCCACCCCTTCAACCTCTGCAGCAATGCCAGCAGCACTCTTATGTATGTTTCCCAAAGACAACCTCTGGATATGATGCTGAGCAGGTGCACTCAACTTCTTTGGTCGACCATGGCAAGGCCTGTTCTGAGTGGAACCTGTCCTGTTAAACCACTGTGGTCTTTGCCACCTTGCTGCAGCTCAGTTTTAGGATCTTGGCAATCTTCTTATAGCCTAGGCCAGTGATTGCGAACCTTGGCACCCCAGATGTTTTGGAACTACATTTCCCATGATGCTCCTGCACTCTGAAGTGTAGATGAGCATCATGGGAAATGTAGTTTCAAAACATCTGGAGTGCCAAGGTTCGCCATCACTGGCCTAGGCCATCTTTATGTAGAGCAACAATTCTTTTTTCAGATTTTCATAGAGTTCTTTGCCATGAGGTGCCATGTTGAACTTCCAGTGATCAGTATGGAGATCCCATGCTGCTCCCCATTCACACCAGAAACCTTCTAACACTAACGAGTCACCTGACACCAGGGAGAGAAAATGGCTAATTGGACCCTAGCTAGACATTTTCACTTCGGGGTGCACGCCCTTTTGTTGCCAGTGGTTTAGACATGAATGGCTGTGTGTTGAGTTATTTTGAGGGGACAGCAAATTTACACTGTTATACATTGTAGCAAAGTGTCACTTTTTCACTGTTGATACATGAAAACATATAATAAAATATTTACAAAAATGTGAAGGGTGTACTCACTTTTGTGAGATACTGTATATAATAAAAAAAACAAACAGTGGTGATCAAATGGCACCAAAAAAAGCTCTATTTGTGTGAAAAAAAAAATCTATTTAATTTGTGTACAGTGTTGCATGACCGTGCAATTGCCAGTTATAGCAGCACAGTGCTGAAAAGCAAAAAATGGTCCAGTCATGAAGGGGGTAAAACTCTCTGGAGGTCAAATGCGTAAGAGTGTGTCTTTTTTTTTTGTTTGTCTCCTTTTTTTTTTTTTTTTTTTTTTTTTTTTTACTTTTATCCCTTGGAACAGATACTTGATATAATTTTATAATACAAAACAGCACTTTCTTGCATGATATGAAACCCTCTCCAATGACTGCTTTATGTGTCTAGTTATGTCAATTTGTAGAGAGGCTGTGCTGAGGATATTTGAACCTTGAAACTGTAGTAAGAAATGTAACATTTTATAAGCAATGTTTTTTTCTTTTCAAATAGTGGGCATGGACACTCGGGGGCTATAGCAAATTCTAATAAGCTAGCAATTGCTTACACACTTAGGCCTCATGCACACGAGACGCAGATGAAACCTCTGTTAAAAAAAAGCTGAAACGCGCGTTTTGCCGCGTTTGCATGCCGCGTTTAGACGCGTTTAGACGCGTTTGCGTTTAAACGCGTTTATAAAGATAACATCATGTAGACCCTCCCCAAGCTCTTAAAGCATTTTTTTTAACTATTTCTGCTATTTTGATCAGAGTGAGCAGCAGCAGCATAGAGAGCAGTTGTACACTTGCATTTGCCGTGTCACTTGCCACGGCACCTGCCACAAGTTGTGGATTGTCCACTTGCCACGTCACTTGCCACAAGTTGAGGATTGTCCACTTGCCACATCACCTGCCACGTCACCTGCCACAAATTGTGGATTGTCCACTTGCCACGTCACTTGCCACATCACCTGCCACGTCACTTGCCACGAGATGTGGATTGTCCACTTTCCACGTCATCTGCCATGCCACCTGCCACAAGCTGTGGATTGTCCACTTGCCACGTGACTTGCCACATCACCTGCCACGTCACTTGCCACATCACCTGCCACAAGTTGTGGATTGTCTACTTGCCGCGTCACTTGCCACATCACCTGCCACGTCACCTGCCACGTCACCTGCCACAAGTTGTGGATTGTTCACTTGCCACGTCACCTGCCACGTCACCTGCCACAAGTTGTGGATTGTCCACTTGCCACGTCACTTGCCACATCACCTGCCACGTCACTTGCCACAAGATGTGGATTGTCCACTTTCCACGTCACCTGCCATGCCATCTGCCACAAGTTGTGGATTGTCCACTTACCACATCACCAGCCACATCACCTGCCACAAGTTGTGGATTGTCCACTTGCCACACCACTTTCCACGTCACCTGCCACGTCACCTGCCACAAGATGTGGATTGTCCACTTGCCACGTCACCAGCCACATCACCTGCCACAAGTTGTGGATTGTCCACTTGCCACGTCCCTTGCCACGTCACCTGCCACAAGTGGATTGTCCACTTGCCACATCACTTGCCACATCACCTGCCACAAGTTGTGGATTGTCCACTTGCCACGTCACCTGACACAAGTTGTGGATTGTCCACTCGCCACGTCACTTGCCACATCCCCTGCCACAAGTGGATTGTCCACTTGCCACATCACTTGCCCCATCACCTGCCACAAGTTGTGGATTGTCCACTTGCCACGTCACCTGACACAAGTTGTGGATTGTCCACTTGCCACGTCACTTGCCACATCACCTGCCACAAGTGGATTGTCCACTTGCCACGTCTCTTGCCACGTCCCCTGCCACGTCACCTGCCACAAGTGGATTGTCCACTTGCCACATCACCTGCCACAAGTTGTGGATTGTCCACTTGCCACGTCACCTGACACAAGTTGTGGATTGTCCACTCGCCACGTCACTTGCCACATCCCCTGCCACAAGTGGATTGTCCACTTGCCACATCACTTGCCCCATCACCTGCCACAAGTTGTGGATTGTCCACTTGCCACGTCACCTGACACAAGTTGTGGATTGTCCACTCGCCACGTCACTTGCCACATCACCTGCCACAAGTGGATTGTCCACTTGCCACGTCTCTTGCCACGTCCCCTGCCACAAGTGGATTGTCCACTTGCCACGTCACTTGCCACGTCACTTGCCACAAGTTATGGATTGTCCACTTGCCACGTCACATGCCAGTCACCTGCCACAAGTTGTTGATTTTCCACTTGCCACGTCACCTGCCAAGTCACTTGCCGCGTCACCTGCCAGGTCACTTGCCACGTCACCTGCCACAAGTTGGGGATTGTCCACTTTCCACGTCACTTGCCACTTCACCTGCCACGTCACTTGCCACAAGTTGTGGATTGTCCACTTGCCACATCACTTGCCACCTGCCATGTCACTTGCCACAAGTTGTGGATTGTCCACTTGCCACGTCACTTGCCACAAGTTGTGGATTGTCCACTTGCAATTGCAATTGTTTAAAATATTTTTCTAATGGTTTTTCATCATTTGCAATCATTTTTGAGATTTTTAATGTAAAAAAAAAGGTCACCTTTAAAAACGCATATAAACGCAAACGCGGCTAAACGCGGGTGCCGCGTTTAGCCGCGTTTTGCGTCTGAAACGCAGAAATTTTTGTTTCTGAACGCATTTTTTTGCTTCTGGAAAAACGAGATTAAACGCAACTGCATATAAACGGAAAAAAACGAGACTGTGTGCATGGACACATAGGATAACATTGAATGAGTTCAGGTGCAGTTGAAAAAACTGTCCAACTGCATCTGAACGCGCGTTTAACTGCGTCTCGTGTGCATGAGGCCTTAGTGTTTCAATTGCATAATCTAGAGTAGTAATACAACTATTTGGGCACTTCTGTTTAAATGGCCAATACTAGCAGAGAGCTGGTATGTGGCTTGACTTTGCAGATCATTATTTAAAATAGGTGTGCCCATACTCAGTTTGGCTTTACAATGTTCCTCCCGCTAATCCCTGTGATGAAGAGGGGAGAGATAGCCACAGCATTAAGTAGGTGCTATATAGGCAAAGAAGAAGAATATTCAAGGTGTGTGAAATGAGTGTGAGAATGAAGCAGTTCTGATTATTGCCCATTGATTGTAACAGTCTTTTCCCCCCAAAAAACAGGCCAGACATAAACATCTATATGCTTTGCTTTCTCTGGCTAGTATTATGGGGACCGCCAGTAGACCAATCTAGAAGTAGAAAATAATAGCAAATCCTAACTATTTTAGGTATCAACCTGTTTTGCGGCCTGGAGTTCAGCTTTAAACACAAGGCAGATAGTTGTTGCTAGAAATCCAACAAACATGTATAGTAACTGTTCAATATAGACTTTTAAATAGCTCACCAAAATTATGCCGACGCTTGGCTGTGGAGATTGTCCAGCCAGCTGTAAACCATTCTAGGTTTAATTAAAGTGGTTGTAAACCCTTTACATATACTCAGTTGTCCTTGTCTATCTGCAACCCTCTCTTTTCTAAATCCATTCAAAGCCATAATTCATAAGCTTGTCCAAAAAAAAAAAAGGGGGTGGGCCAGATAGCTGAAGTTACACTCTGCGGAGCTCAATGAGGAGAGGTCTGGCAGCTGATTGGTGGGAAGGGGACACGCACCCTTTCAAACAAGAACCAAGCTGAGGCTGTCAATCAGATGGGACTCCCTCCCCTGTCACCTTTTTTTCTCATGGTGTCAGGAAAACTTGTCAAAGTGATTCATGCTGATAGCAGAGAAGCAAAGCAGCAGACAGAATTGATACATAGTGCTCTGGATAGAGACAAGTACGCACACTAGAGGGGGATATGCTTTGTTTATAATTCATGGAAATTTTTCTTTTCCATATGAAATGTTAACAAGCTCCTTTACTACAAGTATTTATAAATGAAACACTAAAAAAAAAATATATAATTCTGCGTTTGGTTAAAAACAATTGCATAACAAATCAAATTTCAATGTGAACCACCATAAGGACAGCTACAGTTTTAAAATATTATACACAACAATGAAAATAATAGTGGAAAGTAAAATTGATGTGCAAGCCATACAATATTTCATGTACTGTATAAATTATTGAAGTGCAAAATAGTGCTGAAATTGATATTTACAATTCAAATAATAAAGCGCAAAGAGAACAATTTAATAAAAACTTGATAAATGTATGTGTTTTATACAAACGTTATTCAGTGCTGGTATAGCCAGTAAATGTAAAAAGTGCAAAGTATCCTCCAGATATGCTCCAAATTAAGGAATAGTTCATCACCTTGTGCTCCAACACACACCAAAGCGATTAGCCTCTTACCATAATAATTGACCTTTACAGGTCAGACAACGCTTAATAACAATCAAGCCCCTCTCAGGTACTTGTTGGTACTCAACTGGTAACTCTATAAATCAGTAATGCTGAGGTCTCCTTTAACTCCCACTCTATATTTGATACGCCATCACATAAAAGGGGCATGATGCAGAAAGAGGAAGGGACAAGCTCATTGTGCAACATCCAAGAAACCAGGTTTTATTGATATCAAATGCTACTTACAAAAGCGAAGATAAAAACAGGCATAGAGATAATCGCAGTGTCTGGCATCCCTGCAGACTGACTTCCTGACATACGTTTCATCCTAACGGTCTTCGTCGCTGGGGCAACTGAATATTCAGATTGATCTAATACTTTTTACTTCCCTGTGAATTTGTAAATCATTTTATATAGCATATGTGGAGGATAACATCCCAGTAGTGAAAACTATCCATATCCAGCATTAAATACCACAAGCAAGAGTAAACCCTGTACTTAAGCCCTTGAAATGTTGTATGGATACAGCGTTTCACGACTGCGCAATTGTCAGTTAAAGAGATGCAGTGCCGTATCGCAAAGAATGGCCTGGTCATTAAGGGGGCAAATCCTTCCAATCCTTAACTAGTTAAAGTGGCTGTAAATCCTTAAATATACCCAGTGAATGGACCATCCTCAGATGATACACAGACATTAAATGAATCCTCCTACATAAGTTGTATCTGTCTAGCTGCAGTCTTCTCTTGTCTACATGCTGGATGGTTTAATAGCTCCCTCTCCGTACTAAAGCAAGAACGCAGAAGAGCGGAAAAAACATGGAGAAGAAATCCCACCGAGGAAAACCTATTTAACTACAAAGGTCTCACAGAGAATTATCGGAAAGCAATCTTCAAAGCCAAAAAGGACCACTTCTCATATACAATCTCAACGGCCGCAAACCAACCACGGGAACTGTTTAAACTGGTTAATCAATCAATGAATCCGGTGTGCCTAGAACCCCCAGAAAGCGAATCCCAGGATTACTGTGACAAACTGTCGGATTTTTTCATCGATAAAGTCAAAACCATCAGGGAAACAATTTGTCAGAAGAAAACATCCAACCTCAGCCAGCAAATACATAAAGAGGATTTCTGCACCAACATACCGCAACCGCCAAAATTTTCACTATCCCCAATTACCGTAGACACAGCAAAAAACATCATTAATAAACTGCGTGACAGTACCTCACCTATTGACATCATCCCCACAAAACTACTGAAAGAATGCTCCGACATCGTGGCTCCAACCATAACCCACCTCATAAACCGATCATTCCACGAAGGGATTGTTCCCAGCATCCTCAAACAAGGCATCGTCAAACCTCTACTCAAGAAACCAAACCTGGACCCTCAGGATCCAAACAACCATAGGCCGATTACAAGCCTCAACACCATTTCTAAGATCATGGAGAAAGCTGTAGTACATCAGCTACAACTTCACCTGGATACTCACAAACTCCTGGACCTGCTGCAATCAGGCTTCCGCCCGGGTCATGGAACAGAAACCGCTCTCCTCAAGATTTGGGATGACGCCCTCGAAGCAGCAGATGACGGAGAGCCGTGTCTCCTCGTACTGCTAGACCTAAGTGCAGCGTTTGATACAGTAGATCACAGTACTCTACTCGTCCGCCTCACAGAAGTAGCCGGAGTCCAAGACATAGATCTCCAATGGTTCGCGTCCTTCCTAGGAAATCGGTCACAGACAGTAAAACTAGGAAAATTCCTCTCCGAAACTCGGGCAGTCACCTGCGGAGTCCCTCAAGGCTCTCCGTTGTCACCCGTTCTCTTCAACATTTACATTCGCCCACTCCTTCAAATCATCAGATGCTCAGATCTCTGCTTCCACTCTTACGCTGACGACACGCAACTTTATTTCCGGATCAATGGAAAAAAAGATCACCAACAACAACTTGAAAACTGCCTCAAATCAATAGAGGACTGGATGACCACCAACTCCCTCCAGCTGAACCAATCAAAGACAGAGCTTCTTATCTTACACCCAAATCATAAGCCCGCAACCAAAACCTCCTGGTCTCCACCAACCGTCTTTGGGCAGACTATCTCCCCAAAGACCAAAGCGAAGAGTCTCTGGGTTATTTTAGACGCACAAATGTCAATGGATGCGCAAATAGGATCTGTAGTCAGTCGATCTCACCATCTGCTGCGCATGCTTCGCAGACTCATCCCTTTTATCCCAAAGAATGACAAAGCAGTGGTAGTTGGAACAATCATTAATTCACGACTGGACTACGCAAACTCGCTTTACATAGGATTACCACAATATCAACTTGCGCGATTACAACTGATCCAAAACACGGCGGCAAGGCTGATAACAGGAAAAAAAAACCTGGGAATCCATCTCTCCTTCACTGAGGAGCTTACATTGGCTAACCGTAAAAAAATCGGATCACGTTCAAGACCCTGTGCCTCACCCACAAATGCGTGCATAGAGAAGCTCCGCAATACCTAATGGAGAAAATAAATCATTACACACCAAACCGCAGTCTTCGATCAGCCAACAAAAACCTCCTCCTCGTGCCCAAAGCCCGGTATAAATCCAAGGGTGATCGGAGATTCGCTGTCCAAGGGCCTCGGCTATGGAATGCTCTACCAATCAACATCCGCCTGGAAGAAAATCACCTGGCTTTTAGGAAAAAACTCAAGACTTTCCTCTTTTAGCAGATGATCAAAGCTCGCCACAGCGCCTAGAGGCGATTCAGTTCGCATTGTGCGCTATACAAGTATTTCATTCATTCATTCATCTGCTCAAAGTGCTGAATTTTATAAGCTTGCCCGAGATTTCCTAAAAAAAAAGGGGGCGGAAAGCAGAAGTTTACACTCTTATGCCGTATACACACGACTGGACTTTCTGACAGAAACGGTCCGACTGAATCATTTAGTTGGATATTCCGATCGTGTGTGGGCTTCATCTGACTTTTTTTCAAACATTCTGACGGACCTAGAAATAGAACATATTTTAAATCTTTCCGATGGAATCGTTTCCTATCACGAAAACCATTCGTCTGTATGCTATTCCAACGGACCAAACACGACGTAAGGGCAGCTTTTGGCTACTAACTATTGAACTACCTTTTCTAGTCCCATCGTACGTCATCGCGTTCTAAACAAACGGACTTTGGTGTGATCGTGTGTAGGCAAGTCCGTTGCAGTGGAACTCCGTCGGAAAGACCGTGGGAGTTTATTCTGACGAAAAGTCTGGTGGTCGTGTGTTAGAGCACAATGAGAAGAGGTCTTAAAGGCAATTGGAGGGAATAGACATGCCCCTTTCACATAGCACAAAGGAACAGAGTTGAGGCTGTCAATCTGCTGGAGCTCCCTCCGTCACAATTTTTTTCTTGGTGTCGGGAACTGGGGTGGACTGACCATTCAGGCACTTTGGGCACTGCCCGGGGGCCCCATGACAGCTTACAATGCAATCTACCTGTCAATCACAGCTAGCTGACGGGTAGATCTGTTCCCTGCTAAGAGACTGTAATTAGACTTCTTGTGGCGTGCGCCTCCCTGCCAGCCCCTCCTTTCCTCCCGTCCACCCCAGGTGCTTGCATTTGACATCACCTGGGACAGGCAAAGAAAGAGGAGAGGGCCAGCTGGGAGGAGTGCATCATGAGAGGCCTAATTACAGCCACTTCCCACGCTACTCTGCATCTAGGAAGGAAAGTGCAGCTGCTTGTATGCTGCTGTGTGCCCCATGTCCTGCTACGTGCCCAGCTGTGTGTCCCCATGCCTTGATGTGTGGCCCCATGATGTGCCCTGATGAGTGCTGTGACAGGAGTCACTTTGGTGGGGGTCTTGTGGAACTCAGCTTATCTTAGAAGGCTTTGGAAGCTCCTTGTGCAGCTCCTCTGGCCCCTCCTATGTGTAAGTCACATTGTTTCTATTAGGGGCACAGGGTGACAGAGAATCCCAGTCGGATCTGTCCTAACCCGACTCACCGTACAAACACACTGGACTCAGTATTTCCTTTTACCCCTGTTATCCTAGATTGTATATGTGTGGTTTGTGCTGAAAGAATGAAGGGGCTTTTTCACTTGGGATAGTAATATTTTTTAACAATATCCCTCAAGAAATTCCCCCTTTCATCTCAGACCATTGCTAGATAGTTTGAGGTTGGGCGGGGGTTATGGCTTTGTTAAGTGCCTGTATCCCATTATTCTATTCTTTCTGTCTGCCTTGGGAGCAAAGTATTATGGGATGTATATGCTTATGTGAATTGGCTTACATGTTAATGAAAGCCCTGTCAGCTATTAGATGCTGGGGAGGGGGGGGGGGAATTTCTCCAGCAGCCACTCCTAAAGACAGTTTCCTGTTGCAAAGTTGAATACACCTGTGTCATGTTACTGGAGGAGATAAAGTTTACCCCACCTTGCGTCATTATGCAAAGAAGGGGTGGGTAAACTTTATCTCCTCCAGTAACATGACACAGGTGTATTCAACTTTGCAACAGGAAACTGTCTTTAGGAGTGGCTGCTGGAGAAATTCCCCCCCCCCTCCCCAGCATCTAATAGCTGACAGGGCTTTCATTAACATGTAAGCCAATTCACATAAGCATATACATCCCATAATACTTTGCTCCCAAGGCAGACAGAAAGAATAGAATAATGGGATACAGGCACTTAACAAAGCCATAACCCCCGGGTGAGTGTATATCTCTTTGTGCCTGTGTTTGAATAAACAGTCATATAAAATATAATTAACAGAGTAAATGATGTAGCTGCATCAGGTGGAAATTTCCCTAGAGGTATGTCACCCAAAAAAGGGGGGAACCCCTGAGTCTCGAAATGTCTCTCACAAGGATCCACAAAGATTGCGGCCGACCCAAACAGCGAGAGATGGGAGCTTCAGAGATTTCCACCTGATGCAGCTACATCATTTACTCCTTTAATTTAATTTTATATGATATGGCATTGGTATGCCCTCTTGACCCCCTGTGCTCTGACCTGCTGTCTCCTATACTTTGCAATGCCTCCCCCATGCTCTGCCCTGCTGCCCTCCTGTGTACTGTGCCTGCTTGACCCCCTGTGTTCTGCCCTACTGCCCCTGTGCACTGCTTATCTCAGATTTGACTCAGAATTGAGCATCTGCGCAGAATGATGCAAGCACAAGTTTTACATTAAATAAGTATGTATTAATATTCCTTTTTTTAATGCTATTTCTAACAATATTTGTTATATTAACAGCTCGCTGATCATACTAATGTTCCGTGAGCTTTAGAGCTTTTCCTTGGTAAAAAAGGTTCAGAAACCATGCTTTATTGGATCTCCAGCTTTACGTCTCCCCTTCTTTAGACACTTAGCCTCCTCAGCTCTGTCCCACCCTCTTTAGCCTATCATGAACCAACCAGTTTTGATCCCGCAGAGGATGCATTCCCACAATGCAAGCTGGAGGGGAGGCGTTGTGTGGGCGGGGACACAAGGGGCCCCGATGATCTCCTGTTGCCTGGGGGGCCCCATGAGTTGTCAGTCTGCCCCTGGTCAGGAAAATTTGGCAGCTGTGAGCAACAAGAAATTGACACTATAGAGGGATATACTTTGTTTATATTTCATGTTTGGGGTTTACAACCACTGTTATAAAAAAAAAATGCCTAGACCCCTAATACCAATTTATTTTTAACCACCTCAATACAGGGCACTTTCACCCCCTTCCTGCCCAGACCATTTTTTCAGCTTTTAGTGCTGTTGCACTTTGAATGACAATTGTGCAGTCATGCAACACTGTACCCAAAATATTTTTTTTTCTAATTTTCTTCACACAAATAGAGCTTTCTTTTGGTGGTATTTAATTCCTGCTGGTTTTTTTTTTTTTTACACAAAAAAAAGAAAAAAAATGTTTTCTTTGTTTCTATCAGTAAATTTAGCAAATTGATTTTTTTCCTTTACTGATGTGTGCTGATGAGGTGGCACTTATGAGGCGACACTGATGAGGCAGGACTGAGGAGACACTATTATGCTGCACTGATGGGCACTGATAGGAGGCACTATTATGTCACACTGATAAGCAATGATAGGCAGCACTGGTTGGCACTGATAGGTGGTACTGATGGACACTAAAAGGCAGCACTGACTGGCACCAATAATGGCCATTGATTTGTGTCACTGATGGGCACTAATTTGTGCCACTCATGGGCACTAATACGTGGCACTGCTGCAGCTTTCCTGTAATCAGAGCACTGAGGATCAGTGCCCTGATTACCTTCTCTGTTCTCCCCTGCGAGGAGATGCCGTTGATCGGCAATCCTCGCCACACACTCTGTCAGTGTGAGGTAAGGAGAGCTGATTTACAGCACCTCTGCGTTTACATATGATTGGCTGAGATTGGGTTGCGCCATGTCCTAGCAACATGGCGTGGCTGCAATTTCCACGCTGCGCACCCCTGCTCTGGTGCACTGTCCTATGACATCAACCCAGAACGAGAGCCACACCGTCCCTCTGTCATTTAAGCAGTTAATTTTTTTTCCATATACTAAAATAAACATGTTACACTTACCTGCTCTGTGCAATGTAATTGCACAGAGCGGCCCTAAACCACCTTTTTTGGGGTCCCCTGCTGGCGCTCTTGGCTCCCCCTTTTCAGTGTCTGCCACTGAATGGAGAGATGGACACAGCGCTGGACTGAGTGAGGACTGAGGATAAGTATTTAGAGGGTGAGGGGGCGAAAATGCTATTTGGGCATTTTATTTAATACCCCAATGCCACATACTAGGGTTACGAGTGTGTGCTGCATAGGTGCAGTGTGATGAGTTGTTATATCCCATTGCTTTGTTTACGGTTTCTTATTTTAACTCCTTCCTGTCCACTGCACACATACAGTAAGGGAAAGAAGTATTTGATCCCCTGCTAGTTCTGTACGTTTGTTCACTGACAAAAAAATAATCAGCCTATAATTTTAATGGTAGGTTTAATGGGCCTTGCGGGGGCTACAGGATTTCAATCCTTCAGGGTGTAGTATGTTACCAATTGTTTTCTTGTTGACTATGGTCTCAGCTGCCTTGAGATCATATGACAAGATTCTCCCGTGTAGTTCTGGGCTGATTCCTCACCGTTCTCATGCTCATTGATACTCCACGAGGGGAGATTGGCAGTTATTTTGTGTTTCTAGCATTTGCGAATAATCAAACCAACTGTTGTCACTCTCTTATCAACCTGCTTGGCGATGGTCTTGGCATAAATCTGATTGATAGAGGATCAAATACTTATTTCACTCTTTAAAATGCAAATCGATTTATAACTTTTTTGAAATGTGTTTTTCTGGATTTTTTTTTGTTTTTGTTTTATTCTGTCTCTCACTGTTAAAATAAACCTTCAATTAAAATTGTAGACTGATCATTTCTTTGTCAGTGGGCAAATGTACAAAATCAGCAGGGGATCAAATACTTTTTTTCCCTTACTGTATACAGTGCCTTGAAAAAGTATTTATAACCCTTGAAATTTTCCACATTTTGTCATGTTACAACCAAAAACATAAATGTATTTTACTGGGATTTTATGTGATAGACTAACAAGAAGTGGCACATAATTGTGAAGTGGAAGGAAAATTATAAATGATTTTCAATTTTTTTTTTACAAATAAATATGTGAAAAGTGTGGTGCACATTTGTATTCACACCCCTTTACTTTAACTAAAATCTAGTGGAACCGGGGGCGTGGCTTGCCGACTCGTGCGGATGGCTGCCTAATACCTCAGCTCCGCAGAACACCAGCCTCAGCGACCTACACAGCGGCACAAGATAAGGGAAAAACATCTCCCCAGCAGCCTGACAATCCCTTCACACTCAGCGGCCATGCTTAAACGAAGGAAGGGAACGTCTCTCCCCAGAAAGCTGACGGATTACTTCTCCTCACCTGACATACAGGACAGCCAAAGTGGCGCCGGCGGCGGCCGAGAATCACAAGCGCGGTCCTCCTCCTCACAGCAGCATCGGAGCTCCCTGCCGCCTTCGGGACCTCATCATATGCCTGTCACACAGGGTGAGTGCTCTCCTCCTAACTCGCCCACCACATCCAGCCCTGCAAAGTCCAGGCTCAGAACGGAAGAGCCTTTACAGCCTCCCTCAGCTCCCAGCTTGTTCTCCCTCCCCCCACCGCAACAAGCTTCTGTCCTAGATGCCTTCCCTGCCTCAGACCAGCCACTGTCTGAAAACTCTATGAAGAGTATGCTGCTCTCACTGAGACAAACACTGTATTCTGACTTATCCTCTGCGGTCTCATCCCTGTCACTTGTAGTGCATCAGCATGATAATGCTATTACTCATTTAGAAGCTAAAATGGGGGATGTGCTTTCTGCACACAATGAATTGGTTGATGGCTTTGCAGATCACGAAGATGAACTCCAATTAATCAATCTAAAAATCGCAGATTTGGAAGATCGTTCCAGACGGAACAATATTAAATTCCGCAATGTCCCCGAATCGGTTCAACAAGCTGAGCTTACGCAATTTATACAAGCTTTGATGCGGGCCCTTTTACCTGATCTGACAACCCGAGATCTGGAAATTGATAGGGCACACAGACTCCCTAAGCCTTCTCACCTCCCTAACTCTACTCCTAGAGATGTGTTGGCTCGCATACATTTTTTTTCTGTCAAGGAAAGAGTCCTAAGCGCTGCCAAACGAGCAGCAAGTCTTCCAGACCCTTTTACTGGCATTGCGCTCTATGCTGATCTATCCAAAGCAACGATGGACAATCGTAGACAGCTGGCGACAATAACTAAAGCGCTTCGAAACCATAACATACCCTATAAATGGGGTTTTCCTACTAAACTTCTTATTACACACCAAAACAAGACCCATGCAGTGCGCACTCTCCCTATGGGGCTCTCACTCCTGAGACAATGGCACATCATCCCAGAAGACGTACCAAACCCTCCTGCTCACATGCCGACCCTCATGGATACTGGAGGAGACCCTTCTAATGGCCATCAGTCGTAATCCTCACCCTTATCTTCAAACGCATTAGGGCTGGCTAACTGCAGAGTCATTACCCAGCACTTGCCTGCCTGTTCAGAGATCCCTGTCCCACGTTGTGGACGCAAGATCTCTTCCCCCACTGTATTTTTGCAGTAGTGTCTGCACATTGAGCTCAGGCCCTTTTTGTTACTGAGCTCTCCTTTTTTACCCACTGTCCTCCACCCAAACCCAGCATCAGTTACTCCTCTCTTACTTCTCCAAATAGTTACACCGGGAGATATACTTTAAAATCTACGCCGATCTTACCTTTGGAGCTGGACTTGTAACTAAACACGCGTTTATTGCCACTCACCCCCATCTACCGACACCCGCGCCTCTCTCCATTCCGGAAAACGTCTTTTAAAATAGTCTCTGTTAATGCTAGAGGTTTAAACTCCCAGCAGAAAAGATCTGCACTTTTCAGAGAGGCTAACAGCCAACAAGCCGACATTCTCATAGTGCAAGAGACTCATTTTGCTGCTGCAAAAACTCCCAGATTTACCCTAAAAAATTACGACCAGGTTTTCCTAGCCTCAGGGCCGAAGAAGAAAAATGGAGTCCTCACTGCCATACGAAACTCTATACAATTTACTCTTCATCACTCAGTTGTCGATCCCCATGGCCGATATTTGATCCTCATTTGTGACATTAACCAAGTTACCTACACCCTGATCAACGTATATGGTCCGAATACTCGTCAGTTACAATTCCACAAACTTCTTTACAAAAAAATCACACAAATCCGCAGAGGGAGGCTCCTCATGGGAGGAGACTTCAACATAATTGGTGACTCTACTTTGGACACTACCTCTACATCAAAGACTCAACGTTCTGTTCTGAACCCCTTTCTTCAAATGAATGACCTTTACGATCCTTGGAGATGCCATCACAGCTCCGAAAGAGACTTCTCATACTTCTCCTCTTCTCAACTTTCATACTCCAGAATTGACTTTTTTATTGTTGACAAACTCACCCTTCAAGATGTGACGAAATCTGAAATTGGCAATATCACGTGGACAGACCACGCGCCTGTCTCCGTTACTGTGGGAAACTGTAGACTTAACACTAATAGACTGTGGAGACTTGACTCATCTCTCCTCTCAGACCCTAAAATTATTCAACGACTCTCTAATGAACACCAAATGTATTTTCAGATCAATAACCAACCGGACACAGATAAGTTTGTACTTTGGTCAGCCTATAAAGCTTACATGCGCGGCATATTAATTAAGTTACATAGTAATATTAAACGCCAGAGGTCTAAGCAAGTTGATGAGGTCCTCCTTCAAATTAATCTTTTGGAAAACCGGAATAAAAAACACCCCTCCCAGAAATTTGCTACCGAGCTTTACGAACAGCGACAAAAACTCAGTTCTCTTTTACTCTTTAAGTTTGAGAACAACCTTAAACTTACCAAAGCCAAATATTATGCCTTAGGCAATAAAGCTGGAGCTCTACTAGTCCGACAAGTTAAAGCTCAACGCCTTAAAAGTAAGATAATATCCCTTCAGCACCCCACCTCCAAACAACTTCTGACAAACCCACAGGATATTTCTAATGCCTTTAGCGACTATTACTCTTCTCTTTACAACCTATCCAGTGATGTCAATACCCCCCAACCGACTGACCAAAATATTCACAATTTTCTATCCTCTATTGATCTCCCATCTATAAATCACGTCCAATTAGAGGAACTCTCTCGACCATTCTCTACTGATGAAATTTTGAAAGCCATTCACTCACTACCGCTTCACAAATCTCCGGGAGAGGATGGCTACACCAATGAATTCTACAAATCATTTGCCTCAAATATTGCCCCCCATCTTACGGACCTCTTCAACTCTGCTGCCACCTCTGGTTCTCTACCAGTAGATATGTTGCGCTCTATCATTACCACTATCCCTAAACCAGAAAAAGATCCCACCTCCACCACTAATTACAGACCCATATCTCTCCTTAACACAGACGTAAAAGTATTTGCCAAGGTTATAGCCTCAAGACTGTTAGAATTTCTTCCCTCCCTTGTACATCCAGATCAAGTTGGCTTTATGCCAGACAGACAAGCCCCAGACGCCACTAGAAGAGTTCTTAACTTGATTCACCGGATTGCCCAATCTCGAACGCCTTCTCTGCTGCTATCGTTGGACGCAGAGAAGGCGTTTGACAGGGTACATTGGGGATTCCTGAAAGAAGTATTGTCCAAATTCGGCATCACAGGCTGGTTTCAAACGGCCATTCTCTCACTGTACTCAAACCCTTCAGCCAGAGTTTTGACCAATGGCACACTATCTAAACCCTTTGAGATCTCTAATGGCACCCGCCAAGGATGTCCGCTCTCCCCTCTCATTTTTGCCCTAATAATGGAACCCCTTGCGGCTAAAAGAGAGGACAAGCGCGTCTCAGGAATTATGCATAACGACATGGAACATAAAATCAGCCTCTTTGCTGATGATGTCATTTTAATGATCACAAACCCGACCATCTCTATGCCTGCGCTCCAGGACATCATCGATCAATTTAGCTCTGCCTCCTTTTACAAACTTAACTCCTCTAAATCTCTAATCCTTCCACTTAACCTATCACGTAGGCAACAATCTCTCCTAGAGAGTACTCTCCCCTACTCTTGGTCAAACAATTCCCTTCCGTATCTTGGAATAAACCTAGCCCCATCTATATCCCAACTTTATAATCTCAATTATCGTTCCTTCCAAAAACGACTACCCCAACTATTAAATCAGCTTCGTACCTCAGGCCTCTCGAAACTAGGTCGCATCGCGTCTTTTAAAATGCTAATTCTACCCAAACTACTCTATCTTTTCCGGACAGTAATCATGCCAATTCCCCACTCATTCTTTGCCTCCATACAAACACAACTTTCCAGATTTGTGTGGGAAACTAAACCACCCAGGTGCGCTCAATATATCTTAACTAGGCAACATAGAAAAGGGGGGACCAACCTTCCCCATATTCAGAACTACTATCATGCTTCCATTCTAGACCAACTCTACTACTGGTGGCATCCTAACCCCAATAAGGCCTGGTCTATCTTAGAATCCTCGTCCTTCCGCCCAAACTCACTAAGTGAATTACTTCTCGCTACATCAGCAGGCTTTCCTCCCACTTCGAAATTTAAATCACCATCAATAACGGCCTACCAGATTTAAATCTTCGAAACTGGACGATGCAAAAAATAACTACCCTATCAGATCTTTATAATGCTAACCACGTTCTGAAAACCTTTGATAACCTACAAACTGAATTTGGCCTCCCTCCCACAGAAACCTTCACGTACATGAGGATCTCGCACCTTCTCCAACAATTTAAAATTTCTACGACGTCAATTATTCCGGAGACCATACACAAATTTTACACTAGCTCGACATATCCTAAACATGGTATATCGGTCATATACTCTATTTTGAATGATAATCGGCCTTACTCGCAAATTCCGTCTTTCTCCAGATGGACGGAAGAACTAAATATTACAGTCACACCCGACATGTGGACACGTGCCTTTCGACATACCTACACAGCTTCCCACTGTTCCAATCATTGGGAATCATATCAAAAGACACTTCACAGATGGTATCTCACACCCTATCGTCTCTCTAAATTCTTCCCGGACCTTCCTTCTACATGTTGGAGGTCGTGTGGAAGTACTGGTACTATAGCGCACATTTTATGGTTTTGCAGATCCCTAAGCTCCTTCTGGAAACAAATTTTCGCTTTAATATCCTTTTTATCACTGATTCCAACATCCCCCAACCCCTCCCTGGCCCTACTACACCTTAGTGTTGACAAATTTCCGCCACACACACGCGTAGTGATAATTCACCTTCTTCTTGCAGCAAAATTAAACATTACAAAACTATGGAAAACCACTGACTCTCCATCCATCACGCATACGATCTCTGATCTAAACTTTCAATGCGAGATGGAAAGACTACTAGCTCGCAAAAATCTAAGTATGAAAAAGTTTTTATCTGATTGGCATGTATGGCTTACTCATCCGAAATGTACTGTAATCACATGAGCTTCTTTCCCGCGTGTAATTCTTTGTCATTATTACTATGCGCCTGATTTATTCTCCTGTGTCCCCAACCCCTCTGGTGTAACTAATATAATGTCTAGCTGATGCTCTCCTTCCCACACCCCTTTTCCCTCCGACTGGAGTTATTGCATTAATATGCTACAACTCTAATGTTCATCATTTAACCACCTGTAGTTAGTCTGCGTTGTGGACTGGTTTTGCGTGACTTAACCCTAGTTTGTATTTTTTGCCTCTGTCTGCTCTAGTCGGAACATCTGCTATGCTGTTTCAAGTGTTTATCTTGTTTGCCTTATTGAAATCAATAAAGAAACATTGAACTAAAATCTAGTGGAACCAATTGCCTTCAGAAGTCACCTAATTAGTAAATAGAGTCCACCTGTGTGTAATTTAATCTCAGTATAAATACAGCTGTTCTGTAGAGCCCTCATAGGTTTGTTAGAGAATCTTAGTGAACAAACGGCATCATGAATGCCAAGGAACACACCAGATAGTTCAGGGATAAAGTTGTGGAGAATTTTAACTGCTTCAGCCCCAGAAGATGTGGCTGCTGAATGACCAGGCCATTTTTTGTGATTCGGCACTATTACGCTCTAACTGACATTTGTGCAGTCGTGTGACGCTGCACCCAAACAAACTTGATGTTCTTTTTTTTTTAACAAATACAGCTTTCTTTTGGCGGTATTTTATGATCTCTGCGTTTTTAATTTTTTTGCGCTATAAACAAACCGCAATATTTTGTACTTTTATATACTATAATAATCATCCCCATTTTTTTTTTTTAAAAAAAGCTTATTTTTTCTCAGTTTAGGCCGTTATGTATTCTTCTACATATTTTTGGGGAAAAAAAACGCAATAAACGTATATTGATTGGTTTGCGCAAAGGTCGTCTACAAAATAGGGGATAGATTTATAGCATTTTTATTATAATTATTTTTTTTTTTACTGGTAATGGCGACATTATGGTGGACACATTGGACACTTTTGACACATTTTTGGGACCATTGGCATTATACAGCGATCAGTGCTATAAAAATGCACTGATTACTGTAAAAATGTCACTGGCAGGGAAGGGGTTAACACTAGGTGGCAATCAAGGGGTTAACTGTGTTTCCTCTCTGTGTTCTAACTGAAGTGGGGATGTGACTGTCTAGGGGGATGACAGATCACTGTTCATACTTTGTATGAACAACGATTTGTCTCTTCTCCCCTCAGTGTGTCATGAGCGATTGCAGGAGTTCGGTGGTCATCGCGCCCACCGGGCACTCGCATCGGCTCTGGGGCAAGCAGCGAGCACCCCTAGTGGCCACAGGGTGAAGCAACGTAACATAATGTTGTTTCGCCCAGCCGTGCCATTCTGCTGCAGTAAAACTGCGGTGGCTGGTCGGCAAGTGGTTAAAGCAGGGTTAGGCCCCTTTCACACAAGCAATCCATTCAGGCCCGCCTGTCAGTTTTTCAGGCGGACCTGAACGGATGCTCCATAGGGGTCTATGGAGCGTTGGATGTCTGCGCTGACATCCGACCCGCTTTGATCCGAAAAAGTGTGACGGAGGAAAAAGCTATTTTGCTATCCGTCATCGGATCGGATCGGGTGACGACGGACACTGCAGGCGAGCAGAGCATTAACCATTTACCCACTGGGCACTTAAACCTCCTTCCTAACCAGACCAATTTTCAGCTTTCGGTGCTCTCACATTTTGAATGACAATTACTCAGTCATACAACACTGTACCTATATTAAATTTTTTTCTTTTTTCACACAAATTGAGCTTTCTTTTGGTGGTATTTAATCACCGCTGGGTTTATTATTTTTTGCGCTATAAAAGAAAAAATACAGAAAATTCTGTAAAAAAAAAATGCATTTTTCTTCGTTTCTGTTATAAAAGTTTGCAAATGAGTAATTTTTCTTCATATATTTTGGCCAAAATTTATACTGCTACATATCTTTGCTAAAAATAACCCAAATCAGTGGATATTATTTGGTCTTTGTGAAAGTTATAGAGTCCACAAGGTATAGTGGCAATCTCTGAAAATTGATCACACCTGATGCACTGAAGGCCTATCTCATTTCTAACAAGCCAGGAAAGTACAAATACCCCCCAAATGACCCCTTTTTGGAAAGCAGACATTCCAAGATATTTAGTTAGAGACATGGTGAGTTTTTTTAAGTTGTAATTTTTTCCCACAATTCTTTGCAAAATCAAGATTTTTTCAAATTTTACATTTTTTCACAAAATTGTTATATTAGCAGGTTATTTCTCAAACGCAGCATATGCATACCACAAATTACACCCCAAAACACATTCTACTATTCCTCCTGAGTATGGCGATACCACGTGTGAGACTTTTACACAGTGTGCCCACATACAGAGGACCAACATGCAGGAAGCGCCATGAGACGTTCTTGGAGCATAAATTACACATATAATTTTTTGACTACCTCTTGCACTTTTGAAGGCCCTGGAGAACCAGGACAATCGAAACGCCCCAATGTTTAATCTATGAGGCATAATGAGTCTTTTGAATATGTCATTTTTTTCTACAAGTTTTTGGAAAATGTTTTTACACAATATTGTCAATTTATACAATGTTTCTAACACATAGCATGTGCATACCAAAAATTACACAACAAAAAATATTTTCCTACTCCTCCTGAGTATGGTGATACCACATGTGTGAGACTTTTCCACAGCGTGGCTACATAGAGAGGCCCAACATGCAGGGAGCACTGTCAGGTGTTCTAGGGGCATAAGTCAATGTACGCCCTCTCAGAGTTATCAAGCCGAGCTGTAGCCGTTATTTGGCTATATTGCGTGGTTGGCAAGCAGTTAATCAGAGAAGCAGCCAAGAGGGCCATGGTTCACTGTGAGCTTGTCCCTGTGCTTATTTCTTCTTCTAAAAGAAGGAAAATATACCTTGTAAATCGTTGGAAATTGTACATTTAAAAAAAAAATATCTAAAATAAATAAAGAAAAAAAATAGCAAGATCAAGGTTTGCCAGGGTTGGTCAAGGTCGGGAGTCAAAGGACACAGTCATCATATTTTGGGTAGAATTGAAAACAAAAATGTTTTAAATTCACATCAGTGTAAGTTAGTGCCAGTGTCAGTGTGTTTTAGCCAGGATAAAAAAAAAAAAGCAAAATGCGCACCATTGTTTCTGGGCTGTACTATGGATACAAACAGTTGTCAGGAGCAAGAGAATTTATTTAGGTTGTTCTTTTGGTGGTAAATGACAGCTAAATTTTAAAACTATTTTTATTTTTTTTACTATTTTTGGCCAGTTTTTGTTTGATAATAAAAAAAAATCAGGAGATATCAGTTACCATTAATCACCAAAAGAAAGCCCAGTTTGTGCTAAAAAAAAAACATGGTATAATCCACATGGATATACAAAGTAGTTGTGACATGATGTACAGTTTTATTAACGCATATCAAAGTTACAAAATTGTGCTTAGGCATTTACATTTGTTTTACCCTTATGCCCTGTACACATGGTCGGAAATTCCGATGGAAAAGGTCCAATCGGATTATGTTGTCGGAAAATCCGATCGTGTGTGGGCTCTATCAAACTTTTTCCATTGGAAATTCAGACGGAAAAAGTTTGAGAGCTGGATCTAAAATTTTCCGGCAACAAAATCCGATCTGACTTTTTCAGATCATGTAGAGAATTCCGACGGACAAAGTGCCATGCATGATCAGATTAAATTACGAGACCAAAGCTACTGGCTACTAACTACTAGCCTCTACGTAGTCCCATCATACGCAATGAACATCACCTCGTTCCGAACGATCAGATTTTCCGTCAACTTTGTCTGACCGTGTGTATGCAGCACAAGTTTCGGCCAAAGTCCGTCTGAAAAAATGCAACGGATTTTGTGGTCGGAATGTCCGACCATGTGTACAGGGCATTAGGCATAAAGGGGTTAACTTTGAGATGTTACCTAAAATTTCATGCAACTCTATGCATCGCTGCATGTTGATATGTGGTGAAGTGTTGCGCTGCAAAAAAATTCCAGACATGCTGCATTTTTATGCAGCACACACAAGTACCCATATATAGTGTGAACTGGGTGCATAGGAGCAATTGTTTTCTATGTGCCCTTGGGGTGAGCCTGTATGACGCCCTCCCAGATCGCGCCCGTGGGGCCAAGCTGTGGCGCAATCTGTCACCAGCTGTTTCCACCATACACAGCCAATGACTGATCACTGTACCGGCCTGCCGGTACCATGTGACCACTGTAACCAATCACACCAGGCCACATGACAGTTGTAAACAATAGATGACTTCCTTTCAATACTGATCACTTCCCTACAATATTACTATGGTAGCAGTATATTGCTCTGGTCAAAGTGTGTTAACAGAAATCATGAAAACATTTTTTTTTTCATTCTGAAGCCCCATACACACTATCAGTTTTTCTGCTGAGTTTTTCCTTCAGATTTACCAAAACCATATAATATGAGATCAAACCTCAGGAGTTTCAATTTGTATGCAATCAGGCAGGCCCTTGCACTACATGGTTTTGGTAAACCTGAAGGGGGGGCCCTTTATTTATTTATTTTAATTTCCGAAAAATTATGACAGCAAATTACAATATCAAAAAACTCACCATGCCACTTACTAAATACCTTGGACTGTCTACATTCCAAAAAGGGGTCATTTGGGGGATATTTGTACTGACCTGACATTTTTGGGTCAGTACATCAGGATTGATAATTTCTCAGATATTTTCAATAAGTTGTGGACTTTCCTACACACAAAGTAATATACACTGATTTGGGTTATTTTCACCAAAGAAATGTAGCAGAATACATTTTGGCTTAGATTTATGAAGATTTATGAAGAAAAATGAGCAACATTTTTATAACCAAAATGAAGAAAAACCTGCTTTTGTTTTGCTTTGCTTCAAAAATTATACCCCATGTAGCTTCAGTGGTGCTTCAAAGTGTCTTCAAAGCCTCCATAGAAGTCTATGGCAAAGCTCCCTTGAAGCCCCATGAAGCCTCATCAAAGCCCCATCGAAGCTCCACCAAAACCCCAATAAAGCCTAATGGAAGCACCAAGCAAAAGCAGGTATAAACAGGACTGTAAGCTAACCATTATATTTAGTGACAGGAGCTTTGACAAAGCGTTCACAGAGCTTTAACAAAGCGTGTCCGAAGCCTTGTTTTGAAGCAAGTGTAAACTAAAGTGTGTAAATGTAACTAAAGGTTAAATTTTTTTATATTAAAAAAAACATCTTATACTTACCTACTCTGTGTAATGGTTTTGCACAGAGCAGCCCTGATTTTCCTCTTCTCAGGCCCCCCACCGGCGCTCTTGACTCCTCCTCTTCTCAGAGTGCCCTCATAGCAAGCTGCTTGCTATATGGGTACTCATGCATGCTTGCGCCTGAGCCCTGCTCTGTGTATGCATAAGACACACAGAGTGGGGCTCAGCCCATCCACTGCTCTCTCCTCATTGACTCACTGGCTGTGATGGACAGTAGCAGGAGCCAATGGCTCCAACTGCTGTATCTCATTAAATGAGGAGGCAGAAACCTAAGAGAAAAGCTGCTCTTGTGCACATTTCTGGATCAGAATCTGCCTCAGGTAAGTATTGGGGGGGCTGCATATTGAAGGTTTTTTACCTTCATGCATAGAACCTTCAACCTTTACAACCACTTCAAACACTATTTTTCTGAAGTCCAATAATCTACAGGCAGTTATCTAGGGTGGCAGGCATGAATCCAAAACTGATCTAACGAGTAAGGCTCATACAATTCCCCACTTTTACTGAAAGTGCTTGTAGCAAAAGTGCATATTTTGGGGCAAGAACTAATGCATTGGGGCTTAGATTATGTATCTAATTACTTTTACATGCATTAGGATACATATCTTGTGAAAGCGACACTCTTTCAGTTTTGCTTAGAGAGCCGCTGTGAGCTAGTTGTGTCCTTGTTTCTAGTCATTAAGTAACATGTAATGAGAATGTACAGCCAGTTGTCATTGGATTTCTAAGTGAGTGAAATTACAGTAACACATCTTGACTTGATTTGAAATGAGAAATCTTCTGTGTGTCAGCAGTTTGAATTTAGGTTAGCATGCTGCTGCTGCCAGATCGAGGGATTTATTCAATCAGCTGTTACACTATTATTGCCCTACAAGTAGGGTGACGTCTCCTCTGCTGCAGTCACTATGCTTGTTTCAAGCAGCTTTCTAGCTATCCTTTAAGCATTGTTTACTATTTTTAATGTTTTCTAAGCTTCCTGTGCAAATATTCTTACTTTTTCACAGTCTAGAGTTACTGTTTTATGAAAATACTATCTTTGCAGTCCCTCTGTGCTTTATTAGATGTGTTTTACAGGAAATGAACACGGGTCAAATTTCGATTGATTAAATATAGCTATATACTACTAACTTGGATTTAGGCAAAAGGAAACCAGATGATTATAAATACAGTAACTATGGATGATTCACATTACACTTTTTATAGTTCCAAAGAAAGCAGTGATTTACTTTTGTTATACAGTTTTTGTTGTATTCTGTAATTCTTAGGAAAGGAAAGGAGAGTTGAAACCGCTGACCTTATTAATATTGCCCTGTACATGGTGAGCCTTCATCAAGAATAATGGCCCCAAGAAACCGGCTCATCCTTCTTAACGTCTCATGCTATTGGGGGCCACTGACTTTATACAGACTGTCTGAATTATGGATAAAAATGTATACCAAAGTAGAAAGGAGGTTTGGTTTTCAAGAAAGCATAGATAACTATTACAGATATTTTACAGCAAGCATTTCTACCATTTAGAATTGTTGTCGTTGGTAAGATACCCCTCTGCGGGCTTCCTGATGACGCCTAATGAGGCGGCATTGAGGCCGGTTCGCTGCTGTTACTGCCGGGTTATCGGTGACTTCATGTCCAGAATAGGTGACACCTATTCCCTTTGGTGAGCGCCGTGGCAGAATGGTGTTAACACAGGCTGTTTGTTCTAGTGCTGCTTTTGTAGGTGCATTTGGTTGGCGTGATTTTAATTTGGTGTATTTTAAATTAATGTGCTGCACTATCGATCTATTTATGTTTTTTGGATTTATGATTCCTTTTTGGATGCGAGAGGAGCCACGCAAGAGGGAATATTATATGCTGAACGCACTTCCTCTCTTCCTCTCCCTTGTTGATATAGTTTGAAGACTGAGAAGGTCTTTATTGCCATGTGTGTCTGGTGAGTGGTTCCATTTTACCACACGTGGTGAAGCACTTAATTTTTAAGTAAAGAAACTGTCACTGTTATTTAAAGGCATGGTGCATGGGACTATCTCACATATACAGGTATATGGACAGTGGTTAAATTGCACAAGAGCTATCTGCTAATATAGTGGAAACTATTTCATAGATTTTGGACACTATATAAGCTATAAGGATTGTCAGTTGAGAAAACTGTGTGGAAGATTTAGTACATTGGCACATGTGTCTTATATATATATGTATATATATATATATATATATATATGTATATATATATATGTATATATATATGTATATATATATATATATATATATATATATATATATATATATATGTATTTCTTAAAGTATCTCATGAATGTTGTTCACATTTTTTAGGTTTGTATGCACAAGCTTAGTATTAGCTCCACACTTTACACTTTTAAAATTTTGCACGGTACTGTGTGTGTCTCAAAGCATAAAAGTAAAACTGGAGCATAAGACCCAATGGTGAAAGAGTCCAAATTAATGGTTTAAATTGTGTTCACATAAAACAACCAATGTGTTCTAGTTCCCCTATCTTTCTTCTGGCCTAAGTTGAACATCAGGATTCACCCATCTCTGGCTGTTTTTTTTTTTTTTTTTTTTTTAAATGGTGGAAGTGTATGTGAACACGTTGCTGTTGTCTTAGACAAGGGGAAAACTATTTCCTTTTTTCTGAGGAAGCAGGCTTTGACCTGTGAAACGCATTGAATGTGGATATTTCATCTTTAGTATGATAACATTTTTGAGTGGATTATGTACACCATGTTATGATACGCATACATGCATTAAGTGATCTGTAACAACAGCAACACATTTGATGGAATTTAGTTTTGGGTTTTAATTGTTACAACAATAAACATTTGATATTTTAAATATAATGTGAAAAATTTGTGATACCTTCATAACTATTTTTTTCTGGAGGGATTTTGTTAATGTGTACATAGTTAGAGAACATGGCACTCACTAATAAGGATATAAAATAGGCTTACTACTCAATTTTTCTTCTAAATCAGATTTTATAATGTATGGCCAGCTTTAGCCCAAGAGTTGGTAACCCCCAGGAACCCGTGACAGAGGTGGCACCCAATACCCTTTCTGTTGGAAGGCCACAAAGCCAGACCCTCACAGCTGGTATGTAGCCCAGTTGCGTGCTTCTTAACCACTTGCCGACCGCCTCACGCCGATGTACGTCATCAGAATGGCACGGGCAGGCATAAGCACATATATGTACGTCCTTTGCCTCCCGCGGGTCGGGGGCCCGATCGGGCCCCCGCCCGGTGCCTGCGGCGGTCGGTTTTCGTTCGGGAGCGATCCCGGACGAGGGGACGGCCATTCATTCATGGCCACCCCCTCGCGATCGCTCCCGACGAATGGAAATCCCCGGTGACATCACTTCCTCTCCTGTAATGTAAACACAGGAGAGGAAGTGATGTATTCTCTCCTCCGTGTCGGTATTTTTCGTTCCGACACGGAGGAGAGCGGATCAGTGAGTTGCACCAACACATCCCACACACAGTAGAACATGCCAGGCACACTCACACCCCCCCTTTACCCCCCGATCACCCCCCCAATTACCCCTGCCCCCCAGTCACAGTGACACCAATGTCATTTTTTTTTTTTTTTTTTTTTTTTTTGCATTGGTGTCATTTGTGACTGTAATAACTGTTAGGGCAGTTAGGGTTAGCCCCCTTTAGTTCTAATGTACCCCCCTAACCCCCCCAATAAAGGTTTAACCCCGTGATCACCCCCCGTCGCCAGTGTCACTAAGGCTGGGTTCACATTGCAGCGGTTTATGAGAACGAATGTGATTCGCACCGCACTGCAGTGCAAATCACATCCGATCTCTGTGCGATTCGAGTTCAGCCATTCGCCGCACCCGCCGCACCCGCCACACCCGCCGCACCCGCCGCAAATTCGCACGGGACCCTTTTTTTGGCCCGCAGCAGAATCGGATCGCATGGGTGTTCACACCATGCGATCCGAGTTTGCAGATCGCACTGCGATATGCGAACTGATCTGGGGGTGTCAGTAACATTTCACTGACACTCCCAGCAGTTCGCATAGGGCAGTGTGAACTGCCGCCGGGAGGCATGCGATGCGGGAACCCGCCGCGGATTCGCGGCGTTTCCGCATCGCTCCAGTGTGAACCCAGCCTAATAAGCGATCATTTTTCTGATCGCCGTATTAGTGTCACAGGTGACGCTAGTTAGGCAGGTAGGTATTTAGGTTCGCCGCAGCTTTTTATAGCGCTAGGGACCCCCATATACTACCGCATAAAGCCCCCTGATTGCCCCCTAGTTAACCCTTTCACCAGTGATCACCATATAACTGTTACAGGTGACGCTGGTTGGTTAGTTATTTTTTTATAGTTTCAGGGCACCCGCCATTTATTACCTAATAAAGGTTTAACCCCCTGATCACCCGGCAGGTGTCATTTGTGACTAATAACTGTTAGGGCAGTTAGGGTTAGCCCCCTTTAGTTCTAAGGTACCCCCCTAACCCCCCCAATAAAGGTTTAACCCCGTGATCACCCCCCGTCGCCAGTGTCACTAAGGCTGGGTTCACATTGCAGCGGTTTATGAGAACGGATGTGATTCGCACCGCACTGCAGTGCAAATCACATCCGATCTCTGTGCGATTCGAGTTCAGCTATACAGATAGTATGGCTGAATTCGTGTCGCACCCGCCGCAAACTCGCACGGGACCCTTTTTTTGGTCCGCAGCAGAATCGGATCGCATGGGTGTTCACACCATGCGATCCAAGTTTGCAGATCGCACTGCGATATGCGAACTGATCTGGGGGTGTCATTAACATTTCACTGACACTCCCAGCAGTTCGCATAGGGCAGTGTGAACTGCCGCCGGGAGGCATGCGATGCGGGAACCCGCCGCGCATTCGTGGCGTTCCCGCATCGCTCCAGTGTGAACCCAGCCTAATAAGCGATCGTTTTTCTGATCGCTGTATTAGTGTCACAGGTGACGCTAGTTAGGCAGGTAGGTATTTAGGTTCGCCGCAGCTTTTTATAGCGCCAGGGACCCCCATATACTACCGCATAAAGCCCCCTGATTGCCCCCTAGTTAACCCTTTCACCAGTGATCACCATATAACTGTTACAGGTGACGCTGGTTGGTTAGTTATTTTTTTATAGTTTCAGGGCACCCGCCATTTATTACCTAGTCTCACTAGTGTACCCCTAAATTTAGGGGTGTCTACTTTCTAAAATGGGGTCATTTGGGGGGGGGGGGTTTGTGCCATCTTGGCATTTTATGGCCTTCAAAACTGTAACGCCCTTAGAAAGCCTGAAGGCGGTGCTTGGTTTTTGGGGCCCCGTACGCGGCTAGGCTCCCAAAAAGTCCCACATATGTGGTATCCCCGTACTCAGGAGAAGCAGCAGAATTTATTTTGGGGTGTCATTTCACATATGCCCATGGCATGCGTGAGCAATATATCATTTAGTGACAACTTTGTGAAAAAAAAAAAAAGTTTGTAATTTTCCCGCAACTTGTGGCAAAATATAAAATATTCCATGGACTCAACATGCCTCTCAGCAAATAGCTTGGGGTGTCTACTTTCTAAAATGGGGTCATTTGTGGGGGTTTTGTGCCATCTTGGCATTTTATGGCCTTCAAAACTGTAATAGGTAGTGAGAAGTGAACTCAAAAAATTACGCCCTTAGAAAGCCTGAAGGCGGTGCTTGGTTTTCGGGGCCCCGTACGCGGCTAGGCTCCCAAAAAGTCCCACATATGTGGTATCCCCGTACTCAGGAGAAGCAGCAGAATTTATTTTGGGGTGTCATTTCACATATGCCCATGGCATGCATGAGCAATATATCATTTAGTGACAACTTTGTGAAAAAAAAAAAAAAAAAAAAAAGTTTGTAATTTTCCCGCAACTTGTGGCAAAATATAAAATATTCCATGGACTCAACATGCCTCTCAGCAAATAGCTTGGGGTGTCTACTTTCTAAAATGGGGTCATTTGTGGGGGTTTTGTGCCATCTTGGCATTTTATGGCCTTCAAAACTGTAATAGGTAGTGAGGCGTGAAATCAAAAATTGACGCCCTTAGAAAGCCTGAAGGCGGTGCTTGGTTTTCGGGGCCCTGTACGCGGCTAGGCTCCCAAAAAGTCCCACATATGTGGTATCCCCGTACTCAGGAGAAGCAGCAGAATTTATTTTGGGGTGTCATTTCACATACGCCCATAGCATGTGTGAGCAATATATCATTTAGTGACAACTTTGTGTAAAAAAAAAAAAAAAATTTTTTTTTTGTCATTATTCAATCGCTTGAGGCAAAAAAATAAAATATTCAATGGGCTCAACATGCCTCTTATCAATTTCCTTAGGGGGTCTACTTTCCAAAATGGGGTCATTTGGGGGGGTTTTGTACTGCCCTGTCATTTTAGCACCTCAAGAAATGAGATAGGCAGTCGTAAACTAAAAGCTGCGTAAATTCCAGAAAACGTACCTTAGTTTGTAGATGTGACAACTTTTGCGCAAACCAATAAATATACAATTATTGACTTTTTTTTTACCAAAGACATGTGGCTGAATACATTTTGTCCTAAATGTATGACTAAAATTGAGTTTATTGGATTTTTCTAATAACAAAAAGTAGAAAATATCATTTTTTTTCAAAATTTGCGGTCTTTTTACGTTTATATCGCAAAAAATAAAAATCGCAGAGGCAATCAAATACCATCAAAAGAAAGCTCTATTTGTGGGAAGAAAAGGACGCAAATTTTGTTTGGGTACAACATTGCATGACCGCGCAATTACCAGTTAAAGCAGCGCAGTGCCAAAGTGTAAAAAGACCTCTGGTCATTTACCAGCAAAATGGTCCGGTCTGAAAGTGGTTAATCTGCACAGCTCAGGCATCTATGCAAGTAATCTGCAGCTTATCTTCCCCTCGGCCGCTTGATAGACAGGCCAGGAGGGAGCAGGAATGTGACTGGCTGTCCGAACTTAGCTGTGCCTCTATTCTGGGTTTCTGCAAGATTAAGTCAGGTGAAGGAGTGATGAATTGACAAAGAGCTTGGGTAAAAGAGAGCTAGGAGTCACAAGGAGGTGAATGCTGAACCAAGACAAAAACTACGCCCATACATACAAGGAAGGGTGTGCAATCTGCCAGGCAAAAGAGGGTCCAGAGGAGGAGGACAGTGTAGACACAGGGAAATACAGAATTGCCAGAGGGAGATGACCTGGAAATAGGTTCCAACAGTTATTGGTTACTAAGAAGCCCAAGAGTAGTATAAGGACTGCAGCATGCATGTATTATTCTACCCCTTTAAGCCATGCTTAATAATTAGCCCTATGTAGCCTCATCCACTTTTCTGCCAAGGTACGCAGGGCATGCTTCATTATCCCTTATCCAGGCTGTCCTCCTTTATGGTTGAGAATGTAAAGTAAACACTATGCTTGAAATATGTGACACTCTCACATTATCTTCCAGATGATTTTGATGACATGCTTCTCTTACCATGACACAGATGTTGCCACATACCCCTACATTTACCTCTAGTTCCTTTTGAGCTTGCATCTCCCCCTGGGGTCCCCTTCTCTTCCCTACCCATCTCTACTGTCTCTTTTTTCTGACATTGTTTCTTTTCCTTTCCCTTCTTAGCTTCATATCATATGCAAGTATCCACTTGCACCTCCGGTCATAACCCTCAGTGGGATTCGTTGTTCGCCCTACTAAGTTATTTATAGTTTCTCATTGTTTATGATGATCTTTTTACTCAATTCACATTAATAGCCATGCAGTTACCCCTCTAATGCTTTATACATGTCTTTTAACTTGAATGATACCCTCTATGACCTTACATTATTGGTAAACTATATCTCTTTAACCTCTATTAACATGCATGAATATGGGAGACATGAATAAATGAGAACACGAATATGAGCAGTGAAGACACACAAAAGAGGAATAGTAAATTTAATAAAAAGGAGATGGGTGCAATGCAAAACCTTAAACTGTGAATGAATATGATTAAGTGCTTTAAAGAGGAAGTAAACCCTGATGAGTTTACTTCCTCTTTTTTTCCCTGCAAAGGTAAAGCATAATGGACTACTATGCATCGCATAGTAGCCCATTATGTGTCACTTACCTGACACAGGAGCCAGCGAAGTTGCCGCTGTCCCCTGTAGTCCGCCGCATCCATCTTGCTGGTGGCGTCTCGCAGCTCCGCCGCTGTCATTCGGCGAAGCCGCGATGACGTCACTCCCGCGCATGCGCACGGGAGTCGACAAATGCGGCAGCTCCATTCTTGGAACTGCCGCGCTCAGTGCGCCTGCGCGCCGCTGTCTACGGCGCATGCGCCGTAGACAGCGGTGCCCGTTTTCGGGCAAATATCTCCTAAACCATATAGGTTTAGGAGATATTGCTTGGACCTACAGGTAAGCCTTAATCTAGGCTTACCTGTAGGTCAAAGTGGTTTGTAAGGGTTTACAACCACTTTAATAATCAATGAATTATAAAAGTTTCCTAGATAGAATTTTTACATCAGCTGCTTATTATACTGCATACATTTACTGGTCTTAATGGTCCTTTAAGCTGAATGTTGGGTGGCATCAGCCAGTTCAAAAGAAACCGACTGACATTTGGCCCATGTGTACTGCAGTTGGTCCGACTGAAGGGGTAGGACCGAAAAAGGTCTGCCATTCAGCTCTTAATCAGCACTCTCAGCCAATGGCTGCAAGCGCTGACCAGAATATTCTGGTGGGGCGAATTCTATACTGACGATGGATTCTTAGTACAGCGGCTTCTCCTGAGCTGTCAGTTTTTTTTCGTTCAGCCCTGCTACCCTTCAGTTTTCCTCCAGTGTTGCTAATTAAAAAAAAAAAAAAAAAAAGATGTCAATGTAGAGCTGTTGCTCATAGCAAACAATCTGACTCTTTGTTTCATTTTTTCAATCAGTTTGCATTTGCAGCAGACCTTGCTGCCCTTCAGAGGAGTTTTGACAGGCAATGCATAAGTGATATGTCCCCTCCTGAGCACCCGTTTTAGACCCGTACATCCTACACTGCCTCACAATGACTGTGGGCATTGCACCTGACTGTACCATGACCTGTTTCACTTAAATGGGTCACATTCGAGGGTGGTACTCACGAATGGACCTTTGCCATGGCGGTGGCATGTGTACAACCTTGTCTGTCTGGTTTTGCAACTTAACTACTTCAGATCCTCGCTATAGACGAATGAGAGCTACACCGCGAACCTACTTTGCTGGGAGTACACCTATTGATGTCTTCCCGTTCCCGAGCGGCCTGTGCACCTCCTGCAGGGCGTGCACGGTGGGCTCTGTGATCAGCGAGTCTGAGACTTGCTGGATCACAGATCGGAGTAAGGGGTTGATCCCGACCCCTTACCACGTGATCAGCTATCAGCCAGTAATCTGCTATTTTTTCTCCCCACGCTGACAGCGTGAGGAGAAAAAAAAAAGCAGCCGATCACCAGCGGCTGTGAAAGGGACATCAGTCTCGATCACCGCAAGCTGCCGCCAGATCCTCAATGCCCACCTGTGCCCCCTGCCAGTGCCACCTAGCAGTAGGCAACAGTGCCACCTACCAGTGCCCACAGTGACACCTATCAGTGCCCACAATCAGTGCCTCAACAACAGTGCTACACATCAGTGCCACCTATCAGTGCCATCTATCAGTGGTACCTATCAGTGCCACCCATCTGTGCCACCTATTAGGGCCCATCAGTGCCATCTTACCAGTGGCCATGAGTGCCGCCTTATCTGTACCCATCAGTACCGCCTTATCTGTCCCCATCAATGCCGCCTTAACTGGGCTTATCAGTGCCGCCTCATCAGCACATATCAATAAAGGAGAAAAATTACCTGTTTGCAAAATTTTATAACAAACTATGAAACGATTATTTTTTTTCAAAATTTTCCATCTTTTTTTGTTTAGCAAAAAATAAAAATCCCAGCTGTGATTAAATACCAACAAAAGAAAGCTCTATTTGTGGGGAATAAAATGATAACATTTTCATTGTATGACTGGCAATTGTCATTCAAAGTGCGTCAGCCCTGAAAGCTGAAAATTGGTCTGGGCAGGAGGGGGGCTTAAGTGCCCAGTAAGCAAGTGGTTAAAGGGGGTGTTAAAAACGCAGCTCAATTGCCTCGCCCCGCCTGCAAGTGTGAACGAGCTCTAAAGAGGAAACTGTATTGTTTGCGGTAGCAAATGTCTGTAAAACGTGATATCTCTGCCCTACAGTTTCACATTATTAAAATCTACTACAACTATTCCGGCTTACCAGGCCATTTGTACAAAACGTATATGGATCAGTAAAAAATGTATTCTTCTTTTCCCAAGTATCCTTAAAAAGATATGCTCTATTCAAACAATGGCATTAAAAGCAAATTGACTTTCTCTGCAATGCTTTGTCTAAGATATTACATTTAAAGGGTTTTGTCTTTCATCATTTTCCGACTTTTTGTTGTTTTCCCTTTTGCAGCAGGTCACTTGCAAATTCTTTTGGACAGAGCCAATAACAGCATCATCTGCACTTTCATGTCTGCTCATGAGAAGACTGTAGATAGGAAGAAAACTCTTCATGCTTTCATTTAAAACATTGCCAGACATTTCCCAGACTAATGGGACAGGCCTTTGAAGGGGAGGAAGAAAAAATAAAAAATCTGCGGAACTAGGTAGATGTAAAATTGAATGAACACATGCTGTCTTCCTCCTGCAGAGAAGTGTAGAAACATTGTGACTTCTTAATGATCTTATTAATGATATTACCTTGGCACACAATCAGATTGTCAGCAGACTATGGCAAGCTATTACCTGCTTTCTGCACTAAAAGCTGTCTCTGCACTTTGGGATGTGTGATGTGCCCTACCTTGTATAAGTTTCAATAAATTCTATTGTTTTAGTGGGAATAGCTTATGTGACAATCCTTGTTATAAAGCTTTGCTAAATGATGTATACAGAATTTGTATGGCTGTGCTTGCATGATCTGATTCTCCTTATCTTAACTTGTATCCAAGATACAAAGAAGCTAAATGTACCGTTAAAGTGATCATCTGTAACTATTACTCAAGATGCAACATCTTAATGGCTTGTGTTTTTTTTTTTTTTTTTTAATATATATATTTTTATCACTCAAATGTATCTTTTTTCACAATACCATTTGATTTCTTTACTTGCATATTTATCACAAGGTACATCACTTTTTGATCTCTCTAGAGCTGGTGTGCATACCTCCATCCTTGGATTGTCCTCAGAACAGCTGCCAAGCATTCCCAAAACCCTGGTTCTCTGTTATGCAAATATTAACTACAGCATCCCATGGTCATTCTCTGAATTACTTCTCCTGCTCTTCTGCTGACCTTCTTATTGGCCAGGGAGACCACCTTTCACCTTTTTGTGATCATTAGGAAGGTGGAATGAGATGGTCCAGAGCTCAACCACAGAAGCTGCAGTTAATATTTCCATAATAGGTTAGTTAGAAAATGAAGTCCTGCTAGATAACGTCAGGCTGCCCCCTTTTGTAGGTATAGCTATGTAAAACATTAAAAATAAATATCTATACTGTTTAAGATCCAGTAATACACTGTCTCACCCTGCCCTGCACATGCTCATTTGTTCTCCATCTTTAGGTATTTCTAGGCACTACCGAGAAGGAAGTGAGATAGAAGAGACGCCATTGAGGAAGATGCTGGACAAGAACACCGGAGCAAAAAGCAGAGGATCGGAGGAAGAAGATGGAGGAAGAAGAAGATAGAGGAAGAAACCGAAGGATGAAGGAAAGAAGAAGGAAGAAGACCAGAAGAAAGAAGATGAAAGAAGAAGACTTTAATAAAGGACTTTTAAAGAGGAAGTAAACCCTGATGAGTTTACTTCCTCTTTCATTCCCTGCAAAGGCAAAGCATAATGGACTACTATGCATCGCATAGTAGCCCATTATGTGTCACTTACCTGGCACAGGAGCCAGCGAAGTCGCCGCTGTCCCCTGTAGGGATGAGCCGAACACCCCCTGGTTCGGTTCGCACCAGAACTTTCGAACGGACCCCAAATTCGAACGAACTTTAGAACCCCATTGAAGTCTATGGGACTCAAACGTTCAAAATTAAAAGTGCTAATTTTAACGGCTAATATGCAAGATACTGTCCTAAAAAGGGTTTGGGGACCTGGCTCCTGCCCCAGGGGACATGGGTCAATGCCTAAAATGTTTTTAAAAATGGCCGTTTTGGCGGGAGCACTGATTTTAATGACGATTAAAGTGAAAAAAAAAGTTAAATATTCCTTTAAATATGGTGCCTGGGGGTGTCTGTAGTATGCCTGTGAAGTGCCACGTGTTTCCCGTGTTTAGAACAGTCCCTGCACAAAATGACATTAAACAGAAATAACATCATTGAAAACTGCTTGCGGTTTTAATGTTATATCTGGTTCCTGCAATATGGTTGAAAACCATTGAGAAAAATGGCATGGGTAGCCCTCCCTGCCCATTACCCGCCCCTTTGGGTCTTGTACGCATATCAAGGGAACCCTGTACCCATATTAAAAAAAGGAAATGCGTGTGGCCCCCAGGCCCTATATACTCAGAACAGCAGTATACAGGCGGTGCAAACAAGACAGGGACTGTGTAGGTTTGTTGTGTTAAGTTGAATCTGTTTGTAATTTTCAACTGGTACATTTTTAAAGTGTAGCTCCAGTCAAAAAAACTATTTTTAAGCTTTTTGGAAAACATAGGGAAGGGTTATCACCCCTGTATAATTTGTTTTTTCATCTCACTTGCTGTTGTCTCCTTCCGTTTGCAAGTAGGAGATGTTTGTAAGTTGGATGTTTGAAAGTAGGGGCCTGCCCTATATGCTCTGCAGAAATGGCGGAACAAGGTGTTGGTTTTGCCACAACATTGTAAGCCCTCAAAGTGACTCTTGCTGGTCGCTGGAGCGCCCTGCTGTGAATGATTATATCAAGAATTGTAATTACATGCCATTGTTGAACAGTGGTAGAAAAATTGACCTTTGGTGGTTGTGGTGCTGGTACCACAACACTATAAGTCCTCACAGTTACTCTGGGTGGGCACAGGAACGGGCCCTCCTGTGAAATATTATATCAAGAATTGTAATTACATGTCCCTGTTAAACAGGGGCAGAAAAATTGGGCCTTAGGCACTGGTGCTGGTGCCACCACACTGCAACCTCTCCCATATACTCTAGTTTTATTGCAGGAATTAGCCCTGCTGCAAAGCATTGCATCAAAAATTGTACTTAAACGCCCCTGTTAAACAGGGGCAGAAAAATTGGGCCTTAGGCACTGGTGCTGGTGCCACCACACTGCAACCTCTCCCATATACTCTAGTTTTATTGCATGAATTAGCCCTGCTGCAAAGCATTGCATCAAACATTGTACTTAAACGCCCCTGTTAAACAGGGGCAGAAAAATTGGGCCTTAGGCACTGGTGCTGGTGCCACCACACTGCAACCTCTGCCATATACTCTAGTTTTATTGCAGGAATTAGCCCTGCTGCAAAGCATTGCATCAAAAATTGAACTTAAACGCCCCTGTTAAACAGGGGCAGAAAAATTGGGCTGATGGCATCACCCAGAACCAGAAATGTTCTTCCAAAATATCAGCGGAGGAGGAAGAGGATAGACAATCAACATAACAGGACAGTCACTCAGCATCAGCATAGGCAGTCTTGAAGGGATGTGATATTTCAAAAAAAATTATTCGGTTACATCAGTGTTAAGATCCACAGGTGGTGAGTCTGACTTAGTGGAAGGGGACCGCTCTTACGGCTCTGGTTCTGGCCTCTCTGGAATGGGAACAGGGAGACCGGAGCACAGCGGGGTAGGAGAGTCCAGCCAGGTGCAGCAGCAGCAGGTACCGGATAGGAGAGAATCCTCAGGAGCAGGAACTGGCAGTGGCAGGCAGGCCGCTGGGAGGACACTGCAGGCAGGATGGCGGGTTCTTCTGGATGCAGGGTACAGATGCCGGAACAAGCAGGAACTGGCAGAGGTGTCAGGTACAGGCAGGGGTTCGGCAGCAGGTAGACAGTCCAAGAGAGGTCAAACAAGCCGGGGTCAGAGCAGGAGAGGTCAGCAGAGTCAGACGGAGCCAGGTCAGATATCAGGTAGGTAGCAGATGAATCACAGGTTTCTTCAGGCACAAGCTGCAGACGAACAGCACAGAATGACTGCAGCTGCTCCTTTAAAAAGGGCCACTGGCGCCAATAGCGCTAACGCGCACTCGTGCGTGCGTACGCCGCGCGCACATCCGAACGTCGTGCACAAGCTCGTGCTTGGGGGCGCGCGTGCCCACGACGACCCGCGGGACGAACGCGCGTGCGCGAACGGACACCCGATCGTGCAGAATGGGCGGATTCCTGACATTGCCCCCCCACAAGGGGCAACCTCCGGGTGCCCCTAACGACTCTCTTCTCAGGGTGTGCAGTAAAAAAGGCCTGAATCAATCTATCTGCATGTAAGTTGGCAGCAGGTTCCCAGGAGTTATTCTCAGGACCATAACCCTTCCATTTAATTAAAAACTGACCTTGTCCATGACGTCTTCTAAAATCCAGAATGGCCTCCACCTCGTATTCCTCATTGCCGTCGATCAACACTGGGTCAGGAGGGCCTGTTCCTCTACCGGGAAAAGGATCAGGTACGGCCGGCTTAAGCAGAGCTACATGGAAGACCGGGTGAATTTTCATGGAAACAGGCAAAGACAGTTCATAGGAAACTTCATTGATCCTCCTTTTAACTGGAAACGGACCCAGAAATTTGGGTGCCAACTTTTTAGAAGGGCAGGCTAATTTTAAATTAGAAGTAGAAAGCCATACCTGGTCCCCGACTTGAAGAATCAGTTCTCCCCTTCTTCCTCGATCGAAATTCCTCTTGCTATCTGCCTGAGCCTTGGCTATGGTCTCTTGGAGGATTTGGTTGTTCCGCTGCAGAAAGGATACGGTGTCCTGTACCGCTGGAACGTGGGATTCTGAAAGAATATCAGGGAGAAAGGACAGGTTAAAACCAAAATTAGCGAAAAACGGGGATTGGCCGGTGGTAGCATGGCTGGCATTGTTATAGGCGAACTCCGCCAAAGGTAAGAGGGAGACCCAATCGTCCTGGACAAAGGATGAGAAGCACCTAATGTATTGTTCAAGGGTTTGATTGGTGCGTTCCGTCTGTCCGTTGGTCTGCGGGTGGTAGGCGGAGGACAGGGCCAATTCTATTCTTAGGGCTTCACATAAGGCTCTCCAGAAACGAGAGGTGAATTGCACCCCTCTATCGGAAACAATATTGGAAGGTACCCCGTGAAGCCTGACTATCTCCTTGATGAAGATATGAGCCGTCTCCGATGCGGTGGGTGTTCCTTTCAAGGGTAGGAAATGGGCCATTTTAGACAAACGGTCACAGATCACGAAGATGGCTGTACAGTTCTCAGAAGGGGGAAGTTCCACAATGAAGTCCATCGTGATCATCCGCCAGGGGCGGTCGGGCACGGGAAGTGGTTTCAGCAGACCCCAGGCCCGGTTCCTGGGGACCTTGTTCCGGCTGCACACAGGGCAGGAATTCACATATTTTTTGCAGTATTCCCTCATGCCAGGCCACCAGAAGGAGCGCTGTACCAGCTCCAGGGTCTTGCGGACACCGAAATGCCCGGCGAGGGGGTGATCGTGGAGGAGACTCAAGACCTTTATTCGGACGTTCTCCGGGACAAAGATTAGATCGTCCTTCCAAAGCAGACCTTCTCTGGAAATAAGCGTAACTCCTGGAGGACTGGAGGACTCGAGGGAAGCACTCTTTAACAGAGACAGGAGGTCTGACTGGACGAGCAGAAAGGCGTTGGCTGGGAGGATGGTATCCGGGGGTGCGATGTCCTTGGGACTATCGAACATGCGGGAAAGCGCATCTGGCTTTATGTTTCTCGAACCGGGGCGGTAGGTAAGATGAAAGCTGAACCGGGAGAAGAAGAGGGCCCAACGGGCCTGCCGAGGTTTCAGACGTTTGGCGGTACGGAGATACTCAAGGTTCTTATGGTCTGTGTAGATAAGTATGGGGTGTACCGCCCCTTCCAGTAGGTATCTCCACTCCTCCAATGCAGATTTGATGGCGAGTAGCTCTCGGTCCCCCACATCATAATTTCTCTCGGCCGGAGAAAGTTTACGGGAAAAGAACCCCACGGGGTACATCAGGTCATCTTTACCTTGACGTTGGGATACCACCGCCCCTACTGCTACCTCAGAAGCATCCACCTCCAGGATAAAGGGTCTTGACGGATCCGGGTGCCTGAGAATGGGAGCAGAGGTGAACAGACTCTTGAGTCTCTGGAAGGCGGCCTGCGCTTCGGGTCCCCAATGAAAGCGTGAATTCTGTTTGGTGAGCTGAGTGATGGGAGCGATGATGGCCGAGAACCCCTTTATGAATCTCCTATAAAAGTTAGCGAAACCCACAAAGCGCTGGATTCCCTTCTTATCTGTGGGAGCTGGCCATTCGAGCACAGCAGAGACCTTTTGCGGGTCCATTTTGATGCCTGCTGGAGAGATTTCTAGGCCGAGAAATTGGATACACTGCTGCTCGAATTTACATTTCTCGGCCTTAGCGTAAAGTCCGTGTTGCCGGAGCCGGAGCAACACTCTGCTGACATGCCCACGATGTTGTTCTAGGGACCCAGAAAAGATGAGAATATCGTCCAGGTACACAATGACGAAGATGTCCAGAAAGTCTCGGAAAACATCATTAATCAGGTGCTGGAAAGTGGCCGGGGCATTGCAAAGTCCAAAGGGCATTACTAAGTACTCGTAATGCCCAAAACGAGTCCGAAACGCAGTTTTCCACTCGTCGCCTGCTCGTATTCTGACCAGATTGTAAGCTCCCCGCAAGTCCAACTTGGTAAAGATAGAGGCTGATCTTAATTTTTGAAAAAGCTCCGGAATTAGTGGTAAGGGGTAACGGTTCTTAATCGTGATCCGATTTAACTCCCGGTAGTCCACACAGGGCCGAAGGGTCTGATCCTTTTTTGTAACAAAGAATATTTCGGCACCGGCAGGAGATGTGGAATGACGGATGAACCCCTTCTTAAGGTTTTCGGTGATGTAGACCTTCAGGGCCTCCTGCTCTTTTTCGGACAAAGGGAAGACGCGTCCGAATGGGATCTCTGCCCCAGGAAGGAGCTCGATGGGGCAATCGTAGGGGCGATGTGGGGGAAGAGAATCGGCCCCCCGTTTACTGAAAACATCCAGAAACTCTTGGTAGGGTTCTGGAACTAACTGACACAAGTCCTGGTCTGGATCCAGACAGAGGAGTGTTCTGGGTTGTACCGGAGCTCCGGGCAAACAGTGATCCTGGCAATAAGAGGAGAGGAACCTCACTTCCCCGGAAGACCAGTCGATGGAGGGGTTATGTGCCTGAAGCCACGGAATTCCCAAGATCACAGGGAAAAGTGGTGATGAGATAACGTCCAGGGTTAGTAGTTCGGTATGTTGGCAGGAAGTGGTAGTGGGTAGCGGAAGAGTCTCCTGGGTAACTCGGCCAGACTTGATTTGCGAGCCATCAGCCAGGAAGATGGAAAGTTCATGGGGTTTCTTCCGAAGGGGGATGGAGTGCAGACTGGTAAATGCAGCGTTGATGAAGCAGCCGCAGGCCCCTGAATCAAGGATAGCGCTGACGTGAATCATTCTTCCCTGCAGCTGGAATGAGAGCAGAAGAGCGACATGGAACGAGTTGGAAGGCAGGGTTACAGGGTTGTGAGATACAGAAGAAAGGCACTTACGTGTCTTAACAGGGCAGTTGATCACGTAATGTCCTGGGCCACCGCAGTATAGGCATAAGTTCATCTGCCGGCGGCGGGCTCGCTCTTCAGGTGACAGAGTAGGCCGGAGTAGCCCGAGCTGCATGGGTTCTTCAGATGCTTGGGCGGCACTGGCAGGTCTCCCTTGAGAGGATGGTATGAAGAAGGGTGCTGAAGAAGGGGTCCTGGCGGACATCCAAGCTGGTCTTTGGGATTGGGTGGAGCGTTCCGCCCTACGCTCACGGAGCCTCCTATCAATCCGAATGGCCGAAGTGATTAACTCCTCCAAGGCAACCAAAACCTCCTGGTCTCCACCAACCGTCTTTGGGCAGACTATCTCCCCAAAGACCAAAGCCAAGAGTCTCGGGGTTATTTTAGACGCACAAATGTCAATGGATGCGCAAATAGGAGCAGTAGTCAGTCGATCTCACCATCTGCTGCGCATGCTTCGCAGACTCATCCCTTTTATCCCAAAGAATGACAAAGCAGTGGTAGTTGGAACAATCATTAATTCACGACTGGACTACGCAAACTCGCTTTACATAGGATTACCACAATATCAACTTGCGCGATTACAACTGATCCAAAACACGGCGGCAAGGCTGATAACAGGAAAAAAACCCTGGGAATCCATTTCTCCTTCACTGAGGAGCTTACATTGGCTAACCGTAAAAAATCGGATCACGTTCAAGACCCTTTGCCTCACCCACAAATGCGTGCATAGAGAAGCTCCGCAATACCTAATGGAGAAAATAAATCATTACACACCAAACCGCAGTCTTCGATCAGCCAACAAAAACCTCCTCCTCGTGCCCAAAGCCCGGTATAAATCCAAGGGGGATCGGAGATTCGCTGTCCAAGGGCCTCGGCTATGGAATGCTCTACCAATAAACATCCGCCTGGAAGAAAATCACCTGGCTTTTAGGAAAAAACTCAAGACCTTCCTCTTTTAGCAGATGATCAAAGCTCGCCACAGCGCCTAGAGGCGATTCAGTTCGCATTGTGCGCTATATAAGTATTTCATTCATTCATTCATTCAATCCGGGGTTCCAACATGGGCCAACTCATCTTTAAGGCCCTCGGACAGGCCCAAGCGGAACTGGTGTCTCAGGGCCGACTCGTTCCACTGGGTATCTGCGCTCCAGCGTCTAAAGTCTGATACATAGTCCTCTGCCGACCTCCGGCCTTGCTGGAGCGCAGTTAATGCAGATTCCGCGGTAGCGGACCGCTGGGGGTCCTCGTAGAGCTGGGCCATTCCCTCAAGAAAGGTAGCAAGGGTCTGGGTGAGAGGACTGTCATTCTCCAAGAGGTGATGGGCCCAGGACTGGGGCTCTCCTTGCAGAAGGGAGATAACGAATCCTACTTTAGTAGCCTCCAGAGAAAAAGTCCTAGGCTGTAGAGCGAAGTAAAGTTGACAGGCGTTACGGAAGGCCCGGAACTTGGAGCGATCCCCAGAAAACCTCTCAGGAATGGGGACCCTAGGCTCAGGTGGGAGCGTCATCACGGTTGGTGGAATGGCAGGCTGAACAGGAGGAGGCTGAGGAGCGGTGATAGGAGGACCGGAGGTAGATAGCTGTTGCACACGTTCCTCCAGCCTGGAGTAACCATCTTGAAGGGACTTCACTGCTTGAGTCAGGGCCGCAAGATGCGAGCAGATCTCCTTCATAGCGGAGGCCCCTTCCGCAGACTCAGACATTATGGCTGTTCGTACTGTTAAGATCCACAGGTGGTGAGTCTGACTTAGTGGAAGGGGACCGCTCTTACGGCTCTGGTTCTGGCCTCTCTGGAATGGGAACAGGGAGACCGGAGCACAGCGGGGTAGGAGAGTCCAGCCAGGTGCAGCAGCAGCAGGTACCGGATAGGAGAGAATCCTCAGGAGCAGGAACTGGCAGTGGCAGGCAGGCCGCTGGGAGGACACTGCAGGCAGGATGGCGGGTTCTTCTGGATGCAGGGTACAGATGCCGGAACAAGCAGGAACTGGCAGAGGTGTCAGGTACAGGCAGGGGTTCGGCAGCAGGTAGACAGTCCAAGAGAGGTCAAACAAGCCGGGGTCAGAGCAGGAGAGGTCAGCAGAGTCAGACGGAGCCAGGTCAGATATCAGGTAGGTAGCAGATGAATCACAGGTTTCTTCAGGCACAAGCTGCAGACGAACAGCACAGAATGACTGCAGCTGCTCCTTTAAAAAGGGCCACTGGCGCCAATAGCGCTAACGCGCACTCGTGCATGCGTACGCCGCGCGCACATCCGAACGTCGTGCACACGCTCGTGCTTGGGGGCGCGCGTGCCCACGACGACCCGCGGGACGAACGCGCGTGCGCGAACGGACACCCGATCGTGCAGAACGGGCGGATTCCTGACAATCAGCTTCAGGTGCTTGGTATCTGTGGGTGATCCAAGACTGATTCATCTTGATGAAGGTCAGTCGATCAACTGATTTGGTGGACAGGCGCACCCTGTGATCGGTAGCAAAGCCACCAGCAGCACTGAAGGCGTTCCTTGGGGCTGCGGACTAAAAAATTGTCTGAAAGCATCAGTCAGACGGCCACCTTCTCCACCGCTCCTTCTGACCGATGCCTCAGCAACACGTTGTCCAGGACCAGGAGTTTGTAACCTCCCAGTCTCTGGGAACACGTTGCACAGACCTTTCTGCAAGGCCTCCCGGAGATGTCTCATCCTCTGCTCCCTCTGCGATGGCAAGATAAGGTCGGCAACCTTACCCTTGTACCATGGATCAAGGAGAGTGGCCAGCCAGTAATGGTCCCTCTCCTTGATCCGAAGAATACGAGGATCCTTCCGCAGGCTTTGCAGGATCAGGGAGGCCATGCAGCGTAGATTAGCTGAGGCATTCGGTCCGGAGTCCTCTGGGTCACTAAGGGCAACATGATCCGCAGCTACCTCCTCCCAGCCACGTACAAGTCCACGTGTTTTTTGGGACTGTAAATCATCCCTACAAGACTGCTGCTGCTGATGCTGAGTGCCAGCCTCCACCTCCATGCTGATACAATCATCCTCCTCCTCCTCTTCCTCCTCCTCATCCTCTTCCTGTGTGATGGGTGGCACAGCAGGAACACTGTCTGGATAAAGGGGGCCTTGAGAGGCAAGTCCTCCTCTTCCTGCCTCTGTTCTGCCCTGTCCATTATTCCACTCAGCGTATGCTCCAAGAGGTGGACAAGAGGTACAGTGTCACTAATGCATGCACTGTCACTGCTCACCATCCTTGTGGACTCCTCAAACGGTGACAGGACAGTGCATGCATCCCAGATCATGCCCCACTGGCGTGGTGAGAAAAAACCGAGCTCCCCTGACCCTGTTCTGGTGCCGTAGTCGCACAGGTACTCATTGATGGCCCTCTGCTGTGTGTGCAGCCGCTGCAGCATGGCCAACGTTGAGTTCCACCTGGTGGGCATGTCACATATAAGGCGGTTCTTGGGCAGGTTCAACTCCTTTTGGAGCTCAGCCAGCCGAGCACAGGCATTAAATGATCGGCGGAAATGCACACAGACTTTCCTGGCCTGCTTCAGGACATCCTGTAAGCCGGGGTACCTGCCCAAGAACCGCTGCACCACCAGGTTAAGGACGTGAGCTACACAGGGCACATGGGTCAGTTGTCCCTGTCGGAGGGCGGAGAGGAGGTTGGTGCCATTGTCACAAACCACCATTCCTGGCTTCAGCTGGCGTGGTGTCAACCACCTCTCGGCCTGCCCCTGCAGAGCTGACAAAACATCCACCCCAGTGTGGCTCCTGTCCCCCAAACAAACCAGCGCAAGCACGGCATGGCATCGTTTTGCCTGCGTACTTGCGTAGCCCCTGGAACGCCTACGGAGCACCGCTGGTTCTGAGGACAGAGCACTGGAAGAGGCCATGGAGGAAGAAGAAGAGGAGGGGGTGGAGGAGAGAGGTGTGTCACAACCAATAGTAGCATTTTGGAGGCGTGGTGGCAGAACAACCTCCAACACTACTGCACCTTGTGCTGCATCCTTCCCAGCTGCCAGAAGAGTGACCCAATGGGCCGTGAAAGACAGGTAACGTCTCTGTCCATGCCTGCTGGACCATGAGTCAGCGCTAATATGCACCTTACCGCTGACCGCCCTGTCCAGCGAGGCAAGGACATTGCCTTCCACATGCCGGTAGAGAGCCGGAATCGCCTTCCGTGAGTAAAAGTGGCGTTTGGGGACCTGCCACTGAGGAACCGCACATTGTACAAACTCACGGAAGGGGGCCGAGTCTACCAACTGAAAAGGCAGCAGTTGAAGTGCTAGCAATTTAGCCAAACTAGCATTCAACCGCTGGGCATGTGGATGGCTGGGAGTGAACTTCTTTCGCCGCTCCAGCATCTGGGGCAGGGACATTTGCCTGCTATAATCGGACGTGGGTGTACTGCTAGCAGAGTGCCCGGAAGCACTTGGCTGTGACACACCTAATTCTACACCTTCATTCCTCTCAGAGCAGGTTTCAGAGAGGACTGAAGGTCTAGTGGGGTTGGAGATGCCAGCTGATGAGGAGCAAGGAGAGGTCCGCTTTGTTCTTTGGTGTGGGTCTTTGAGGTATGCTTGCCAACGAGCTGCATGGCAGGTCAACATATGTCTGGTCAAGCATGTGGTGCCCAAGCGGCTGATGTTTTGGCCACGCGAGATACGCTTGAGACATATGTTGCAAATAGCAGCGGTGCGATCTGATGCACTTGTCTCAAAAAAGGCCCACACCAAAGAACTTTTAGAATAACGTGCAGAGGCAGCGCCCTGCACAGGCGGAGCTCTGCGGTGTGATTCAGTCGGTGTGCTGCCCCTAAGCTGGCCCCCGGAGGGCATCCTGCCTCGTTGGACATGTGCCTCCTCCTCCTCCTCTCTCCTACCAGGCACCCACGTGGAGTCGGTGCCCTCATCATCCCCTCCCTCTTCATCGCTGTAGCAAACCTGGCAGTATGCTGCAGCTTGTGGAACATGACTGCCAGATTGCTGTCCTTCTTGAGCATCCCCTCTCTCTGCGCTCACGCTACTGCCTTCCTCTAGCTGAGTGTCATCATCAGAGCCTACAAAACACTGGGCATCCTCCTGGAGCATGTACCCAACACTGTGCTCAAAGAGTTCAGGAGACTCCTCAGGAGGACGTGGTGGGTCTAGGGAAGGAGTCACTGATGATGACATTGAGAGGAGGGAAGACGATGCGTTGGCAGCTGCTTTGCTAGTACCCTGAGACTGGGTGAGAGAGGATGAGGAGGATGAAGAGGGCTTGGTCATCCACTCTACCAAATCGTTGGCATGTTGCGGTTCAACATGTCCAGCTGCCGAAAAGAAGGACAAGCGTGTCCCATGGCCACGTGCTGATGACAATGCACCGCGTCCACGACCAGCACTGTTGTCTCTAGACACAGAGCCTGCTTGCCCTCTTTTATCGCCTCGCGCCTGTCTGCCTCTCCTTGCTGGCCTTCCAGACATGGTAATGGCCTGAAGGGAGTTGGGTAAAACAGCAGTGTAATGGAGTCACACAACACCCACTAAGCCCTGCAGATGGCTCTATTAGAGAACAGCAATAAACGGTAGATACAGGTGTATATTGTGCTGGAGTCACACAACACCCACTAACTCCTGCAGATGCCTTTATTATAGAACACCAGAGATAAAGGGGTATACTGTAATTGAGTCACACAACACCCACTAAGCCCTGCAGATGCCTCTATTAGAGAACAGCAATAAAGGGTAGATACAGGTGTATATTGTGCTGGAGGCACAAAAAACCCACTAACTCCTGCAGATGCCTTTTTTATAGAACACCAGAGATAAAGGGGTATATACAGAATTATACTGTGCTGTGCTGGAGGCACACACAACTTCCAATTACTCCTGCAGATGGCAAGTGGGCTCAAATAGAGAAGAGCTATGTAGGTGGATATAGCGGTGTGTACTGGGTACAGAGCACGCAGACAGCACGCACAAGCTCCTAACACTACTGACTGCAAGCTCTATTATAAAAGATAGATCACTAGCTATATAGGTGAGGTGAATATAGCGGTGTATACTGCGGTCAGGGCAAGCAGACAACAACCACTACAGAAGAGCAAGATTGAAAATCGTCTGATAACGATCGGTGTGTACTGTGTTGAAGGTACACAGAACACCCACTAACTGCTTCAGACGCCAACACACTACACTAGGCCGCCGCGCTGGCGGCCTTATATAGTGTGGGGCGTGTACTACACAGCCTGAGCTATGATTAGCCACAGGCATCCTGCCTGTGGCCAATCATGGCTCTCCTCGCTGCTGGCGCTGTGATTGGCCAAGCATGCGGGGTCACAGTGCATGCTTGGCCAATCATGAGCCAGCAATGCACTGCGATGACGCAGTGCATTGTGGGCTGTGAGCGCCACACGAATTTGGTGCGAATGGCCCATAACGTTCGGAATTCACTGAACGGGCGAACAGACGATGTTCGAGTCGAACGTATGTTCGACTCGAACACGAAGCTCATCCCTAGTCCCCTGTAGTCCGCAGCATCCATCTTGTTGGTGGGGTTTCGCAGCTCCGCAGCTGTTATTCGGCGAAGCCGCGATGACGTCACTCCCGCGCATGCGCACGGGAGCCGACACGCGCGGCAGCTCCGTCGCTGAGAATGCCGCGCTCAGTGCGCCTGCATGCCGTTTTTGGGCAAATATCTCCTAAACCATATAGGTTTAGGAGATATTGCTTGGACCTACAGGTAAGCCTTAATCTAGGCTTACCTGTAGGTCAAAGTGGTTTGTAAGGGTTTACAACCACTTTAACACTTTTGTCCCTTTCTTGGTGAAATGGTAGGGGTAAGTACCCCCTTACCATTCCACCCAGGGGGGAGGCTGGGATCTGGGGGTCCCCTTGTTAAAGGGGGTTCCAGATTCTGATAAGCCCCCTGCCCGCAGACCCCCACAACCACCGGCCAGGGTTGTGGGGATGAGGCCCTTTTCCTCATCAACATGGGGACAAGGTGCTTTGGGGGGTACTCCAAAGCATCCTCCCAATGTTGAGGGCATGTGGCCTGGTACAGTTCAGGAGGGGGGCACTCTCTCGCCCCCATCCTCTTTTCCTGCGGCCTGCCAGGTTGCATGCTCAGATAACGGTCTGGTATGGATTTTGAAGGGGACCCCCACGCCATTTTTTTTTTTGGCGCGGGGTTCCCCTTAATATCCATACCAGACCTGAAGGTCCTGGTATGTTCTTGGAGGGGAACCCAATGCCGGTTTTTAAAGTCGTGTTGTAAGTTGCCCCAAGTCGTGTTGTAAATCGCGCTGTGATTCAAACTCAAGTTGTGCCAAGTTGCCCCTGTGTGAATGGACTGTTAATGATACAGCGTGTGCTATTATCAATGGCATATTATTATCGCGTGCGCCGGCATATTATCTGTTGCGCTTATGCATGAGCTGGTTCATGTGCTCACTTAATAATTTATCTGGCGCACAAATTGAGGTATGAACTGGCGCAGCGCATTCATCTTAGTAAATTACCCCCATAGTGTTCCCATAGGCTGCACTAGGTCTGTCCTGTTCATCCAATCACTTGTGGTGCATGATGACATCACTTCCATATGTTCCACCGCTGCGTTTCATCACAAATGATGATGTCAGGGGCATGGGCCTTGGAAGGACGTCAGGCACCACTCCTTATATATAGATAGATATATACATTATCTCACAAAAGTGAGTACATGCCCCACATTTTTGTAAATATTTTATTATATCTTTTCATGTGACAACACTGAAGAAATTACACTTTGCTATAATTTAAGAGTGTACAGCTTGTATAACAGTGTAAATTTGCTGTCCCCTCAAGATAACTCAACACACAGCCATTAATGTCTAAACTGCTGGCAACAAAAGTGAGTACACCCCTAAGTGAAAATGTCCAAATTGAGCCCAATTAGCCATTTTCCCTCCCCGGTGTGATGTGTCTCGTTAGTGTTACAAGGTCTCAGATGTGAATGGGGAGCAGGTGTGTTAAATTTGGTGTTATCACTCTCACTCTCTTATACTAGTCACTGGAAGTTCAACATGGTGCCTCATGTCAAAGAACTCTCTGAGGATCTGAAAAAAAGAATTGTTGCTCTGCATAAAGATGGCCTAGGCTATAAGAAGATTGCCAAGACCCTGAAACTGAGCTGCAGCACAGTGGCCAAGACCATACAGTGGTTTAACAGGACAGGTTCCACTCAGAACAGGCCTCGCCATGGTCGACCAAAGAAGTTGTGTGCATGTGCTCAGTGTCATATCCATAGGTTGTCTTTAGGAAACAGATGTATGAGTCCTGCCAGCATTGCTGCAGAGGTTAAAGGGTGGGGGGGGGGGGGGGTCAGCCTGTCAGTGCTTAGACCATACACTCCACACTGCATTAATTTGGTCTGCATTGCTGTTGTTCCAGAAGGAAGCCTCTTCTAAAGATGATGCACAAGAAACGAAACAGTTTGCTGAAGAAAAGGAGACTAAGCACAATTTAGATAATGCTGATTCTTTAATCATATAGAAGAAAGAACTCCTGTGCGTTTTAAAATAATTTCATAACAAAGTGACAAATATATCACATGTTTGTTTATCTGAATTGAGCTGCGGAGTAAGAATAGATCTTTATTTTCCTTCATAAAAGATAATTACTGTGTTTGAATTTCCTTTAGGATGTTGGACTAGGTACTCCAAGACACAGAAAGATCCCTGTGAGGGGTGTCTTGGGGTCCAGAAGTGGCCATTATCCATATCGCTATTTATAAATCTTACAATAATTAAATTACAGACTTTATTATACAAATTCTAAGAGACTTACTCTTGTTCGAGTCCCTTTATGACTATGAATATTAGATACTTGGGAATACTACTTTATTCTTTATTGTGGATTATTTGTTTATATGCTATATTGTGCTGAGAAAACCCTGTCACTACATTATACTGTGTTATGTTACTTTTATTACTATATATTATTTTTTTTTTTGTTTTGTAACCCTTGTTGTAACTAACTCTGCTAAAAATCTCAATAAAAACATTTGAAAAGAAAAGGAGACTAAGGACATGGATTACTGAACCATGTCCTGTGTTCTGATGAGACCAAGATTAATTTATTTGGTTCAGATGGTGTCAAGCATGTGTGGTGGCAATCAGGTGAGGAGTACAAAGACAAGTGTGTCTTGCCTACAGTTAAGCATGGTGGTGGGAGTGTCATAGTCTGGGGCTGCATGAGTGCTGCCGGCACTGGGGAGCTACAGATCACTGAGGGAACCATGAATGCTAACATGTATTGTGACATACTGAAGCAGAGCATGATCCACTTCCTTCAGAGACTGGGCTGCAGGGTAGTATTCCAACATGATAATGACCCCAAGCACACCCCGAAGATGACTGATGGACTTGCCAAGCATGTCTCCAGACCTAAAACCTATTGAGCATCTGTGGGGCATCCTCAGACAGAAGGTGGATGAACGCAAGGTCTCTAAAATCCACCAGCTCCGTGATGTCATCATGGAGGCGTGGAAGAGGATTCCAGTGGCAACCTGTGAAGCTCTGGTGAACTCTATGCCGAAGAGGGTTAAGGCAGTGCTGGAAAATAATGGTGGCCACACAAAATATTGACACCTTGGGCCCAATTTGGACATTTTCACTTAGTGGTGTATTCACTTTTGTTGCCAGCGGTTTAGACATTAATGGCTGTGTGTCGAGTTATTTTGAGGGGGCAGCAAATTTACACTGTTATACAAGATGCACACTCACTACTTTACATTGTAGCAAAGTGTCATTTCTTCAGTGTTGTCACATGAAAAGATAGAAGAAAATATTTATAAAATTGTGAAGGGTGTACTCACTTTTGTGAGATACTATATATATATATATATATATATATATATATATATATAGAGAGAGAGAGAGAGAGAGAGAGAGAGAGAGAGAGAGAGGGGGGAGAGAAAGACCTTGTTTTTACTGTTAGGCCGCGTACACACGAGCGGACTGTTCGCCCAACCTTGTCCGCTGAACAGTGTTTGGGCGGACAGTCCGCTCGTGTGTGGGCTTTCAGCGGACAGTTTCAGCGGACAGTTGGACGGACAAAGTCTTTCGGAAATTCCGAAAAACTGTCCGCTGAAACTGTGTTTGAGCGAACAGTCCGCCCGTGTGTGGGCCTGTCCGCTGTACTTTCGAAATGAGCGGACTGTTCCCGCTCGGAAAGTCCGCCCATTTCGAGCGCGTGTACAGGTAGGCGGGGCCCGCGAAGGAGACGTCGCGGGCTCCGCCGCCTGGAATGGGCTTAAAGGGGAACCCCAACGCCGAAAAAAATCGGCGTGGGGGTTCCCCCAAAGTCCACACCAGACCCTTGTCCGAGCACGCTACCCGGCCGGCCAGGAAAGGGGGGCGAGCGAGCGCGCCCCCCCTCCTGAGCCGTACCAGGCCGCGTGCCCTCAACATGGGGGGTGCCTTGGGGAAGGGGGGGCTGCGCGGCCCCCCCACCCCAAAGCACCTTGTCCCCATGTTGATGAGGACAAGGGCCTCTTCCCGACAACCCTGGCCGTTGGTTGTCGGGGTCTGCGGGCGGGGGGCTTATCGGAATCCGGGAGCCCCCTTTAAGAAGGGGGCCCCCGGATACCGGCCCCCCACCCTATGTGAATGAGTATGGGGTACAATGTACCCCTACCCATTCACCTGTGAAATAAAGTACAAAAAAAAACACAACACAGGGAAAAAATATTTTATTGCACAGCTCCGGGGGTCTTCCGTCTTCGGGGGTCTTCTCGCCGGACTCCTCCGCTATGTGTGTGTAGCTCTTTTACTAGCGGAGGAGTCCGGCTTTCTTCCTCCCCGCCGCCGGCCTCTTCTCCCGACTTCGGGGGTCTTGTCCCCCTCTTCGGTTCTTCTGCCGGGCCACCGCGCCTTCTTGTAGCTCTTTTACAGGCGGTGGCCCGGTCTTCTGTCGCCGCTGTCGTCGCCGCCGCCGCCTTCCGTTCTTGTTCTTCTTCTTGTTCTTCTTCTTCTTCTCCTGGAGATGTTGACTCGACGAGCTCTCCGGCCGGAATGCCAGAGCCGCGCTGTGCGGTCACTTATATAGTGACAATGGGGCGGTGTCACATGGTATATGTCACATGGGTTGGTCACATGGTGACCCCGCCCCCTTACGATGTCATAGTCCCCATGTGACATCAACCAATGTGACCAACCCATGTGACATATACCATGTGACACCACCCCATTGTCACTATATAAGTGACCGCACAGCGCGGCTCTGGCATTCCGGCCGGAGAGAGCGACGTGTCAACATCTCCTGGGGAAGAAGAAGAAGAACGGAAGGCGGCGACGGCGACAGCGACAGCGGCGACAGAAGACTGGGCCACCGCCTGCAAAAGAGCTACAAGAAGGCGCGGTGGCCCGGTAGAAGAACCGAAGGCGGCGACAGAAGAACGGAAGGCGGCGGCGACAGAAGACCGGGCCACCGCCTGCAAAAGAGCTACAAGAAGGCGCGGTGGCCCGGCAGAAGAACCGAAGAGGGGGACAAGACCCCCGAAGTCGGGAGAAGAGGCCGGCGGCGGGGAGGAAGAAAGCCGGGCTCCTCCGCTAGTAAAAGAGCTACACGAAGATAGCGGAGGAGTCCGGCGAGAAGACCCCCGAAGACGGAAGACCCCCGGAGCTGTGCAATAAAATATTTTTTCTCTGTGTTGTGTTTTTTTTTGTACTTTATTTCACAGGTGAATGGGTAGGGGTACATTGTACCCCATACTCATTCACATAGGGTGGGGGGCCGGTATCCGGGGGCCCCCTTCTTAAAGGGGGCTCCCGGATTCCGATAAGCCCCCCGCCCGCAGACCCCGACAACCAACGGCCAGGGTTGTCGGGAAGAGGCCCTTGTCCTCATCAACATGGGGACAAGGTGCTTTGGGGTGGGGGGGCCCCGCGGCCCCCCCTTCCCCAAGGCACCCCCCCATGTTGAGGGCACGCGGCCTGGTACGGCTCAGGAGGGGGGGCGCGCTCGCTCGCCCCCCTTTCCTGGCCGGCCGGGTAGCGTGCTCGGACAAGGGTCTGTTGTGGACTTTGGGGGAACCCCCACGCCGATTTTTTTCGGCGTTGGGGTTCCCCTTTAAGCCCATTCCAGGCGGCGGAGCCCGCGACGTCTCCTTCGCGTGCCCCGCCTACCTGTACACGCGCTCGAAATGGGCGGATTTGCCTCCGCCTTACGTGGGCGAGTCCGTTCATTTCAAAAGTTGAGCGAACTGTTTGGCAAACAGTTCGCTGAAACAGTCCGCTCAAAAAGTGCCGTGTGTGGCCATGTCCGTCCATGCTAATTTTGAGCGGACTGTTTGCCGAAACTGTTTGACAAACAAAGTTGGGCGAACAGTCCGCCCGTGTGTACGCGGCCTCGGTATATGCAGTAAAGCATGCTTGTTATACTCACTGTGGAACCTAAGGGGTTAATTCCCTGCATTGTGTAAAAAGGCTGTTTGATCCTGTCTTCTCTGATCATCCCCTTCTTCCACGGTCCCCAATCCATCTGTTGATAGTACAGAGCCTTTGGAGTCACTCAGCACATGTTTATTTTGGTGTGTATTACTGGAGAGTTGTTTTCTTTCTCTTTTTTTTCTTGAGGGAGTGCATGTGATCAGCACAGGGCCAATCAGCGCTGTCCAGACAGAGGGTCAGGGGTCCTGCAGCCTCATAGGACAGCCAGAGTAGAATGACTCTTCCTACAAGCTTTAACCAGACACTGATAGAAGTCACGAGACTGCTACAGTATATACTACTGATGAGAAAAGGTATTTAGCAGTTTTTATTTACTAAAATAATTTCATTTCCATGGTCTGTGTACTGTGGGAGACCAGATATAGTGAATACAGGGTCCCGGGTTTAGTAACACTTTAAGCCAGCGATTCTGACTTACACTGAATGTTTTTCTTTTGCAAGAGGCTTGGCCAATGAAAGTATAGGATGTGATTACTAGTTAGCCTGCAGTTGAATGAACAAGAAATAGGGATAATCATTGAATGAAAAGAAAATTAGTAATGTGATTGGCTTAGAAGAATTGTTAACAGAATAATGGCCCCACATGTGCTGTTTGATTGTTTTGTGAATGGTCATCTCTTGACTATTTTGTTGAACTAGACTTAGGTTATTCCTTTGTATGGCCAGATTTGCTGTAAGCATTTGATGTGCTTTATAATTCAATGCCGAACATTTTCTGTGTGTAATCAGAGCTTTTTCCTCTTTTCTGATAAAAAGTGCATGGCAATAGACCACCAACATAACCCCTAAGCAGTGTTATGAAGTATGAATCATTATTTAAAGCTTTCATCATAAAGTTTCTCGGTGAAAGCTCTATAAATCAATAATAGGATGTCCACTGACACAACTATCATGATAAATAGCTTTGCGAACAGATCTTCCTGTGCACCTTGATGTGCTTTTTTTTCCCTGTACTGTACATGTGCTTATCTCTGGGAAAACAGTTAAAATGGTAATCTTTTGCCTTAGGCAATTGGTAGGGAGCTTAATGTCTGTTCACTGAGTGGACTTTAATCATGTCTGCAGATGCTCAGATCAGAATCAGTGTAAAATCATCTTCACAGTAAACCCTTGTTATTTCAATGACAGACAAAAAGCCCAATACAGTCTGCTGGGAATATAGAATTATTTATATCATTTTTATAGAAATATAACAATTATATCACAGTTAATTAAAGCTAACCTTCAATCTTCATCTTAAACTTTGCACATCATTTTTGAAAGAAAAAAACGGAGGTTATAAGGTCATCATAAAGGCCGTTACTGCAACTGCAGCTAATATGACCAAACCTACACAGTTAATAGAATGTCTATAGACTATCTCAGTACTTATTGACACAGGTAAATCAACAAATTAATTAAAAGATAATTTTTAATACTTAAAAGAAGAATTACACATAAAATATACAAAACATTATAAAAACACCCACCACAACTATACAATAACTGTCGGGTTTCCCCGTGAAGTCTATGCTGAAGGGTGGTGTGGCAATATTCCTCTACCGGTTTCGTGGTTAAGAACCACTTCTTCAGGAGGGAGATCTATGGAGTAGGCAAATAAAGAGAGGGTAGAGTAGAGAAACAACAATATATATAACAAATAAATGGCATAATTAGACATAGATCGAAATTAGGAGATCGGCTCACCAATACAACCAGTAACGACAGGTCAACAGGGCCCGCCAATTCCCCCAGCGGAGAATGCGGGGGAGTATATAGGACCGGCTCTGGTATCAAGAGAGTGGAAGATTAGAGGAAGAGAGAGAAAAAAAAAACACCTTTTTAGATAACTACGGACAAAGGAAAAAACAGGAGGGGGATATGGTATAAAGGGAAGTGGGAGAAATAGAGAAAAAAAGAAGAAATGAGGAGGGAAAAGGAGGGACCCCCCCCCCCCCCCCCCACCTTTCCTTTCCCTCCTGCCCTCCTTTTCCCTCCCCGTTTCTTCTTTTTTTCTCTATTTTTCCCATTTCCCCTCAGGATGTAGATCACTGAACCAACAGATGGTCAACAGCCCATGTCCCATACGGGTAAATCATCCGGACAGGGTCCAGGATCTCCAACTGATGTTCCCAGGAGTATTTTCATTGGTATCTATTTCAAAGTCTTTATTGAATAATAAAGGGCTACTCACATAGAGCTTAATAAAAAACGCATATCCAGAGCAGACTCTGTGGCGTAAGATTCCAGGACGGCAGCGGGTGACATCAAAACATAGCTCCTCCCCCGTATGCGTTGCGTTCACAAGAACTTCGTTAGCGGGGCAGAGCCAACGTGCATCACCCATCCTCTCATAAACATGCCCATCGTCATGGAAACATGACAAACTCGGGATCCACAGCACACGCCACTCCCCCAGCAGGACAAAAGAAGCACTGTCAAGCAGTTTTTTTTTTTTTAAGGTGGATCTCTGCTTTAATCCCTTTTTTATGTTATGTACATGTTCCCCAATGTGCACACTCAGGGATCTAGATTTGCTACCAATATGCTGGAGTCCACAATTGCACTCCAGCATATACAACACCCCTTGTGTGCTACATGTTATCACATTTTTTTATCTGATATTTCCGGTTGGTGGAGGTGGAAATGTTACATTTACATTGTTTGCATGCTGGACATCTACCACAGGCATAGAAATCTGACAGAAATGAAAAAAAATCCTATTTTTATTAAGCCCCGATATGTGCTGCACTCCTTTTTTTTTTTATACATTATTTCTTGGATTATGTGATGACCTTTTAGTGTACAGCTGTTTTTATTGTATTTGGGTATCTTTGCGATGATTGTATAATATATATTTTTAAGCATGCATATACAGCCTGCCCAAGAGCAACAACTTCTGCTCATAAGGCAGGCCACTACTTGTATCAGATTTAGGGTTCTTTAGAAGAAGGGTGTTGTGATGTTTTCAGGAACCTATGTTCTCGCCCTGCACAGCCCCCCTCACCAGCCATGACCTGCCTGAATTGCATACAGAAGCACAGAGACTCAGTGATGCCACTACTGAGTCTAAAATCATGTATTCAACCACTTGCCTACTGGGAACTTAAACCCCCTTCCTGCCCAGGTCAATTTTCAGCTTTCAGCGCTGTCGCACTTTGAATGACAACTGCGCGGTCATGCAACACTGTTTTTTCACACAAATAGAGCTATTTAATCACTACTGGGGTTTTTATTTTTTGTTTAACAAACAAAAAAGTTTTCATAGTTTGTTATAAATTTGTGCAAACAGGTAATTTTTCTCTTTCATGTGCTCTGAAGAAGCAGCACTAATGGGCGCTGATAGACGACACCAATAGTTAGCACTGATAGGTGGCACTGAAGGACACTGATAGGTGGCACTGAAGGACACTGATAGGTAGCATTAATAGGTGGCACTGATAGGCACTGGTAGGTGACACTGGTAGGCAGCACCGATGATGAGGCACTGATTGGCAGCCCTGCTCAGCACTGATAGGTGGCACTGGTGGGCACTGATAGGTGGCACTTGACAGGACAGCATGCAGGGCAGCATGTTCTGTTGAAAAACAACAGACTTACTGGCAGGATCACCAGGTGAAAATAAAAGGGAGCCTAAAGAAGAAAACTAATACAACTATCACATCTAAGAATTGGCAAACTGCTATACAGCCAAGATGTCTGCTTTTGCGTTTGAGGTTGAGTTCACATTGGTGCAATGCAGGAAACTCTATGAATCCCATGCGTTCCCGCATCACATCTGACTCACAGGCAGACCACTGAGAGTGTCAATACAAAGTCAATGACACCCCCAGATCAGTTAGCATATCGCAGTGTGAACTGTCAATTTGATCAGGAATCGGATCACATGGGTGTGAGCAAAAAAAAGGGTCCTGTGCGAGTTTGGCCCAAAGGCGATGTGAATTCAGCCATACAATCTGTATGGCTGAGTTTGCACAGCGGTGCAAATCACATGTGATATCTGACATCGCACCTATGTGAACCCACCTTAATACTGCTTTAAGGTCAATGTAACCGTCACAATCTATGAATTTGATCCTGTGCCTTTACACATACATTTTTCACCTAATGTGACCAAATTGGGATCATGAATAGTTTAGATATGTACTAGTGGGAGATGAAGAAATTACTATTTTAAGATATTATCAATTCTAAACAAATAAACAAATTCTAAACAAATATGTATTCCTAATAAAGTTTTTATTGGTTTCAAGGAAATACAGAACCTGTGCAGTCTTAAAGAGTTTAAGTTTAGTTTTCACAGCTATATAGCCTTTATGGACCAGAGCAATTTTTAAATTTCATGTATTGATTTACAATAACATTTTCTTTTTTAGAATAACAAATTACATACATACATTGTTCTTTTCAGTACAAACTAGGCTTATGATTGGCAATATTGCCTTGAAAATAAAATGATTTTATTTCCTATGCCATGTTGTAACAAAATGAAAACAAGTACAAATATAATGTATAATTTCTCTTGTGTAAAATTAAACTAAAACTTAGTTTCAATTAACCACTTGCCTACTGGGCACTTAAACCCCCCTCCTACCCAGGCCAATTTTCAGCTTTCGGTGCTCTCACACTTTGAATGACAATTAGTCAGTCATGCAACACTATACTATTTCTTTTGGTGGTATTTGATCACCTCTGGGTTTTTTATTTTTTGCGCCTATAAATGAAAAAATAATGAAAATTTTGAAAAAAAAACACATTTTTCTTCGTTTCTGTGATAAAATTTTGCAACTGATTAATTTTTCTTCATGAATTTTGCCCACAATTTATACTGCTACATATCTTTGGTAAAAATAACCTAAATTGGTGGATATTATTTGGTCTTTGTAAAAGTTAGAGAGTCTAAAAGCTGTGGTGCAAATCACACAAAATTGATCACATCTGATGTACTGGTGGTCTATCTCATTTCTTGAGACCCGAACAAGCCAGGAAAGTACAAATACCCCCCAAATGACCCCTTTTTTGAAAGTAGACATTCCAAGGTATTTAGTAAGAGGAATGGTGAGCTTTTTGATGTTGTCATTTTTTCCCACAATTCTTTGCAAAATTAAGATTTTTTTATTTTAATTTTTTCCACAACATTGTCATTGTAATGGGTTATTTCTCTCACATGGCATGTGTATACCACAAATAATGCCCCAAAATAAATTCTGCTACTCCTCCTGAGTATTACGATACCACATGTGTGGGACTTTTCCACAGCCTGGCCACATAGAGAGGCCCAACATGCAGGGAGCACCATCACGTGTTCTAGGAGCATAAATTACACATCTAACTTGTTGACTACCTATTACACTTTTGAAGGCCCTGGAGCACCAGGACAATGACACGTGACACCGACGTGGCACTGATGACAGATGTCACTGATACGTGGCACTGATGACAGATGGCACGACTACGTGGCACTGATGACACATGGCACTGACAGATGCCACTAATATGTGGCACTGATGACAGATGGCACTTATACGTGGCACTGATGACACGTGGCACTAATACGTGGCACTGATGACACATGGCACTAATACGTGGCACTAATGACACGTGACACTGATGACATTTGGCACTGATACCTGGCATTGATGACACGTGACACTGATAACAGATGGCACGTGACACTGACAGGTGGCACTGATGAGAGATGGTACTGATACGTGGCACTGATGACTGATGGCACTAATATGTGGCACTGATGACACGTGACACTGATATGGCACTGATGACAGATGGCACTATGTGGCACTGATGACACGTGGCACTGATGTGGCACTGATGACAGATGGCACTATGTGGCACTGATGACAGGTGGCCCTTATACGTGGCACTGGGGACAGATGGCACTGAGGACAGGTGGCACTGGGGACAGGTGGCACAGATGACAGATGGCACTGATGACAGGTGGCAGTGGGGGCAGATGGCGCTGACAGGTGGCAGTGGGGGCAGTGGGGGCAGTGGGGACAGATGGCAGTGGGGACAGATGGGCACTGTGTATTCATTTTATTTATTTTTATTTTTTTAAATTTTACACTGACCGCTGCATCTCTGCAGCGGTTCATCGCTCCATCTCTGCAGCGGTTCATCCCTCCCGCCTCACACACTGTCTGTGTGAGGAGGGCACGCTGATCACTCTGTAAACGGCCACTGTGATTGGCCGTTTACAGCGATCTGTGACTGGCTGTGTCCGGGGGACACGGCCAGCACAGAACTTCCCCTCTGCGCGCCGGCATTTGTAATGCATCACTAAAAATGAAGGAACAAACTATTGAAAATAAAGTTAAAATACATTGCATCCGAAAAGTATTCCCAGAGTTTCACGTTTTCCACATTTTGTTATGTTACACCCTTATTCCAAAATGGATAAAATTCATTATTTCCTCAAAATTCTACAAACAATACCCCATAATGTCAATGTGAAAATAAGTTTGTTTGAAATCTTTGCAAATGTATTAAAAATAAAAAACGAAAAAAAATTCTATGTACATAAGAATTCACAGCCTTTGCCATGTCACCCAAAATTGAGCTCAGGTGCATTCTGTTTCCACTGATCATCAGTTTCTACAACTTGATTGGAGTCCACCTGTGGTAAATTCAGTTGATTGGACATGATTTGGAAAGTCACACACCTGTCTATATAAGGTCCCACAGTTAACCACTTAAAGATTGGGCCTTTTGCTGACATTTGTTGTTTACAAGTAAAAAACACATTTTTTTGCTAAAAAATTACGTAGAACCCCCAAACATTATATATATATATATATATATATATATATATATATATATATATATATTGCAGAGACCCTAGAGAATAAAATGGCAGTTGTTGCAATATTGTATGTCACGTTGTATTTGCACAGCAGTCTTTCAAATGCATTAAAAAAATAAATACATTTTAAATCGGAGTTCCACCCAAAAATGGAACTTCCGCTTAAAGTGAAGGTGACCCCCTGATATGCCACATTTGGCATGTAATTTCTTTTGGGGGGGGGGGTGATAAAACTCTCTTTTTAGAGGGTTCCAGCTCTTACTACCTCCTGGGGCAGCACGGCGCCAGGAGTAAGTTCACCTCTCCCCCATCATCCGGGACACGTCACAGATCCCAGATGATTGCCCGGCCAGTCACAATGCGCCACACGGCTTGTGCATGCGCAGTGCGAATCCAGCTGTGAAGCCACAGTTGGGTGCCCACAGTGACAATGCCAGCGCCGTAGAGAAAAGGGGGAGATGAGCGGGGCTTCGTTCCCCCACATTGCTGGACCCTGGGACAGGTTAAGTGTCCGACTATTAAAAGTCCGTAGCTGCAGTATTTATAGCTGCTGACTTCTAATTTCTTTTTTTTTTAAGTGGAACTCCGGTTTATGAAAACTAAACAGTAAAGTTAGCCCGATTGTTTTGTATAATGTGAAAGATGGTGCTACACCAAATAGACACTTAACATGTCATACTTTAAAATTGCGTACGCTAGTGGAATGGTGACAAACTACGGTACTTAACCACTTCCATACTTGGGCTATTCTGGCACTCCTCTCCTACATATAAAAATCATAATTTTTTTGCTAGAACCCCCTAACATGATATATGCCTTTTTAGCAGACACCCTAGGGAATAAAATTGCAGTCGTTGCTTTTTATCTTGCACAGTATTTGCGCAAACAATTTTCAAACGCCTTTTTTTTGGGGGGAAAAAAACAGTTTCATAAATCAAAAAATAACAAAACTGTAAAGTTAGCCCATTTTTTTTGTATGTGAAAGATGATGTTATGCCAAATAAATAGATAGCCAACATGTTATGCTTTAAAATTGCGCACACTCATGGAATGGCGCCAAACTTTAGTACTTATAAATCTCCATAGGTGATGCTTTAACATTTTTTCCAGGTTACCAGTTTAGTGTTACAGAGGAGGTCTAGTGCTAGAATTGTTGCTTGTGCTCTAACACACGTAGTGATACCTCACATGTGTTTATGGAGAGATGCGGGGTCAATAAGGCCCCACATCTCTCCTCCAGGCTGGAAAGCTTGAGATAAAAAACAAAATTCACAATCTCAAGTGTGTATGGAGCTTTACTCCTCCAGCACTTACCATCTCAAACTGCAATCTCCCAGTTCTCTCAGGCACATCTCCCCAGTCCTCCTGACTGTGCTCCACTCATCAGCCCTCCTAACTGTGACCACTTGTCCTCTCTGGAGACTCTTAGCAGTGTTCTCTCCCACTGTCCTCTCCTTGCTCTCTCATGTGCCTCTCTTTCCAGGATCTCTTCACTCCTCCCAGATGCACCCAAGCCCCTGCCCAGGTTCACCCCACAGACTGGGAAGCTACCCCTGGGCCCCGATAGCCTCCACACTCTCTCACTCCAGCTCTTCTATCCGACAACTCATCCCCAGCTGGGCTGACCCCTGAGTATTTAAGGAGGCCTGCCCCCTGCCAATTCAGGTTGGGGATTGGTCAGGGCTTATCAGAATACTCCAGGCAGCTCCACCTCTCCTCCTCTCTTTCCAGATCTTTCTAGCAAGCTCTAGAAAGAAGAGGGAGATCTCAGTGATGCTGCCTGTGAGCCACCAGCTGCTACCCTGACCCAGACCAGAATTAAAACAAACAGGCCTAGCCACCGGCTAGGCCTGCCTAAATTCTCCTACTTTTCAGAAAAATCCTCATTCTAGCACCTACCTAACTAGAGGGTGCTACACAGACATGCTTCAAAACTATTTTCATTTAACATTCCAACCTTCTGTCTTTAGGAAACAGTTAAAAAATTTAAAAAGAAAGAAAACTGTAGTCAGTTGCAACTGTATACATATGAATCACTCAATTCTGAGGAAAATATTATGGCATATTATGAAATATTATGGAATCACCCCGTACTTTGCAGTTCTAAAACAAACATCTGCATCAGATTACATCCTAAATAATTCAGTCATCATCACCAAGCATCCTTTCAATTGATGGAATAAGAAAAGTGTCCAAAATCTCAATATAAACTTGTGCATTTATTGAAGATTTAATGATGGTCATCTTACCCGTACCTTTACCTGACATGCAACCCCATATCATCAATGATTGTGGAAATTTGCATGTTTTCTCCAGGCAGTTGTTTTCATACAATTAATTGGAACGGCACCAAACAAAAGTTCGAGCATCATCACCCTGCCCAATGCAGATTGATGATTCATCACTGAATATCAATTTCATCCAGTCATCCTCAGTCCATGATTGCTTTTCTTTAGCCCACTGTAACCTTGTATTTTTCTGTTTAGGTGTTAATGATGATTTTCAAATCAAATGGGAAGGTTGTTGAAAGGATGCGTACTGGTAGACTAAAGGCCTGTACACACGATCAGACTTTTTGACAACAAACATGCAAATTAGCTGTTTTGGAGCAATATCCGACCGTGTGTATGCTCCATCGGACAAAATTTTTTGGTTTTCATCGGACTTTTGTTGGCTGTGCGAACGGACAAACTTTCTGGCAACAAAAGTCAGATGGAGTAAAGTCTAATCGTGTGTACAGAAAACCATAGGACTTTTGTACAAAGTACAAACAGGCATGCTCAGAACCAATGCAAAAGATCAGACAGCAATACAGAAGTTGACCAAAGGTGGCGGTAAAGAGCAGAAAAACCATGTGATTTGGTGAAAGTTGGCTGAAAAAGTCCGGCTGTGTGTATGCACAACAAGTTCTTGGCGGACGCCCTTTGTACAAAAATCCACAGGAAAGTTTATACAAAGTCCGATCATGTGTATGAGGCTTCAGGAAGACATCAAAGCGTCAAGTTAAAAAATGTAAAGCAATATGCCTCAAAAACAGAAACTGCACAACAAAACAAATGGGTAACAAATGGTCAGAAACTGGAGTCAATATCTGTGACCGAACGGTAAGACATCAGCTAAAGGAAATGGGATTTACATACAGAAAAACCCCCCAAAAAAACAAGGATACCGTGGGCTGAAGAAAAGCAATCATAGACTGTGGAGGACGTGAAGAAAGTGTGATATTCAGTGATGAATTACGAATCTGCATTGGGCAGGGTGGTGATGCTGGAACTTTTGTTTGGTGCTGTTCCAATGAAATGTATGAAGATGGTTGCCTGAAGAAAACATGCAAATTTCCACAATCATTGATGATATGGGGTTGCATGTCAGGTAAAGGTACAAGGGAGATGACAGTCATTAAATCTTCAATAAATGCACAAGTTTATATTGAAATTTTGGACACTTTTTTTTTCCCTATACATTTTTATTAAAGCGGAGTTCCACCAAAATTTTTTTTTAAAGTCAGCAGCTAAAAATACTGCAGCTACTTTTAAAATATGGACACTTACCTGTCCAGCTCGCCTGCGATGTCGGCACCTGAAGCCGATCTGTCGCTCGGCTCTTGGGTGCTGCCGCCGCCTTCTTCGCTTGCGGCTTCAGTCTCATGTCTACAGTCTCTGACAATCTCCTGTACTATGTCTACAGTCTCTGACCATCTCCTGTACTAGGTCTGCAGTCTCTGACCATCTCTGTACTATGTCTACAGTCTCTGACAATCTCCTGTACTATGTCTACAGTCTCTGACCATCTCCTGTACTAGGTCTGCAGTCTCTGACCATCTCTGTACTATGTCTGCAGTCTCTGACCATCTCTTGTACTATGTCTGCAATCCCTAACCATCTCCTGTACTTTGTCTGCAATCCCTAACCATTTCCTGTACTATGTCTGCGATCTCTGACCATCTTCTGTGGTATGTCTGCAGTCTTTGACCCTCTACTGTACTATGTCTGCAGTCTCTGACCATCTTCTGTGGTATGTCTGCAGTCTCTGACCATCTCCTGTGGTATGTCTGCAGTCTCTGACCATCTCCTGTGGTATGTCTGCAGTCTCTGACCATCTTCTGTACTATGTCTGCAGTCTCTGACCATCTCCTGTGGTATGTCTGCAGTCTCTGACCATCTCCTGTACCATGTCTGCAGTCTCTGACCATCTGGGGAGGGGCCAGGGGTGGGGCTGAAGGAGGGACCAGGGGTGGGGCTAAAGGAGGGACCAGGGGTGGACCAGGGTGGGGCTGAATGGGTCCCCATCAGGTAGGCTGTACAGGGCCCCGTGATTTCTATCAGCACGCCCTGATTGTCGCACTGAATGGTGTGTTGTTGAGCTCAAAGATTGCTGTGAGTCAAGAGTTTGCTGTTACAGAAGAATTTATGTTCTCAGCATTTGCCTGACTGAACTTCTCATTCATTTATATTTTCCATTTTGGTAGCTACAAGAATTTTACAAAGGTTCTAACCATTGCCCATGGTAGCAAAAGCACACAAAAAAGTGTTTCTTTGAGTTAAAGCAGAATGCTGGCCAAAAGTCTAAATAGACAGTTAAAACTCATAAACTATATACAAACTATCTTGACTAAAGTTTTCTTCTACTGTTCAGCCAGTCTTATGATATAGACACCATTGTCGTGCAGCATAGTCAGGTTCTCAACTGCACTTAACCCCTTGCCGACCAGCCGCCCTCATTATACTGCAACAGGTCATCTTGTTCCCACAAATCACCATAGGCGTATGTCGGCACCTTTAAGGGCGATAGCAGGCGCGCCCCGTGCATTGCATTCATGGGGCTGGCAGCCGCAATGTCCTCTGGCCACCTGTGATCGTGGGCACGAGAGTCAGAACTGGGATCTGTGTATGCAAACAGACAGATCCCCATTCTGACAGGGCAGGAGAGACAGGTCTGCTGTTCCTAATGATTAGGAACAGCGATATGTCTCCTCCTCAAGTCAGTCCCATCCCCCACATTTAGAAACACACATGAGGGAACACATTTAACCCCTTGATCGGCCCCTCGTTTTAACCCCTTCCCTGCCAGTAAGATTTACACAGTAATCAGTGGATTTTTATAGCACTGATCGCTGTATAAATGTTAATGGTCCCAAAAAAGTGTCAAAAGTGTCTGATCTGTCCACCGCAATGTTGAAGTCCCGCTAAAAATCGTAGCTCACCACCATTACTAGAAAAAAAAATAATTACAATGCCATAAATTCCCTATTTTGTAAACACTATAACTTTTGTGCAAACAAATCAATATACGCTTATTGCGATTTTTTTTTTTTACCAAAAATATGTAAAAGAATGTATATCGGCCTAAACGGATGAAGACATTTCTTTTCCTGGTGCCTCCATGGCAGCATACCAGTGATAACTCCGCCCCGGAGTCCTCCCCTCAGGATAGTTACTAGCTTATAAAAAGGAAACCCATATCCCCCCTAGCATTCTCCTTTTTTTCCTCATACCTGATGGATAGTTTTGTATGTGTTCTTACCTCTGCCTGGGGCAGCTTCCGTCTGGGTTCCGGCCTCTCCCAGACGCAGTCCCCTGTCTTGGGTTGCTAACAGCACTGAAAAGAGGGGAGCCCCTTCTGAGGGTCTTTTGGGGCAGCAGCAACAGCTTCCTAAATTGGGGCTTTAGTTCTGCAGACAGGCTATGCTGGTCTTTGAAGGCAGGTAGGGGCTCTTTCTGAGTCTATTTTCCTTTGCTTCCCTTTTCTCCTCCCCCCTTTTCATTTAAGCTCAAACATGCTAAAGGTGGCAGGCTGTGATAAAATTGTCCTGCCTGGGAGTGCTTCTGCAACTCTACCATTTCAACTTAGTAAGTGGTCTATTCCTTACCTTACTCAGGGATGTATGTGGGTAGGTGTGTGTATATATATGTTTAATTTATTTAATTTGAGTGATTAAACCTTTGTGTAGTTTGTATACTTTGGTATGCGGTAAGGATTAGTCAATATGTTTGTGAATGTACATATGTGTATGTATGTGTGTGTATGTGTATATATATATATATATATATATATATATATATATATATATATAGATACATATATATATATATATATATATATATATATATATATATATATATATATATATATATATATATATAATTCTAGGGAATATGGGGTCTTTGGGGAATATTTCCTTTTTTCACTTGCAGTTAGTTAAAAAAATATATATATCATCTGTAATAAAGAAAAATAATATATATATATATATATATATATATATATATATATATATATATATATATATATATATATATATATTTATATAAAATTTTTTTGTAGAATTAGATAATGACAATTTTTTTTAGGAGACTTTTTTATTTCTTTCCTGTCCATTCTTTTAGCTTCTATTTCAGTTGTCTTTTCCGCCCTTACTTGCCTTCACAATTATGAGCCAGCCGCCGTTTGACCAAGACCCTCGCTTTCTTAAGTAAGGGCACATACATACCTTATATAAAAAAGAAAAAGAAAGGAATTAGACTAAAAGAGTGCCTTGGGCTATTACTCTCGTTTCAGCCCTATACACCAGAACACGTCTAACCAGACTTCTGGCCACCAAAGTGGACGCTCCCGTCCAAGTTCAAGACACAGCCGTTCGTCTAGCTCTCATCATCAGTCTAAAAGGTCATCCTCCAAAAGGCAGCGGTCAAGCAGCCCATCCAGACGAGAGATCAAAGAGTGCAGGGCATGTGGAGCGATGCCTTTACCAGATAAACATATCTGCCAAAATTGCTTGCAGGGTTATGCGATTCAGGGGACCGAAGTTGAGCAGGTCACAGACCTTATTAAAAGAGTAATCAAAGGCTCCTTAACTGAACTAATGCAGGCGAACCCCTCTCCGCAGGGTTCCTCTAGCGGCCAGGTTTAGTCTCCTGAGTTATCCGTTCCTGGCCCGTCTTTTGCAGCCCCTGCAGGCGCTACATCAAGCCCACCTACCTGAGCTGGAGACAAAAGTGACTCAGAGGACTCCATAGATGAATCGGATCCGTGTGGATTGCATTTTTTCCTTAGCGCAACCATTTGTATTGCCAGTTAAACAAGCCATTGGTTGGGAAGAAGCAGTAGAGCCTCCAAAAAAAAAAGCAAAGACTTTCTTTTCTTTTCTATAGAAAAAACTAAATTGTTCCCCTTCCTGGAGGAATTGAAAGATCTAGTGGAGGGTGAATGGAAAAAAAACGGACAAACGGTTTTCCTTGAATAGGCTACAGAAGTTATATCCTCTGGCGGATTCGGATGCGGATTTCCTTGACACTCCTCTGGTAGTTGACGCGGCGGTAGTGCGGCTAGCAAAGAATTTTACCCTTCTTATGGAAGATCCGGCTTCCGTTAAGGACCCGTTGGATAGACGAATAGATGCGGACCTGAAGAAGGCCTACCAATTGGCCGGCGAAGCCTGCAGACCAACGGTGGCCCTGGCTTCAGTCTCCAATGCGGTCAAAGTGTGGATGGAGAATATCAAAGAGTCTATTCGAGAAGATGTCCCCAAAGATGACATTATTAAAGCTTTGGATGAGCTTAAAATATCGGCAGATTTTATTGGAGAGGCTGCGATAGACACCATGAGATATTCAGCCAGGGCAATGTTACATGCTGTCATGGCCAAAAGAGCATTGTGACTAAAGCCGTGGGCAGCGGATGCGGCACCCAAACAAAATTGGTGCAAAATCCCGTTTAATGGGAAGGCCCTCTTCGGAGAGAGGCTGGAAAAAGCAATCTCAAGAGTGACTGGAGGAAAATCAGGGTTGCTCTCCCAGGATAGAAGGGTTAGGCATTCTCGAGTGGTGTCGTCTAAATATCAGTGGTCTAGAAATAGAAATTTCAGCAACTTCCGGCAAAGTAGGGACTCCAAAAGGACTTGGAGAAGCACTCAGGCTACTTTCTTGAAAACAAATAAGCAAAGAAGTGTCCCCAGCACCCACCATTAGGGGCCAGATTGAAGGAGTTCGCAGAAGCCTGGCTGCACAGATGCAGGGACCCGTGGGTGGTATCTACGGTCAGGTTCGGACATTTTTGGACGCTCCAAGAACAGCCCCCACAAGGCTCATTCATTCAAACAAAGATCCTAACTTCACCTCAAAAGGCAGAAGCTCTGCAAAGTTACCTTCAACTCCTGCTGGTGCAACAAGCGGTGATACCTGTCCCTCCCTCCGAAAGATTCACAGGGTTCTACTCTCCTCTATTTCTTACCCCCAAAAGGGGTGGAGAGTGGAGTCCGGTAGTGGATCTGAAAAGGTTAAATCAATTTATTCAGTTGGAATCCTTCAAGATGGAATCATTACAGGCGATCATACATGCAGTTCAACCAGGAGACTGGATGATCTCGGTGGATTTGCAAGATGCGTATTTCCATGTGCCCGTGCTGCCAGCCTTCCAAAGGTTTTTGAGGGTGGCAGTAAGATCAACTTCCATTCAATTTCAATGCCTTCCTGTTGGTATATGCACAAGAATATTCTCGAAGGTGTTGATTGCAGTTCTAGCACCCCTCAGAGAGAAGGGACTTTGAGTTTTCCATTTTCTGGACGACATCCTATTGCTAGCATACAGTCCAGACCAATTGGTAGAGCACAGGCAAATTCTTCTGTCCACTCTGAAAGAGTTTGAGTGGCTAATAAACACAGGGAAGAGGGTCCTGATCCTGACACAAGCAATGGTTTATCTAGGTGCCCTCTTCAACACCAAGGCAGGCACAGTACGCCTCCCCCCCCCCAGAAAATGACATTGATCGCTCAGAAAATGTGCCACGTAAGATCGCTATCTCACCTGTCAATGTCAAATTGCCTAAGTCTGATAGGGACCATGTCAGCTTGTATACTGATGGTGCCCTGGTCCCATTGGCATCTGCAGACTTTTCAATGGGGCTTTTTGACACAATGGAAGAGGAAGTCACTGTATCAAAGGATAGCGATATCGACATCCATGAAGATGGGGTCTGCTATGGTGGACAAAAGAAGACAACATCTTGAGACCTCGCCTCCTACGGGGCCCCTCTTGGACCATCCTTACCACCGATGCAAGCGCGAAGGGGTGGGGGGCACACTGTGGTCACCTGGAGGTACAAGGGAGATGGGATATCCCCATGGAGGGAATAGTATCTAATATCCTAGAGCTGCGAGCGGTATATTTGGCACTGATAAATTTGGAGGAACATGTACCGCAGAAACAGGTGCTGGTCCGTCTGGACAACAAAGCAGCGGTAACATATATACAACGTCAAGGGGGAACTCACAGCCTCATGCTGTTGAGAGAGGTAGAGCATATTATGTTGTGAGCAGAGAGAAATCTGGTGGATTTGAAGGCAATCTATCTCCCGGGCTGTTTGAATCAACAGGCGGATCTCCTATCTCGCTGTTTCCCAGACAGCAACGAATGGTCGCTCCATCCGGTGGTGTTCAGGTGGATTGCGAAGTTGCAGAAACCTCCGGAAATAGACCTATTCACCTCCCCAACGAATGCGAAGTTGCCAAGGTTCCTGTCCCGCCTATCTCACCCTGGAGCAGAGGCGGTAGATGCCTTATCGAGCCTGTGGCACTGCAAGACGGCATATGCATTTCCTCCAGACCATTGATTGCGAAATTTCTGCTCAGATTATCGAAGGAGCCGGTCAGAGTTGTGACAGTTCTTCCATATTGGCCGAAGAGGCCATGGTTCTCATGGACAATAAGCCTCAGTGTACGTCCTCCGGTTAAGATCCCAGTATTCCCGCAACTGCTCTCACAGGGAAAGTTTTTTTCATCCAGCCCCACAAACGGAAAAAGATTCCAATCCCTAGGATGTTTGGCGGGCGTAATTTCAACCCTATTAAAGGCAAGGAAGCCCTCTACTAATTACATTTACTCAAAGATATGGGATAAGTTCAAACAGTTTGAGGAAGACAGACAGTTGAACCCAGCTGTGCTGTCCACCTCAGTAATCTTAGAATTCTTACAATCAGGCTTGGACTTGGGACTCAGCCTAAGCTCCCTTAAGGTCCAAGTGGCAGCTATTTCAGCGAGTACCCAGAAAAGATGGGCAGAAGATGCACTCATCGTACAGTTCTTTAAGGCAGTCAAGAAGATTCGCCCACCGCTAAAACGTTCCTTTCCAGCCTGGGATCTACCTCTGGTTCTAGAAAGTCTAATGGCTCAACCGTTCATCCCATTGGATTCTGCTTCACTTTGGAACCTAACCCTGAAAACGGTTTTCTTGGTGGCTATTACTTCAGGAAGAAGAGCTTCAGAGTTGCAAGCATTGGGGGCAGAAAAAGAGCACATAACCTTTTTTCCAGACAGGGTAGAACTACGGACAGTGCATGGTTTTGTCCCAAAAGTTTCTTCCTGTGCCACACTCTCTGAAGCCTGGGCACTACCAACCTTTACAGACCCACACTCTGGGGCGGTACAAGAACTGGACATTTCAAAAGTTTTAACATGCTACTTACAGATCACGAGTCCCTTTAGGGCCTCGAATAGGCTATTCATAATACCATGGGGTAGGAATAAAGGGAAAGAAGCCAGATCTAGGACTATCGCCTCTTGAATCTGCAAATTAATTCAAAAGGTGTATAGGGCTAGAGGGTTGGATCTGCCGGCAGTCAGAGCTCATTCCACTAGAACTGTTTCGTCCTCATGGGCGGCAAGGGCATGCATATCTTTAGAGACTATCTGCAAGGCAGCCACATGGATGTCTCCAAATACGTTCATGCGTCACTACAGAATTGACCTAGGGGCACTAACTTCGGTGGAATTTGGTAGAAGGACTATTGAGTCAGCCCAGGCATTGCCTTAAATAAAGTTTTCCTTTGAAGCATTACCCACCCTGGTTTAAGCTATTCATTGTATCACTGGTATGCTGCCATGGAGGCACCAGGAAAACTGAAAATTGTTTCATACTTACCGTAATCTTCCTTTCCTGGTACCTATCCATGGCAGCATACATACCCTCCCTGGTATTCAATATAATTGGAGAATGCTATGGGGGGATATGGGTTTCCTTTTTATGAACTAGTAACTATCCTGAGGGGAGGACACCGGGGCGGAGTTATCACTGGTATGCTGCCATGGATAGGTACCAGGAAAGGATAATTATGGTAAGTATGAAACAATTTTCCGTTTTTTTTACATTTTTGGGGGGATATTTATTATAGCAAAAAGTAAAAAAAATTTTTTTTTTCAAAATTGGTGCTCTTTTTTTGTTTATAGCACCAAAAATAAAAACCGCAGCAGTGACCAAAAGAAAGCTCTATTTGTGAGAAATAAAGGATGCCAATTTTGTTTGGGTACAATGTAGGACGACCATGCAATTGTCAGGTAAATCGACACAGTGCCATATTGCAAAAAATTAAGGGGGAAAATCTTCCGGTCTGTAAGTGGTTAAGCACAACAGTTGACCTGCTCTTTACCCTCTTTTTTGAGCCACAAGGAGGTAGTTATTACCTTGCCTTAAAACTCATCAACTAATGCAAATCAGTCTCAAATTCCCATTAACGTCCTGCTACAACATAGGAAGCAACATGATACCGTGATGTTGTGGGATGAAGAGTGGCCCTACTGTGGGAAATCTGTTGTTAGGTGATGGAGGATCCTACTCCTCTTTATTACAAAGTTACATTTTAGTTTAGTTGAGAATAAACCTTTGTTCTTTTCAAAAGGAATACCGTACCTGTTTCCCTTATTCTAGGCTTGCAGTTTTGTCCTCGACTTTTGACAACCAAAGCAGATCTGGAGAAAAGCGCCTGAGACCCAAAAGATGACTTCTATAATATTGACCATTCATTTCTACCCACCCACCCTCAATATCACAGTGATGCTTGACCTCCACCACCCCTACCCACAACTTATATCCCAGATTGATGACTGCCTATAACCCAGTGTTCTGCAATATTCGAAGTATATGCTGAGATGGTAAGTGTGTAAGAACTGAAGTTTCCCAGCATATTGTGTTTTGACATGCTGAATTGTTTTGGCAGTGTGACAGGTGACATCTTCCCTGTTTTGACATTCTGATGTGTTCTAACAGTAACACACAGCACTGACATTGTTTCTTAAACATACTGTATATAGTATACACTATTTTATTCTCTTCTGTAATTTTACCATTCAACAAATGAGAACAATTTTGCTATTTCAATTACACATTTTTTTCTTTTAGATATAATTTCCTAAATATTTTTTTTTTAACATTTTATTGAAATTATATATTCTTGTATTTATATTTTAAGTACCAAACTTGTCCGTTGGTGAACTTACAGGATCTTTTTAGTACATAAATCAAAAGTACTATACAAAAGTATATATCAATGGTAGTGCTATTCATACCTATAGTGAAAGAATACCTGTTATATATGGATATGACTCATGAGCTAAAACACATTTGGATCACTACTACAGCTTTTAAAGCTTAAAAAAAAAAAAATTTTATCCCAACATTTTTGCAGAAATTAGAACTTGTAACTCTTCTATTCAAGCATACATGTAATTTGTGCGAGACATTTTCCAAGCACATTATTCCCCGCTGTAGTAAATCTGTCCTTTGATATGAAGGTTCCATTGTATATTGTAGAAATTGCATTGCCTGTGTCTGCTGAGGACTCTTCACCACTTCATAAATTTGGACTGTATCTGGTAATATGACAGTTTTAAGACCTAAAAAAAAAGTGTAATACATAGTTAACGAGTAATGTAGAAACTGGTAAAAACATATTTTCTGATAATCTACCCAACCCTTCAGAAATCCTGCAAAGGTTATCTTTTAGAACATTAGTCACAAAAGTAAGAAAAGGAACTAAAGGTGAAAAAAAGCATAATTCTTTGGCATTAGTCAAATTCTGTAATTTTTTTTTTGTTTTCAGAACAAAAATGAATATCTGAAACATGCTTTGGAGAAAGTATCTATTAGAATGTAATCTTACAAACAGGATTTTTTTAACCATAGTTTTTAATTGTCACGATGCACAAACACAATGAACACGTAGCTCATTTTCTTTATCGTACGTCACGGGACACAGAGCAGCATAGTAATCACTATGTGGGTTATAGGCCACCTTCAGGTGAGGGACACTGGCACACCCAAGACAGAAAGTTCACTCCCTATATAACCCCTCCCATACCGTGAGCACCTCAGTTTTTTCGCTAGTGTCTAAGGTGTTGGTCACGAGTGAAGATGTGCTCTGAAGAGCTCCACTGGAGGGATCCTCACTGGATTTAAACAGCCTCTAAGACCGGATCCATCCAAAGTGCCACTGAGGCCAAAGTAGATGTTACCCAGGCCTCGTATAAGAAGAACGAGGTTTCTCCTGTAATGCCTCTCTTTGTAGGGCTGGACCCCGGGACCCAGAGCTTTGATCATGCTCACATTACTATAAAGTTTTCCTGGCGGAGTGCTATACAGGTCCAAGGGAGTGGAACCCCGATAAAAAGGGACCTGGTCCTTGAAGGTTTACTAAACGCAGCCTGCCGTTATGGGTGAAGGTTGGATCTGTCTGATATCAGCAGAATCCTGCAGTGGGCATCAAGTAAGTGAAGAATCTTAGGAACTTTTAAGTCCATCTATGGATTTCTTCTGTGAGTTAATGTTGCCATGCCTAATTTCTCTACTAGAGGGGTAAAATGCACATACCTTTTTCATGCTCCTCAGATCTCGCCAAGGTGTTGGAGGCTACAACAGTTAGCTTGTGCCCCCTTGGGGGGCGCAGTGGTTCCCCAGGGTTTCTTCCTATATGTTTCCCCTTCCATCCTCTCCCCTCATGCCGGACCTGCCGGATGGCGGGAATTGTAAATTTTAAAAGTAAGAAGGGGTGTGTTAGGGAACGGAATGGGACGTGGCTTAGCACGGTACTTTGTGCAGGATGCAGCATCCACATATATCACTTGGCGCAGGCGTAGGGCTGCCGAACCCATAAGACAGCCTTGGAGCATACAGTGCAGCTGACTGAATGGACACAGGAGCAGTAAGGTCATGTAAAGCTGGTGCATACGGGCATTCCCAGTTCACATTTACTCAGCATCAGACTGAGCATTAATAGCAGCTTTTCTTTGTTGGACTATAGCTCAGCAGGTGGTGCACTGGCTACTTTAGTACCTCTGCTTTGGTGCTTAGGACTACACCTCAAAGAAAGGCTCCTAAGGCATCTCCATCAGGCTCTGAGGATTCTAGTTATGTCTCCACAGTAATTTCAACCCTGGAGAGACCAAAGGTGGCTAATCAGGGTGAGCTGTTGGGATTGTCAGTTGCAGCTGTTTCCAATCTTCCAACCCCTGTTTATGTTACTGAAGACGCTTGTCCTCAGCTTTGGCCGAGTTACTATAGAGGTGAGCTGTTTAATAGCATCCTCTTCTCGGAGTGGAAAGAAACACAATAGATCTCCCTTCCCCACACCGAGCCCTCAAGCAAGTGAGCAGCACTGATCACATAAAAACACGTGATCGCATAACATGATCATATAAATGCATGTTTGGATGCCTAGGCTTGGTATTTACTTAACTGCATAAGATGCTTGATCACACAAGGATGCTTTGTCACACATGGTTGCTTGATCGCACAAGATGATGGATCGCACAAGGGTGCTGTATTGCACAAAATTCTTGATCGCATAAGATGTTTTGTTCGCACAAGATGCTTGATTGCACAAGGATGTTTGATCGCATATTATGCTTGATAGCACAAGGGTGCTTGAGTGCACAAGGATGTTTGATCATGCAGAGATACTTGAATGCCTAAACTTGTATGATCACCTACAAATTGCATGACCACCTAAACATGCATAGTCGCATAATGAGGCATGTTAATACATGTTTACTTAAAATATACAGGATTCCTCATGTTCGCGTAAGGAATGCATGTCTGCATAGATACGTGTTGCATAATGTGGCATAACACGTTTCATAAACGCATGCTTACTTTGCAAAGATGCTTGTTCCATGGCGCGTGTTACATGGGTGCGGCTGTACGGTGTGCACTTTTAATTTTTTGCCTGTAAGCATATTTGTATGGACCATGCTTCCATGAACACATGCTTCCATAAAGGCATATTGCTTTGATACATGCTGCATAAATTAAAGTTGTATGCGTACGTACTTGCTTATTTTGGAACTATTTATCTATGTTTATTTGCATAAAACTACGGAAATGCCTCGGGGAGAAGTCGAAAAAACAGAGTCCCAAGGCCTCCTTATGATGGGGCGCCCCCGCTCGATCAAGGTGGGGGAAGACTTCCATGGTTTTTTTCAGGGGCTTGGCAAGAAGAGATCCTTGACGGATCGGTCATCTCTGTGGTAGCTCTAGGCTACTCCCCAAAGACTCTATGAAAGTAAGCCTTTATGTTTGGCGTTAAATCGATTCAAGCAGCCCTCCACTCCAGTGAAGGGGAACCCGCTCGCTGGCAGACTGAGCCGGATACTGCATGGGCCCCGCCACCCATTACTCGGGAGCGGTGGAGGAGGCTCTGAAGGTTTGGAAGCCTCAAGCCTGGGTGCCCCTCCCGAGAGGGACGTCCGGCCAAACACTCGGATGCTCACGGCCTAAGAGAAATTGATCTCTCAGGGTGCAATCACAGAGAACCCCTCAGAAGAAGCAGGGTATGTGGTTTTGTTCAAATCTGTTCACAGTACCGAAACCAATTGGAGATGTCAGACCCATTTTTAGATCTCAAAGGTCTGAATTGCTTCATAACATCTGCTCCTGTCGCATGGAGTCAGTCCGGTCAGTCGTATCCACCCTATGGGAAGGAGAAGTTTTAGCATCAATAGACATCAAAGATGCATATCTATATGTGCCAATTTTCCCAGCTCATCAGAAATCTCTGCTTTTTGTGGTGGAACAGCACCACTTTCAGTTTGCGGCCTTGCCCTTCGGGTTAGCCACTGCTCCCTCGGTATTTACAAAAGTTCTGGGCTCAGTAATAGCAAAACTAAGAGGCCAGGGTATAGCGGTAATGGCATACCTTGATCTACAGCAGCAGGTCGTCTGACCTTGGCACGATTAAACCAAGGGTGTCCAGTACAGTCGGTAATCTGGAATACCTGGGCTGGATTCTCAACCTAAAGAAATCATCCTTGTGATCAGTAAGGATTATTTTTGCCCCAGGCAAAATCAAGGCTATAAGGAAGCTGGTCCAGGTGGTCAAGGCGAGGAAGGGTTCTTCCATTCGCCTTGGGGTGAGGTTGCTAGGAAAGATGCTGGCTTCATTCGAAGCAGGTCCTTATGTCCAGTTTCAAGATTGGTTCTGTCTACTTGGAAAAGGAAGGCCTAAGCTTTGGATTATCCAATGAATCTGGCCCCAAGGGTGCACCAGAGTCTCAGTTAGTGGTTGATAACCATGGATTTTCAGGGAGGGAAATCCTTCATTCCGGTTACTTGAAAAATAGTAACAACGGATGCCAGTCTATGGGGCTGGGAAGCAGTCCTAGAAGAGACAATTGTTCAAAGGAAACCAGTCCGTGAAGTCTTTGTCCATCAACATCCTGAAGATTCGTGCAGTACGTCTGGCTCTAATAGCTTGGACATTCAGGTTGCGGAAAGGTTCTGTCAGCATACGGTTTGACTATGCCACAGCAGTGGCTTATTTCAATCACCAAAAAGGGGGCACCAAAAAACTCACACAGCCCAGAGGGAGGTGAACCATGTTGTCTTGGGCAAAGGAACATGTTCCTTGCCTATCCGCAATCTTTATCCCAGGGGTGGAGAATTGGCAGGCACATTTTTCTGAGCTGCCAACAGTTGTGCCCGAGAGAATGGTCTGTATATCCCAATGTTTTTCTAGCCATATGCCAGAAAGGGGGTACCCTGGACATAGATCTATTAGCATCTAAGTTCAACAAGAGGTTCAAAGACTTTGTTTCAAGGACAAGGGATATGCTCACCTATGGGTTGGATGCTTTAATGACTCCTTGGGATCAGTTCTCACTGATCTATGCGTTCCTGCCAGTTCAGCTGTTACTGCGACTGTTACGCAGGCTCAGGGAGAAATGGAAGCCGGTAATTATAGTGGCCCTGGCAGGGGCCGGTGTTCCATCCTGCCTTACAAGGATTATTTTTGCCCCAGGCAAAATCAAGGCTATAAGGAAGCTGGTCCAGGTGGTCAAGGCAAGGAAGGGTTCTTCCATTCGGCTTGGCATGAGGTTGCTAGGAAAGACTCTGGCTTCATTCGAAACAGAAACGGAAGCCAGTAATTCTAGTGGCCCTGCGCGGCCCAGTAGATCCTGGTATGCAGGAATCTTAAAGATGGCAGTAATGGGACCCTTAGTCTCTTCCATCTCGGCCAGAATTGCTTTTGCAGGGGACGGTGTTCCATCCTGCCTTACAATCACTAAATGTGACAGTTTGGCTATTGAAACCCCCATTCTAAGGAGTAGGGGGTTTTCAGGTTCCAGTAGTAACTACCCTGATTAATGCAAGGTAGCTGGTCTCTAGGACCATTTACTATAGGGTCTGGAAAGCCTACATTTCTTGGTGTGAAACCAAAAGAGGGCATCCTCAGAAGTATATCATACGTAGAGTTCTAGCCTACCTGCAATTAGGAGTAGAAATGAAGTTAGCCGTGAGTACTATCAAGGGCCAAATCTCGGCCGCTTGCACACATTCTTGGTCCCGGCCTTTATACAATTAGTAACGTTTAATTACGCCAGTTAGGTTGCCCTTGTGCCCGTGGGATTTGAGTGTGGTTTTGTCGGTTGAAAGGTCAGCCTTTTTTTGAGCCCTTGCGCCATGTCCCCTTGATCCTTGTGACAGGGAAATTGGTGTTCTTGGTTTCCGGTAACTTCCGCAAAAAGAGTTCCAGAGTTGGCCGCTTTTTCTTGTAAAAAGCCATACTTAATCATTCTTAAGGATTTGGTGGTGCTGCGTTCTTACCCATCCTTTTTTACCTAAAGTAATATCTAATTTTTCATATGAACCAAAGTTGTTTCCCTAAAACAAGAAGAAAGATTATTACACTCTCTTGATGTAGTGAGAGCGGTTAAAGTCTATCTGAAAACAGCTGCTCAGATACAGAATACTGATGCTTTGTTTGTGCTGCCAGAAGGGACCAGGAGGGGCAGGCAGCGTCAAAATCTACAATTTTTTTGAGTAGATTTGGCAGGTTATTATCCAGGCTTATGGTTTGAAAAAGAGGATTCTGCCTTTTCGAGTTAGAGCACGCTCTACCAAAGCAGTAAGTGCTTCATGAGCAGTGCATCAGCAAAGCCTCTATGACTCGATCTTCAGTCCATACATTCAGTAGATTCTATCAGGTGGATGTGAAAAAGGCATGAGGATGCCGCCTTTGGGCACAGTGTGCTGCAGGCAGCAGTATAGGTCCTCAAGTCTGATGACGCCCTGATTTATTTTGTCTCCCTCTCCTCAGATAGCATTGCTCTGGGACGTCCCACATAGTAATTACTATGTTGCTCTGTGTCTCGTGATGTACGATAAAGAATGTAGGATTTTTATAACAGCTTACCTGTAAAATCCTTTTTTTGGAGTACTTTACGGGACACAGAAGTCCCTCCCCTCTTTTGGGATATATGTATATTGCTTTGCTACAAAAACTGAGGTACTCCCGGCATGGGAGGGGTTATATAGGGAGTGAACTTCCTGTCTTGGATGTGCCAGTGTCCATCACCTGAAGGTGGCCTATAACCCACATAGTAATTGCTGCTTTGTGTCTCGTTATGTACTCCAAGAAAAGGATTTTACAGGTAAGCTGTTATAAAAATCCTATTTTTACAGACAGGATTTTAACTACTTCAATACAGGGTACTTACACCCCCTTCCTGCCCAAGACAATTTTCAGCTTTCAGAGCTGTCGTTGTTTAAATGACAATTGCACGGTCATGCTACACTGTACCCAAACAGAATTTTTATCATTTTGTTCCCACAAATAGAGCTTTTTTTTTTTGGGGCTATTTGATTTTTTAAACAAATAAAAAAGTCCTACAATTTTGAAAAAAATAAGTTTTTCCTTTTTTTCTGTTATAAAATGTTGTAAATAAGCAAGTTTTCTTCTTCACTGATGGGCACTGATAAGGCGGCACTGGTGCGCACTGATAAGGTGGCACCAGTGGGCACTAATGGGCTATGGCGATGGACACTGATGGGCGGTACTGATCTGCATCACTGATGGGCATTGATAGGCGCCACTGATGAGCACTCATAGGTGGCACTGGTGGACACTAATGGGCACTGAAATGTGACACTGATGGGCACTTATGGGTACTTATGGGTGGCACTGATAGGCTGCACTGCTGGGCACTGATACGTGGCACTGATGGGCACTGATATGCAGCACTGATAGATGGCCTTGATAGGCATCACTGATTGCACTGGCAGGAGCTTTTTTAACTACTAAAATGTGAGTGTATTTCCTCATTTTTTTAGTAAATAAATTACTTCTGATTTAAATGGGATTACACTATGTGCCTACTTCTTCCTTTTCATAAATTTGTCCTATTGGAGCAACTATCCATGTGGCTCTCTGTCTATTACTTATCCCATTGAGGTCCATTTTTGGAGTTGGTTTTTTGGTTGGAAGTCATGTCCTCTGCGACAGTTTCCCCTGGGTGTTTAGCCTGATTGACCCATTGGGTGTACACTCATTTGGGTTCAATTGCTCTGGTAAGCCCTTTGACTCTCTGGTGGTGGACCACTTATCATCAAGTTTGGGCAAGTTTTCCTTTGTCACATCGCTATCCAGTTCAAGTATCAGTTATTTTGAACTTTTGGTCTATTATAAACGTATATTTTGGTGTTTATATACATTGTCCGCATATATATGTTGTTTGAGTTTCTTTTTAGATGATTTATGTGCACTTTAGCTATATAGCTACGGTATATACAGTAGATACAGTAGATATATATTATTTTTCAGTTTATTCTGAGATCTATTCTGAGCACTGCATTTACTGTTCACCTGTTTACACCTTGATTTTGCTTTGCTTTGGCTTTGCTTCAAAAATGATACCCCATGTAGCTTTAGCAGTGCTTCAAAATGTCTTCAAAGCCTCTATAAAAGTCTATGGCAAAGCTCCCTTGAAGCTTGCTTGAAGCACCTGCAGGTTTTTTAGAGGCTTTAATTCAGCTTTTGCTACTCTTTGTTTTGGAGAAATGGCAGGTATGAGATATCCACACACTTAGTGTATCTGGCAAGCTTCAACAAAGCTTCAAAAGAGCTTCATCAACGCATCGCTAAAGCTTCACCAAAGCATCATCGAAGCACCACCAAAGCATCAAAAAAACCATGTTGAAGTGATAGGTGCTTTAATGTATGTTGAAGCCGAAGCAAGTGTAAATGAGCCGGAATAAAATGGTAATTTTTTACAAACTGTTTGTAAAAATACAGACATTTGGCAACACCACCTAAAATGCTTCTACCTTATTTTCAGACCTGGGCCTGTTAGCAATTTGTTTGCTAGTATTTGATATTATTATAATTATCACTTTTTCAGAAATAAATCCTAGTACTATTCCTATTGACTATAGTCATAGAGCTTACAACGGATTGAACTCTCAACAAGCAATTATTTTTCCCTAAGCAAATTGATTGATATAAATAAAGGTGCATTGACCTTCAGTGTAGGCACGACCAAATGATACCCCTCAAGTAAGAAAATGATGTGCCATTTACGCTTTAGTCTCCCTGTGTTTATATTTGATGAACTGAAATTGCAATTCAGCAGTGAAATCTAAGTACCTAAGTAATGACTGCCGAATCTGAAATATTCAGTGTACAAATTAGTCACTATGTCAAGTGTGAGCTTCTGGATTAGCTTGAGGCAAATATGCTTCATTAACGTGTCACTGACAAGCACAAAACAGTTTTGTAAATGATTATGCAAAGCATTTTTTCTTTTTCGGCAGTTACTTAGACTTTCTGGTTATATGCATTTACACCAATTATCTTTTGTATAAAACTTTATTGGCCAGTTACTGGCTTTTATGTCCATGAATAAAAGCAAACTCCAGCAAAAACTCTCAGAATATTACCAGATTCAGGAATATTTTTTATGAAAAAAGAACCTGCTGCCCATTTTCCTATATATTTTTAAACCTGGTTACTGCAGGATGGTGAACTAGAAAACTATCTAAAAAAAATGGCAAGTGCATGTGAAGTATTTTTCAAACTTCAAAGCCAAAAAACTGCCATAATTTGAAAACAAATCAAACAAGCTGGAATATAGAAAAAAAATTTGGTTTGTATCATAAGCAATTGTGTGATCCACTTCTATAAATCCATATTACAGGTTTAAAAAATGCTGCCACGGACAATATAATCAAAATGGTAAAACAATTGATTACTCTAAAAGTGCAAAATCAAATGGTGAACATGATGCTCAAAGCAATAGCAAGGGGCTGGATAACAAAATGAAAAAAAAAAAAAAAAAAAAAGGAACAGCATTTTAAGTAAGAACTTGGAAGCAACATGTATTATGCCATGTCCAGTTCGAGCACTAATTTTCCCCAGCTGCTGTGGCCGGTAAAGAAGTGAATGGCACGCAAGCTGCACTCCATTAGCTTCAGTGAAGGGCAGGTAGGCATCAGAATTCTAATAGACCCATGATGTCTTAGTAAAGAGAACCTGTCAAAGCAAAATGCTATCACATAAGCGGCTTGTTAAGTGAAAAAATGGTCTAGAAAATTAAAGTTGCACCCAAGCACTTCACGTACATACAATCAAAAACATGCCTATGTACAAAAACATTGATTGTGGTGGCACACATGTTACATAACTCAGCACGCCAACTCTAAACGGATGACCTGTAAAGGCTTTTAAAGCATTGCCTATGGACATTTCTGTTTAACAAAATGTGTCACCATTTTACAGGCACATGCAGTTTTAATACATTTTGTATCTGTTTACTAAGTGAAACCTTACCTTTTATATTTTACAAATTGGATAATATCTTGCGTTTGTGTACACTGAAATTAACTTTGATATATGTGTTTGTTAAACCACTATGCTAAAAATTGGAGATACCAATATTTTATTCCCTATATTCTCTAAATAAAATAAAAAAAGTATATATATATATATATAATTTTTGGGGGAATGTAACTAACTCTGGCCTAAAAAGTGCATGTGTTCAAAAAATGCAAAAACAGTTCTCATAGTGAAAGAGTTAACCACGTCCGGATCACCGCACGCCGATATACGTCCTCAATTTGAGGTGGAATATCATTGTTATGGCAGCAGCTAGTGGCCATAACCCTAGTATCCTCGTGTTCAGCAAGCAGTCCGCTAGATAAAAATGGTCTCTCTGGAGGATTTGCCGCAACATGACTTTTATTGGCGGTGGGAGGGGCCCCCCGCCGTGCTCCAGTGCCCTCTGCCGCTTACCGGAGCCGTCCGCAGCTGTGGAGGCGATCGGGTCCTCTCTGGCTGTGCATGGAGATGAGTGAGGGAATGATGGCCCTCACCTGTCTCCATGACATTGCCAGGCGGAAATGATGTCAAAATGTCACTTCTGTCCATAGCTCTTAAAGGGCCATTTTTTTTAATGCATTTTAGTGTAAATATGAGATCTGAGGACTTTTTGACCCCAGATTACATATTTAAGAGGTCCTGTCATGCTTTTTTTCTATTACAAGGGATGTTTACATTCCTTGTAATAGGAATAAAAGTGACACAATTTTTTTTTTTTTTTTTTAAAACAGTGTAAAAATAAAAGGGAAAATAAATAAGAATAAAAAACTAATTTTAAATGTTCCCTGTCCCGCCGAGCTTGCGTGCAGAAGCGAACGTACGTGAGTAGCGCCCGCATATGAAAACGGTGTTCAAACCACACAAGTTAGGTATCGCCACGTTCGGTAGAGAGAGAGCAATAACCTCCTCTATAACTCAAAACATGCAACCTGTAGAATTTTTTAAAGGTCGCCTATGGAGATTTTTAAGGGTAACAATTTGTCGCCATTCCACGAGCAGGCGCAATCTTGAAGCGTGACATGTTGGGTATCAATTTACTCAACATAACAATATCTTTCACAATATTAAAAATAATGGGCTAACTTTACTGTTGTCTTATTTTTTTATTTTTTAACAAAAAAGTGTATTTTTTCCCAAAAAAGTGCACTTGTAAGACCGCTGCGCAAATACGGTGTCACCGAGTATTGCAACGACTGCCATTTTATTCTCTAGGGTGTTAGAATAAAAATGTATAATGTTTGGCGTTCATAGTAATTTTCTAGCAAAAAAAAACTGTTTTTAACTTGTAAACAACACATCTAAAAAAGAGGCTCGGTCCTTAAGTGGTTAAGAATGGGCCCCCTTCTCATTTGGCATTTTTGGTGTTAAATGACCCTAACAACACCTTTACACAACACTGATCAGGCAGCATTGATTGAATGTCATGTTCACTGATGCATACGGACTACTTTTACTGAGGAACTGTAAAGGATACGTTTTTTGAGAGGAAGCCTCTCACAGTAGAGGAATTGGAGTTCATCACACAAGCATTTATGGACATTGATGCTCACCGGAATTGATGTGGTACTGGTGTCACAGTGTCGGGACAGGATAAATAGTTATTGTACACAGTATATGGGCTTGTGTTTAATTGTTGTTGGGATATTACGTTTTTAATACGAAGATAGCAATATAAAATGGCATTTCCTGCTATTCAAGTTATAATGAGCAACATATCTAGAGTCTATCCTCAATAAACCTGGCAATTTAGATACATGTATAGGCAAGGTCAGACAAGTGCTACATTGCCATGTCAGAGAAGAATGCTGGCAGACTATGTAAAAATAAAAAATAAACTACATGGAGGAGGCTAAGCAGAGCTAAGTATTTCACTAATAAGCCCTATGAGCCTGTCACACGTTGGAATAATGTCCATTTTGACAGAACCACAGAGCTTACTCTTGTTTAAAGCTGAGACACTTAGAGATAAACCTGAACACATGGCAGCACTTTCACCTTTATATGCTGCTCCCAGAGAGGTAAGTAAAATATTTTACAGCTTGGGTTTGACATTCACTTCCCTGTTTAATTGCAGATGGAATACCTCTTTATCACACCACCTCCTTAAACTTGAAATTAGATTTTTACTCCACATAGTATTTTGGCCTACAATCTTCTCCCGATTTTGCTTTTATGTCTAAAAATGCAGATGGCCCTTTTTTGTAAATGGCACATGAAAAGCTGTTCTTTACTTCTGAACTGCATGATGAGGAACCCATTCACATTTTTACTGCCAACAACATTTTGTTTCTATGGACACTAACGAGCATTACAACTGTTGTTGAAAATTCAGTATTGGACACAAATGTTTGTAATGAATAGAGCAGAAGAGAAATAAAAGGAATGGCCGCCCTATACTAGTGCAATCAGAAGTATTCTTCACACTTTCCCATAACTCTTTTTTTGGAGAGGCACTGTTTAAATGTTCTTGAAAATAGTAACTCATTTTAGGTTTGGATTTTAGCCCAAATAAGCCTGACTGAAAAGCTTATAACAAAGAACAATACACATCGTTATTCCAAATTTTCTTTTCTCTGTAAATATTAACATCATTTTTCTTTACAGTCTTAACATAATCTGAGCAGAAAGGAAACCATTTAGTAGTTAGGAGAGCAATGGTTTCTTAGGCTCTGGCAATCCATGGACCCCTGTCATCAGTGTGCAGTTATCCCGACAAGTGAATGAAAAGGAGCTTTATATTTGCAGACTATATTTAGTAATACTATTTTGTAGCCATCTTAGAGTAAGCATGAGTTTGGGTTTGGTCTGAATCGCTGTCCAAACGACTGTGACCAGGGCATTCCCTGCTCCACAGCTACACATACACAAAGTGGGGGAGTTTCTGACATCCTTGACCTGCCCCTTTGTGTATGTGCAGCTGCAGGGAGGAGAGTACCCTGGTGGCAGTTGGTTAGGCAACAGTAGGCATGTGAGTGACAACTTCCTTTTGGGCTTTGTCCACCCCAAGTTCATATCAAATCCAAGCACATACTTACCTCTGAGACTTTTGTTATGTTACACATTATATTGATGTACTGCAAAACTGGATTTTTTTCTTCTGGAAGAATTGTTAATTATTTCACACATACTGTTTCGGTCCCGCGCTGTTCCCGGCAAGGTCAGAGCATTGCTGCGCAGCTATCTACAGAGTCAACTTATTTATCCTCATCTATCCTTCCCGGGAACACCGCGGGAGCGGTGAGAGGTTAGAGGGGAATGCACGACTGACATAGTATTTATGTTACATGCCCTTATATTATGCAAAAATTGTGAGTTTTTTTTTGTGAGATAATTTTAAATGAATAAATAATTGTATTGGATTACGCTATATGGAATTTTTTTATCTATTGTTTGCAATGAGCAAAATACAGATGAAAAGTGTTCAGTGAACAGCGATGGTCCCTTTGATTGATAAGCGTGTTAATCAGCAGGGTCTGGTAAGTGGGTTACCTACAGGGCTGTGGCACAAGTGGTGTGGTGATGGAGACTTGGGATCACTGCTAATATTTTCTTCCATGATCATCTATTTATACTCACCTGCCTTTTTTTAATGGACTTTCACTGAGTGGATCACTATTTGATACTTTGTTTAAGTGTACTCTTAAGCAATTTCATTGATATTTTTAAATATTTGCTATTTTTGCACTAGTGCTGCTAATGTTTTGGAAAATTTTCTTTGACATATATTTGATGTATTTCGTTTTGGTATAGCAGCTGCTGACCATTGTTTTATCAATATTTTTTCTGTGTGCACTGAGGGAGGGATACTGAACTTGTTTTTTTTATCTCTCATTCTTTGATACTGTTTCGGTCACTAGAGGATGATCTGTTTCTAAGCATCTTGCCAGAAATGGAATTCAGTTGACTTCAAACTATCCAAAAATGACCACCAAAATCCACCTCTACCAAATATCTGCCAAAGGGGAATACTAGCAAAAGAGAGAACCATGTGCAAGGAATAAGGTGTGATATCAGAAGTATGAATGTGGCAAAATGCAGTATGGGTAGAAGGGGATCGAACTTTTTGGAAGGCCACAGAGACAGACTTCAGAGACATTCTACTGGATTCTTCTATTCAGATTGATGTTAGTACAGTGCCTAGAAGACGGCACATAGAAGTTGAAGTGTATTTTGTCTTCCCAAGATGATTGAGGAGAAATTACTGCTGCATTGGGTCACTTTACAAAGAAGTACCTTGTGTTACAGTGACTGCTTCTCAGATTTCGAAAATTTTATTACTTTGCTGCAGCACAGTAATACCGTATCTGTTTATCTCATGAGGAGCTTGTTTGATAGACTGTATTGCTTAGTCAGGGAAAGATTGTCAGCTGTATACAAAAGGATACATACAGACAATTACCTTACAGTAGTGTCAGCTGGATAATGCAAATTGATTGACAACAATCTTTCTCCAAGGTGAATCATCCTAAGGGACCTCACACTTATTTTTTCTTTCAGTGTGTAGTATCAGTGCCTTGATTGTTACTTTGCTACCTTGGAAAGGCATTTGGTACCACACAGTTGTTCAGTACCCCAACACCAACCTGTAAGCTCACCAACGGACAAGTTTGGTACTTAAAATATAATTAGCTTAGACAGGTAGAGGAAAGTAAACTGCTAAAACATATTAGTTGATGTTTTAATGCCAATACTGTGATTCCACTTTAAATTAATCTACTTGTTGCTCTGTTTGTGCTAATCAACATTTTTTTCCAGATTTGGGTAGAAGTTGCGCCCACATACTTATAAAAATCAACACCTATGGGTGTGCTAAACTGTTTGACATTTGCAGTAGAAGATTAGTACTTTTTGTTATTAGGTACATTTAGGGCCAATTCATAGTATAAGCGGAAACAGCCATTTTACCGCATGGTAAAATATTGGTCACCGCAGGGACACACAGGAAACAATTGTTTCTTATGTGTCCCATTCACACTGCAATGCTGCAGTTTTTTGCAGGACACCAAGCTGAATCAAACTGCAATGTCAGGCAGCCCTGCCCAACGTTGCAGTGAATGAAATCTACATTTTGTACACTTCAAATAAAGCTCTTCCAAAAAAAAAACTGAATCGCACACCACAACGCCCCCTCGTCCGGCTGGCAATGCAGAGAAGCTGGAGAGGTGAATTGCTCCGACTGCTCTGTGTTGTGGTGTGAATTTACCCTTTACAGCTTAAACTATACCCTACCTTTGCCCACTTTTCCTTCCTTCCAGGCCACTCGTGTACAGTACAGGTATGGATGAGCATGAAAATCACTCCCCTTTTCCATGTAACTCTGCTAAATGCCTTATGATTATACCAGCCCTTAGGGATTGGGAAAGAAGTCAGATGCCCTGGTGAGCGAAGACAAGTTGGTTTGGAGCTTCTAAAGGCTTTGCATGGGCAAAATAAAGGTTACTTTAAGCTTCAACCCAGGGGTACAGGAACAGCATATAGGTATGCCAGAAGACCTCTTTACTAGTATGAAAATGCATTAATATCACTGGCCATTTCCTTTTTTCTGAACTTCCCTAAGGAACAGGTCAGCTGCCATTCTCATATTGCATTGTACAAAAGATATTTGGGGTGGTGCTACTATGGTTCTTAGGGCCACAAGGCACCACACCTTGGTTGAAATAAGTAGGTCCTAAATAAAGAGACAGTTTATATGTGTACTGTTTGACCTGAAGTACCAAACAGGAAGCATCTAATACACTTTTTGTGCAACATTAGAGGTTGAACAGATCAGAAGGATGTCTGAATATTGGTTCCACTAGATGCAAACAGCTAGCACAATTTCTTTTTGTGGGAGGTTGATATGAGACCTAGGGCCAGGGGCAGACTGACCATTGGGCCACTCGGGCACTGCCCGAGGGCCCCATGCCACTAGGGGGCCCCATCAGGATTGCCAGCCTCAGTAAAACCAGGGACAGTAGGCAAAAATTACTATTATTTTTTTTTGTTTTTTACATCTGTCTCTGAAATATCCCTTAACGACATCCTTTTGGTCTAAAAATCCTGAGATTATAGCTGCCCCACCTCTCCAGTACCTTCTCACCCAATAGAAACATATCTGTGTATACTGTGTGATTGTATACTGTGTGTGCGTTTGTGTCTACTGTGTGGCCCCATAATCTCTGATTGCCTGGGGGCCCCATAATCTCCTATTGCCCGGGGGCCCCATGAGTTGTCAGGCCATCCAATATGCCAGAGCCTAACATCACCACTGCAGGGAAATAATGATTTGGTTGACAGCTTGTTACCTTCATACAGTAAGTGATCTTGATAGATGATAAAGTTGGGCATTACAAAGATTGTGGATTGCTAGAGGTAATGCTTAAACGGGTACATTTCTGGCTTGGAGAGTTGTTTGTGTATATCTATCTATCTATCTATCTATCTATCTATCTATCTATCTATCTATCTATCTATCTATATATATATATATATATATATATATATATATATATATATATATATATATATATATAATCTGTAAGTGCTACAAAGTATTTGAACAGAATGATAAGACAGTATATTTACTCTATATTCCCCCTACAGTCTCTATTAGGTAATAGCAACACTGTAAAGCCTTACAGTAAGGAATATAGTCTCTTGTCTTCTTTTCTTTAGCTAGCCATGTATACTGCAGTACTTATAATCCGCAGGGGTTCCGACCAGTAAAGCAGTGTAGAATACTTCAATTGTGCAAAGTATTTGTGAACTTCTTCCCTGGGAATGTACTTCCACTGGCAGTTCTTGGTAATGAAATCAGGCTTGAGGCCTATGTATGTGTAACTTGATTGAACTAAGCTGTTCCGTGGGACTACCGGTCCCAGCAACACTATAAAGTTAGTCTAATTATGTGAGGTTCAGTATTAGACTCTTGGGCAACAGCCCTCTAACCACACCAGGTCCAGACAGATGGATGCCTCCGCTCCTTTGGTTCCCAGTCCTGCCACAGTCAGCTCCGTCACACTGCACCACTCCGCACAATGACCGGGACCTCTGTCTGGCTCCGTGAGATGTCTCTGGATCCTCCCCGATACGACCACACTGCTGCTCCAGCAGGCTGTACTGTAGACTGTCTCCGGTGGCTTCAAATGTTGCTCCGCACCGGGCAGGCCGCAGTGCTCTTCGGACGCACACCCACAGATCCCCGTGGGCAGGCCACACGTCCCAGCAAGAAGAGACAGAAAATGGCCATGCAGGGGCCTTTTATTACCTACCCAGCATGCAGTTCAGCCACTCAATGTTCATGGGTAAGTGAGTGGGCATTCTGGGTAAGTTGCAAGAAAAAACGATTAAGTCAGTTCTTGTTAGGCTTTCCCAATGCTCTTCAAATGAGGAATAAACAAAGTACATTTTACATTTATACCACTAGATGGAGCCAAATACCATTTATAGCATTGCCCATAATTTAGCATTACATGGCAAAAATACCAGCGCTACATAGGTAAGTATAAAATAACCTCCTATCTATTTATTAATGCTAGCAGCATAAGGATTCAAAATAGTCAATAGCGAGAGTTTAGTCCCACCTAACTGTAATACATAAATGACCCACCACAATAAATCCCAGTGCATCCCAAATTTCACAATATCTACACATCATCCAGTAAAAAAAAAATCAATGCAGACGATTTTGTAAATTCCAAAAGACCCCTTACCAGTATAATGGGTACAGTATACTGGAAGCAGATGGCTTGCACTTCAAGTGTACAATGGAGTTTAAGATTGGTGTCATTCTCTATTATTTCTAACTTGTCCATAATCAACATCCAATATGCATCGTATATGTACCCAGTAAGAGTAAAACAATGGAGATTTATTTTTTGCATGAGTGACATTTAACTGAACGAATGCCAATACATGTAACACTTTAAATCTGCAAAAAAATTTGCAAAAGGATTTCAAGTTTTTTGAACAGAAATGAATATCTTCATTTATAGATGTGGATGAAAAGACATCGTACGTGATTATTTCTCCATTTTAGAAGCTCACTGTTTCTTTAGGGCATGTTTAAACATTATATAAATGAAGTCAATCTTCTCTAAGTGCTTAGTAATAAAGAAGGTGCAGGTACATAATGGTAAGAGCAGTTAAGACACAGCAGCTATTCCAGATTGTGCTTGGGGCAATCAATACATTGAAGGGCAAACAACATTACACTTCTAACTTTTATGCAAACGGCTATTTATATTACTTTGCAGTAAACTGCAGAAGATCATTTTATTTAAAATTATGGATTCTAATGTTTGGGTGAATGTATAATATCATTGCACACAATATGATATTATTTTAAAATGAAAACATACGGCACATTCACTCTCTTTATCTGTGTTCTTTATGGAATGGCTTTACTGGCACAACATTGCTTTAGCAGGTAGACTATTAAAATAATTATTGATTACATTAAAATGGAAGTACCTAATGCATGTTATGAAATATCATTAATAAATCCATATCTGTGTTTTAATTAGTAAAAATGTTTACTTTTAGCACAAACTTGCTGCAGTTGCGATATATATTGTCTAAAATATATACACTTACCGGCCACTTTATTAGGTACACCGTGCTAGTACCGGGTTGGACCTCCTTTTGTCTTCAGAACTGTCTTAATTTTTTGTGGCATAGATTCATCAAGGTGTTGGGAAAAATTCCTCAGAGATTTTGATCCATATTGACATGATAGCATCACGCAGTTGGTGCAGATTTGTCAGTTGCACATCCATAATGTGAATCTCCCCTTCCACTACACCCCAAAGGTGCTCTATTGGACTGAGATCTGGTGACTGTGGAGGCCATTGGAGCACAGTGACCTCGTTGCCATGTACAGATGAGATGTTTTGAGCTTTGTGACATTATCCTGCTGGGAGTAGCCATCAGAACATGGGTACACTGAAGTCATAAAGGGATGGACATGGTCAGCAACAATACTCCGGTAGACTGTGGCATTTAACCACTTGACCACTGGGCATTTAAACACCCTTAATAACCAGACCAATTTTCAGCTTTCGGTGCTCTCACATTTTGAATGACAATTACTCAGTCATGCAACACTGTACCCATATGAAATTTTTGTCCTTTTTTTTCACACAAATAGAGCTTTCTTTTGGTGGTATTTAATCACCGCTTGGTTTTTTTATTTTTTGTGCTATAAAAGAAAACAGATTGAAAATTCTGTAAAAAAAATAATTTTTCTTCGTTTCTGTTATAAAATTTAGCAGATTAGTAATTTTTCTTCATAAATTTTGGGCAAAATTTATACTACTACATATCTTTGGTAAAAATAAGTACAAATTGGTGCATATTATTTGGTTTTTGTGAAAGTTATAGATGGTGCCAATATCTGAAAATTTATCACACCCGAAGTACTGACGGCCTATCTCATTTCTTGAGACCTTAACATGCCAGAAAAGTACAAATACCCCCCAAATGAGCTCTTTTTGGAAAGAAGACATTCCAAGCTATTTAGTAAGAGGCATGGGGAGGTTTTTGAGGTTGTCATTTTTTTCTACAATTCTTTGCAAAATCAAGATTTTTTTCCTTTTTTTTTTCACAAAATTGTCATATTATCAGTTTATTTCTCACACACAGCATATGCATACCACAAATTACACCCCAAAACACATTCTGCTATTACTCCCGAGTATGGTGATACCACCTGTGTGAGACTTTTACACAGCGTGGCCACATACAGAGGCCCAACATGCAGGGAGCGCCATCAGGCGTTCTGGAGCACCCAGGACAATTCTGACATTTCTCTCCTACATGTAAAAATCATCATTTATTTACTAGAAAATTACATAGAACCCCAAAACATTATATATGTTTTTTTAGCAAAGACCCTAGAGAATACAATGGTGGTCGTTGCAACTTTTTATCACGCACAGTATTTGCGCAGCAATTTTTCGAACGCGTTTTTAAAAAAAAAACAGTTTTGCACTTAATGTGAAAGATGAAGTTACGCCGAGTAAATAGATACCTAACATGTCACCCTTCAAAATTGCACACACTCGTGGAATGGCGCCAAACGTCGCTACTTAAAAATCCCTATAGGCGACGCTTAAAATTTTTTTTTACTGGTTACGTGTTTTGAGTTACAGAGTAGGTCTAGGGCCAAAATGATTGCTCTCGCTCTAACGTTCACAGCGATACCTCATATGTGTGGTTTGAACATCATTTTCATATGTGGGCGAGACTTACTTATGCGTTCGCTTCTGCATGCAATCACATGGGGACAGGGGCGCTTTACATTTTTTTTTCTTTTTTATTGTTCCTTTTACTTTATTTATTTTAGTTTGACATTTTTTTCCCCAAAAATAATTTTTTTGATCACTTTTATTCCTATTACAAGGGATGTAAACATCCCTTGTAATAGGAATAGGCTTGACAGGTCCTCTTTACAGTGAGATGTGGGGTCAATAAGACCCCACATCTCACCTCTAGACTGGGAAGCCTGAAATAAATAAAAAAAATGGCAGGGTATGGCAGAGTATTGGCAGGGTATGGCAGAGTATTGGCAGGGTATGGCAGAGTATTGTCAGGGTATTGCAGAGTATTGGCAGGGTATTGGGTAATGCAGAGTATTGGCAGAGTATGGCAGAGTATTGGCAGGGTATGGCAGAGTATTGGCAGGGTATGGCAGAGTATTGCAGAGTATTGGCAGGGTATGGCAGAGTATTGCAGAGTATTGGGTAATGCAGAGTATTGGCAGGGTATTGCAGAGTATTGGGTAATGCAGAGTATTGGCAGGGATTGGCAGAGTATTGGCAGAGTATTGGCAGAGTATTGGCAGGGTATGGCAGAGTATTGGCAAGGTATGGCAGAGTATTGCAGAGTATTGGCAGGGTATTGCAGAGTATTGGCAGGGTATGGCAGAGTATTGCAGAGTATTGGCAGGGTATTGCAGAGTATTGGCAGGGTATTGCAGAGTATTGGCAGGGTATTGCAGAGTATTGGCAGGGTATGGCAGAGTATTGCAGAGTATTGGGTAATGCAGAGCATTGGCAGGGTATTGCAGAGTATTGGCAGGGTATTGCAGAGTATTGGGTAATGCAGAGTATTGGCAGGGATTGGCAGAGTATTGGCAGAGTATTGGCAGGGATTGGCAGGGTATGGCAGAGTATTGCAGAGTATTGGCAGGGATTGGCAGAGTATTGGCAGGGATTGGCAGGGTACTGCAGAGTATTGCAGAGTACTGACAGGGAATTAAGGGGTTAAATTTCAGTGAGCAGCGATGTGGGCACTGCAGATGCAGCCCACAGCGCTGCTGACACCGATCTCTTCCCCCTCCGCTGTACCGATCGGTACAGAGAGGGGGAGGGAGGAACCGGCATCATAACATGACACCGGTTTGTTTACAAGTGATCGATCCGTCATTTGACGCAGCGTTCACGTGGTAAACGGCCGCGATGAGCGGCCGTTTACCGTGATCCGTGATGCGCCGGGTCCTGTGGACCCGCCGGTCATGGATGCTCTCGAGTGCGCGCTCCAGGGGGCGCGCGGGAGCTGAATTCTGGGAGGCCATTAATTAACGGCCTCTCAGAGTTAGACAACCGCCCTGAAGCCGTTAATAGGCTATGGGCTGGTTGTTGTGCATTCAGAGATGGTATTCTGCATACCTTGGTTGTAACATGTGGTTATTTGAGTTATTGTTGCCTTTCTATCATCTTGAACCAATCTGCCCATAATCCTCTGACCTCGTATATATACAGTATTTCGGGCATTTGGACAGAGCATGGAAGTGTAAGAATTTTATCAACTTTGTGTTTGTTCTATGGAGATTCAGGCAGCAATAAAAAGAATATTTTAGCAGAATGGGTAAGGATTACAACCTCAACCTATCGGAATATTATTGCAATCTCTGTCCTCATGAAGGAGATTTCCACTCACTTCCTATCCATTTCACAGATTTCAAGAAGAAACTGAAAAAAGTTAAATTCTCTCTATGAGGACATAGACAGCACTTATAATCTGACAGAAAAATCTGGGACAGACACAGTAATTAAACCTGACCGTTGTCGCCCTTTTAACATTGTATTGAAAGTTGTCAAATTGTGCATGTTAAAAGAACTCTAAAAAGGCTTGGAGTTCATTTTTTTAAAGTTGTTTTTAAAATGTTGTTTTATTGGTATTTACATTGCTATTGCTTTACTAAAATGTTATATTTGACTTACGGTGGGCATACAGGGTTCGATAAATGATTGGTTTCTGTAGATTGGAATAACTGATCTAGAGTTGACAATCCACCGATATGACATACACATTTACACAATTACTTCCTCTTTTGCTCCTTGCAAACCCTGCAAATTAAAAGCATAATGGGCTAGTATGCAATGCATACTAGCCCATTATGTGACACTTACCTGCAAAAAAAGCCCACGTTGTCCCCTGTGCAGGCTGCGGCCATCTTCGCCCCTCTTCTTTCTGGGGCCGCGGAGCCATCGCATGGGAGCCATCAGTCACGGCACACGCTTGGGGAAGAAATGGCATGGAGGTCTCTTTCTTCACAGCGCATGTGCAGATGACAACATCGGCACATTATAAGTGAAATATCTCTTAAACGGCGCGCATTTAAGAGATATTTCAACTACTTATAGGTAAGACTTATTCTAGGCTTACCTATAGGTAAAATTCAAACAAAACAGTTTACAACCACTTTAAGATATGAACATAACTAACAGTTGTAAGTCTTCAATCCCATTTTTGTTTCCACTATGTAATCTCATAATCTGATCAATCTAAATATGATTGTATTCATGAACAAAGTATCTCAGTGCTACCGATCAATGCAAAACAGTACAATCATTTTTTGCCCTGGCTGATTGACTCAGTTTAACCTAATCAAAAGTATGTCTAAATTAAAAGGGAAGTTAAGCCTATGCGTTTTTTGATTGATTTGATTGATTTGATTGTTTTGGTTGGATGGCAGTTCAATCTGATAAAAAAGGGTGTATGGGCATCATAAGAAAGATTGCTTTGCAACTCTCTTTGCTTGATTAGAGCCTCCTACTAGGTTCTCTGACAAGGGATGTTTTACTTCTATGACAACTCATTCCAGTTTTGTAAACAACAGGATTGTTTTAGCAAAAAAAATAATTAAATACTGAATAGAAAACTAGTAACCAAACTGCCGCCTGGATTGAATATATAATATTATGCATATTTTATATTTACCAAACGAAAAAAATTACTTTTTTTTACCATAATAAACAAGAAAACATATTTGTTAAAGCACTATATTTTACCTTTATTATTACCTGTCACAAACCTGGACAATTGAAATTGAGTATAGGAGAATAAAATGCATAACGAGAACTCAACTTTGTCTAAAGCTGTATATCAAAAAGATCAATAAATGTACACATGTTGGCCTTTTTGACCTTGGGGAATATTAAAAATATTTTATTTATTGTAAATTGAAGAGCCCTATGCATACCTCTGTATTTACTGACTGGGCTTTTGCCACTTTCTGTCTTTTTGGCAGGTGGAAAAAGTATTTATGCCCCGTACACATGAGCGGAATTTCTTGGATGGTTTTTCTGAATGAATTCCGCTCAAGCTTGGCTTGCATACACACGGTCACACAAAAGTTCTCTGAACTTTCAACCGTCAAGAACGCGGTCACTTACAACACTACGACGAGCCGAGAAAATGAAGTTCAATGCTTCCGAGCATGCTTTGAATTGTTTCCAAGCATGCGTAGGAATTTTGCGTGTTGGAATTGCTACAGACGATCGGAATTTCTGATTGGAACTTTTTCTGACCGAAAAATAGAGAACCTGCTCTCAATCTTTTGCTGGCGGAAATTCCGCCAGCAAAAGTCCAATGGAGCATAAAACGGTTGCATTTTCCGACCAAAAGCTCTCATTGGACTTTTGCTGGCGGAATTTCCGATCGTGTGTACGCGGCATTAGATTTAATCACAAGACTCCACCAAAATTGTGGGCATGTTTGTGATTTATAACCTTGAAACTGTTAGACAGACCATACACTAATTATATCTTTTGTTTAACTAGTGGGTTGAATGAAAAAAATGAGCCAATTCCCCCCATTCACACACTCAATGTGGATGGGGGATTCCTTGCTGAGTTGTGTTTTGACTGTGGGGAGATTTCCCCGCCAGCAGAATACAATGATCAGTGCTGCCAGCTATAGCCTACAGCACTAGTTGTTTGGGAATAAAACTGACTACAAGGCTTTCCATACACGGATCAAAATTAAGCTAGTTCCTGCAGAACTGGTCGAATTGTGTTCCATGTTTGGCTGCCTTTAGGCTTGAAAATATGTAATAATGATAGTTATTTTGTTTCTAATTGCCATGTTAATGGCATTGAGTTTTTTAATAATGAGGACAATTACATAAACACTTTCAAAATCTTAAATAGGATGTAAACGCTGATTGGTTGGCCCGTGCAAACTAAAAGCATAATGTGCTAGTATGCATCACATACTAGCACATTATGTGACACCTGCAAACGAAGCCTGCGCTGTCCCTGCTGGTGGCCGCATCCATGTTGGTGCCTCTTCCTTCCGGGGCTGTGGAATCCGGCTCTGTGACCAGCCAGAGCCGTGTGACGTCACTCCCGCGCATGTGCACAGGAGCCGCCAGCTTGTGAAAATAATGTGAATGTGGCATATTGGTAACGTTGAAAATGTTGAGAAATTATTCATAGAGTTGTAATCTGTTCTTTCTACATGAATAATAAGTTAATAGAGACATTTTTTATTAGGAAATAGTGATAACTTATAAAAAAACAATGACAAATGCAATAAACGTGTTCACTGATTTTACATCTGTTTTATTTAAGGGTCTTCCCTGGCAGCGCAATAACAAAAAGATATAACCTTCTGGAAAGTCATACCTCACTTTTCCTCACTCCATTTCTTTTTCCAATTTCAGCATTATGTCTCTGCTAGCTGGTAGTCTTTTATTCTTATTTTTGTTTATATTGCTTGAGGCATTGATTCACATTTGCTGCTTCTATGTGTGACATGACAAACATATCCATCATCACATACAGATGACTCATTTATATTTCATACAAAAAGGAAATTGTGCCACGTAAGCGAGTTTGGAGCAGACAATAACTGCAATTTTACAAAGTTTGCTTTCACTGGAGGTAAAGGTATAGGTATGGTATGGGATTCGGTAAACAAAAGCAACACTACATAAAGAAAACCATTAAAACAAAGTAGTAAAAAGGTGAAGTAATTCTGTTAGAAGCAGCAAGCATAGGTTATAGTTATGTAAAAGAGCTAGAAGTGGCAATAGCAATATGCATTTAGATGCATTATATGTATTTACAGGCTTATGTGATTAAAAGTTACTACTATATATTTATTAAAAAGGTGTGGCAGTTGGCAACCTAATGCAAGTTACAAGGCTGGGCAATCTGAACTGATGAAGATTTCTGTAGAGCAACAAGCCCTAGTAGTCTCAGAAACTAGTGGAATCCTCTGATAGTTTAAACACCTTACCAGTCTAACATGCTCTTAGCACAAAATACACTAGGCACAGTTCTGGAACTGAGAAAATACCCAATATCTCAGGGCAGACTTCTATCAATAACAGATTTAACATTTTTTTTTCTTTTTTAGCAAGCGCATTAAAAAAAATGTAATCTATATTTGTCAGTTGTCAGTCCACTAAAAACTTCCGGACCGCCAGCTGTCATTATACGTCAGTACTTTGAATCTTGCAGCGAATTCACCACAAGATCACTTTCATTGGTGATGAAAGAGGGCCCCCCCCCCCCGCCGAATTCTGGTGCCCTCCGTCACTTACCAGAGCCTTTGGCAGCAGTGGAGGCAATCGGATGTTGCCCCTTGTGTGACATGGAGACAAGTGGGAAGATGGCCCCCAACCATCTCCATTTCATTGCAGGGCGGAAGCAATGTCAAAATGTCACCTCCGCTCATAGCTCTTAAAGGGAAATTTTTTTTTTGTATTTTCTTAAATGACAATTTTTTTTTTATTATTGCTTTTTAGTGTCTTTTTGACCCCAGATCTCATATTTAAGAGGCCCTGTCATGCTTTTTTTCTATTACAAGGGATGGTCACATTCTTTATAATAGGAATAAAAGTGACACTTTTTTTTTTGTAAAAGAACAGTGTAAAAATAAAAAATAAAAGGTAAAATAAATAAGAAAAAAAAATGTAAACTTGCCCCGTCCCAATGAGCTCATGTGCAGAAGTGAATGCATACATGAGTAGCGTCTGAAAACGGTGTTCAAACCACACATGTGAGGTATCGCCACTATCGGTAGAGCGAGAGCAATAATTCTAGCCCGTGTATTCTTCTGTAACTCAAAACATGCAACCTGCAGAATTTTTTAAACGTCACCTATGGAGATTTTTTTCACAATATAAAAAAAAAATTGGGCTAACTTTACTGTTGCCTTATTTTTTATTTTAAAAAAGTGAATTTTTTCCAAATAAGTGCGCTTGTAAGAACGCTGCGCAAATACGGTGTGACAGAAAGTATTGCAACGGCCGCCATTTTATTCTCTAGGGTGTTAAAAAACAAATGTATAAGTTCTAAGCAATTTTCTAGCAAAAAAAACTGTTTTTAATTTGTAAACAACAAATCTCAGAAAGAGGCTCAGTCCTTAAGTGGTTAAACCACTTGACAGTTTGTTATATACATATTTTGGGAGACTCAATGGCACAGTCTTTCCAGGACTGAGCAGTATTCCCATGTATGACAATGTCCTGTGAAAATGTGCACATGCGTTGTGCTTAGCCAAAGAGAAAAAAATAGCTGTACCTGGCATATACATAGAATGCAGGTCAGAAATAGCTTCTAAGGCTGGATGCCTTGGACATTGTTTTATTTATAAAAGTAATGTAGATTTCCTGTCCCATAGACTTGATTAGGAAGCATTTTCTTTTTTTTTAATATTCTTTGTTTAAACTTCAAGGAGGTTACATAGTCCAGTTACATACATTTTCATAAATACATACAAACATTCGTCGGTGCTCAGTTCCTTTTAATCTCTACCAAAAATACAATTTCCCTGGTTTACATAACTGAGAGCCCATTTCTTATTTATCTCTACTGTTTTTACGTATTCCACTTTCCCTCCTTTTATTTTAGTTTTTTTTTTCCCCCCTTCCCTCCCACCCTCCGGAAAAAAAAAAAAAAAAAAAAAAAAAGAAAAAAAAAAAGAACACCCCTTCTGCTTCCAGCCCATATGATTTACTTATTCCCACTACATGGTGATCTCCTTATCTTTCCCTATTCCCCAGCAGTTTCTTTCCCTCTTCTGAAGAGAGGAAAATATTCCATCCCGCCCATATCCTAGCATATTGCTCGCTTCTGTCTTGGGCCGAGTATATTAAATCTTCCACAGCCCCCACCTTCCTCACTTTATTTAACCACATTGTTATTGTTGGTGGTTTAGAGTCTTTCCAGGAACGAGCAATGCAACCCTTAGCCTCATTAACCATGTGACACAATACCGAGCCCTTATATTTTCTTATTGGGATATGTGAGAGGTGCAACAAGAAAAAAGCCGGGTCCTCCGTTATTGGATATTCTGTAAATTTTTGCATAATTTTTTGCACGTCTTTCCAATACTGTTTGATCCTGGGACATGTCCAGAAAATATGTAGTAAAGTCCCCCGTCCCCCGTTGCACCTCCAACATTGATCTGATGCTCCAGGGGAAAACCTCTGGAGCTTTGATGGGGTATAATACCACCTCGTCAACAGTTTGTAATTCAATTCCTGAATTCCAGTACAGATTGATGTGTTTAACGAGAGGTATATCATCCTCTGACGTTGATCTAATGAGAATGTCCTATCCAAGTCCCTTTCCCACTTTACAAAGCATGGCATCTCATAATTATCTGGGGGGGCTATAAGCAATGTATATATCTTTGATATCGTTCGAGACAGAGGTTCCTTCTCTTCACAGTATATTTCAAATCTAGTTAGATCTTGTTTATAGTTTATTGCTGGACCTAATGACTCAAAAAAGTGCCGGAGCTGCATTGCCTGCCACACCTTCACTTCAAATTGGCCCCCTTGTTGAGTCAAAGTAGTCACTGTTGGCCAGGCATTAGATTGTATAAAATGTGATACCTGCATATACCCCTTTTCCCGCAGGTTCTTAAAGTCTCTCCTCTCCATTCCTGGTTTAAAACTGGGGTTACCTAGCACCGGAACTAATGGGGAATGCGCTGACGAGAATTTAGGGTTCTGACTAATTCTAAATCCTATTTGTAATGTTGGGCCTATAAGCGGATGCTTTTTCATAGAGTCTGGTAGATTTGTATAGCACCAAATCGCTCTTCGGAGAGGTACTATACACATTTCTTGTTCTAGTTCTATCCAAATCTTAAATTCTGTATGTCGGCACCAGTCGATAATCCTCCCAATATGCACTGCCTTATAGTATTTAAGTAAATCTGGTACTGCTAAGCCTCCATCTCTTTTTAGCATAGTCATCCGGCTTCTACTGATCCTCGGTCGTTTACCTGCCCAAATAAATTTCGTAAACACTGTGTCTATTTCACGAAAAAAAGCAGATGGGATTTCTATTGGTAGGGCCTGTAGTAGATATAAAAATTTTGGCAGAATACTCATTTTAATAGAGTTGCAGCGGCCAAACCATGAATGACGTCCCTGTTGCCATTTCTCTAACAATATTTTAACTGCCTTAAGAAGCGGGGGGAAATTCAACTTAAATGTCTCTTCTACTTTTACTGGGATCTGTGTGCCCAGGTATTTCAGGGCTGTCCCTACCCATTTAAATTTAAAGTTGGGTTGTAACATTTGTTGTTTTTCCCAGGGGAGGGCTACCCCCATTGCCTCTGACTTTGAATAATTGATTTTAAAATTTGCCAATGCACCATACTCATCTATTTCCTTCATTAAATTTGGCAGTGAGATATGTGGACTAACCAGAGAGAACAGCAGATCATCTGCATAAGCAGAGATTTTATAGCTCCTATCTCCAACTTGTAGACCTTTAATATCTGCGTTTAGCCTAATTTTATTCAATAACGGTTCTATCGAGAGAGCGAACAGCATAGGGGAAAGTGGGCACCCCTGCCGTGTCCCATTTGAGATTTTAATCGGTTCTGAGAGTACCCCATTGACTTTAACCACGGCCTGCGGAGAGGAGTATATTCCAGATATCCACCTTATCATATGCTCACCTAGTCCCATATGCCTCAATACTTCGAACATAAACCTCCAGTTCACCCTATCAAATGCTTTTTCAGCGTCTGTACTTAAAAAAATAGAGGGCGTTCTAGTTTGATTGGCATAGTGGACCAGGTTGAGTACCTTAACAGTGTTGTCTCTCGCCTCCCTAGTAGGGATAAACCCTACTTGGTCTCGATGTACCAGTTGATTTAATAATGGTTGGAGGCGAGAAGACAACAGTTTGGTGAAAAGCTTCAGATCACAGTTTAACAATGAGATAGGTCGGTAACTCCCACAGTCCGCAGGGTCCTTCCCTTCCTTTGGGATTACCGAGATATGTGCTCTAAGTGCATCCTGTGGGGGGGCCGCAGCTTGGCCAATTGCATTAAAGGCCTTTAGCATATGCGAACCTAAGATTGGGAGGAAACTCTTGTAGTACTGGATTGAAAATCCATCGGGCCCCGGTGCTTTCCCTTGTTTAACTGTTTTCATTACTGCGTTTAACTCCTCTGTCGTTATAGGGGCTTCCAGTCTACTACGTTCCATGGAAGAGAGCCTACATAGGCCTGCTGCTGATAGATACTCCTCCATTTTAGCCTGGGGTACTCGGGGTAGTGATAAGTTGTATAGCCCAGAATAGTATTCTCCAAATCTTTCAGCTATCTCACTGGGATGGGAGATCAGACGTCCATTTTCCCCTTTAATATGAGGGACATAAACCATCTTCCCCTTTTCTTTAAGTTTCCCTGCTAATGCTTTGCTGCACTTATCCCCTAGTTCATACGTAATTTTCCTACCAAACTGTATTGCCGCCTTCGCTTTACATCGGAGGAGATCGGTCAACTGTCTCCTCAGATGTGCCAACTCATTTCCTATAGATGTAATTTGTATATTCTTGTGGAGAGTCTCCAACTTCTGAATTTCATCTGCTAATTTTACCATCTGTTCTTCTCTTATTTTCTTTAATCGAGAGCCATGTTTAATCAGCACTCCTCTCATCACCGCCTTATGTGCCTCCCATATCATGCCCGGATCACTCCCCTGGGCGTCATTTATCTGGAAGTACATTTCCATTTCTTTCCCTACATCTTCCCGTATTTCGGGAATCTGCAACAGACTTTCGTTTAACCGCCATTGGCGCCCCTTGGATACAGGAAGCATTTTCTATTAGAAATCATTCCCATTAGCAGCCAGTCTAATAGGAAGCATTTTCTATTAGACTGGCTGCTAATGGGAATGATTTTAATTAAAATGTGTGCTACTAAAGTGGTCAGATCAAGAATGCTAATGTCCAAATAAAGTTTGAGGGCTGTAGGCTCTATGCAATTGAATTCTTGGTATGTAAGTTGCCTCATATTTCTCTACAGTTTAATTTATTTAAGGACTTTAACAGAATAGGCAATAGCCTAAATAATCAAACCGGTGTAACTGTAACGGGCAGTAAAGTTAGATGCAATAATGTAAAACAGGTTAAGGTAGCATGTTGTTGCATAGCACAGTTTCTATAAGACTCTATAACAGAGAGTTAAGCTGATAACTGTTAAGTAATACAGAACACAGATACTATCATTCATTTTAATAGACAGTGTTCCTCACAGAGAAATCCAGGGTAGCTCTGATAACGGGGAACTGTTGGAGGCATCCAAGGCCCAGGGACAAAATTGTGCCTTTCCACTGGACCTAGAGTACTCTGGTAGCAATTGGGAAAGGGCTGCCCACAGCAGCTTGGTCTCTTTGGAAAAGCTGCATGTCATTAGGCATTAGACAGTGGAGGGCCTTTCACCTGGTTGCATAATACATGCCCAACTACCTACGTTTTATCAGGAATGGCCTCTGTGAGCTGCTGAGGGAGGGAAGATGAGGGATTTATACTCCCTGGGCATGTCCAGACTCCTAGGGAGTTGTGGAAAATTGACTTAAATAGGTCTGCACCTGAATCTGAGCATGGTGGGTTAATTTAGCTCTTATAGAGCAAACCTATATATCAAAATGCTATAACATCATAAGGATCATAACTCAGATTTGACACTTACAATAGCAGATAAATTGAACAGAAAAGAGATGGTACATAGGTGAAAACAGGTATTCCTTTTCAGTATCTGACTGATCTTAAAAACACTCAGTGAGCACAGAAACAATGAAAGACATCCAGAACAAGAAAACAATATTAGATGAATCCTCTGGAACTAAGCACTAAACCGCAGTGTGTTCAGTTTTTTTTACGCCACGTGTAGAATGACAAGTCAATGCATAGCTTCATATAAGAAGAGATTAATAACAGTGCATACATCCAAAGTACAAACAGGTACTGTGGTCATGGGGGGAATCCCCCAACTGTTGTCCAACCAGCCTGGAATGGAGCTTCCCATTGGCAGGAACTGTGGTGTGGCACTGGAACTCAGAGTCAACTTATCTACTCTGTGCTTTAGCCTCTCCTAGAAATTTTCAATCTGACATGCAACTGGACCTCTAACTATCAGAAGTGGTTGTCGGATGCCTAACCTGGCTCTAGCCTATTCTAGCTATTGATCCCTAAGCTAAAACTAGGTAAAAGACCCCAGACCCTAACTAGAATAACAGGAGCTGCGTATAAGCTATACTGCAGTAAACAGGTTCACCTACTAATATATTGGAAGATGACCACTACACTTACAGTAGCACAGACCTAGCTATCTGGCACTTTGCATGTTAATAACAATATGACAGACTCCTCTGTCACTGAGATGCAGAAATATACCCAAGAAGCTATGGGCAGCTATAGTCTTTGCTCCTGATTTGGGTGAAAATATAGCAGCAGTAGCAGCCCCTATGTGTATATGGCCAGGTGGCTCAGTTCTCTGTCCCTCTCTTCACTTCCTTCTTCTGTCCCGAGACAGGAAAAGTTAATACATAACAAGAAAAACACAGTGTGACTTGCCCCCCCTCCACACACACACTCACACACTGCTGCCTAAGTCCCTGTGAAAAGAGGAAGAGAGGGAGAAAAGACCTGAAGCTGGGACAGAGCTGGATCACTGACCGGCTCAGGTCAAGTGTGTATGAGGGGAGAGAATAGGTAGTGGGTGTTTTTTTTTTAGCATAATGTAGGGAATGCATTAAGGTAAAAAAAAGCACCAAGGCTTTAGAACCACTTTAAATAGGATGTATGGCCAAAACTCGTTTGGCTATACTTCTCCTGTGGATCACAGGAGTGCACTTGGTTTTGCACTTGCCTGATGTTGCAGAGCTGGTCCAGGCTCCACAGGGATCTTGACAATAATGTTAGGATCCGCCCAAATACCTGACTGGCAGCTGGCTCAGTCACTCAGCGGGCTGCTGAGAGCATAAGCCAGCCGATCCAGCTCCCTGCACAGTCCGGCACTCCAGTGAGCAGAGCACAGAGCGGTGATTGACAGTCACTGCTCTGTGCTCAGAGCAGGCCTGAGAACTGAGCGATCAGCGGTCTTTGATCTCTTAGTTCTTGGTATAGAGCCGGCAGGGGATAGCTGCAGCATCAAAGAAATTGATGATCTAGAAAAGTATAAATGTTTCTTATTTTTAATTCCTGCGCTTCTCTACTTGTAAGCAAGGTTGAGGTTAATGCTGCCCCAGCCGTGAGGGTTAAAGTTAACTTACTCCCAACTTCTTTCTTTCCCACTTCTTTCTTGGTGGGCTTTCTTGGGTCAGACACACTGGTACTGTGCTGTACAAAAATAAGCAATGGGGTCCGCTCCAGGGACAGGCATAATACAAGTCATGTTGCCATTACTAGAGTCCATCCATCCAGCTTACTGCCAAGCCCAGAGCACCTGTGGATAAAGAGCCTACTGCAGAATCCAGGACCACTGAGATCCACAAATTGCCCAAAGATACCAAGTCTGGAGACATGTCATAATGGACTCTGTCCTGTGCAGGTATGCTGGGGCAGCTACATAGCCTGGGTTAGGGATTAGGAATGTTAGGAAAAAGACTTAACTGTACTTTGTTCTCTATGCTGAAAGTTTTCATTAAAGCTTTTGAAACTTTGTCCTAGGCTGGTCTGAAGTTACTCACCCTTGGCTATATAACTGCTGTCACCGCGAAAAGACTGTAGTCGGCGGGATGCAGAGTTTTTCAGTTTTTTTTTTTCTCTGGACTGTTGGTGCAGTGATTGATAATGGATTTACATCACAGGACTGTTTTTTTTTTAATAAGAAATTGTCAAAATCTGCTGTTGTTTTTACTTTTTATGACACATTTTTGGTGAATGGGTAGGTACAATGACAATGACAGTACAATGACTGTGTAATCCTCTAGTTGAAAAAGTCATCCCACAGTAGTAGAGGGTTCCAGCCATGCCTGCCATACTTTGTAAAAAATTGTCTTACATCCCGTGGTGGCATATGTGGCTTTATATAGGTGGATTACAGAGTTCATCAGGTCCTTCAAGTATCACACAGTAGGAGCACTTAGTTTCTTCCAATGCAATAAGATGGCTTTCCTACCATAAAACAACCCTATATTGAGTAAGGTGCAATGAGCTAGAGAAGGAACAATTTCTTCCACCAAACCTAGGAGACAAACTCTTTGACTCATAGGGATTGGAATACTGAGGACCTCAGATAAGCAGGAAATGATTGCAGACCAGAAACTTGGGATCTGCGAACAGTTCTAAAAAACTTGTTCCGCATTCGTTGGTGAGAAGGAACACTGCCAACATTCATCTGTGGCAAAAGGATAAATACATGCCAGCCTAGGCTATGTAGGAACTATGTAGGAACTTAAACTGTATCAGACAGTCTCTAGTGGAAAACTAAATGTTTGAAAGGGTGGTCCCACATATCTTCCCAGTCCTCTCCTTGAATTTCAGGAATTTCTGCCACCCACCGTTCCCGACATCTAGTTTCCGGCCGGTGGTGTTGTTTTCAAAAAGGTGAGACCACAAAAAGGACCCAATACTATTTAATTTCTGGGAAAATGATTAGGGAATCCACACCGAGGAGTGTCTTAAAAAAATAAAACTACCGTCAGGAACTACATTTTTAGAAGATTTATACTCCCTAGTAAGGACAGGGGAGGCCGTTGCCACATTTGTGATTTTTGGTTAAGTTGTGTGACTAATGGGAGATGGTTTACGGACCTGTAATCGCGAATATTAGATGTAAGTAATAGAGGAAACTCACTGCAGCAGAATATTTTTATCCACTGCACTCCATGCCTCCGGACCCAGTGGTAATATGGAAGACTTGCTCCAATTCACCCAAAGATCAGAGAAGGAGGCAAACTGGTTGAGTATTTACAAGGCCACTTGAAGGGACAGTCCTGGGTCTCTGAGGAAAAGGAGCAGGTCATCAGCATATAGTCCAAGGCTTTCCCATATAGTTCCCACCTGGATTGCACCCACTTCATTAGATTGACTTAGCACTCTTGCCATAGGCTCCATAATTGAGGAAAACAGGAAAGGGGATAGGGAACATCCTTGTCTAGTACCCCTACCGATATCGAATCAGGGATCAGAAATTGAGAGCCCCAACCAAATTGCCGCCCGAGGGCAGCTATACAATAACGTGACCCATCGCCGGAAATTAGGCCCAAATCCTATACTCTCCAGTACTCTGTGCATATACTACCAGTCAACAGAGTCAAAGGCCTTTTCTATGTCTATAAAAACTAGGACTTTCTCAGGGACTTCTGGGGTATCTAGTTGTAAGTGAGTGAAAAATCTTCGTAAGTTAGTATCTGTGGACTTCCCAGGCATAAATCCCGTCTGGTCAATGTCCACCAATGAAGTAATGACCTTGGCCAGGTGCAATGCCAACACCTTAGTTAGGATCTTCAGGCCCGTATTGAGTACCGCTATGGGTGGATAGGAGGAACACTTGTGGATCCTTACCCGGAGCACCATATATGCCTCCAGCATTGATGACGGGAGGACCCCAGTTTCAAGGCAATGATCAAAAAGTATACTGAGTGTCGGGGAAGTTGTTCCATATAATGTTTGTAGAAGTCTGCCTGAAATCCATCCGGGCCCAGGGATTTATTGGGCAGAAAAGTTAATATCACCGCTTCTATTTCCAGAGCTGAAATATTAGCATCTAGATGGATAATGTCTGAGTCTGATATTTTATGGAGGGAAAGTTCATTTAACAACTTGTCTAGCTCATTGATGTCATATAACGGTATAGGGGAATAAAGAGCAGTGTAGTAATGCCCAAATTCCTCCAGAATACTGGCAGGGTTCGTGACCAGGGACCCCCAATGTTTTTAATCACAGGGATACTGACAGGCGTTGTTTGATCCTCCGCCAAAAGGGCCAGCAGTTTTCCGTTTTTGTCCCCTTGAGCATAAAGGGACCCAGCCCTCTTCCCAGTTTCAGTGCGGGCCAGATCGGAGAAGTGCACTGACAAAAGTTGCAGTGTCTCCAGCAGAGATGCATAGGTGGTCTCTGATGCAGAGTCTGCGTGTATACTGGCACACTCCCTTTCTTTGGCTAGAAGAGTCTCACACTCTGCATCCTGATCTTTCTGGGCTGCTTTAATTGCAGAAATACCTTTTCCCCTAGCCACAGCTTTAAATGCATCTCACAACAATACTGGCTCTGCTGTGCCATTGTTTGTAGACCAGTAAGTCATAATAGTGCGCTGTACCTGGAAGGTCATTCCGTAACCACCCTGGCGACAACCTCCAGCCACCCTTTTCTCCCCCAACCTGGAGAGTCAGGGTAACCGACAGAGGACAGTGGTCAGACATTCCCCCTACCAGATATTCAGAATCATGTACATAGATTAACACAGGAGGATTGCCAAATGCCAAATCAATTCTAGCTGAGGATCTATGGGTGGCAGATAAATGAGAATAAGAGGTAACATTAGGATGCTTCCAGCCCCATAGCTCAGAGAGATCAGACATAGACATCCAAGAGCAAAGGTCAGCTGAGGCAGGCCTATTTGGATTAGAGGAGTCTAGTGTAGGATCTAGAATAGCATTGAAATTCCCCATAAGTAGCATAGGTAGACTAGCAAAAGTGTCCCATTTCACCATTAAATCATAAAGCACTTGTACTTGGATAGGAGGTAGTAAGTATAGACTCACAATCAACATTTTACAGTGAAAGACGTCCAGTACCACAGCCACATATCAACCTCCTGGGTAAGAGAACACCTGGTGTATGGTGACATCTTTACTAACTAAGATGGGGATCCCTCTTGCATAGGTGGAGTACGTAGAGTGAAAGGCCCTTTGAATCCAGGGTTTGAGTAGGGACATAATTTTACTTCCCTCCAGGTGGGTCTCTTGCAGGAGGGTGACATGTGGCTTTACCATTTTAAGATAGTGGAAATTAGCCGTCCTCTAAATTTGTTATTCAAACCCCTCACATTCCAAGACACTTGAGTCTGCTAGCCATCAGTGAAATTGAAAGAAAGAGAGACCACACATATACCCATCATCACCCGACAAGGCTCACAACAGAACGTATGATATGCAGTACAAGTTACAGTAATAATTGTTGTAGCACATTTATAAAAAGTAATGAGCTGGATGGTAGCCCCCCCCCCATCCCCACCTCCTGCTGTTATATCAGAAACTAGTAAACCAAAAAAAACAAACAAAAATCGTCTAGAGTTCAGCTTGTTTCCAAAAACCAAAAAAAAAACTGAAAGAATCCAACCATTGGTATTGAAAGTTCAGCGTAGTTCATCGTAGTTTGATTAAAAACTTGCATCTCCATTCAAAACGCCTTGCCAAACAACATAAAATGCATAGCAGGAGAAAAGGAGGGTGAGTTCCAAGTGCAGTAAAACAGTGGGAAAAGAAAACAGGCCTCATCTCAGGAAACGTGACAAGCATTTTGCGGAGTATCAAAGAACTTGACTGAGCCCTTGTATTGGACCCGAAGATGACTAGGATACAACGTGCTGTACTTTATTTCTTTTTCTCTGAACCTTTCTCTGAAACTTCTGTGTTTCAGCAGAAAAGTCAGAAAAAGCATGATGCGAGTGTTTTCACATTTTAAATCTTGATGCTTTCTTGCTTCAGCCAGGAGCATGTCACAATCTCTATCATTTAGAAACCTGACTAGGAAGGATCGTGGCAGAGAACCTGAGGGTCGTGCACCAGTGGGAACCCGGTGTGCTCTCTCCGCGACATATGTGGGTGGGAGATCTTCCAGGGAAAGCAGGGTTTTCAAGAACTGTTCCGCAAACAGGAGTGGTGTAGTTCTGTACCTTCAGGTAATCCCACCACCCGCACATTATTCCTCCTCTGCCTATCCTCTGCCTATCCTCTGTTTCATCTGCTCATTGTTGAAGCGATATTACCATATCCCTAAGCTCTGACAACTGGGAGCCCTGGGAATGTGAGGCATCCTCCACCTCAGAGATACGGTCCTCAACCAGAGTGAGCCTGCCTCCCATCTTGTCCAAATCGTGCCTAATGAGATTTCGCTCAGATGGCAGGTAATCAATACGACCCATCAGCTCAGCTTTGGATGCCGTGATCGCTTCCAGAATCGGCTTAGTTATCACCACACGATCCACCTCCGTCTCAGGGGATGGCGGCAGAGAAAGCTCCGATGCTCGGTTTGCTTTGCCTGACACCTGCTCCATCTTCTCTGCTGCGTAGCGTGCTGTGAGAACGACACAGAAACCAAGATAGTGGGGGCAGAGCCAGTGTCCCCACCACTCTGAGAACAGAGCTTGGATCCCATGGCAGCAGCAGGTGGCTCTCCTTGTGCTTTTTGGAGGTCGAGGATGGTATTTTCCGGTGCTCTGCAGTCTCGGTCAGTCTCGGTCACCTGCACCTGTGTAATAATCCGGGATAGGGTCGGTTTGAAAGACTCCAAAGGGGTAATACTCAGGAGAAAAACCGGAGCTCAGAAGAGACACGTGTTGCCCCAATCAAATCCAGTCATGCCCCTCAGATACCGACAGTATAAGGCAAATCAGGACCCTCTGAGTGAGTACTGATGACCCAGGGATAAGAGTAAGGAAGGTGGCTTACTAAAGTGTACTGTGTGCTGATTTCACATGTGACTGCTGCAGTTCGTTCACTATATGTGCCTAACCATATAGTGTCAAGTGACCCCAAATAGTATGTCTATGTGATGTGGCTGTAATGCCATCTTAACCATTTCAGCCCTGGAAGAATTTACCCCCTTCCTGACCAGGCCATTTTTTGCGATACGGCACTGCTTTGCTTTGCTTTAACTGACAATTGCACGATCATACGACACTGTACACAAACAAAATGTATTTCCTTTTCCCACAAATAGAGCTTTCTTTTGGTGGTAATTGATCACTTCTGAGGTTTTTATTTTTTGCGCTATAAACAAAAGAAAAACAACAATTTTGAAGAAAACATGTTTTTTACCTTTTGCTATAATAAATATCCCAAATTAAAAAACAAAACAAAAACAAATTTCTTCATCAGTTTAGGCCAATATGCATTCTTCTACATATTTTTGGTAAAAAAAATAATCACAATAAACATATATTGATTGGTTATAGCGCCTACAATATAGGGGATAGATTTATGGCATTTTTGTTTATTTTTATTTTTTACCAGACAGTGGTCAGCGATTTTTATCGGGACTGCGACATTGCAGCTGAGAGATCGAACACTTTTGACACTATTTTGGGACCACTGACATTTATACAGCGATTAGAGCTAAAAATAGCCACTGATTACTGTATAAATGTCACTGGCAAGGAAGGGTTAACACTAGGGGCAATCACAGGGTTGAGTGTATTCCCTAGGTGTGTTTCTAAGTATGAGGGGATGGGAGTGACTTGAGGAGGAGCCAGATCATTGTTCCTAATTAGTATTAACAGACGATCTGTTTCTCCTCCCCTGTCAGAACAGGGATTTGTGTGTTTACACACCCAAATCCTCATTCTGGCTCTTGTGTCCACGCACGTGGGTGGCCACCGGCCACATGCATCTTGTCCCCCGCCATGCAGCATGTGCCTGCTATGGCTCTTAAAGGAGCCACCGTACATATACGGTGATTCGCACAGGAGAGCCATCCTGCTGCCGTATATGTACAGTAGTTGGTTCGGGAAGCGGTTAAAGTAACTTCAGTAATGTGCAGCCTTTTTGTGTGTATATTCCTTCCTTGGGATTACAAAGGTCAATGTCTGGGAATGTCGTGAGAAGGCCTCTGGCATGTAGAAGTGCACAAGATGGAGGAGGGTTAAAACCCCTAGCAGGAGTGTTGTTTTGGTAGCAATGAAGAAGTGGGGCAGGAACAATTGCCCTTGGCACCATCCCACAGCCATTCTCAAGCCCCTTACATGTTGATGAGGGCAGAAAGAAGTAACCAGGTAAAGCAATATATTAGAGGAATAAACATGAGCTTAAACTTATAACAATGGACGCAATTCGGGATTCCATCTAGTTTGGTTTTGAACAGAGAAGGTTGTTTACATCCAATGGCCCTGCAATTGGTGGCATTCGGGATCCTCCTCTGCTACTTTGCAGCATTGCTCTTATTTCATGTCCACACATGAATGCATATCTATCTGTTTTTATCAGCCGTAATGTTGAAGGGTGTTAATTAATGAATTAGATCCTCACACCTTCTTTATTCTTTGCTATCTTCAAGCACACTCAATAAGAGGCAGCAAGATTTACTGCATAAGAGTTATTACAAGCATTTATAGAGATTGCCCAGTCAAAGGCCAAAAAGAGAGAGTTAAACCTGCTGGGGCCAAGGCCTGATAAAGGACTCTGGAAAAGCTTTGTACAGGGGCATTGGTAATTATCATTATCATACCATTTTATCAAATGGAACAGGGGAAGAAAGAGCAAAGGTTGAATTTGAACATCATTTTTAAAACTGTGACTAAAGAAAGGGAGAAAAGAGAGAGCCAAATGCATCTAATTGAACACTTTCAAAATACTTTTGTTTCTATGCATGTGCAGGCTGTGAAGAAGCCACTGAAGTGTTGGATTTGGACCCATTCACCCATATCACATAAAATGCTACCATTGTTGTGGGTACCAAATCCTTTGAATGAAAAAGAAGATAAGGCATACTTTAGCAATATCAGCCAGAAAAAAGTCAGTGTCTCTTCTGCTTTTTCTAGTGTGCCTGTGCGACCAAGTATATGTTAATTTCACATGCACATATCAGCCAAACACAGGGTATAAACATAGCATTTGTTCTATAGGCAGTTCAGATTGTGGATTAGGCCCTTAAAAATATTGATTTTTTGAAAACAAACTGCTGTGTAACAATGAAACCTATTAAGGGTTGCACAACCTAACCAACAGGAATTATTACCTGGTAAATAATTTTGAGTTGAAAACTTGCCTTACTGGCTTTAAAACGAAAAAGGCCTGTTCTACATCACCAGTATTCAATTTTATATGCTGGAAATGGCTGCCCACAGATGCAACAGGTGTATTCTATTTTGGGTGAGTAATTCCCACCACTTGGTGCATGGGAAATGAATGTCAGAAAACTCAGTCTCACAAAATTTCCTTGCACTTCAAAAAGCAGAGAGATTTGGATACATACATTAGGGATCAACTGGATCTTTCTTCTGAACCTGGGGAGGTCAAGCCATTGTTTAACATTCCCTAGGTCAACAAGTGTTGCATAAAAAAAGTTTTCAGTGTTATCATTGTTTTAGCCAATTCGATGGATAACTTCATAATTGTGGTGAAAGAACTGAAAATGATGAAGAAGGAGATTTTACAACACACGCTTGTGTTTGATTATCTTACTGCTAGCCAGGGTGGAATGTGCACAATTGTCGGTACTTCCAGTATTAATTACATATCCAGTGATACTGAAGCTGAGGATGCTATCATTGTGCATGTAGGAAGAGACCAAAATGGCTCCCCACAACGGCCACAGGAGCTTAGCAGCAGTGTCTCAGCAACACCAGTTCACAATCCTCACACCACTGTTTCCTGCTTTCTCAATATCTCACACAGACAACTACTGACTGCTTCCTACTCTTTTCAGGCCCGTGTCAAAGGTTGGTTAATCCTGAGCAATGCCATACCTATTTAGTTAAATGCTTGCCTGCTCCTATAAAGTACTGTCTTTGTGTTTGCAATATAAAGCATAATTTTAATACTTTCTGCTCTGAGCCTGCAGGACTGGATCATCCTACCACCTTTAAAATGGTGGCTACTTAAAGGGGTTGTAAAGTCTACACATTATATGCATTAAAATGAAAAACCTTTCTGTGCTGCAGCTCCCCCCCCCCCCCCCCCCGCGAGCCCCCCTTTTTCTTACCTGAGCCCCTCCGCTCCAGTGATGTGCACAAGCCCAGCGACTTCAGCCGCTGTCTCCATTCTCATTGTAAGATTGAGATGGCTCCCACTGCTGTTAATCAAATCCAGTGACACGGGAGCGGGGGGAGGGGCCGAGTCCTGCTGTCTGTGTCAATGGACGCAGCAGCGGGACTCGTGAGCATGCCCACACGGGTGCCGCCAAGGAAAGCGGCTTTCAGTGGAGGCACCCGATGAAGAGGAGGAGCCAGAAGTGCCACCGCGGCACCCCAGAAGAAGAGGATCGGGGCTGCTCTATGCAAAACCCTTGCACAGAGCAGGTAAGTATAACATGTTTGTTATTTTTATTTAAAAAATGTGAACCTTTGCAATCACTTTAAATCCAATGGAGAAGGACTCTATGACAGTAAATTGTGATAAAGAACTCGAACAACAGGATGGACTGTTAAAATGAGAGACAAAATGGAGACAGACGTTATTACGGTGTGAACTATATGCGAATCATGTCTTCTATCTTGTTATGGTCTGAGTTCTCTTGTTCTCTGTTCTCCTCTCTACTAGACATATAGGAGCAAAAGGATGTTAAGGATATTGGCGATGTTAGAATATAGGCTCATGACTATAAACATTGTTTTAGATAGGTCAGGGTTTAGTCCTTTGGTTATGGTTATTTTTAAAATTTTATTATTAATATCACTTACGTGTTTGATCACTATACAAAGTCCAAATTCATATTTAGACATTATATATGATTTATAATATTTTCTTGGATACTTGTTGATTGCTTTTGGATGTTGTCATTTTGCCATCTTATGCTCTGTGATCTGGTGCACACTACTGTTACTCAGTAAATCATACCTGGACTCAAGATATACCTGTGTGGATGTCCTTCATTCAAAGGCTCTACTTTACAGACTTTACTTTTATGTTTTTGTGGATCAAATCTAATGGGTTTAACATGCCATAAAGGCCATGAGTCCTGGGGTCTATGTTTTACATGCTGATATCCAGGTGCACATAGTTTGATTTAGGCTTCATGCACACTGGCTTATTTCTAAGCTCCTAGCAGAAACTTTGAGAACTTTTTTCTGCCCCTAGAAGCAAATAGTGTTACCTTATGTGTCCATACACACTATTGTAACCTAGAAGCGTCTTCTTTCTGCATTTATGGGAGCGATTTGCAAGAAGAAAAAAGCTGCCAGCTCCTAGAAGCTCCTAAATGCTGTTAAACCCTGCTAAGCACTGTTTTTCAGTGTTTTTTTTCTTAGCCAAAGGCCAGCCGGCATCCTTACCAACCAGTATATAGCCAGATATTAAGGGAAACCCCACATCAAGATTTAAAAAAAACAGCAGGGGCCAGGATCTGGGGGTCCCCTTGTTAAAGGGAGCCTCCATATTCTGAAAAGTCAACCATGCACCCCCACAACCACCAGGCCAGGGTTGTGAGGAAGAGGCCCCTGTGCTCATCAACATGGGGACAAGGTGCTTTTGAGGGCTGGTATGGTATGGTATGGCCTGGTATGGTTCAGAAGGGCTGAGCACTCACTTGCCCCATCCCCTTTCCTGGCCTGCTGGACTGCATGCTCAGAAAAGGGTCTGGTAGGGGTTTTGGGGGACCCCAACACCATTTTTAAAGACAATTTGGTGTGGGGTTTCCCTTAAAACCCATACCAGACCTGAAAGGGTCTGGTATGGATTGGAGGGAACTCCCATGCTGATTTTTTTTATTTATATTGCCGGCGATTGTTTTGTTTACATTCAGCTGATGAGCCATCCGTTGTTAAGGATGCAATGGCCGTCTTTTTCAGGCCCACTCCTTAACAACCAGCTATTAACTGGTTGTTAAGGCTACCTTCGGCTGCTTGCTCCTTACCAAAAATGCTACCACTCCTAAACCTTTGAAAATGCTCCTAAACAATGAAAAAATGCTGGAAAAAGCACTGCTAAATATTAGCATTTTTTTGTTCAGTGTATTTTGAGCATCTAGTGTGCATGGAGCCTTATGGTTTCAGAAAATGACATAGTACAGCACTAAATATCAACTGATAATGTCCAGCACACCCAGTTTTCCCTTTTTTTAACCTTTGGCTTCCTACAAAGCTTCACTGGTTGCATGCTTACTATTTTAAAACATGCAAGGTACAGCAGCTCCCACACGTCTATGCCCCAGCACCTCTAAGATGTTTGGCATTAGCCAAGCTAATCCACTTGCCAACCAGCCGTCGCAGTTGTACTGCAGCAGGTTGACACAGCTGTGCAAATTGCCGTCATTGTACGTTGGCTATTTAAATCGATATGGCAGGTGCGCCAGGCACCCGCGATTGCTCCTGGCAGAGCCAGAACGGGGATCTGTGTGTAGAGACAGATCGTGTATTCCTACAAAGTAGGAACAGCGATATTTCTCCTCCTGCAGTCAGTCCTACCCCCCCCCCCCCCCCCACAGTTAAAACACACAGTGAGGGAACACATTTAACCCCTTGACATTTATACAGTAAACAGTGGCTATTTTTAGCTCTGATCGCTGTATAAATATCCCAAAAAACTGTCAAAAGTATTCGATCTGTCTGCCGCAATGTCGCAATCCTGATAAAAATCGCAGATCAATGCCATTACTAGTTAAAAAATAAACATAATAAAAATGACATAAATATATCCCCTATTTTGTAACTTTTGCTGAAAATCAATCAATATGCACTTACTATGATTTTTTTGCCAAGAATATGAAAAATACATATCGGCTTAAATGATGAAGACATTTTATTTTAATTTTTTTGAGTTTTGGGATATTTATTATAGCAAAAAGTACAAAATTGTGTTTTTTCAAAATTGTCAATCTTTTTTTGTTAATAGCGCAAAAAATAAAAACCAAAGAGATGATCAAATACCACCAAAAGAAATCTCTATTTGTGGGGAAAAAGGACACACATTTTGTTTGGGTACAACATCGCATGATCGCGCAATTGTCAGGTAAATTATTACAGTGCCGTGTCGCAAAAAATGGCCTGGTCATTAAGGGGGCAAATCCTTCCATGGCTTAAGTGTTAATGTATAACTACAGGCAAATCTGTTTTCCTAATTTTGTAAAGAGTGGAGATGGATTAGAATACCTGTTGGTTTCTATTTCTGTCAGTGCCTCTGTTAGGGAGATTCATCCACTCGATTTGTCCTATTTGTTTACCATTAGCATTGAAAGTTAAAGTAAAAGAAAATCTAACATTTTGGGCTGACACCAGAATAGTAATAAAGGGGAAATCTTTCCAGGGGTGACACCCAGGTATGCACTTGCTATGGAGGGATGTCCTCTCACTTCCGGTTTTTGCTATGGGACAGGAAGTGAAGGGAAATCTCCCAAATGGCACACAAATGACAAAAAAAACCCTGACAGGGATTATAAGCCTCCCATACTTTATCAAAATGAAAATAAGTTTTGACTTTAGTCCTACTTTAATCATAGAGAACAATGTGTGTCTTTAACTTAGGGCATGTGACAGGTAGATAACATTATTTTCTGCACAGTTGAGGTAAGCACTGATACGTTCTTATTTTCTGTGTGTGATTTGGGAAGGAGCGAGGCTGATTTTTTATTTCATGGTGCACTTCAGTATCCTTCAATAACCTTTGCATGGCATCCCTCTGATATAACAGCTGTTTGGTTCTCTTATCTAATAAAGAAGGTTTTATTCAAATAACCAAATGTGCTGTCACTGCCCTGCAGTGTTTGATAACCTTCAGAAAGCTTTGGTAGTTGCTTGTAAAAGCTTTAATATTTCTCAAGTGTCAGTATAAACTTTGATGCTTTAGAACATTACCATGATTGTGCCAGTTTTCAACACATGAATTTTCAGCTTGTGTATATTTTTAGGTAAATTTTTTACCTGTCTGTACAGTATCTCACAAAAGTGAGTACACCACTCACACTTTTGTAAATATCTTATTATATCTTTTCATGTGACAAAACTGAAGAAATAACACTTTGCTACAATGAAAGTAGTGAGTGTACAGCTTGTATAACTGTCAATTTTCTGTCCTCTCAAAATAACTCAACATGCAGCCATTAATGTCTAAACCACTGGCTACAAAAGTGAGTACACCCCTAAGTGAAAATGTACAAATTGGACCAAAGTGTCAATATTTTGTGTGGCCACCATTATTTTCAAGCACTGCCTTAACCCTCTTGGGCATGGAGTTCACCAAAGCTTCACAGTTTGCCAGTGTATTCCTCCTCCAACCCTCCATGACGACATCACGGAGCTCGTGGATGTTAGAGACCTTGTGCTCCTCCACCTTCCATTTGAGAATTTCCCACAGATGTTCAATAGGGTTTAGGTCTGGAGACATGCTTGGCTAGTCCATCTCCCTTACCCTCATCTTCTTTAGCAAGGCAGTGGTCGTCTAGGAGGTGTTTGGGGTCGTTAACATGTTGGAAAACTGCCCTGCAGCCCAGTCTCCAAAGGGAGGGAATCATGCTCTGTTTCAGTATGTCACTGTACATGTTGGCATTCATGGTTCCCTCAATGAACTGTAGCTCCCCTGTGCTGGCAGCACTCATGCAGCCCCAGACCATGACACTACCACCACCATGTAATACGCTTTCTTGCCTCTTCTTAGAGTTTTCAGTCTATGATGACCTTCCCCGCTAGATAAAAAGCAACAGTTTACTCCCTCTTTGCTCCCAGAAATGTACAGTCTTATCTAGCTGGTCTGAACCAGTACCAAGATGGCGGAGCCCATGTTTTCTTTCGCTTTCTATCAGTCACATGATGTAACCATCCATTTAACTGTTCACTTGCTACTAAGAAGATATGATGCTCATGCATATTCATACGTATATATTGTATAACCCATAGATGTAAGCGCAGAGACACTTCGTGCTTCGTTCCACCTAGTAGAGATGGAAGTTGGTCTGTGTTGTGTCTCTTCACTGCAGTGTTCGTATACAATAAAAGCGCCTACTTATCTTATCTTAAGATCTGGACTCACTATCTCATCGTCTTGTTTGGAGACCCCTAAATCGGATTTAACAGCTTTAACAACTGGCGCCTCCACTCGGATACAGTCCAGTGGGCTCCCAGCCAGAGAGACAGGAAACTGACGTTGAGCAGACAAGTGAAACTGCAAGCACCTGTACCTGATGATTGGAGTGAAATCATGAAATCTCTTGTGTAAGGAAAATGGAATACATGTCCCACCTCAAACGGAGAAGATGATCATGCAGCTAGCCCATGGCTCGAGTCATGTAAGCCCTAATGCAATGGAGAGAAACATAAGCAAGACTGGATAGTTTATTAGATTATCCAGCAATTCATGTCAAGACTTTGTTGAGGGATGCATAATCTGTGCTAAAAATAACCCAGGAAAACAGACCAGAATAACACAAAGTCATTTGGCCAAGCCACTTTATCTTTTCCAAAGACTTCAGATTGATTACATCCAGTTGCCCATATCAGGCCAATATCATTATGTTCTATTGTGTGTAGACATGTTTTCAAGCTGAATAGAAGCCTGACCAGTGGCCAAAGTAAACACCAAGACAACTGCAAAGAAGTTCCTTTCCAAAATAATATGTTGTTTTGGAGTCCCTGAAACCACTGAGAGTGACCAAGGAACAGATTTCACTGGACAGATCATGCAAATTATATGTAAGGACTTGGCAATTGAACAGGCCTTCCATGCCCCTATCATCTTCAAAGTTCAAGGAAGGTAGAAAGATACAATGGGGTTATTAAAGAAAGATTATCTAAATGAATGCAGGAATGGGAGGAAGGGTCAATAAAGAAACAGTGGCTGGCCAGAACTGTTGCCTGTGGTTCTTTACAGCATCAGGACTACCCCTACTTATAGGTCAGATGACTTGAGCCCTTATGAGATTTTGTTTTCTGGATCCACCACTTAAGGCAGGGTTGTATTTTACACATCAGACTTCTATAATGTATAATGATTATGTTTGTTATGTAATTGTCTAATACAAGCAACTAACTGCAATGCACAAGTTTGTTTTTGATTCAATTATGGATCCAGATCAAGTAACTGGAACACATGATTTGCAGCAAGGTGATTGGGTCCTAGTAAAAGAACATGTGAAAGTATCTTTGGGACCAAAGTTTGAAAGACCGTACCAAGTGTTCCTGACAACTGCTACAGCTGTAAAGTGACGTGGATACATGCCAGCCATTGTAAGAAAGTATAGCTAATTTCAAAAGATGAGTAAACTACTGTTATGCCTTTGCTTGAGCTTAGCAGTCAAGACTATAGAGGAAAATCACCTGTACAAATCGCACATGCTAACAGGCATAATGAGTAATTTGAGTAATTACTAGATATGTTCACATAAGCTGGACAGTTCAAAAATGGCACACACCTGGTACCCACTTACTTTCATTTTGAGTTTAAGCTATACAAAGCTGCCAAAAACACCATTCCACCCTTGGAGTAATATATGGCATATAGGTTGCGCTGATCACCATTTCTATTTATTTTCGCTTAAGTGCATGGTATACACTTTAGGTCTAGCAGCAATCTAACCAACATACCACATTCTGATATTTTTTCACTTTGATAGCGCGAGGGAACCCCATTTTTTCTATGCCAAAAACACCAGTATGTCTAGAAATACCACAAAATACATTTTATGCTAAATATAACTTAAGGCCTTTGGGAATATCCCCTTATTTAGTAAGGGAAAAAGGTATACAATGTGACATTATGATAGTCACATCTTAATAGGACAAAAAATATCTGTTATTTTTTGGTTTGTCATTAATATGACAAACCCATATTACACTTTGTTTAGAAATTGTACATTTTCATGGATTCAGCAGATATTTTTTGTCCTCTTAGGAATCATCGTTATAGGATTGCTCGTTTTTTTTTTTTTTGGGTGTGCTAAATGTGAAATACAAGGATAACTACAAGGGCAGTTAGAACTGAGGAAGATGACTTCAAGGAAGAGATAGAGTTATCAGATAGTCAGATTAGCAGATTCGTATAATGCCAAGATGGGCAGGGCTGGACTTACCATTGGGCTTGACTGGGCTCAAGCCCATGGGCCCGCCCAATAGGGGGCCCCACCGAGATACATAGCTGAGTGTATTTGGCTTGACTACGCTCATGGTCATGCCCAGTCCTGACCTCTGATGGGCATAACACAGGGACTGGGCATGACTGTGAGCCAAGCCGAGTACACTCGGCTACTCTTGGCTCCGCTCAGGACTGTGAGAGGACCCAAGAGCTGCCGAGAGGACTCGAGAGCCAAGATATACAGGACTCTGTATCTCGGCGGTGCCATTTTTAGGCTGCAAATGACAAGGCTGCAAATGACAAGGGTACACTGACAAGGCTGAAAATGACACTGACAAGGCTGCAATGACACTGGACAAGGCTTCAGATGGACACTGATAAGGCTGCATTGATGGGCATTTAAATGTAAGTTTTTTTTTCCTCAAACTTCCCTCCTAAACTTGTGGTGTGCGTTATACACCAATAAATACGGTAATGTATAGAAGGTAGGGCCCGAAAGTGACTCAAGCCCAGGGGCCCCCACCACCCTAAGTCCTGCCCTGAAGATGGGTGATATGAATGAGTACAAGATATGTATCCACATACACCCTAAGAAGAACTTGGCTCCACTTACATGTGAAGAAGTACTGTGGCCCCTCTGGTATCATACTAGGTAGGGAAGATATGGTAGTGACCCCACCATAGGGGTCAAGATGAGGGAAATTAATAGAATTATAGCGGTCTGATAATGTTGAGTTATATATATATATGTATGTATATAGAGACTGTCGCTTTAAGAATTGTAATACACTTTCTTGCTTCTTCTAATGCTGCGTACACAGGATCGGATGATCCGGAGGACTTGGTCCGGAAGACCAGAGTCCGCCGGACAATCCGCCCGTGTGTGGGCTCTGACTTTTTCTTCCCAAAAGTCTGGCGGACTTAGAAAGAAGTCTTGACTCAAATTCCGCCCATCTGTGTGCTAGTCCAGCTGGACTTTTGAAATTGACGGACTTGCCCACACACGGAGTAAAGTCCGTTCATTTTGAACGTGGCTCCAGGTAGATGGAACTAGTAAAGGAAGTCAATGTCGCTACCTCAATCGGTGAGATTGATGACTCGCTAGCCCCCTCACCTGGTATGGATTTAATGGGGAACACCTACGGCGAAAAAAAAAAATGGCGTGGGGGTCCCCCCAAAGTCCATAGTAGACCCTTATCCGAGCACGCAGCCCGGCCGGTCAGCAAAGGGGGTGGGGACGAGTGAGCACATGGGGGGGTGCTTTGGGGAAGGGGGTGCCCTGCGCCCCCCACCCCAAAGCACCATGTTCCCATGTTGATGAGGACAAGGGCCTCTTCCAGACAACCCTGGCCATTGGTTGTCAGGGTCTGTGGGTGGAGGGCTTATCAGAATTCGGGAGCCCCCTTTAATAAGGGGACCCCAGATTCCGGCCCCCCACCCTATGTGAATGAGCATGGGGTACAATGTACCCCTACCCATTCACCTGGGGGGAAAAAAAGTGTTAATAAAAAAAACACAACACAGGTTTTTAAAATACTTTATTAGACAGCTCCAGGGGTCTTCTTCCATCTTCGGGGGTCTTCTCGCTGGACTCCTCCGCTATCTTCTGCTCTTTTGCTAGCTCTTTTACTAGTGGAGGAGCCTGGCTTTCTCCTTCGTTGTTGCCGCCATCCGGGGGTCTTCTTCCAACTTCGAGGGTCTTGTCCCACTCTTCAGTTCTTCTTGCCGGGCCTCCGCTTTCTTCTTCCAGCTCTTTTACTAGCATTGGCCCGGTATTCTGTCGCTGTTGCCGCCGCCTTCTGCTTCTTCTTCTTCCTGCTTCTTTTTCTTCTTCCTTTTTCTTCTCTTCTTCCGATGTTGACACAACACTCTCTATGGCCGTAATGGCAGGGACTTTTTGTGCAGCGACTTAGGGATAAGGGGCGGGGTCACCAGGTGATGTCACATGGTGACCCCACTCCTTATGATGTCACAGTCACAGCATCCTCTGTCCGCTGGATAGTCTGATCGTGTGTACGAGGCATTAGACAGAGTTTTCAGTCTATGATGACCTTCACCGCCAGATAAAAAGCAACAGTTTACCACCTCTTTGCTCCGAGAATTGGGCAGTCTTATCTAGCTTGTCTGAACCAGTACCAAGATGCCATGTTTTCTTTCGCTTTCTATCAGTCACATGATGTAACCACCCATTTAACTGTTTCATTGCTGCTAAGAAGATATGAATGCTGATTGGACTAAACTATACAATCACACCTATAACACGCCTAGTGCTCATGCATATTCATATGTATATATTGTATAACCGGTAGATGTAAGCGCAGAGACACTTCGTGCTTCGTTCCGCCTGGTAGAGATGGAAGTCGGTCTGTGTTGTGTCTCTCCACTGCAGTGTTTGTATACAATAAAAGCACCTACTTATTTTAAACACAACACAGGTTTTTAAAATACTTTATTACACAGCTCCGGGGGTCTTCTTCCATCTTCAGGGGTCTTTTCGCCGGACTCCTCCGCTATCTTCTGCTCTTTTGCTAGCTCTTTTACTAGTGGAGGAGCCTGGCTTTCTCCTTCTTCGTCGCTGAAAAATGGGGGGCTTCTTCCGACTTCTGGGTTCTTCTTCCAACTTCTAGAGTCTTGTCCCGCTCTTCAGTTCTTCTTGCCGGGCCTCCGCTTTCTTCTTCCAGCTCTTTTACTAGCGTTGGCCCAGTCTTCTGTCGCTGCCACCTTCTGCTTCTTCTTCCTCCTGCTACTTCTTCTTCCTGCTTCTTCTTCTTCCTTCTTCTTCTCTTCTTCCGATGTTGAAACAACGCTCTCTATGGCCGTAATGGCAGGGACTTGTGCGGCGACTTAGGGATAAGGGGCGGGGTCACCAGGGGATGTCACACTTTATTACACAGCTTCGGGGGTCTTCTTTCGTTATCGGGGGTCTTCTCGCCGGACTCCTCTGCTATCTTCTGCTCTTTTGCTAGCTCTTTTACTATTGGAGGAGCCTGGCTTTCTCCTTCCTCGTTGCCGCCGTCCGGGGGTCTTCATCTGACTTCGAGGGTCTTCTTCCAACTTTGAGAGTCTTGTCCCGCTCTTCAGTTCTTCTTGCCGGGCCTCTGCTTTCTTCTTCCAGCTCTTTTACAAGCGTTGGCCCGGTCTTCTGTCGCTGTTGCCGCCGCCTTCTGCTTCTTCTTCTTCTTCCTGCTTCTTCTTCTTCCTGCTTCTTCTTCTTCTTCTTCCTTCTTCTTCTCTTCTTCCGATGTTGACACAACGCTCTCTATGGCCGTAATGGCAGGGACCTGTTGTGCAGCGACTTAGGGATAAGGGGCAGGGTCACCAAGTGATGTCACATGGTGATCCCCAATGTTTAATCCCTGTGAGAGTTAAGACAGGGGCTCATAACTCTGATGACTATCTGGCATGACACACCACCAGCTCTCATGGACATGTGGGGGTATATGCCCATGCTCAAATGTATTCTCTCTTCCTTTCCAGGCCAATATGATGAATCCATGTGTAATATCTCCTGTTAACATTTCATTTTCTCCTAGGTATGGAACATATTCTCTGCCGACCCCACGGCTTCTTGCACCCCCAGAGTCTTACAGCACTAATATTTCTCCCCATGCTGGTGCTCATTGTATGTGTTTGCACCATGCGGGGACACGCCTCCCTCTGATCGCAGCGGGGGCTCTCCTGCAGAGATCCCGGAAGGGCTGGTTAATCCAGCCCTAACAGGAGAGCTGCGGGAGACCCTCCGGAAACCACATTTTTTCATCTGAAGGACATTGGGCCTTAATGTTTTTGCTCATGCACAGTACCCAACAGTGCGTGACACTTGATGGGCGGTGTGCTTCACTGGAATGTCAGCTGCTCCTCACTCAGCCCCTACGTCTACCAGGGTGGGTTCCTCCCCTGCGAGGCACACTGTGTACTGACCCTGAACCCCCCACATTGTCCCCCATGGGGGTGACCCCCTTTTTGGGGAGGCCCACGGGGGAGACAACCCTAGACCTAGACATCTGGTGAGGGGCTCAGAATTACATGGTCAACAAGGGGGAAGTTGTTAACGGTTTTTCTTGTTTACCCAAACCTGTGTGTTTCCTGTGTTTCTCATGTTCTAAAATGTACCGGTTATATAGGTATACATGCATTTAAGTATTGTTTGCTCTTGTCTATTTCCCAATCTCACTACCCACTATAGTCAGGGTGGTCGGGGGCAGCCAGTGAGATGGTATTTGATCCTCAGAGGCACAGCTGTAAGTGTTGAGATTACTTTGGTGAGCCTCTACGCTCCAAATACCCATCAAGACTTCTTTATTTCCAAGACTCGACTCTCTGCTCGAGTTCCCAAGGGGGCAGCTGATACTTGGGGGCGACTTTAATGCCCCGCTGATCCCATCTGAAGACACCTCTTTAGGGTACTCCTTGATACTCCCGACCTTTGGAAATGCATCATGCGATCTTTAAGGCACAACTAATAGATACTTGGCATCTTTTTTACCCCACTGAAAGGGATTACACATTCTACACCTTACCACATAAGCAGTATTCTAGGATTGACTATTTTTTAATCCCATACTCCCAATTACACTCTGTCCAGAACTCCTCGATCGGGTCTATCACATGGTCGGACTATGTTCTGATCCTACTCTCCTACTCACTGACCGATAGCCTTACATCCAAAATGAGAACTTGGAGGTAGAATGGAAGTCTCCTACAAGACGAAGAGGTGCTCAAGGACATTGCCAGAAAATTGGACTGTTATTTCCAGACTGACGACACGGCAGACAGTAACATAGGCGTTGTGTGGGAAAAACACAAGACGTTGATCCACAGAGTGCTCATTAAGCATGGATCCCGTCTCAAAAAACAACGTACACTACAGTTGACCTCCCTTCTTGATGACTTATGCCGCGTACACACGAGCGGATTGTATGGCGTACTTAGTCCGTCGAAACACATTTCAGCGGACAATCCGCTCGTGTTTGGGCTTCAGCTGACTTTTTCAGCGTGCAGTCCAGAGTACTAAGAATTTCGGTTTTTCCGAAATTCTGTCCGTCGTACTTTGGTTTCAGCGGACAATACGGTCGTCAGTATGCTAGTCGGACGGACTAAGAATGACGCATGCCCAGAAAGGATTTACAGGGCTTTGCTGTGTCTTGGACTTCCTATTTCTAGTCCCGTCGTACGTGCTGTACCTCATCGCGCAAGCTTTCGTCGGACTGTTTGGGTATCCGTGTGTGGTCAAGTCCGTTCAGTGGAAAGTACGACGGACTGTCCGTCGGATTGTATGACGGACTAAGTACGCCATACAATCCGCTCGTGTGTATGCAGCATTATGCTCAGTGGATGCCAGATATAAACATGCCCTGACATGCTCTTTAGAGATGGAACTCCTGATACTACAGAAAAAAAAATGCCGACATGATGCATTTTAAAGCTAAAATGGCAATACAAGTCTGACGAAAAATATCATATGAGCCCGGCAATAAATGCGGTAAACTCCCTGAGAGATCAGATGCTAGCAAATTACATACCTTATATAATGTCATCCTTAGGCCAGAGAGTTTCCCTTCCCAAACACATAGCGAGGGAATTCCAAGAGTTCTATACATCTCTTCATAACCTTCAAAGTGACTCTCCCTCCCAGACGCAGGTTTCAGATTACCTAGCCAACTCCCAAATGCCAAAACTGCCCTGCCCGTGAGCGAACTATTGGATGAACCCATCACACTAGAGGAGATTCAATGCGCGATAGGAATCACAAAACTAGGGAAAGCTCCAGGCCCAGATGGTCTTACCATTTCATACTATAAAGCCTTGCTACCATCCCTCAACAAATTCATGCAGAAATCCTTTAATGCCCTGGGATCCACTACAACATTCCCTCGTGATACACTCTCGGCACACATAGCAGTGATCCCCAAGGAAGGCAAGGACCCCACCTCGTGCGGCAACTACTATCACGTCTCCAACTAATCTTCTAACACTTCTGTCAGCTCATTCCCCACAGTTACAACCTTTTGTACCACCTGTCCCACCCTATTAGATTGTAAGCTCTTCTGAGCAGGGCCCTCTTAATCCTCTTGTATTTTATGGTATTATAACTGTATTGTCTCCTTTTTATATTTTAAAGTGCTGTATAAACTGTTGGTGCTATATAAACCCTGTATAATAATAATAATGAGTGGCAACTGGTCACGAAACGTGTTGAGCTTATCAATGTCATCATATTTCCCAACACATAGCTCGACCTCAACTGTGATTCATGTGTATCCTATAACCCATTTGTATCCATTACTCAATAAGCATTGGCTTTTTATTATATTATATATAATAAATATATTATATTATTATATTATATATTATTATATTATATTATATATATATTTATAGTTACTTTCATGGGATACTATGTGCTTTCAGATGCGTGCATGTATATATATATATATATGATTTCCTCTTTTTTGTATGCAATCGCCTTGTATATAGATAAAAATAGTCATGTTCAACCATGTATCACATGTTTATGAGGTATGCTTTGTTTATATGCCAATTAAACAATTTTACAATTTCTCCTATCACGTGTCTTGTACCTCACTCAAAGTCCCAAAAACCCCTTTCTTATAATATTTCAATGGCCAGAATAAATTATTATTTTGGGCATTGAAATAAATTAACGCCCAAGCACCTGACATGGCTAAACGCCTTTCACGCATTTACAAGCGTCAGCTGTTTTTTCTGCCATAACACTGCTGTGAGAAGAAAAGGAGTCTAGGAGAGTTAACAAAACATCTAGTGTGCATGAGGTTTTAGTATGAACTCCAGGCAGATATAGAATTCACTAATTAAGGTGAAACTTTACCCATTTTTTCTTGTTCCACTTTCCTGCAACCTCTATCTTATAAATTAGCATACGTGGAGATCTGGTGCATGGACAGTCATGCCATGGGTATCTCTTGACATGTCTGCGCATGTGCTAGATCCAAATTAATGATGGCAGTGTTGAAGAAGAGGTGCAAAAGATAATTTTTAATTTAGCAGGACAACTCTGTTCTCTGTGTTCTAGTAAGTATGTTTTTTTTTTGTATGTATAGCGCTGGCTCCTGACGAGCAGGTGCTATTGTTTTTGTAAAGTTAAGTTGCCTGAAGCCACAGTTGGGCTTCGGGATTATTTCTCTAAATTGCTGGTTTCAGTGCCAGTCCAGCTGGGTTGCACTGGGTTCTCCTTGACCTCAGGTGTCACTGCCACCGCCGGCAAGAGTAGAAACGCAGTCTAGCTTGATGCATTGAATGCCACTTATCTCTCAGAACCAGCCCAGTGGGAGTGTTTCTTGCTGTGCATTCTGGGGGGTGGTATTTAAGGTACTGACGCCATTTTGGGGGGGATTATTTTCTGTCCGTTTGGTTCTGGTGGTCCTCCTAACCCAAGGCGACAGAACTGAAGGGATAGGCCTGAGCAAATTTCGGGGCCTACTGATCCAGAGATGGTCCGGTGCCGTCTCATCAGAAGGGAGAGGCCCAGCAACTGAAGAACCCCAGGGGAGGACTCTTTCAGGAGAAGACCGTGCGCAAGGCTGGTTTCTCTGGGGGTATCGCCGGATCGGCTGAAAGAAACTGTTGCCATATGTCAGTTCTTTAAATTTATCCACATCCCTCAGTAACGCTCAAGTGTATCTCACAAGTCTGTGGCAGAGACTTTACTGAGCATCCCACAGGCTGCTAGGCCTAGTGAGAGAGGTCTATCCGGGGGTTGTTGAATCCAGTCGTGGAACAGTTTTATTCTCTGGATTTTTTTAATACTTTCACCTTGCAATTTAAGTGCCTGAACTCACCCCTAACCCTCTACCCTCCATTACTTTGTTTTTTCTAAATAAATAACCCAAAAGAGGATTCAGTGTCAGTTTCAACATTCTTTGGGCCATTTACCATGGGATCCCCAAGACGGAGAAGCAAGCAGGTGAGGTAACGGTAAGCCCAAATCAAACCAGCAGCTCCTTCCGGGGTCAGTGCTACATATGTTAAAACTGGGACAAGTGTTAGGATCTTTGGAGGGTCTAGGCAGAGTGTAGTTCCTATGAAGCTCTGTAATTATTCAATTATCATTATATTATTATTTTTTAATTTAGATTCCCCCATAGAATGCAAAGGACTAAAAAGACTCCCTTCATTCGTTGATCAATCCTTGCCCATTTTTTTTTTTGCTTTGTTAGTTGTACAAGTCCCATCCCAATTCTGGGATGGGATAGCCCACATACAGAATAAGATTACAATGGGGCTGATTTACAAACGGTTTGTGCCATGAGTTGCGGCGCACGCCGACGCGCAACAGGCGTTTTCGTATTCACAAAGCATTTGCGCCTGTAACACAGCGCAATTCTCCATTTACTATTTTTTTTGAAACCGTGCGCGATGATGTGAACGGCACGTACGACGGGACGAAAAATACGACGTCCTATACACTGCATTATAGCTTTCGGCGTGAAAATCACATTCATAGTAAATCAGCCCCAATGTCTGCCATTAAAGTGTTACTAAACCCACAACAGTAAAATCAGTGTATATGCTGTAAAGCCTGCTTGTTATATTCATTATGGAACCTAAGGGGTTAATCCTCTTCAAGGCTGCTTGATCCTGTATGCACAGATCCTCCTCTTCTTCCACTGACCCCAAAACATATCCGGATAAGACAGAGTTATTGGAGTCAAGCTGCACATGCTCAGTTTGGTGTTTATTGCTAGGGAACGTGCATGTGATCAACACAAGGCCAATCAGCACTGTCCAGACAGAAGGTCAGGGGTCCTGGATCCTGATAAGACAGCCAGCGCAGTGTGAAAAAAAAATCACAGGCCCCTTTAATTCCATATCCTGGACATGCCTAGGAAAAATACATTTCTCAGCAGCTCAAAAAGGCCACATCTGGGAACTTATGAACTTGTGATTCCTGAGCCTGTGTGAAGGTGTTTGTGTGTGTGTGTGTGTGTGTGTGTGTGTGTGTGTGTGTGTTACCGAATATTATTTGTAGACAAATTGTACCACAAGTGGGAGGGGCTCAAAATAGGCTAAGAGTCTACAGTAGAATCAAAAAAAACAAAAAAAAAACTCAAGCCTTTACTGGCTACAACAGGCAACCCCAGCTAAGGAAAAAAAAGTTAAGGACATGTGGTCTGGTATGGTTTTGGGGGGGGTCAATGCTTATCCCCTTACTGGTCAGTCAGGCTGCATGCTCAAATTAAGGATCTGGTATGGATTTCCTTTTTTGTGACAGGTACCCCTTTAAAATCCATACCACATTTAAAAGGCTCTAATATGTTCACTTCTGTTTCCAGCAGTTTTTTTTTCTTCTTACAGTACTAGAACTAGTCACATGTCAATAGCAGGAAGACCTTCCCCATCAGAAGATGTGAGAATTCTGCTAGAAGCGAATAGAATCCACATGCGGATTGCATTATTGTTGGTAACAGGTAGGACTGTGCAGTGAAGTTTACTAAAACTCTTGGATAGTTTTTTCCTCAACAAACGTGGGGTTAAAATTTAGGACAAAGACAGCCAAACAGCTAATATCTTTATCTAACATAAGACAAGTATTTGGCGCAAATCAAAGATATTTGGTTCCCACTAGAAAAAAAGTCTATAAAATTACATATAGTAGTGAGTGCAGGGAATGCACTACTTTGTCAAGTCCAAAAAAGGAAAAATAAAATGTTCTTTAGTTCGTGAGGAGAGGGGGGGGGGAGGAATGGAGAGGGGGGATGGATCCGCATGCAGGGCTGCCACCTTAAAAGAGCTGAAACTTAAGCTCCTGGATTGCTGCAGATAAAGGAGAAAAAAGAGAGAGAGGGGCGCCTCTGGGTGCAGATTTTTCAAAAGGTTTTATTTTCAGTGTAAAAACATAAAATTTTGCACTCACATTTAGTAGGCAAAAGGTAGGCATTTAAACACAGAGGGTCATCAGGTGTATCTGATTATGGGACGTCAGCCAGTGATCCGTTCCACATCTGTCATCTAGTTGTTCCTGTTCCTCTCACATAAGGTCCACTACAGGTGTTTTTTAAGAAGCAGCCGGCTTATGGTGGACACGAGATGTGCGGTCTTCAGAAGGAGGCTTGGGAAGCAGAGATGACCAGGGCGCGGTGCTGTGACGTCAGAGGGTATGCGACGCGTTTCTTGAGCGTGCGGGTCGAGATTGTCGGACGACCGCGCTCTTTCATCAGGCAGAATCAGAATAAAGTGAAGGGGACTCAGGATTTAAATAGGGGCAGGCTGAGGACAGTAGGCGTGGCTGGAGGCGGACTGGGAACAGGTGAAGGGGCGTGGCTAATTAGGGGCAGGCTGAGGACAGTAGGCGTGGCTGGAAGCAGACTGGGAACAGGTGAAGGGGCGTGGCTATGGCCGAGTATGGGGAAGGAAACGATGAGTAATGAGGGGGGGAGGGAAATGGGAGAGAAAGAGAGAGCAGCAGCGGCTTAGTATAAGGAGGAAGAAAACGTCTATGGGGAAATCTTATGTATATGTCGGTAAAATCGTCTATAGAATAAAATTCTATGGGAAAAACATCAAAAATAATTGTGAGAATAAGTAAAAAGGGTCAAAATTATATATATAAAAAGATAAAAAAGCTTAAAAAAGCTAAAAGGAGGGGAGTAAAAAAGAAGGTAAAAAGAGGCAAGAAGCATACATGAAGTGTGTAGATATAATTGTATTGGGGATTGGACATGCAGGACATATGTGTATAAGGGGATAAAAATGGTGTATGTGTATATACACATATACAGATACACATATAAATACGTACGCTTACCCGTGTTAAATGAAAAAAACGGGATGTATAAAATGAAAATGAAAATAAAAAAACAAAAATGAAAATAAAAACAGAAATAAAAAAGAAATAAAAACAAAAACGTACACCCGCACATATATGCCTACATGGACACATGTGTGTATGTGTGCACATACATGAGTGTGGGGCGCGGGGAGAGGAAAAAGGAGTACGTGGGAGTGGGGGGGGGGGAAAATAAAAAAAAGGGGGGGACAAGGGGGGGGGGGAAGGAGCTAGAAAAGGGGGGGAGGGAGGGGAGAGGGGGGGGAGAGGAATAGGAAGTATTACACTAATACAAAATGATAAGAATTATTTTCTAAATATGCATGGGTACATATACAAGCCAATATCAATACATTATTCTTTGCAAGGAGAAAAGAGAATATAATCGCTTGAGAATTGCAGTAATGGTAAAACAGTATGCATAATAATATATTTGCCATAAATATCGGTAGCTAGAACAAGCGGATAGATTGAGAGGATATCTATATAGGTGAGGGGATGTCATGTTGTGTGATAAGGACGGCACCATGGACGAGGGGTGTCTGGTATGGGGCGGTTCGAGCTCTGCTACAGATGATAACAGGTGGGTTATAAGGTAGTGGTACATCAGAGGATGGCGGCAATTTCGATACACTCGTTGATTCCCCCTGGGGAGAGTGCGTCGAGGGTATAGATCCAGAAGGTTTCGCGAGAGCATAATTTTTTAAACCTTTCCGCTGGAGGGAGATGGTTGGGGATCTGCTCGATAACCCAGACCTTGAGGCCTGATGTGGACCCCTTATGAGAGAGGGCGAAGTGTCTGGGCACGCTATGGGGGTCTGTGCCTCCTTCTATTAATCTACGATGCTCACCGAAACGTTGTCTGAGTGTCCTAATGGTTCTCCCTACATATATGAGACCACAGGGACAACTCAGACCATATATTACGAAATCGGATGAGCAGTTATAAAATTCTTTTAGTTCATAGGTTTTGCCCTTGGTGGTGAATTCTTTTTGTCCGTGATTGACAAATTTACATGTTTTACAAAGTGCTTTGTGGCATTGATACATCCCAGTTAGGGGTATCAGTTGGAGGGTTTTAGGAAAATTGGATTGGGTTTTTAATTTACTAGGTGCGATTTTGTTTCTCAAGTTTGGGGCCCTACGGTAAGTGACAGATGGTCGGGCTGGGAGTTCAGTTTTCAAGTGGGGGTCCTGCTGTAGGATACTCCAGTGTTTTTTTTAAATTATTTTCATAGTTTTATGTTCATTATGAAAGGTGGTGATGAATCTACTAGAGAAATTCTGTGGGGAGCGGTCTGTTTTTGTTGCAGTTTTTTCTGAGAGGCACTGTTTGAAAGCGTTTTCTATAAGGGGTGCAGGATAGTTTTTTTCTTTAAATTTAGTTTTCAAAGTGTTGCTGGATTCGATATAGCCAATTTGTTTGGTGCAGTTTTGCCTTAGGCGCCAAAATTGGCCCTTTGGGATATTTTTGATCCATTTTGGGTAGTGACAGCTATTAAAGTGAAGGTAGGAGTTGCCCGCAGTTGGTTTCGTATAGTTTTTTGAGATAATAGCATGACCTTCATGTCCCAGTTCTAAGTCTAGAAATGCTATGGTCTCGGAGTTGGTATTAGACGTAAAGGATAGGCCATAGGGGTTATTGTTGCAATGTTGAACAAAGGGGGGGATTGAGTCAGCTGCTCCATCCCAGATGAGGATAAGGTCATCTATGTATCTACCGAAAAAGATTATGTTTTCTGAAAAAGGATTATTTTTGTAGATGTAGTGGGACTCCCAGAAGCCCATCGCAAGGTTCGCATATGAGGGCGCAAAATTGGCGCCCATAGCTGTACCTTGGATCTGTTGGTAGAAGTCACCGTTGAAGGTAAAATAGTTATGTGTCAAACAAAAATTAACGGCCTTTAGCACAAAGTCAGCTTGCCTCATATTCATTAGGGGCTCATTGATTAGGGAGTCTTCAATGGCTTTTAGGCCAAAGTCATGTGGGATAGAGGTATACAGTGAGCTGACATCCAGGGAGAGCCAGGTGTATGACGTTTCCCATCTGTAAGGGGCCAGAAGTTCTAGGAGGTGACGACCATCGCGAATATAGGATTGCAGTTGTGTCACCAAGGGCTGTAGGAATTGATCAATGTATAAACTGAAGCCTGTGGTGACACTATCCATAGCAGCCACAATTGGTCGGCCGGGAGGGTGATGGAGATTTTTATGTACTTTGGGTAGGTGGTAGAAGTAGGGGATTTGGTAGAAATTTTTTTGTAGGAAGGCGGCTTCTGTTTTTGTGAGGATCCCTTCTTGGAGGGCAGATTTGGTTAAAGCCTCGGCTTCCTTTGCAAAAGTATTGGTTGGGTCATAAGTCAGTTTTTTGTAAGTGGAATCATCTGCAAGGAGGCGGAGGGACTCCGCCACATAGTCGGATCTGTCTAGGAGGACTATTCCGCCCCCTTTGTCAGCAGGCTTGATTACTATGTCTTCTTTATGTATTAGCTTGTCTAAGCTAGGATTTCAGAGCGGGTTAGATTGTTTTTATATTTTTGATTTTTTTGGGATTTTGAAGTGGTGGTACATAATTTGATCATGTCCGCATAGACCACTCGATAGAAGCTTTCAATGTATGGGCCTTTTGAATGAGTGGGAAAAAAGATGGATTTAGGTTTCAGTGATGTATGGATAATGGGGGGGGGATGAGATGAGATGTTGAGTGAGTAATTGTGATGTCATTTCATCGTCATTAGAAATTTCTAGAGCGTCGATGTCAATAAAAGATGAGTTGGAAATGGAATGGAAGAATGGAAGAATAAAAACAAAAATAAAAATAAAAACAAAAACAGTAGCCCTTACAATAAGAATGAGAAGAGTTCTCAGTCAACCCCTATCACCTCTAATACAAAAAACTCTACCATGGTAGAATCCCCAACCACCCCCGTACAAGCAAACCACAACCCAGAAACTATACCCCCCCCCCCGCCCCCCCCATAATAAACCAGATCACATCATTGCCTTTTTTAGTGAAAAGTCCTCCTCCAACTCCAAACCCCCGAAAAAGAAAACTCACAGAAGAGGTTGTAGAGGAGGGCGAAAGACCAACTTATGCAAACATACTGAAACACCAAAAACTGTAAAAATCTTTAATCTATCCTCATATAATCCATCACCCGCTGATATCTCATTACTCAGTCGGGGTCTAAATTTCGCACCTATAAATAGACCCAACCCTTTCACCATTTTTAAAGATTTAAACAACTACCTACGTACGCTGACTCTAAAAAGACACTTCCACATAAAACAAGAAAAAAACTCAAAAGAGACTAAAGAACTACCCGACCCACCGATCCCATCTCCACTTCATGACCACACAGGATCCATTTCCAACTCATCTTTTATTGACATCGACGCTCTAGAAATTTCTAATGACGATGAAATGACATCACAATTACTCACTCAACATCTCATCTCATCCCCCCCCATTATCCATACATCACTGAAACCTAAATCCATCTTTTTTCCCACTCATTCAAAAGGCCCATACATTGAAAGCTTCTATCGAGTGGTCTATGCGGACATGATCAAATTATGTACCACCACTTCAAAATCCCCAAAAAATCAAAAATATAAAAACAATCTAACCCGCTCTGAAATCCTAGCTTTAGACAAGCTAATACATAAAGAAGACATAGTAATCAAGCCTGCTGACAAAGGGGGTGGAATAGTCCTCCTAGACAGATCCGACTATGTGGCGGAGTCCCTCCGCCTCCTTGCAGATGATTCCACTTACAAAAAACTGACTTATGACCCAACCAATACTTTTGAAAATGAAGCCGAGGCTTTAACCAAATCTGCCCTCCAAGAAGGGATCCTCACAAAAACAGAAGCCGCCTTCCTACAAAAAAAATTCTACCAAATCCCCTACTTCTACCACCTACCCAAAGTACATAAAAATCTCCATCACCCTCCCGGCCGACCAATTGTGGCTGCTATGGATAGTGTCACCACAGGCTTCAGTTTATACATTGATCATTTCCTACAGCCCTTGGTGACACAACTGCAATCCTATATTCGCGATGGTCGTCACCTCCTAGAACTTCTGGCCCCTTACAGATGGGAAACGTCATACACCTGGCTCTCCCTGGATGTCAGCTCACTGTATACCTCTAACCCACATGACTTTGGCCTAAAAGCCATTGAAGACTCCCTAATCAATGAGCCCCTAATGAATATGAGGCAAGCTGACTTTGTGTTAAAGGCCGTTAATTTTTGTTTGACACATAACTATTTTACCTTCAACGGTGACTTCTACCAACAGATCCAAGGTACAGCTATGGGCACCAATTTTGCGCCCTCATATGCGAACCTTGCGATGGGCTTCTGGGAGTCCCACTACATCTACAAAAATAATCCTTTTTCAGAAAACATAATCTTTTTCGGTAGATACATAGATGACCTTATCCTCATCTGGGATGGAGCAGCTGACTCAATCCCCCCCTTTGTTCAACATTGCAACAATAACCCCTATGGCCTATCCTTTACGTCTAATACCAACTCCGAGACCATAGCATTTCTAGACTTATAACTGGGACATGAAGGTCATGCTATTATCTCAAAAAACTATACGAAACCAACTGCGGGCAACTCCTACCTTCACTTTAATAGCTGTCACTACCCAAAATGGATCAAAAATATCCCAAAGGGCCAATTTTGGCACCTAAGGCAAAACTACACCAAACAAATTGACTATATCGAATCCAGCAACACTTTGAAAACTAAATTTAAAGAAAAAAACTATCCTGCACCCCTTATAGAAAACGCTTTCAAACAGTGCCTCTCAGAAAAAACTGCAACAAAAACAGACCGCTCCCCACAGAATTTCTCTAGTAGATTCATCACCACCTTTCATAATGAACATAAAACTATGGAAAGAATTTAAAAAAAACACTGGAGTATCCTACAGCAGGACCCCCACTTGAAAACTGAACTCCCAGCCCGACCATCTGTCACTTACCGTAGGGCCCCAAACTTGAGAAACAAAATCGCACCCAGTAAATTAAAAACCCAATCCAATTTTCCTAAAACCCTCCAACTGATACCCCTAACTGGGATGTATCAATGCCACAAAGCACTTTGTAAAACATGTAAATTTGTCAATCACGGACAAAAAGAATTCACCACCAAGGGCAAAACCTATGAACTAAAAGAATTTTATAACTGCTCATCCGATTTCGTAATATATGGTCTGAGTTGTCCCTGTGGTCTCATATATGTAGGGAGAACCATTAGGACACTCAGACAACGTTTCGGTGAGCATCGTAGATTAATAGAAGGAGGCACAGACCCCCATAGCGTGCCCAGACACTTCGCCCTCTCTCATAAGGGGTCCACATCAGGCCTCAAGGTCTGGGTTATCGAGCAGATCCCCAACCATCTCCCTCCAGCGGAAAGGTTTAAAAAATGATGCTCTCGCGAAACCTTCTGGATCTATACCCTCGACGCACTCTCCCCAGGGGGAATCAACGAGTGTATCGAAATTGCCACCATCCTCTGATGTACCACTACCTTATAACCCACCTGTTATCATCTGTCGCAGAGCTCGAACCGCCCCATACCAGACACCCCTCGTCCATGGTGCCGTCCTTATCACACAACATGACATCCCCTCACCTATATAGATATCCTCTCAATCTATCCGCTTGTTCTAGCTACCGATATTTATGGCAAATATATTATTATGCATACTGTTTTACCATTACTGCAATTCTCAAGCGATTATATTCTCTTTTCTCCTTGCAAAGAATAATGTATTGATATTGGCTTGTATATGTACCCATGCATATTTAGAAAATAATTCTTATCATTTTGTATTAGTGTAATACTTCCTATTCCTCTCCCCCCCCTCTCCCCTCCCTCCCCCCCTTTTCTAGCTCCTTCCCCCCCCCCCCTTGTCCCCCCCCCTTTTTTTATTTTCCTCCCCCCCCACTCCCACATACTCCTTTTTCCTCTCCCCGTGCCCCACACTCATGTATGTGCACACATACACACATGTGTCCATGTAGGCATATATGTGCGGGTGTACGTTTTTGTTTTTATTTCTTTTTTATTTCTGTTTTTATTTTCATTTTTGTTTTTTTATTTTCATTTTCATTTTATACATCCCGTTTTTTTCATTTAACACGGGTAAGCGTACGTATTTTTATGTGTATCTGTATATGTGTATATACACATACACCATTTTTATCCCCTTATACACATATGTCCTGCATGTCCAATCCCCAATACAATTATATCTACACACTTCATGTATGCTTCTTGCCTCTTTTTACCTTCTTTTTTACTCCCCTCCTTTTAGCTTTTTTAAGCTTTTTTATCTTTTTATATATATAATTTTGACCCTTTTTACTTATTCTCACAATTATTTTTGATGTTTTTCCCATAGAATTTTATTCTATAGACGATTTTACCGACATATACATAAGATTTCCCCATAGACGTTTTCTTCCTCCTTATACTAAGCCGCTGCTGCTCTCTCTTTCTCTCCCATTTCCCTCCCCCCCTCATTACTCATCGTTTCCTTCCCCATACTCGGCCATAGCCACGCCCCTTCACCTGTTCCCAGTCTGCTTCCAGCCACGCCTACTGTCCTCAGCCTGCCCCTAATTAGCCACGCCCCTTCACCTGTTCCCAGTCCGCCTCCAGCCACGCCTACTGTCCTCAGCCTGCCCCTATTTAAATCCTGAGTCCCCTTCACTTTATTCTGATTCTGCCTGATGAAAGAGCGCGGTCGTCCGACAATCTCGACCCGCACGCTCAAGAAACGCGTCGCATACCCTCTGACGTCACAGCACCGCGCCCTGGTCATCTCTGCTTCCCAAGCCTCCTTCTGAAGACCGCACATCTCGTGTCCACCATAAGCCGGCTGCTTCTTAAAAAACACCTGTAGTGGACCTTATGTGAGAGGACAGATGTGGACCGGATCACTGGCTGACGTCCCATAATCAGATACACCTGATGACCCTCTGTGTTTAAATGCCTACCTTTTGCCTACTAAATGTGAGTGCAAAATTTTATGTTTTTACACTGAAAATAAAACCTTTTGAAAAATCTGCACCCAGAGGCGCCCCTCTCTCTCTTTTTTCTCCTTTATCTTTATCTAACAACTTTAGAAGGAGGCTAGCAATGCCAGGTTATGTGTTTCTAATATGTTTTTGTTTTTAATATGTATCATGTAGTCTTAGTTTCTTGTAAATGTTTCCATGCACAACGTTTTTCTTTTTCAAACTAAAATGATGAAACTGACTGTAGACATTTCCTGTAATCAGGCCCAATATCATTAACAAACGGTTAAAGCTATTTTTCTTTAGTAAAATAATTTTATGGTTCTTCTCAGGCTTTGGCCAAATGACCCCAACAACAAAGAGCATATTTCTTGCACTCTCTTCTCCCCAAACAGAAAATGCGGGCGGAGTAGACAGTCCCTGATAATCTACAGGCAGTACCCAGGGTATGTCCTTTCCCTTCAAGCCATTAGACTGATTTATTGCCAGTTTCCAGGTCTGGCTAGAACATTCTCCACGGAGGCATCACGTTCGTATTTCTGACATGCCATATGGAGGCATAATTGTCTAGTTGTCCTTCTGGGAAGGAGAACAAAATGTTTTAAACTGCATAGGAGACCTTGGGAATCATAATTATACTTAGCAAAGTTGAGGGGGAATTTTTAAGATGACTTTGATAAAAATCTAGGTCTTCAACTAGAAGAAATTTATAAGCATCAAAATGTAATGATGGTTTAAATTGTTCACACAAAATGTGTTATTCTGCCTTTAATTAAAATAGTGCAATGAACATATTTTGAATTAAAAGCACTCTACATGCATACACACATGTTAGAATGCAATCCAAAGTTTTTTTTTCTGTTATCAGTGAGGGTCATTATTACAAATAATGCAATGCTGCAAATAAATAGGGAGTGTATATTTTTATCTGGTACATTGTATTGTAACACTAGAATGACAAAGATAAAAAAAATATATGGAGAAATAGCATCTGTATACTCCTTATGCACTATTGGCTGATCTCTAGGTTACTCCCACCCCTATAGTAGACATTTATTATTTTGTGTAATTTCCAGCATGCATATGCACAGTAAACAACTGCAAATGGGGACAGTTGTGACATATAAAATGCATTTTCAGCTTGCACTGGTTTTAAAATGTTGTTCACTGTGCTACTTAGATAACTCACATGGCTTGATCTTTTTGAGCCCTGCTCCTGATTAGAGGGATAGCTCTCTTTTGCGGAGGTAATGAAAAATCCTTCTCCTCCCCAGAGAGGATTTTACGCTAAACTTGTTGGTAAATAAGAGAAGCAGAACCTTCATTATGTGGAAGAATGAAGGCCTCTTGATCACCTCCCTAGGGAAAGAGAGCCTTGACTGATGGGGGCATGGCTAGGTTTCACATCGGCAAACTAGTTTTGAAATCCACCTCATCTGCAGGCGGCGTCCTGGCAGAGGTCATCACCTTTTCTGGGCATTGAGTGTTGTTTTTGTTGCGCACAAACCGATAGCTTTGGCAAGGGCAGAAGGGTTGTTTTGTACCCTTGCGGGGGCCCATTCTCGTCTGCTTCTTTGGCTTACCCCTTCCTGTCCTTACACCCCCCATCTCCTATCCCCTTATTCTTTGTCCATGCCGATTCCTCCTCCTCCTCAGCAGGTTCCAATTGTGGGTTTTTCGTTGCTGTCTCAGAAAACAAAAACAAAAAACAAAAACAAAAAAAAAATTGGGTCTCCCTTCATGTGACTTTGCGACCCACTCCTTTCGAATCAGCGCTGCCACCGTAGCTTCAGGTATGACTTTTTTTCTGATACTGATTTAGCGTTTGGGTAGGTGGGAATCGTCCCATTTTTCCTTGTACGTCCGCCCACACCTGTTGTTTTAAATTTCAGATCGTTACCCGGCCATGGTATGAATCGTGGGAGATTCCTTAATTTACTGGCCCGCTCGTCAGGCGGATGTTGGAGCTACAGGAAGAATTGGGATTTTTACCTATGATCTTGCTAGGATTGGCTTGGCATTCGCTGTTTACCCTGGGCTCAGGTCGTTCCAGAGTGTTTATGCCTTTGGTCCCACGTGTCTGGCCCTATTATCTTGATTCTTCACGCTGGGGGGAATGATGTGGGTTATACACATTCTGTGGACTTGATCTCTGCCATAAAGCGGGATATTGCTCAATGCTATGCAGTTTATACAAATTTGGTGTTCAAAATTTGAACGCTTCCATCAGAAAATGAATGCTCAGGTTGCCAAGTTTGTTCAGCAATTAGAGGGGGTTCACCATCCGTCACAAGGATCTGGAGGGTAATAATGATGATCTGTTGAGTTCAGATGGCATTCACCTTAATGGCATATTCCACCTTGGTCTGAAGCGAGGTGTGGAACAGGAGCTGGCTGCGATGGGGTGCTTGTCAGTTATTAACTGATGGGCGGTGGTGGTTTTCTTGACCTTGCCAGCAGTTAAAGTTGCTGTAATGGGCTTTGCCCTTGATGGAAAATTGGAAGTAGGCTGTCTGTCCAGCAGTTCTGGTAAGGACAGACCCCACTTTCCTCTTTTGGTTAAGTGCTCACAATACAACGGTGATTGGCACTGGTTAAACATGTTCATTTGTTATGTGTTGGAATTTAATAAAGCTGTGGCCTTGCCCTTTCCAACCTAATGGTTGTAAATGTCTTATTTAATGGAGTAAAGGGCAAGGCTGGTGGGGGACTTGATCCCTTGGTGTTATGTTAAGTGGGACTAGCGCCTCAAAAGTCATAGGTTTGATACTAAAGTTTGGCAGTGCATTCACCCAAGACAGGGCCTCTATGAGCAAAGGGGATTTCCTTCCTGGGAAATCAACCATTAAACTAATCAAAGTAATCGAGAGCTGATAAACTACTGCAACCAGCATATAACATAAATCATAAGTATATAGAGGCACACCGGTAAGGAGATAATACAAGCTTTATATAAAAAAAAAGATAAATAATATACAACATATATATTAAACAGGTACCATCAGCAAAAAGCCTGATAGGTATCCTTGTGGAATTGTGCACATATACAGAGGTATATAGTTATTTATAGAGATACCTCCAGATAAATGTTGAAGCAAAATTCAGCTGTGGGCCCCTGAGGATGATGCATAACAGTCCTTTCTGGCTTGAGGTTTAGCAGCATGGACTGGACATGTGACTGAGGCTTTCTCTCTCTCTCTCTTTGTCTCTCCACTTCCTCCTTCTGTGGTTTCAAAGCCAACAACCCAGGGACAGAAAGTGCATACATAATATATTATTATTATTATTATTATAATATTATGCATTTATAAATGCAGACAGAGGGCAGCAGATACCTACACAGGTTTTCTTGCAATGATCAGAAAAGAATCAAGCCATGTAGGTTGGACCTTTTTGAATGAAGTAACAATTACTTACAGCATTTGAAGAGCTTATTATCATACAAAGAGTTTACATCTTGTTGGGAAAATCATTGTTCGAGCTGTCACTACAGCTACACTTTATGGTGGCTTGGCCACTATATGTGTAGATATGTAAGCAAGATCTGTCTCAGATTGGGGGTTTGAAGGCATTTTGGCATCTTCTCCTTTGGTGTCAGTGGACCTTGTCCTGACACCAATACCAACAGGTGAACTGTAAGGAGCAGAAAACAACCCAGTTTATGTATAGTATGTCCTAACCTATACATTTGCTTAGCAATAAATACATTACCTTGCCTTTTTTCATGTTTTTAATGTAGTACTACACCCACAGGTGCCGCTTAGAATGATGGGCAGTCTGTTCACTAACATGACTTTAATCTGCTCAGTCCCCACTGGCACACCTGGTTACTCAAACCTGTGTAGCTTAAGCATTAATATTCTATTGCTCTATGCTAGCACACAAAAACCAGACCACAAGCAAAAAAGTAATAAATGAATATATTACTGAAGAGTAAGCAAATGCAATTTATAAAACAAATGAACAGGACGAAGAATATGTTAAATTAACTGATGGGCAGGTTAGCCTAACCTATGGCCATTAACCTATGCCACAATAAGGGTAAGCCCCATTACAGTATTCCACACAACATCAGTTCGACCCACATGAACCATGAAAACATAAATAACAGAAAGAAACCTCACTGTAACTCTCAACAATAGCTACCCAAAAAGGGGCTCTGAGTGCACTTTATGCATACAGCCCCAATAGTAGATGGGTGTATGCGCTACTGGTAAAGGTGTACCCCCAGAGGAGACTGTAAAGTACTTGGTACCTAATCATCAATGTTGGTTGGCTTTCGTTGGGGCCCTTCTGTCAGTGATGCATGTGTAAACTGCCCCTTTTTCGACTGTACACAATGGATGGCTGATGGGTTGTTAAATAGGGGCAGTTTTAGTAAGCGGTAACTGTTGGCAGCAAGGGGTTAAACTTTGTAGCTCCACTCACCGATCCTTGCATGCAACAGGTCCAGATCAATACGCTTGGTGGTCAATCGGCCCAGCACTCTCAGTGCTCACAATCTGTTCCTCGTAATCAGAACCTTCCTGGCTGTAGACTCACACAGAAACAGGTCTCCTAGCTCTAGCACAGTGAGCCCTTATGGTTCAGTCCCTCAGGCTCAGTCTCTTAGCTGACACAGTGCACAGACCCCAGCCACAAGTCTGCACTATTCCCTTCCTAGCACTGGCCTCTTGATCTCTGCAGATTTTCATGGTTATGGTCTTACCTCCCCTATATATAGGTAATTGTAAGAAGAGAAGTCCACAGCTAATTCAGCATCCATTGACTTGCATTAAGCAGTGTTGCTTTTAAGGACTACATTCCGCATAGTAAGTCCTCCCCACCTCTGATTGGTTGAAACTTTCCCACTCTCTGATTGGCTGTTCAGCTAGAAGGCAGGGGGGAAGCAGGAGCGAACAATTAACCCACAACTTGCAGCACAGCTAGCATTGGGAGGGGAGAAAACTGACTGCAATCCACTCCCTCGGTTCCTATAGAGTGAGAGAAGGGGCTGAGTGGGGGATTTTCTCACAGAGCCCACTTGTCCTCCCAGCCATAGCTACTCTGTCCTGGGCAGTAACAGTGAGGAAATGAGCCAGTTCTAGTATGCACAGCCCAGCATTCCATGCACACACACCACACTGGTGGGAGGGGCAAGCGGGAGATTTCATAATCTGACGGGCACCAGTTTACAATAGTTTGAAGACAACACAGAATAAGTGATAATCCTTTCTGGGTTCAATACTGTGTGATTTTTTTTTATCAGCATGGCTAATACAAACCCATAGCCTGAGCTTATGTTCTATAGTTTGGGTTTTGTATTGTCCATTTTGGAAAGCCAGACTAAGGTGATTGAGAAGTATATCACCATGTCAAAGACATTCCAGTCCATAATAGCATCTGAGTAACCCATTGAAGTATTAATAGTGTAGTCCAACAATTGTAGAAAATAACTAAACTAACCCATGTGTTCTAGAACCTAAGTAGGTTAAAAGGTGTACAACAGGTTAGATAATGATTAGTTGAAGTTACATGGATTAGCATTCAAAACTTTCTAATCTGCTGAGTGTTTGTTGGATATAGTCAAATGAATTACTCACAATTAGACTCCCAGTGATCATGGCTTACTTACATGTTTCTTTTGAACTTTATATTCTCCAGATGGCTCTTGTATGATATGGAAGTTCTGCCATGTTTGGAGTGTGAGCAGTAACTGTTAAGGAAGAAAATGAAACAGGGGGAGAGGTAAAAAAAACAGTCAGCTTATAAGGAAAACTTTTAGCTGGGAGGCTTGTTATGAGAGTATTGTGACTAGATTCTCTTTTTGTTTTATATTTTTGTCTTTCCATCTGTCATGTTTGGACACGTGGTCCTTCATATCGGATATCAATGTTTTGATAAAGATAAAGTGAGGCTTGAAAAAAATTGAATGATGGTGATTCAGGTGTCTATCTGATCTGGGTGGTCCATTTGGTCTCTGCATCTTGGAGGTGAGAATTGAGGGCTTCCTTGATCTTCTCCTCTTCGATTGTGCTGGGCTGAGGGTGATCTGCGGCGACAATCTCTGTGTCTTTGGGCTCTTTGATGTCGTTTTTGGTTACATCAATCTATGTGTCATTTAGCATGAAAGAGTTATACCATTCAGGGACTTTAATTGTGGGAATGTTCAATGCTTTAATGAATGATTGGAGGTCGTCAGGTATGCATAGCAGTGCTGTGTGACCTCTCCATGTGGCAGAAAGGCAAAATGGAAACTTCCATCTATACGGGATGCCTCTGGTAGGCAGTTGTTCCAGGATCGGGCGTAAAGCTCTGCGCTGCTGTAATGTTTGAGAGGTCCTGGTATAGTTTTATCTCTGTGCCATTAAAGATGACTCTGTTTTTCTCCCTTACTTTCTTTAAAATGGCTTCCTTTAGGGGGAAATTCACCAGGCAGCATATTATGTCCCTGGGAGGATCAGTATCTCTTCCTCTTGGTCTTAAAACCCTGTGAATCCTCTTAAAATCAATGGGGGAGTCAGGGAGTCTGTCCAATAGACCATTGAATATTGTGGAGGCAGTTTGTTCTATTTGATTTTTGATCTGAAATTTCTGGGACCCCCCTGATTCATATATTATAATGTCTTCCTCTATTATTGAGGTCTTCTAGATGTCTTTGTAGCTCTATTATGTGGGAGAGGTGCATATCAGAAGATTTCTGAACCTGCTTAATGGCGTCTGCATGACGTGCTGTGGTCTGCTCCACTGATCCTATCCTTGCTGCTATGCCCTGTATGTCTGCCTTCAGATCTGTAATCTGTAATAGCTGCAGATAGGGTTGTTTTAATATCTAGGGCAACTGCTTGTAGGTCAGAGAGGGATAAGAGATGTGTGGGCTGTGAAGTTATACTGGCCTGTGCTGCAGTTTTGTGGGCGGCGTCTGTCGATGTGGATGAGCCGCCGAGCAGGCTGGAATACTGAGGAGAGGCTGAGGCTGTGAGGCCTTCTCCCTGTGCCGTCCGGAACATTGTGGGGATGTGTGGAGGTTGTTGCTGGCTCCTCTCGTGGGGGCTTCTTGGTGGTAGAGGAGCTTTGATCGCCCTTTCCCATCATCTGATGCAGCGTTTTATGTCCTGAAGCTAAGATTAGCTGCTCCTGTGCGCAGGAGGAATCGTTCTACACTTCCAACTGGAGTTAGACCACTATATACTGTGTGATTCTGAGACTCAGAACAAGTATGTAACCAGAAACACAATAACTCTTTATCTCCATACTTTTTGTGGATTAATGATTTGGAAAGTATTGAAGCCATAGGATAGTTATAACAGCCAGACAAAGAGTATTTTCAGAAAGTGGAGTAAGCAATGGTAGCCTATGTATTTTTCTCTGTACAGGTTCACTTCATGTAAGACTGCATTGCGTTCTTAAGAAGAAAGCTAATGTGTTTATATCGACATTACAGCAGCATGGTGCTGACAAATGACTTACTTATATTGGAGGAAACTTTCCAACAAAGTAATAGAGTGAAAAAATTGAAAAACGTTAAACCGAAGCTAAGTAAACATTATGTTTGGGAAAAATGTAATAGGATCAATTTAAAACAACAAATACACATGAGCTGTTTGTGGCAGATAATGGAAAAGTGTTAAAGAAACTACAATAAAAACATTAACATATATTGCTACACTTAAGCATTGCCTAAATCGTATCATCTAAAAGTACAAATATTAACTCAAGAGCATACAACTTAGAATAAGCACAGGTCTTAAAAATATTTCACAACTGGTATTGTTGTTCTAGATCCTTATGGCTTTTTTTCAGAGTTACACATCAATAATAACCTTTACCTTTGTTAGTGTAACCCATACCTACTGTAAGGAAGTTGCTGGGGCTTGTATGGAAGGAATTTCAATTTTGTTTTGTTCTTCAATTATATTGATTGGACCCCCTATACCCAATATGTGGATACTGAATTTTAATTCTTAAATGTCTGCAGTGCTACCTCTACGTAAAACTTGGTTTTGCATCATACCACCTTGTACACAATTACCTTTTAAGAAAGTAATACTACTAAGATGTAATAATTACTAGAAGGTAATATAATTGAAAAAGTTGAACTTTGAAAGTTAATTCCAAATCTGAAAAAAAAATCTTACTATTGCTGCTAAATACTGTTAGCAGTTAGTAGCACTGTCAAACAAAAAAGTGCCTTGCAAAAATATTCACTTCCTTGGCATTTTTCATGTTTTGTTGCTTCACAACCTGAAATTAACATGGATTGTTTGAGGATTTGCATCATTTAATTTACAAAACAATCCCACAACTTTGAAGATTTTTTTTTTTATTGGGAAGCAAACAACAAATAGGACAAAATAACAGAAAAAGTCAATGTGCATAAATATTCACCTCCCTAATGTCAATACTTTGTAGAGCCACCTTTTGCGGCTATCACAGCTCAAAGTCACTTTGGATAAGTCTCTATGAACTTGCCACATCTTATGACTGGGATTTTTGCCCATTTCTCCTTGCAAAACTGCTCCAGCTCCTTCAAGTTGGATGGTTTGCACTTGTGAACAGCAATCTTTAAGTCTGAACACAGATTTTCTATTGGATTGAGGTCTGGGCATTGACTAGGCCATTCCAACACATTTACCTGTTTCCCCTTAAATCACTCAAGTGTTTCTTTAGCAGTGTGTTTGGGGTCATTGTCCTGCTGGAAGATGAACCTCCCTCCTAGCCTCAAATCACATACAGAGTTGTACAGGTTTTGCTCAAGAACATCCCTGTATTTAGCATTAGCACCATCCATCTTTCCCTCAACTCTGACCAGTTTCCCAGTCCCGATTGCTGAAAAGCATCTCCACAGCATGATACTGCCACCCCCATGTTTCACTGTGGGGGTGGTGTTCTTTGGGTGATGTGATGTGTTGGGGTTGTGCCAGATATAATTTTCTTTGATGGCCAAAAAGTTACATTTTAGTCTCATCAGACCAGAGCACCTTCCTCCATACATTTTGAGAGTCTCCCACTCCCATGTGCCATTTTGTTTATTGCTGAAAGTAAGGGCTTTCTTCTGGCCACTCTGCCATAAAGCCCAACTCTATGGAGCGTACAGCTTATTGTCATCCTATGTACAGATACTCCAGTCTCTGCTGTGGAACTCTGCAGCTCCTCCACGGTTTTCCACCTTAAGTCTCTGTGCTGCCTCTCTGATTAATGCCCTCCTTGCTCGATCTGTGAGTTTTGCTGTGCGGCCATCCCTTGGCAGGTTTGCTGTTGTGCCATGTTCTTTCCATTTGGTTATGATAGATTTGATGGTGCTCCTAGGGATCATCAAAGATTTGGAAATTTTTATAACCAAATCCTGACTTGTACTTCTCAGGAACATTGTTCCTTACTTGTTTTGGAGAGTTCCTTGGTCTTCATTGTAGTGTTTGGTTAGTGGTGCCTCTTTCTTAGGTGTTGAGGCCTCTGGGGTCTTTCAAAAAGGTGTGTATATGTAATAACAGATCATGTGACACTTAGATTGCACACAGGTGGACATAATTTCACTAATTATGTGACTTCTGAAGGTAATTGGTGCACTAGAGCGTTTTATGTGCTTCATAACAAAGAGGGTGAATACATACGCACATTTATTTCTGAAAAATAGTTTTATGTATATATTTTTCTAATTTTACTTCACCAACTTAGACTATTGTATTCTGATCCATCACATATAATTCAGATTTAAAAGAAATGAACCAAATGATGTAACAAAATATGTAAAAAGCCATGGGGGTCAATACTTTTGCAAGGCACTGTGTATATATATATATATATATATATATATATATATATATATATATATATATATATATATATATATATATATGTAGCACCCACCACCTTTAGGTACTAGTAGGTAAAGGTCCAAATTCCAGTACCTTACTGTTCTTTCTGTACAGGCCTGGAGGTTTCGTTTGGGTTAGGGTGGAGTTGTAGGTTAGAGGGGGGTGTGACCACCTGTTCATCACCCTGGAAAACCCTCCTATGCTTCTCCAGAGGAATGTTCTGCAAAGGAGGCGGGTGCAGGGATGGCCCTAGTCCAATCGTTAATTCATTTGAGCAGGGGTGGGTTCATACATTAACACTGGGGCCACATGTTCCCTCAGGGAGATGGGACGAGATTCAATCCAGAAAGGCTGCAAGATGTGACCCACAGTAGCAGGGCCGGAAGGCCTGGGGGTGCACAGGCCCCAGTGCTGGAAAGCCACGGAACTTCGCCGGAAAGCCTGGAGGTTCAAAGACGCCAGAGCTGGAAGGTTTCACCATCCAGCATTTCAGAAGTACCACATGCCATTCAGAGGGACATGAGCCAGTTCATTAAGGGAAAGGGTTCTTTCTACTCGAGCAGCTCAACAAGAGTCAACTTATACTGTCCTGCACCATTTGCTAACCAGAAACACAACATGGGCCGCGGCACTAAGAATAAAAGTTACTGTTCAACTGTTGAACTTTGTCTGCGATTTCTACAGTGGGGGTTAAACCAGCTGTACTGTAACAACACTGAAAAAATTACACTTTGCTACAATATAAAGTAGTGAGTTTACAGGTTGCAGGTTTGCTGTCCCCTCAAAATAACTCAACACACAGCCATCAATGTCTAAACCGCTGGCAAATTGGGCCCAATTAGCCATTTTCCCTCCCCGATGTCATGTGGCTCATTACTGTGACAAGGTCTTAGGTGTGAATGGGGAGCAGGTGTGTTAAATTTGGTGTTATCGCTCTCACTTTCTCACACTGGTTACTGGAAGTTTAACATGGCAATTCATGGCAAAGAACTCTCTGAGAATCTGAGAAATTTTTTTTTTGCTTTACATAAAGATGGCTTAGGCTATAAGAAGATTACCAAGACCCTGAAACTGAGCTTCAGCACAGTGGCCAAGACCATACAGCAGTTTAACAGGATAGGTTCCCTTCAGAACAGGCCTCACCATGGTCGAAAAACGAAGTTTAGTGCATGTGTTCAGCGTCATATCCAGAGGTTGTCTTTGGGAAATAGACATATGAGTGCTGCCAGCATTGCTGCAGAGGTTGAAGGGGTGGGGGGTCAGCCTGTTAGTGCTCAGACCATACGCCGCAACTGCATCAAATTGGTCTGCATGGCTGTCATTCCAGAAGGAAGCCTCTTCTAAAGATGATGCAAAAGAAAGCCTGCAAAGAGTTTGCTGAAGACAAGCAGACTAAGGACATGGATTACTGGAACCATGTCCTGTGGTCTGATGAGACCAAGATAAACTTATTTGGTTCAAATCGTGTCAAGTGCAACCAGGTGCAGAGTACAAGTGTGTCTTGCCTAGTCAAGCATGGCGGAGAGGGTGTCATGATCTGGGGCTGCATGAGTACTGCCAGCACTGGAGAGCTACAGTTCATTAAGGGAACCATGAATGCCAACATGTACTGAGACATACTGAAGCAGAGCATGAACCCCTTTCTTCGGGGTCTGTGCCACAGGGCAGAATTCCAACATGATAATGACCCCAAACACACCTCCAAGACGACCACTGCCTTGCTAAAGAAGCTGAGGGTAAAGGTAATGGACTGGCCAAGCATGTCTCTAGACCTAAACCCTATTGAGCATCTGTGGGGCATTCTCAAATGGAAGGTGGAGGAGCACTAGTCTCTAACATCCACAAGCTCTGTGATGTCATCATGGAGGAGTGGAAGAGGACTCCATTGGCAACCTGTGAAGCTCTGGTGAAGTCCATGCCCAAGAGGATTAAGGCAATGCTGAAAAATAATAGCGGCCACACAAAATATTGACACTTTGGGCCCAATTTGGACATTTTCCCCTAGCGGTGTATTCACTTTTGTTGCCAGAGGTTTAGACATTGTGTGTTGTGTTTTTTGGAGTGGACAGCAAATTTACACTTATATTCAAGCGGTACACTCACTACTAGGGATGAGCTGAACACCCCCCAGTTGAGTTCGAGGCAGAACATGCGAACAGACCAAAAATTTGTGTGAACAAGCAAACCCCATTAAAGTCTATGGGTCTCGAAAGTGAAAAATCGAAAGTGGGAATTTTAAAGGCTAATATGCAAGTTATTGTCCTAAAAACTGTTTAGGGACCTGGGTCCTGCCCCAGGGGACATGTATCAATGCAAAGACAAGTTTTAAAAACTGCAATTTTTTTCGGGAGCAGTGATTTTAATAATGCTTAAAGTGAAAAAATAAAAGTGAAATATTCCTTAAAATATCATACCTGGGGGGTGTCTATAGTATGCCTGTAAAGTGGCACATGTATCCCGTGTTTAGAACAGTCCCTGCACAAAATGACATTTCTAAAGGAAAAAAAGTCATTTAAAACTGCTTGCGGCTGTAATGTAATGTTGCCACCCCCAGCCCATTAATGGGCCTTTTGGGTCTGGTATGGATATTAGGGGAAACCCCGCACCCAAATAAAAAAAAAGGCTTGGGCCACCCAGGCTTTATATAATCTGAACAGCAGTATACAGGTAGTCCCCAGGTTACAAACAAGATAGGGACTGTAGGTTTGTTGTTAAGTTGATTCTGTTTGTAATTTGGAACAGGTACATTTTTTAAGTGTAGCTCGAGACCCAAAATCTTTGTTTAAGTTTTTTGGATAATATAGGGCAGTGTTATCACCCCTGTAAAAAAACTTTTGCTGTCTGTGCCCTTGTTCAGAAGATTTCACCTCACTTTCTGTCCCAATGCCAATTGGATTTTAAAAATTTGGGGTTATTAGGGAAAGAAGGATTGGTGATAAAGCATCAGTGGAGACACCTTTTTCCCATATTAACTCTTACAGGAGAGAATTTCCCTTCCTAAGGGTAGATTTCTTCCCACTTCCTGTTGTCTCCCTCTGTTTGTAAGTAGGAGTCGTTTGTAAGGTGGATGTTTGAAAATTGAGAACCGCCTGTATATACTATACAGCCTGTCCTATACACTCTGCGTAAAATTGGGCCTTAGGTGTTGGTGGTACCAGAACACTGTAAGCCCTAACAGTTACTCTTGGTGGGCGCTGGAACAGGCCCTGCTGAGAAATATTATATCAAGAATTGTAATTACATGCCCCTGTTAAACAGGGGCAGAAAAAATGGGTCTTAGGCAGTGGTAGTGGTGGTAGGACAACACTGTAACCCTCACAGATACTCTTGTTGGGCGCAGGAACGGGCCCTGCCGTGGGGCACACTTGTCCTTTTTTGCTGCTGCTGGCCATGTTATTAAGCCAGAACATGCAGGAGAGTTGGTAGAGTGGATAACAAAGCCGCCCTCATCCTCATCATCTGTCACCAAGGCTCAGAGTAGTTTTCCTTCCTATGCAGGTGCCAAAGCGGCCTACTCCACTGACTCCTTGTCCACAGTCACTCCTTCTGTAGCCCCACCATCATGCATCATGAGGAGTCCCCCGAACTATTCAACCCCAGTGTCGGGTACATGCTGCTGGAGGATGCGCCGCAATTTGAAGGCACCGATGTTGGTTCCCAGGTTGAGGAAGGGATTAGAGAGGGGTGCCCAAGAAGGCCAAGAAACTGACAGTCCTGTTCCCCCAGCTGCAGCATAGTGCCACGTTTGCGCCAGTGACGAGGAGGGAGGAGATTATGAGGTCACCGACTCTACTTGAGTGCCTGATAGAATAGAGGAGGAGGAGGAGCTACAACTCCAATGAGGCAGGATGTCCTCTAGGGGGCAGCATAAGGGCAGCCACCATACTGCATCACACCGTAGAGCTCCGTAGGTGCATGGCACTGCTGACTCCCCACTGATTTTGAAAAGTTCCTTGGTGTTGGCCTTTTTGGACACATGTACAGCAGATCACACCATTGCTGTTTGCAACCTATGTCTGAAATGGATCAAGCATGGCCACAACAGCAGCCTCTTGGGCACCACATGCTTGACCAGACATATGACGACCTCCCATGCAGTCTTTTTCCATATACTATATTTGAGATTTAATATCTCTCAGATATGATTTGGGTTAAATGAGAGTTCTTTGACCATGAATGAAAGCTTTAACACAAGAACAACATTTATTGGTGAGTAGTTGAAAGTCTAATCTAATAAATAGTCTACAGCAGGCATATGCAATTAGCGGACCTCCAGCTGTTGCAAAACTACAAGTTCCATCATGCCTCTGCCTCTGGGTGTCATGCTTGTGGCTGTCAGAGCCTTGCAATGCCTCATGGGACTTGTAGTTCTGAAACAGCTGGAGGTCCGCTAATTGCATATCCCTGGTCTACAGCAAGGAAGAAAATATTAGGTTAAAATAAGAGAATTGCATGAAGGAATACAAAGTATATTCCTGAAAACATTAATCTGCAAACATATTTAGTTACTTGCAAGTAAAATGCAGACCTTTCCCATAATTACTCTTTGCACCAAGGTTCCAACCATTCTGATGGTTGCTCTCCCATAAAAGTGTATTTCCCTCAAATCTAGTCTGTGTATATCATTACATGCTGATGCCTCATTGGTTGGCATAGCGTGGCTCTGATTGGTGAGCTTACCTATTCCTGGTTAAAGAGGAAGTAAACCCTGATGGGTTTACTTCCTCTTTTTTTCCCTGCAAAGGTAAAGCATAATGGACTACTATGCATCGCATAGTAGCTCATTATGTGTCACTTACCTGACACAGGAGCCAGCGAAGTCGCCGCTGTCCCCTGTAGTCCGCCGCATCCATGTTGCTTGTGGCGTCTCGCAGCTCCGACGAATCACAGCGGCGCAACCGCGATGACGTCACTCCCGCGCATGCGCACGGGAGTCGCGCCTCGCAGCTCCGCCGCTGTCATACGGCGAAGCCGCCATGACGTCACTCCCGCGCATGCGCACGGGAGTCGACAAATTTGGCAAATCCATTCTTGGATTTGCCGCATTTAGTGCGCCTGCGCGCCGCTGTCTACGGCGCATGCGCCGTAGACAGCGGTGCCCATTTTCGGGCAAATATCTCCTAAACCATATAGGTTTAGGAGATATTGCTTGGACCTACAGGTAAGCCTTAATCTAGGCTTACCTATAGGTCCAAGTTGTTTGGAAGGGTTTACTTCCTCTTTAAGGACTGGCTACATCCTTTGAAGTATGTGTAAAACAATGAGGTTTGGATCCAATTGTTTGTATACACAAGCCTAGGCACCGACTTGTCTGATCTACCAGAGATTTCGGTGAAGATAATATGTTCCGCCCTACATAGCTGCAAGCTAAATTAAATATATTCATTCAATATAAATAAATTAAATATGAATGAAATATAAATTAAATATATTAACTAAATATAAATAAAGTAAATATAAATTAAATATATTCATAATTACAATATCTTATGGCAACAGCACTTCAAAAAACACACATCAAAGAAAAATGACTTTTCCTTGCTCCTCATTTGGGATCTCCAACCCTACACCACTGGAAAACCTGCACTGAGAGGAATGGAGGTCTAGCAATAGGTGTCCCAAGTACTTGCAGCCAGTCTGCTAGCAGTACACCACCATCTGATTTTAGCAGGGAAATTTCCCTACCCCAGTTGCTAAACATTAAAAATAAATTCGGTCCCAGCCATCCACATGCTCACCTTCTGAATGCTAGCTTGAATGACAGCTTGGCCAAATTGCTAGCACTGCAACTACTGCCTTTTCGGCTGGTAGACTCTGCCCCCTTTCGTGAATTTGTGGAATGTGCTGTACCTCAGCTGCAGGTAACAAAACGCACTTTCTTTTCACGGAAGGCCATTTCAGCTCTCTATCGGCATGTGGAAGACAATGTTTTTGTCTTGTTGGACAGGGTGGTCAGCAATAAGGTGTATATTACTGCAGACTCATGGTCTAGCACGCATGTTACCTTTCCTTTATGGCGCACAGGGTAACTCTGCTCGCAGCTGCTGACAGCTTTGTACATATATATTAGGAGGGTTATGGTCACGTTTTTAAGAAGCATTTTGTGGAGTTTGATATTACATGATTGATATTCATATATTTTTGTACAAATATATATTTTTTGTGGTGTTGCGCTGCACTTTTTTTTTTATACCATTTGGGTTTGTAGTATAGTTTTATATTTAATTTATTTGTGGATTGATCCAGCAAAAAGAATTGTCTGTTTTCTCCTTCATTGGAATATGTATGTATTTTCTCACATGGTCCTTATAAATATAACAAAACAGAAGGAACCTTTATTATTCTTTCTTAAATTTCCTCTGTCATTCTGGACTACCACCGTCTCATAGATCACACAAAGGAAAACATTTATGAACCAAGTAATAGACAAATAGCTTACTCCAAAAGTTTGTTGAATTATAGGAAGGTTGTGTTGTGGCCAGTGAACCCATATTTTTCATGTGAGACTTAAATAGAAAACTACAATGGTTGAGTTCAATTTTATTCAACTTGTTTATAAGCTTAAAACATTCTTTACTTTTATACAGTGGATATAGAACGTCTACACACCCTTGTAAAATGTCAGGTTTCTGATGTAAAAAAAAAATGAGACAAAGATAAATCATTTCAGAACTTTTCCCACCTTTAATGTGACCTATAAACTGTACAACTCAAAAAAAACAAACTTAAATCTTTTTTTGGGTGGGGTAAAAATAAAAAAATAAAACAACGTGCTGTGTACCATTGTAGCATTGAACATCTTTAACATTGTTAATTTTGGTCTACAAGTAAACATTTATTCCGGGGGGGAACCCATGAAACAGAAGGTAATGTTTACCTCCAGACTTTTTCTAACAGAAACTTTTAGGGAAGCTGTCTGTACACAGCAGAGGGGAAAGGGGAGCATAGATTACTGCTCTGACTCACTTGTGTGTGTAAATTATTGAGCTATTGAGCTTTGTTAACAATATATGAAAAGGTGATTAAGACAAAATATTTATATACATTTTTTAGCCCTGGTCATAATAAGTACATAAAATATATATATATATATATATATATATATATATATATATATATATATATATATATATATATATATATATATATATATATATATATATATACAAACCACTAAACATAAAGTTTATTGTGCAAGGAAATATGTTTATATAAATTTTAAATAATGGTGCATTGTTTGGCACAGAAGTCCTGCATGTTATGGTTCTGCCACAACAGGCACATAGTGAAATCCACAAGTCATTGTTGATTTACAATGAGCTGAGCAGGTGAAGACTGGGACGTTTTGCCATGATGAGGTAGACACAACAAAATGGCCCATGGTAGGGAGAGATTTTTGTGGGCTAATATATGTTGGAGTATGTTTTATTTGGGGCATCTCAGGGCCCCCAAATGAATTCAGTGTTCAAAGACTTCCCTCTACCAGATGTTGGATTGCAGGTATGAAGAGGGTAAAATCTGGTAAAGTAGCTTGAATAAAGTATCTCCTCTTAAGACCACCAATCAACATATCTTATTATTTCTTGCTTGCCCTCCAGGCCAGTCCTCCCTTGGAGCTGAACCTGAACTTATACACATTGTCCTTTGTCAGAATAACCTACACGTTAACACAGATTTTAATAAATATTATTGCAAACCTGCCCCTTTAAAACTTTCTGTTTTTAGCAGAAATAAAATGTTTACTGAAAACATTTGCCAAATTCACATATTTAGGCCTCATTTGTGTGGTGATTAATTCCCTCTATTTGCATTAATATATCATTAGAATTTATATTTCTTATAAACATGTTCCTACAAGTTGTGCCTTTTGATGTATTAACATGACAGGGTTTTATGTTCTTCTCTAGCAGTTTACCGTAAACAGATGAAAAAAGCTTGTAATATTTGTTGTTTTTACTGCATTACATCAATACCAATGACAATATATCCACAGACTGCTCTCCACTGCTCTCAGAGAGAAAAAGCATTCTGGTGATGGAGTATACTTGTTATTTCTTAAATATTTTGCTTCAATAGTATTTAACTGGGCTGACTATAGCAACCAATCGGGAGTTATCTGTACATAAAAGATCAAGGTCTATTTCAGTTACTGTTATTTACCTTTATGGAATGCTGCTGAACAGAATGCTTTATTGTTTTTTTTTTGTTTTTTTTTAAATGAATATATTTTGTTAGGATGATTTGAAATGTTTTGTCATCTATTCTTTGGAACAGATAATAAATATGGTGATGGTTTCACATTGTGGGTAGATATGATTAAAGATAACCCTATTTATTTAAGTCTAGGTAAAGGAAACTTTCATTTCCATATTAGCACAGAGAATACAGATGGCTTATATCCAGGTACCGTACAAGTAAACAATGGCATAAATGATAAAAAAAATGCAAAAGTAATTTCATGTTTATTATTATCTTTTTATACACGTTTAGAATTTAGATTTTTATTGTGTCTTCGCTGAAATAAAAAAAGGAAGAAAAAAGTAACAAAATGCACACAATTATTGGACAATCCCAAAATCTTAGGTTTGGAAATGTTTACAATACTTGACAGAATTTGTTTTACGTAAATGCATAATTTATTCTTTTTTTCTTTCTATCTTTTGAAAAATTTAGCATTAAAAGCTTGCTATAATTAGGTTCTGTAAGCCCTATTGATGTCAAATAATAGCAGAAAAGATAAATCAAATGTCTTTGCATTCCTTATGTCTTGAGAAACTGCTGTTTCCACCTAACACTGAAATAAATTTTGCTCAAGTTTAATCAACCTATATTTTGCCTTCCCTGATTCCTCATCTCCTCCCTTATTAACACATTAATGGACATTTTAAATAAAACCTTTGTTTTCATTACAAACCTTATTTTTGAACAAGTGATGTCATCACTGGGTCTATGAGTTATTCTAAGCAATACAGACAGGTCATGGCTATTGAGAGCAGCTAGCTGGGTGCTGTACATAACTTCCTGAAATTATCACAGCACTCACCCCTAATGCAAGCATTGGGCTACCTCCTGGGAGAAGTTAGGCAAAAATTAAAATGCTTTGATGGGTGTTTGTCAGTCTGGAATAGCAGGCCTTCCAAGGCAGGCCCTGGGTAATGTCTGTAATAATATGCCCAGGCCATTGTGGCTCCATTTTGTTATACTTTGCTATTAGAATTTATAAGATCTTGGCAAGCTTGTCATTTTAGCTTACTTGTCATTTTAGCTTAAACCTGCAATTATGAAAGAATGCACAGACAAATGCTTGCACAGCACTATACACTATATATATATATATATATATATATATATATATATATATATATATATATATATATATATGTATATATATATATATATATATGTATATATGTATATATATATATATATATATATATATATATATATATATATATATATATATATATATATATATATATATATATATATATATATATATATATATATATATATATCATTATGGTTTAGTTTGTCTTATACTGTTCCCTGTTCTGTAGGCCATGGGACAGGATGTATGACTTATGACTCATAACCAAATTGTCTGTTGACTCTTACAACCTCATGATATATGTATCTTAGAGGTCACAGACTTATATAACCATATATTTTATACCAACATATCATTTTCTAACCACTCCTCCCTCCCCTCTTTTGATTGGTAAGCTGAACCATATATAAGCTGTATAAACACCTAATAAAGGTAGACATTTTACAAATGCACAACCTGCCTCTTGTTTCATTCGGTTTCTGCAGATGTCTGAGGGCCCTGTTGGTGTACCAAATGTCCACATGTGATGTTGAGCCTCCATGATTGAAAAAGCTGTCATACATAGTAGTGGTAGAAAAACCCATTATATAATGAACCCATAATTTAAAGGTGATTGTAAACAATCATGTTGTAAAACATGGGTTCTTGACCTGTGGCCCTCCTGCAGTTGTGATACTACAAGCCCCATGAGGCAAGGCTGACAGTTACAAGCATGACTCCCAAAGGCAGAGGCATGACAGGACTTGTAGTTTTGCAATAGCTGGGGGGCCACAGGTTAAGCACCCATGTTGTAAAACAACCCATTGAGTTGTAAATAGAAATGAAAGGCAAAATATTGTTTGTATAGATATAAAATACATTATCCACTTCCCGCCCAATATGACGTCATATGACTTCTTTGACTGTCAGTGGGGATATCTGAACAATGCCTGCAGCTACAGGCATCATTTTATATTCTTGTTTTCAGCCGGCTGAGCAGTTCCACTGCCTGCTAATTCTTACAGGCAACGGGAGGGGACATCCCCCCTTCCGCCACCATCTGGTGCTTCTCTGGGCTTTCCCCTTGCCAACTGGGACCCGGAGAAAGAATCGGCTACTGCCAGATGACAACCATGAAGATTTCTGGTGACCAGTCATCTCTATGACTGTCGGAGGTGAGGTATTACTGCGTGTGTTAGAGCGTGAGAAAAAATTCTAGCACTAGACTTCCTCTGTAACTCTAAACATGTAACCTGTAAAAAATGTTAAAGCATCGCATATAGAGATTTTTAAATACTGACGTTTTGGATAATTCCATGAGTGTGCACAATTTTAAAGCGTGACATGTTGGGTATCTATTTACTCGGCATTACATCATCTTTCACATTATACAAAAAAATTTTGCTAACTTTACTGTTTTGTTATTTTTTAAATCATGAAAAATGGTTGCGCAAATATTATTATTATTATTATATATGATTTATACAGTTTATGCAGCGCTTTACAATGTATAGGGGGGACAACACAATACCGTGTGAGATAAAAAGTTGCAACGACCACAATTTTATTCCCTAGGGTGTCTGCTAAAAAAAATATAGAATGTTTTCTGAGTAATTTTCTAGCAAAAAAATTATGATTTTTACATGTAGGAGAGGAGTGGCAGAATAGGCCCAGTATGGAAGTGGTTAATATATATATTTTTTTCCTTTTTTTTAATAAACGACTACATTCCCTTTGTTCTCACCTGCATAAGAGCTGGGGGAGGAGAAACGAGCAGTGCACTGAGCTTCCCAGTGAATAGCTTTGCAGCAGGGGCATGTCAGGACAAGTCTGATCATTGGAGGAGAGCACACTGAGTTCCCAGCATAGCTAAAGAAGTGACCACAGGGTGTTTTCCTGCTTAGTGTGGTCAGTATTCCATAGAAAAGCAAGGGGACTAGCAGGAATACCAGGGATTTCCAATGAAGGAAGAATTACAAATAGAACAGGATGCTTTCTCATACAAGTACATGACACAGCAGGCACATATCAGGAATATGAAGTGTTGGGGTAACAAAAGCTTTCACAAATCTGCTGCAATTTGGACAAACGCCCCAAACAAGTAGAGCTCAGCTTTAGTGGACATCAGGGGCGTTGCTAGGTCTGCAAAAGATCTGGGGCTAGAGCCATTAGCAACAGTCACCAACCTTTTTGCAGGCCCGGGGTGAGGGCACGCCGGTGGTAAGCAATTTTTCACGAGTGATGGCTGGTATTGGTGCTTCAATCACCACGACACCATGGTTGATATGATGTCAGGGTGATTGAAACACATTGTTTCTATTGTCACATTCTAATATATAATAAAGTGGTTCAACTCACTATAATGTAGAATCAGTGGGAGCCCTGGGAGTGTGACTTGCCACATCTCCTGCCACCAGAGGAAGCGTGTCACTTGCCACTGTCGCCTGTCACCAGATGCAGCATATCACTTGCCACCGTTGTCTATCATCAGATGGAACTTGTTAATGCCATCGTCACCTGCCACTAGATGTGGATTGTCACTTGCCATGTCGCCTGGCACCATTTGCAGATTGTCACTTGCCAAGTCACCTGCCACCTTATGCGGATTGTGACTTGCAATGTCACCGGCAAACAGATGTGGGTAGTCACTTGCCACGTCGGCTGGCACCAGATGTGGATTGTCACTTTCCAACTGATGCGGATTGTCACTTGCCAGTGCCACAAAATGTGCATTGTCGCTGCATTGATGGCAGGCTGGCAGCACTGGTCCATTTAGTGAGGGCAGGAGATCGGTGATGCGGGACGGGCAGTGAGAGATGATGTCATCTCTCTGCTCCCCGCCGCACCTTCGACATTGAAGAGGCCCACACTGTGAGGGCGGAAGAGCGCTGATGTGTAGCGGGCAGTGAAAGATGATGTCATCTCTCTGCTCCCCGCCGTACCTTGCTCCCACAATGAAGAGGCCAGGCTGTGAAGAGCGCTTATGTGGAGCGAGCACAGAGAGATGATGTCATCTCTGCTCATCTGCCTGCTCGCTTTTCTCCTCTCATCCACCTCCCCATGCAGCCAGCCTGCCTGTCACAACCCACTCGTTAGGCAGGGACCCTGCAGCAAGAGACTCTGGGCTATGGGCCCTAGATTCAGGGCTATAGCCCCAACAGCCACCCCTAGCGACACCACTGGGGGACATATTTCATTTTTTTTAAAGCAACAATAAAAATAAAGCCCCTTTTTATTTGAAAACAACTTTTCCATGCTTTGTATCAGAAACAACATTTTTGATATAATTTTGAATGAACAAATTATAGAATGATATGCACTATGGGGATGATTTACTAAAGGCAAAAAAAAAAAAAAAAAACTTAATTTCTTTATCATACCTCATAACCATACAGTGACCATAATAATGACTATATGAGTTATGTGCCACTTATAGGTGAATGGACACTGGCAGATAGTCAAACAGGAAGTCCTCTCCTATATAACCCCTCCTACACAGGAAGGACTTCAGTTTTTTCACCAGTGTCTGCAAGGTGGTGGTCACCGATGTGATACATGTGCTCTTGTAGCATACTTGGAGGTCTACTGAGAATCAAGGACTTTAATCAGACTTTAATCAGATCTATTAAAAAAAATTGTCAGCTAAAATGAATGGTATCTGAGTCTCATGGGAAAGAGAGACGATTCCTTGAGGTTTGCCTGTAATGCACCTTATAGCACTGGACCTGCGTAATGGAACCCTGTTCAGTGTTTGTTCTGACCATGGTGCTTTTTTGCAGGGTGCTACAGGTCCAGGCGAGTGGACCCCACATTAAGGAGACCCAGTCCCTAGATGTCTTTTATGACAAAGCCCATCGTGATGGGTGAAGATTGGACTCCTGTTATACCTGTAGCAGGAATGGTAAGTCTGCACTTTTTTGCAGTTTTTCTTTAAAAAAAAATAGATCTGACTGTCTGGTCTTCTCTCGGTAGCTCCTAGGGGCAGTGTGCTGTTTAAAACATGCTCTGTATACTTATTAGGAGTATGGTCTGCCATTTCTCCTCCAGCCACTAGAGGGCACAGGGGCCTATTTCTATATAGGCAGGAAGTGGAGGGGCGGCCATGTTTGCCATGTGGATCGCCAGGCCTCTTGAGACATAACAACAGCCCATGGATACTAATGATGTGTGATTACCTAATATGGGAGAAATGTGTGGCCAAAGAAGTCATGATTATATGTACAATTGTAAGTCGATACACCCCTAGCAGTGCACTTTAAAGTGTTGTGTCTCCAAAATACTGTGCATTTGGTCTGCAAGAGCTTACTTTTAGGCTGATCTGAAAAGGGCTACATGGCATGCATATGTGCTAAACTAGCAAATTTGTATGGGGCCAAGTGCAATTGCAGCATAGTATACATGCCTGCAAGCTTGTTGCCTAAATGCATGTTTGAATAAACATGTTTTGCATAGATGTGGCATAAGCACATCTTTGGAAGAACATGGGCATCTGTGCACTTGAAGGAGTGTGTCTCCAGAATAGCATGCATTGGGCGTGCAGGAGCTTAGTTTTGGGCTCCTTTTCACACTTGTGCAACTTGAAAGTTGCGCGATTTTGCTGTGATGTTTGCTGCGACTTTGATGCAATTTCACAGCGACATGAAGCAGTGCATGTGTAATCTTGAGGTCTATGAACCTCAAGTCATGTCAAGGTTGGACTGAGGTAATACAGGGACTTCTTTGAAGTCGCTGTGACTTGAACGAGCATAGATGTGAAGGGTACTCATTGGAAATCATGGGGTACGAATTGTCAGGCGACCTTGCAGTCGCAATCACAGGACAGGTCGCACAGATGTGGAAGAGGCCTTAGCCCATGTACACACGGTCAGAGATTTTGGCTACCAAATCCGTCGGATTTTGCCCGTCGAATTTAGTCCGACGGATTGTGTCCGAAACTGTTGCATACACACGGTCGGGCCAAGTTGTCTGATTTCGCAGTTGCCAAGAACGCGGTGATGTAAGCCATGTACGGCGGGACTAGAAAAAGGAAGTTCAGCACCACGTCCGGCACCCTTTGGGCTCCTTCTGCTGATCTCGTGTTTTAGTAGAAGTTTGGTGAAAGACGATTCGCGCTTTTCAGATTAGTGATTCAGATCACTACTGCTCTTCAGTTTGTGCTTGTCTTTGCGTATCTGATAATCAGTGCGTGCAGTCATTAAGTATTTGCTTCTCATTGTGGACTCTATCTTGTTATAGTACGCTTTGAAAGGCATTTTTTATTGTCTGCTTGCTTCTGCTATTTAGGTCGTCCTTTCAGGCCTTGCTGTTTAGCGTTGCTTTCTGGTGTCCGTTCTGACCACCCGACCGTTTTCTAAACATGTTTCGTCTACGTACTCATTGTACAGTTTGTGCTGTGCAGGGGTTCTTACTTTGACTTTGACACAAGCCAAAGGGCTTGTGTCAAAGTCAAAGTAAGAACCCCTGCACAGCACAAACTGTACGATGAGTACGTAGACGAACCTTCAGGACCTCAAGTTCTCTAAAGGCATCTCCCCCCAGGCTCTGGGGATCATTATTCCAGAGACCTGTTCTGCCATCATTCAGCTCCTGCTGAAGGACTATATTATGCAAATTTTTAACCTTAAACATCACATTCTATGTATTTCATGATTGCTAATGTCTTGCATTTCTTTCCTCATTCCCTAATTACCATCATTGCAATATGCTCTAATTCATATGCTCTTCCCCTTTGTCCTCATGCGGATTTGCCTCACTAACTTCCCCACCATGCTCTTCTTGGCCCCTAAAACTATAGTCTAGTCACTTGACAATGTCTTTTGGCAGCACCATAGTATTGCTTTCCCCTAAACACCCCCTAAAATCTCTACAAATGTGATGTGTGTGCTTCAATTCATGCAAAGTGACCTTTTTATTGTTTTTTGGAGTTGTGCCAAACTCATTAGAAACCCCCCTCTCCCCTCTCCCCAACTGGTACCTCAGCTGATAGCAATCTTCTATCTGATGACTTGACCCAACCCAATACACACTCTAAATACCTTTTTCATGATCACATTTATGGAACAATTCACCAAAGCATGTAGTGTAAGGGCCTCAATACCTTCAAATGCTAGTTTTATTTCTTTAACACATTAATTTTCTTGCTATGTAATAGCAGAATGTCAAAATGTCCTTCGATTTTGTTATTATGACACTTCTTACCTGTCCGTGGGCTGCCAATAGTGTAACTAATGAGGGGCTTCACAAAGTATCACACATTATTTAGGCATTCAGCTCTCAATCAAGTGGAGAGGGTTACCTCTCCTAAACATCCCCCCTCATTTTTTATCAAGGGCCCATCAGATGGGGGGGATGGGGGGATTAGGACTCTCATAAGGGGACCTTATACGTTATTCCACTGCATAGCTTAGTGTCATCTGCAAAGATGCAAAGACAGAAATGTTACTTTTGATCTCAGACCCAATATCATTTATAAAGATATTAAAAAGTAAGGGTCCCAGCACCTTGGGGTACACCTTAGACCATTCAGAGTAAGAATTATTAGCCACTACTCTCTGAATTCTGTCTTTTAGCATGTTTTCTATACATTTACAAACTGATATTTCCAAGCCTGTAGACTTTACCCTACACATGAGCCATGTTTGGGGAACTGTGTCAAACGCTTTTTCAAAATCCAAGTATACCATGTCCACCGCCACCCCTCTGTCCAAGATTTTGCCTACCTCCTAATAAAAAGAAATCAGGTTTGTTTGATAACTTCTGTCTTTCATGAATCCATGCTGTCTGTTGCATAAAATATTTTTTTCCAGCAAGAACTCTTTTATGTGGTCTTTTATTAAACTCTCCAGTATCTTCCCGACTATAGAAGTTAAATGAACAGGTCTATAGTAACTTGGTAAAGACTTTGTTCCCTTTTTAAATATAAGCACCACATTGGCCCTACGCCAATCCAGTGGTACTATTCCCCATTAATGAGTCCCTAAAAATTAGATACAATGGCTTTGAAATTACAGAGCTCAATTATTTTAGGATCCGTGGGTGGATGCCATCTGATCCAGGTGCTTTATCTATCTTTATTCTGTCTAAATATTTCTGGATCATATCCCTTTTGAGCCATTGTGGATCATTTGGGGCTGTGGCACTACCACCCCCATTATGGACATAAGCTCCCCCATGCCCCTTTGTATATAGAGAGCTGAAGAAAGTATTTAATACATTTGCCTTCTCTTTGTCACCAGTCACCCACTCTAGATTATTTTGTAAAGGGCCTACATGCTCAGACCTGACCTTTTTACTTTTAAGACATTTGAAGAATTTTTGGGGGTTTTTCCTACTATCTTTTGCAATTTGTCGTTAGTTTTCAGTTTTTGTGTCCTTGATTCCTTTTTACATATTCTGCTATATTCTTTGTAACATTTAAATGACACTATTGTTACTTCATTTTTATCAAATCTCTTTTCTTATTGTTTATCGCTTTTTTAACTTTGGCCACGAGCCACGTTTTATTTTTAGCCTCTTAAACTTATCGCCAATGGAAATATACTTTGCAGTGAGTTCGCAAACAGTCACTTTGAAGAATTCCCATTTCTGTTCTTTGCCCATTAATGCCAATATTCCCTCCCAGTCCAAGTCCTGGAGAGCAGCCCTCATCCTTGGAAAATTTGCTCTCTTGACGTTGTGTTTTTATCTTTGTGTTTTTTGCTTACAGCTAACATCAAATGAAATCATGTTATGGTCACTGCTACCAAGATGTTCCTTTATATGAACATTTGTAATTATGAACATTAGTAATAGGCTCTGCATGGTTTGAGATTACCAGGTCCAACAGAGCATCATTCCTAGTTGAGGCCTCAATAAACTGGACTATAACATTGTCCTGTAATAGGTTTATACATTTTTGCCCTTTAACTGTCCTAGCAGTGCCATTACTCCAGTCAATTCCTGGGTAGTTAAAACCCCCCATTATTATCACTGTCTAGACGTGGTGGTTGATGGTTCGGAATCTAGAAAGTACGCCAGTACGCCTTGCTCTGGATTATGGTACAAACCAGTTGTAGGTTCTAACCAGAAAAGCCTCTGCAGGGGCATATTTATCTACCACCAGGACAGCACCAGGAGCGATACGGCACAGGAAGGTGAACCACATTCTGTCTGGGACACCACAAGTGCTGTCTCTATCATCAGTGCATATTCCAGGTATAGAATAGTGGCAGGGGGAACTCTGCAGGTAAATCTACTATATTCCAATTTCCACAACAAGTTGGGACAGTTTGTGTCTGGGAAAAGGGTCCCACTGCTAATAGGGGTAGATGCACTGGTAACGCCTTAGGGACCGGTTCTCCCGTATTTTACTCTTTCCCTCTGTTTCGACTTCTGACACATCTTTTGCGAAGAATCCAGAAGGGATAAAGCTGATAATAATGTTAGCCTAATTAGCCCAGGAGGGCTTGATACATAGCAAGTCTTGTGGGGGTCGCTTCTTGGACACTCCCAGTCCAGCGGGACCTAATGGTCTTGAATAATGTTTTTTTATCTTAGCATTGTTGAGCCCCTGGATGCCACCTTCGGGGAACTTCAATTACAGGACTTGGAAATATTTTTTTGCCTGGAGTGAAGCCATGAAAATTGGCACCCGCAGAAATATGTGATTGGAAGATTTTTCTTTTTCTTTCCCCAATCGGTAGGGGAAAGGAGATTGGCCTTAAGTAGCATTAAGGGTCAAAGTTAATTTCTATTGATTTTTTTCCCAGAGGCCATTGTTTCTCATTTCTTTATTCATACTTCATACATCGGGTAAGGTAGACAGTCCTGCCTGTCAGGCCACTCTTGTGTCTTTGGGACTTGAATTTGATCTTGTCTGTCATTGCAGAGGCCAATTTTTGAACCGATCAGGAGATTCTGTTGGTCCTTTATCTCAGAAGGTGGCTTCTTTGGTGGCTATCACTTCACTAGGTAGCGTGTCAGAGTTGGCAACACTTCCATGCAAGGAGCCTTTCTTGGTCTCACTTTGTGATAAGGTGATTTCGCGTCCTCATCCATTTTTTGCCTAGAGTGATGTCTAGTTTTCACCTGAATCAAGATAATGTCTTGTCTTATTTTCTGATCCTCAGTTGGCATGAGTAAGATCACTGCATACTCTGGAGGTATTTTAGGTAGTCACAATTACTTGAATTGTCAGTGCAGGTTAGGAATCCTGGTTTAAGCTGCCGGTAGTGCCCAGGATGGGCAGGAGGCATCCAAGTTAACTATTTTCATTGGATTCGCCAGTTCATTATTCGAGCCTATGGCTTGAAGGGGCAAGACCCCTCACCTCTTTTTTGGTAAAAGCCCTCACTACCAGGTGTGTGGGGACATCTTGGGCCATCTGCCATCAGGTGTTAATGGCTCAAGATTTAAAGGCCATTACATGGTCTATTGTTCATACATTCACAGAATTTTACCAGATGGATATCAAAGCTATGTTTTGGGTGGCAGAAGAAGTACTTCTCAGGTGGCAGTTTCTGTGATTGTGTCTCCCTCCCCTCAAGTGCACTGCTTTAAGACATCCCATATAGTCATTATTATGGTTGGTCTGTGTCCAGTGATGTATGATAAAGAAAGTAGGATTTTTTGCCATACTTACCTGTAACATCCATTTCTTTGAGTAAATCACGGGATACAGAGGTCCCTCCCACCTTTTTGGGGATATTTATTGCTTTGCTACAAAACTGAGGTCCTTCCTGTGTAGGAGGGGTTATATAGGGGGGGGACTTCCTGTTTGACTATGCCATTCACCTATAGGTGGCATATAACCCATATAGTCATCATTATGGTTGCTCTGTATCCTGTGATATACTCAAGGAAAAGGATTTTACAGGTAAGTATGACGAAAAAATACTACTTTTTGCTTGCACATGATTGGATGATGGAGGTCAGCAAAGCTTCTACTCATTTACTAAGCTTGGGATCAACTGCACTTGCAGAGTGCAACTGCACTTAGAAAAGTGCATAGTCTATTTGCCCTTAGTAAATCAACCCCATTGTTTATTAACAGTAAAACACACTTTTAGTCTAAGACTGGCCAAAACTGAAAACAACATTTTTTTTTCTTTTTTTACAGTATTATTATTATTATTTTTTTCCTATAGATTACATAGACAATAATAATATACTGTACCTTGCACACACCTGAGGCCGCGTACACACGGGCGGACTGTTCGCCCAAACTTGTTCGGCAAACAGTTTCATCAAACAGTCCGCTCAAAATTTGCATGAGCGGACTTGCCCACACACGAGCGGACTGTTTGACGAACAAGGTTGGGCAAACAGTTCGCTCAACTTTTGAAATGAACGGACTCGCCCACGTAAGGAGGAGGCAAATCCGCCCATTTCGAGCGCGTGTACAGGTAGGCGGGGCCCGCGAAGGAGACGTCGCGGGCTCCGCCGCCTGGAATGGGCTTAAAGGGGAACCCCAACGCCGAAAAAAATCGGCGTGGGGGTTCCCCCCAAGTCCACACCAGACCCTTGTCCGAGCACGCTACCCGGCCGGCCAGGAAAGGGGGGCGAGCGAGCGCGCCCCCCCTCCTGAGCCGTACCAGGCCGCGTGCCCTCAACATGGGGGGTGCCTTGGGGAAGGGGGGGCCGCGCGGCCCCCCCCACCCCAAAGCACCTTGTCCCCATGTTGATGAGGACAAGGGCCTCTTCCCGACAACCCTGGCCGTTGGTTGTCGGGGTCTGCGGGCGGGGGGCTTATCGGAATCCGGGAGCCCCCTTTAAGAAGGGGGCCCCCGGATACCGGCCCCCCACCCTATGTGAATGAGTATGGGGTACAATGTACCCCTACCCATTCACCTGTGAACTAAAGTACAATAAAAAACACAACACAGAGAAAAAATATTTTATTGCACAGCTCCGGGGGTCTTCGGGGGTCTTCTCGCCGGACTCCTCCGCTATGTGTGTGTAGCTCTTTTGCTAGCGGAGGAGTCCGGCTTTCTTCCTCCCCGCCGCCGGCCTCTTCTCCCGACTTCGGGGGTCTTGTCCCCCTCTTCGGTTCTTCTGCCGGGCCACCGCGCCTGGTCCGGTGGCCCGGTCTTCTGTCGCCGTCTTCCGTTCTTCTGTCGCCGCCTTCGGTTCTTCTGCCGGGCCACCGCGCCTTCTTGTAGCTCTTTTACAGGCGGTGGCCCGGTCTTCTGTCGCCGCTGTCGTCGCCGCCGCCGCCGCCTTCCGTTCTTGTTCTTCTTGTTCTTCTTCTTCTCCTGGAGATGTTGACTCGACGAGCTCTCCGGCCGGAATGCCAGGGACACGCTCCGCTGCCACTTATATAGTGACAATGGGGCGGTGTCACATGGTATATGTCACATGGGTTGGTCACATGGTGACCCCGCCCCCTTACGATGTCATAGTCCCCATGTGACATCAACCCATGTGACCAACCCATGTGACATATACCATGTGACACCGCCCCATTGTCACTATATAAGTGGCAGCGGAGCGTGTCCCTGGCATTCCGGCCGGAGAGCTCGTCGAGTCAACATCTCCAGGAGAAGAAGAAGAACAAGAAGAACAAGAACGGAAGGCGGCGGCGGCGGCGACGACAGCGGCGACAGAAGACCGGGCCACCGCCTGTAAAAGAGCTACAAGAAGGCGCGGTGGCCCGGCAGAAGAACCGAAGGCGGCGACAGAAGAACGGAAGACGGCGACAGAAGACCGGGCCACCGGACCAGGCGCGGTGGCCCGGCAGAAGAACCGAAGAGGGGGACAAGACCCCCGAAGTCGGGAGAAGAGGCCGGCGGCGGGGAGGAAGAAAGCCGGACTCCTCCGCTAGCAAAAGAGCTACACACACATAGCGGAGGAGTCCGGCGAGAAGACCCCCGGAGCTGTGCAATAAAATATTTTTTCTCTGTGTTGTGTTTTTTATTGTACTTTAGTTCACAGGTGAATGGGTAGGGGTACATTGTACCCCATACTCATTCACATAGGGTGGGAGGCCGGTATCCGGGGCCCCCTTCTTAAAGGGGGCTCCCGGATTCCGATAAGCCCCCCGCCCGCAGACCCCGACAACCAACGGCCAGGGTTGTCGGGAAGAGGCCCTTGTCCTCATCAACATGGGGACAAGGTGCTTTGGGGTGGGGGGGCCGCGCGGCCCCCCCTTCCCCAAGGCACCCCCCATGTTGAGGGCACGCGGCCTGGTACGGCTCAGGAGGGGGGGCGCGCTCGCTCGCCCCCCTTTCCTGGCCGGCCGGGTAGCGTGCTCGGACAAGGGTCTGGTCTGGACTTGGGGGGAACCCCCACGCCGATTTTTTTCGGCGTTGGGGTTCCCCTTTAAGCCCATTCCAGGCGGCGGAGCCCGCGACGTCTCCTTCGCGGGCCCCGCCTACCTGTACACGCGCTCGAAATGGGCGGACTTTCCGAGCGGGAACAGTCCGCTCATTACGAAAGTACAGCGGACAAGCCCACACACGGGCGGACTGTTCGCTCAAACACAGTTTCAGCGGACAGTTTTTCGGAATTTCCGAAAGACTTTGTCCGTCCAACTGTCCGCTGAAACTGTCCGCTGAAAGCCCACACACGAGCGGACTGTCCGCCCAAACACTGTTCAGCGGACAAGGTTGGGCGAACAGTCCGCCCGTGTGTACGCGGCCTTATTCTACAGGAGACTACATTTTCAGTTCTGACTAAAACTATTTCAAAAGGACCCATTTAATGGAATAAAGAATGCAGTGACATTTTTTAATATCAAATGGTATGAAGGTTAATTGATAAATTAAATTTTTGTGTTTACGCATGGGAATAGTGTAATTAAAATGTCCAGGTGGAAAGGTCTGTCATAGCCCTACACCAATTAAGCCAAAGACACAAAGTACATTTTTCAGTGCATTTATGTGCACATAATTCAGGGGTGTGCTAGAATTTCCATCTAAGAAATTGCTAAATAAAATGAAACATCTACTCAACATGCTCAATCACAAAAAAAATTGGTAGTAATTAAATACTATAAGCTGCTTGAATAAAAAAAAAATAAAAAGCAAATAAAAACTATATTTAACTCTCTACATGTTTGCATGAGCATATCATCATCTTTAGGTGCAAATATTTTTAATATAGTGTGTACAACTCATGTTTGTTCAATTTTTCTTTGAGCATCTCCATCAGACCATCCCCCACAGCTATTACCTTTTGTGCCACTTCCTCCTCCCTCCTCCCCAAATTTTAAGCTCCATGAGCACCATTGGCCTAATCCTTTGGTATTGAACTGTATTGTAAATGTACCACCTCGCTTTATAATGTTAGTAATTATCCACCAAAAGATTGCACATTTTATATTCTTTTCATAAACAAAAGGTTGGCGTCATCTTCTTTCAGGAGATGCATTTTCGCTCAGATCATTTTCCCAATATACAGAATAGGTATTATTCTACCTGGTATCATGACTCTTTTGCCTATTCGAAATCTAAAGGTGTTTTTATAGGAATTCACAAGTCTTTACCCCACCAGGTTTTGGACTGTTGGAGAAATAGCGATGGAAGGGCATTGCTTTTAAAGCTGTCTATATATGGTAAAAAATATACATTTATTAACATATATCTACCTAATCAAGATCAAATTAAGACAGTTACTCAAATGTTAATAGATCTTATGGAAACAGCAGAAGGGGTAATCTTGGTGGGAGGATTTTAATTTTGTTCTTGACCGGGATCTGGATACCACTGCACCCTCATTATCCCAAACTAATAATAGAAAGAAATTGAATGATATCTTATATAAATATCAACTGATAGATATATTGAGGGTTCTTCACCCAAAGAAGAGGAATTATACATTCCACTCATAGGTTCATAGAACAAGCCATAGATTGGATTATTTTCTTATAAATCAAATGGGTGTGGCTGTGATGTCTTCCTCTGAGATAGGAAGTTTTGTGTGGTCAGATCATGCTCCGGTGTTTTTGATGATGACTATATCTAGTGGTATTACAACAAGAGGAACCTAGAAAATAAACGATAATTTACTTTATGATGAGATCTGTATGTCAGAAATTAGGCTAGCAATAAAGATATTCGGGACAGATCACAAAAGAGATACTACTTCCCTACCTATCCAATGGGAAACACTTAAATGTGTATTACGTGGTCTCTTCATAAAACATGGTGCAAGATTAAAAAAAGAAAAGGGGAACAGAATCACTTTACTTTTAAAGGATATAGCAAAATTGGAAAAGCTACATAAACAAAACCCAACTTTTGAGATGTCAGTAGCAGTATCCGATAAGTGACTGGAATTACAAACATTATTAAATGAACAGATGTTATGGGTTAGAGATAAAAATCGTGCGTTGTATTATCAACATGGAAATTAACCAGGTAATCTCCTGGCAAGGGCATTGCGTCAACGTATACCGTATTTATCAGCGTATAACACGCACCCTTTTCCCCTTAAAATCAGGGGAAAATCGTGGGTGCGTGTTATACGCCGATCACCCGCCGATTGTGAGCTCTTCTGCCGTTTCTGCCGATCTCGGCAGCTTTCAGCTATTTTCGGCTATTTCCAGCCGCTCTCGGTTATTTTTGGCCTTTCTCCAAAAGCCGCCGAGAACGGACGGAAGCCGCCGAGAACAGCCGAAAATAGCCGAGAATGGCTGAGTGCAGCCAAAAATAGCCGAGAGCGGCCGAGAGCTACCGAGCGCCGCCGAGATACACAGGACATCCGCTCTGTATCTTGGCGGCTGCACTTTTAAATGGAAAGCCTGCAAATGAAACTGACAAGGCTGCAAATGACTGACAAGGCTGCAATGGAAGGATGCTAATGACATGTAATGCCCCGTACACACGAGAGGACTTATGTCCGACAGACTTCCAAAGGAGTTCTGCCGGAGTTCCGACGGAGTTCTGACAGACTTTTCGGCCGAACGGACTTGGCCACACACGATCACACTAAACTCCGACGGATTCGAACGTGATGACGTACGACCCGACTCGAATAAGGAAGTTCATAGCCAGTAGCCAATAGCTGCCCTAGCGTCGGTTTTAGTCCGTCGGAGTAGCACACACACGAGCGAATTTTTCGAAGGGGACCGGGTCCGGCGGAGTTCCGTCGGGAAAATTTGAAGCATGCTTCATTTCTAAAGTCCGTCAGACTTTAGCGAAGCTAAAGTCCGTTGCAGCCCACACACGATCGGATAGTCTGACGGACTCAGTCCGTCGGAGTTTGGATGTCGAAAAGTCCGCTCGTGTGTACGGGGCATAAGGCTTCAAGGGAAGGCTGCTAATGAAATGTAAGGCTGCAATGGAAGGCTGCTAATGACATGGAAGGCTGCTAATGACATTCAAGGCTGCAATGGAAGGCTACACATGACTGACAAGGCTGCAATGGAAGGCTTCAAATGACACTGACAAGGCTGCATTGATGGGCATTTAAATGTCAGTTTTTTTCCTTAAACTTCCCTCCTAAAAGTTTTTTTCTTTAAAATTCCCTCCTAAACTTAGGGTGCATCTTATATGCCAATAAATACGGTATCTACAACATCTGTGGTAAAGGTTAAAACAGAAGTGGGCGACTTGGTACAGATCCAAAGGGAATTTTAAAATCATCCCATACCTTTTATTCTACATTATATAACATATCAAATCAACTGGCAGGAAAAGACCCGAAATGCTTCAGCAGAACATACGTCAATATATAGAAGGAACAGCCATACCAACTTTAACTATGATAGAAATAGAACAGTTGGAAAGGGAGTTCTTGGAGGTTGAAGTACAGAGTGTAATAGACTCATTAGTCCCGGGAAAGAGTCCCAGTCCAGATGGCTTTACCCCACGGTTTTATAAGATACTTAAAGAATTACTACCTCCAATAATGAAGCAGACTTTTAATTCGGTATCTGCCTCTCAACATTTTGCCCCACAAGGTATGTAAGCGTATATTTCGCTTATCCCTAAAGCAGAGAAAGACCACATATTGTGTGGAACCTTTTGTCTGATTTCTTTAACAAATATTGATCTTCGATTATATTCTAAGATTATTGCTAATAGACTTACACCAATTTTGCCAGCACACATTCACTTAGACCAAGTGGGATTTATAAAGGGACAAGAGGCGAGAGATAATACCTTGAAGATTCTGACACTAGTAGAATATGTCCGGAAGCACACCATCCCGTCCTGCTTATTGGCGATAGATGCCGAGAAAGCATTTGACAGGGTGGGATGGTGTTTCTCTGAAGAGACACTTAAGCAGTGGGGAGTAGGTCCCTTACTCTTGGAGAGATAATGGCCCTCTATTATAGTCCAACAGCCAGAATACACGCTAATGGAGATTTATCCGATACGGTTATAATCTCAAACGGAACCCGACAGGGCTGTCCCTTATCCCTACTGTTATATGTATTAATTATAGAACATTTGTCGACAGCTATCTGGAAAAACATAGATATAAAAGGAATAAAAATTTGAGAAAAAGAATACAAAATGTCGGTATACGCAGATGATCTATTACTATATATAACAAATCCAGCGATGACAATACCAAACCTAATCCGTAAATTTAATAGTTTTGCTGTATTGAGTAACTTTAAAGTAAACTTTGATAAATCGGAGGCCTTAAATATTACATTATCAAACAAGACACTGGACCTTCTTAACCACTTGCTGACCGCTGTTGGCATACATCGGCAGAAGGGCATGGCTGGGCAGAGGAACATACCCGTACGTTACTTTGAATTTCCCGCCGTGTGCGCATGCCTGCCGCGAGCTCCGTGCCCATGGGACCCCCCAGGCTCGATTGCCGCGGGGATACCTGCGATCGTGTCACTGAGCTGAAGAATGGGCAGATGCTGATGTAAACAGCATCTCCCCATTCTGCCTAATGACAGGACACTGATTGTTTGCTCCCTGTCATCGGGAGCAGCGATCAGTGTCATGTCACACACAGCACATCCCCCAGACAGTTAGAAACACTCCCCTAGGACACACTTAACCCCTCCCCGCCTCCTAGTGGTTAACCCCTTCACTGTCAGTGAAATTTTTACAGTAATTAAAGCAATTTTATAGCAGTGATTGCTATATTAATGCCAATGGTCCCAAAAATGTGTCAAAATTGTCCGATGTGTTCGCCATAGAGTCGCTGTCGTGATAAAAATCGCTGATTGCCACCATTGCTAGTAAAAAAAAAATATTAATAAAAATGCCATAAAACTATCCCCTATTTTATAGACTCTCACTCTATAACTTTTGCGCAAACCAATCAATAAACGCTTATTATGATTTTTTTTGTTAATAAAAAAAAAGTAGAAGAATACGTATCAGCCAAAACTGAGGAAAAAAAATGTTTTTTTTATATATTTTTGGGGGATATTTATTATAGCAAAAAGTAAAAAATGATGTTTTTTTCAAAATTGGCACTCTTTTTTTGTTTATAGCACAAAAAATAAAAACCGCAGAGGTGATCAAATACCACCAAAAGAAAGCTCTATTTGTAGAAAAAAAAGGACGTCAATTTTGTTAGGGAGCCATGCCACACGACTGCGCAATTGTCAGTTAAAGCGATGCAGTGCCAAATCGCAAAAAGTGCTCTGGTGAGGAAGGGGGTAAATCCTTCCCGGGGCTGAAGTGGTTAAAAAAATTGTTTAAGTAGCAAAACAATGCTATTAAATATCTCGGACTATATATTCCTAGAGATTTGGGGAAACTCCAAGAAATTATTTATCTTCCGATAATGCAAAAAATAATAAAGACACTCCAACAAAATGATAGGGCAGTATTTTCCTGGGTGGGAAGGATAAATATTGTAAAAATGTATATATATTGCCAAAAGTGTTATATCTATTTCAGATAATTCCCATATTGCCTTCAACAAATATTTTGAACCAATTGCACAAGGCCATAGGGAGCTTTATTTGGGCACATAAATCCACTCAAATTAGAAGAGATGTACTAAGTAGGTTAAAGAGGGATGGAGGTTTAGCTCTCCCGGATCTCTCAATATATCTTTGGTAAGCATTTGTATATAGGATTGTGGACTGGTTCCACAATGCGGATTGCAAACAATGGGTGAAACTGGAGGAAGACATTACAGCCATCAAATTGAAATCATTACCATGGATAACTAAAGAAACCTGGCCTCCTAGGGGGGATATGTCTTCATTGGTTGTTTCAACACTGAAAGTTTGGGACGGATTAATGAAATGAAATGAAGTGGTCTACATAAATAGGTCCAATGACTCCTGTCGATGTAAAATGACTCCAATGACGATGTGAGGGTGGTCCAGACGATGGTGGGTAATAGGCTCCCCCCACTGGACTCCCTGGGTCTGGAAAGTAAGACCAACTGGATGCAATATCAGCAACTCCAAAGGTATATTCAATCCTTGACCAAAAAAGCTATATTAGATAGACTGTCAACAGAAGTGGAACAACTACTTCTACAAGAACAAAGACCAACCCATCTCCTATCTATTATATATAAGTATTTGATCTAAAAAAATAAGGAACAAGAACTTACCTATATAATGAGGTGGGAAAAGGAGCTGGGGATGACTATCCCCAGAGTAAAATGGGAAAAGGCAATTGTATTAACACATAAATTATCAAACAGACATCAGGAAAGAAATTATAACATTTTAGCTAGATGGTACAGATGCCCAGTAGATATGCACAAAATAAATAGAGATAATGAAAAGGTGTGTTGGAGATGTCAAAAAGCAAGAGGCACATATTTTGTATATTTGGTATTTCTGTCTGGGAGTTCAAGTATTTTGGTCAAAAATATATAAAATATATCAAACCATAACAGGGAAAGATTTACAACCAGATGTATTAATATCAGTCTTGTCAATGATCCCAGGTTCTCTGAAGAATATAAAAAGAGATATTTTAAAACAAATGTTAACAGCAGCACGGACCATCATAGCTCGGAAATGGAGGAAAACGATAGACCCCTCTATTGAGGAATGGGTGCGTGAGCTGAGCGGGTAGTCCCTGGAGGAAAGGATGGTGATTGAAATAGGCTTAAAGGAGCAGATTTTAAAAACATGGCAAAATGGGAAATGTTTAGAACCTCAGCATCTCTACCAACTTTATATAGGGGAATAAAAATGGGCCCTTTTTTTCCTTTTTTTCCCTCTTTCTTCCTCTCTTTCTATTGCTGATTAGCTTGTTTGTTTGTTCGTTTGAATGAGTTTAGGTATGTATGGATAGGTATGATAGGGTGACTAAGAAAAGAATACACATAGGTATGGAAATAGAAGAAAGAAAGTGTAGGAATTGTTGACAATGTGTAATTCAAACTGTAAGTTCAATATACTTAAGTTGTACTTGTGGTTCTGTATAAGCTGTTTAAATGTATAACATTTAGTCAGTGAATGGCCAAAAGATCTGTAATTCTTTTCAGCCAGTAATCTAGACATCTTGCCAAACAGCATAGCCAGCTCCCCAACCCTCAATGACCCATCTTTAGCGTACTGATTGGATAATAATGGAGAAGCTGCACATTGCTGACGTCTCATCTGTACTCGTTCTTATTGTAGGCATGCTTGTTCATAGAAATAAGCTGACATCATAGTGCAAAGCAATACAGTCTTGACCCTGAATGGATTAGAAGGCTGACGCTTCTTTTCCCAATTTGGAGCTAGAGGAATACAGTAGAATACAGATACTCCTCGTTTAAAGACTTACCTGTTTAACGATTGTTCAGACTTATGGCCAGCACCCCCCACCCAAACGGCATGCTGTACATCATTATATTGTACAGTATAGTACAGAATTTTCACCATCCACAATTTCACCCCCAGCTACATCACTAGCCTAGTCTCTAAATACCAACCTACTTGTTCTCTTCGCTCCTCTCAAGACCTCCTGCTCTCTGGTTCCCTAGTCACCTCCTCCCATGCTCGCCTCCAGGACTTTTCCAAAGCCTCTCCAATCCTATGGAATGCCTTACCCCAATCTGTCCGCTTATCTGCTACTTTATTAGCTTTTAGACGATCCCTGAAATCTCTTATCTTCAGAGAAGCCTACCCTACCCACACCTAACAACTGTATTTTCTCCATCAGCTCATCCCCCCACAGTTATTACCTTTTGTTTCCACTTGACCCTCCCTTCTAGACTGTAAGCTCTAACGAGCAGGGCCCTCTGATCCCTCCTGTATTGATTTGTATTGTAAGTGTACTGTCTGCCCTCATGTTGTGAAGCGCTGCGCAAACTGTTGGCGCTGTATAATAATAATAATAATAATAATAGTCCTTTTTGCGCAGTACAGTACAGTAGTTAAGAATGCTTAAAATATTGATTACTTGTGGCTCCTGGTTTAATGATCAATTTGTTTACCAACCTGGTCTTTGAAATGGAACCTGGTCATTAAGTGAGGAGAGCCTGTAATACAAAGAGACTGAAGTACTTATACAAGCTGTATTTAAAATGTATTTTTTTTTTTTTGCAAATATAATTTTTATTAGAATTTTGAACAATAAAGACATACATTGGGAGAACCCCAAAACAAACAACAGCAAGTATAACAGGAGAGACAAAGAGGTCGCAGCCTCACAAACATGCGGTATAAGTAATGGGCAGGGAACATATAGACTATCAGGAAACCATGTCTTATCTGCTGGCCTCGGAGACTAAACCCCCCTGGCCAGGGCCGGCAAAGATGCCCCCGCCTCTGCATAGGAAGCAATCACGCCGAAGCCTGACTTAGCGCTTCGGCACAAGGTCATTGGGAGCATGTTCGGAGTCGCGGCCGAAAGAGAGAGTGAAGATTGAAAGGAAAGTGAAAGAATAACAGAGAAGAGGGATAAAAGGAAGGGAGGGGCGGGGGGGGGGGAAGGAAGAAGTAAGGTGAAGAGGGGAGGTGAGGGGGGGGGGCAGGGCGGGATCGGCCTCACCTGCGCGGTACGTCAGACCCCAGTGGCCAGTAAATTAACGGCCAAAAAAGGCTTTGCCCTCATCCGAGTACACAAACACGTTCCAGAGAGACCAAGTCTTACGATACGTCTCCTGCCGATTCTGAGCTGTAAGCACCAGGTCTTCCATTTTGTTTATATCCTCCACCCTCTTTACCCACATTGCCGCTGAAGGCGGCGTCTCTTGTTTCCAAAGCAAGGGGATACAGGACTTGGCCGCATTCGTTAAGTGACGTAGAATCGATCGTGCGTATGTCTTAGGAGGTATGTCCGAAACATGTAGTAAGAAAAAGGCCGGGTCATTAGGGATTCGCCATTCGGTAAACTTCTGAGATATGGTCCGGACCGCGGCCCAGAACTCCGAAAGCTTAGGGCAGGACCAAAAAACTTGAAAAATTGTACCCCGTCCTTCGCGACAGCGCCAGCAGTACTCAGATGCGTCCGGATAGATAAGGTGGAGGCGACTAGGCGTCAGGTACCACCGTACAAGAATTTTATAGTTCGTCTCTTGTATTTTGGTACAAAGCGAGGACCGCAAAGCGAACCGCAGTATGTTATTAACTTGTAGTTGCGTAAAAGTGCGGCCCAGGTCCGCTTCCCACTTAGTGAGACCCGCGATGTGAGGTGGTTGTGTAGGTGTATTAAGTAGGACATACATTTTAGAAAGGATTCGGGAGATCGGTTCAGTGTCAAAACAGTATTCTTCAAAAGTAGTGAGTGGTCTGGTATAGTCTAGGGGGTCCGGGAGAGAATGGAGAAAGTGATGCAGGCGGCAGGCGTTCCAAAAGTCCAGACCATACGGACCTAAGGGGTCCACAAGATCCGGGATGGAAGTCCAGCCATCCCGCATGACAAAGTGAGAGGCCATAGAAAGACCGGAGTCCCATAGCGGTCGAAAATGTGTCCGAGATAGCCCAGGCGCAAAACAGGGCTTACCTAATATCGGAGTCAGCGGGGACGCCGTGGTCGTCAGAGAATGTTGCAACGCCGCCTTTGCGCCTTGAGAGATCGTGGACCTATGAGGGGGTGAGATTTCACCGCTCGTGGTAGTGCCTCGTGGCACCAGAGAGCTGTTTTCAATGGAAAGGGGCACTGTTGTTGTTCAATTTGTGCCCATAGTTTAGTAGCAAGATTACGACCCCAGTCCAGAATCCTACCCAAGTTTACGGCAGAGTAGTATTGTTTAACGTCAGGGAGTGCCAACCCCCCATAGGATTTCGGTAGGGAGAGTTGGGATCGGGGTACCCAAGGCCGCTTCTGTGCCCAGACGAAACGGGTGAACAAGGTCTGGACCTGTTTAAAGTACATGGGCGGAATCTTAATCGGCAGCGCCTGAAAAAGGTACAAAAATTTGGGCAAAATGCACATTTTCAACAGGTTGCACCTACCGAACCATGAATGGATCCCTTTTCGCCATGAGTCCAGAAGCAGCCTCACCCCAGCGAGGAGAGGGGGGAAATTCTTTTCAAAGAGGTCCGACAGGTCCGAGGGGATTTTAGTCCCGAGATAAGTCAGGGCGGTAGATGTCCACTTAAATTGGAAGGAGGATTGTAGAGCAGGCAGCAATCGGGGCGGCAACATGAGACCCATAGCTTCAGATTTGGTGAAGTTTATTTTCATGTTGGAAAGCCTCCCATATCTCTCAAGTTCCCGTAACAAATTTGGTAACGATATCCCTGGATTGGTCAGCGTAAAAAGCATGTCATCAGCATAAGCTGAAATCTTATGCTGTGACCGTCCCACTCGCACCCCTTGTATATCGGGGTTAAGTCTGACCATAGCCAGAAAGGGTTCCAGGGATAACGCAAACAAAAGAGGGGATAAGGGGCATCCCTGCCGCGTCCCATTAGTTATTGCAAAAGGGGTCGAGAGCGCCCCATTAACTTTAACCTGGGCTGTGGGCGTAGAGTACACTCCAGCATTGCTGTTGAGCATTCTCTCCCCCAATCCCACATGTCGGAGCACTGTAAACATGAATGACCAGCTCACACGGTCAAAGGCCTTTTCGGCGTCTGTGTTCAGCAGAACACAAGGGGTTTTCGTGGTTGTCGCCACATGGAGCAGGTTTAACACTTTCGTGGTGCTATCCCGGGCTTCTCTAGAGGGGATAAAGCCAACCTGATCTAGGTGGATTAAGTGTTGGAGATGGGCAGCTATCCTAGTGGCCAGGATTTTAGTATATATTTTTAAATCAATGTTTAGAAGAGATATCGGCCGGTAACTACCACAGGATGCAGGATCCTTCCCTTCCTTGGGTATCACCGAGATATGGGCACTCAAGAAGTCTCTAGGAAAGCACCCGCCCGAGCCTATTGCATTAAATAGCTTGAGCATAGACGGACCCAGCAGATCTAACAATGTTCTATAGTACTGCAGGGTAAAGCCGTCCGGGCCCGGGGCCTTCCCAGGCTTCATGGACCCCACAGCCTTATGAATCTCCACCAAGGTTATCGGGGCCTCCAGCTCTGCTCTGGCTTCCGGTGAAATAGAGGGCATATGGGATGCTACAATATAATCCTCCATATCCGACCGCGATTGCGGGTCAGTCTGGAGATTATAAAGATCGGAATAAAAAAACCACGGAATTCCCGAGTGATATCCCGAGGTAAAGTAGCCCTCCGTCCCCCAGGCGCAACAACGTGGGGAATATATGTCAAGAGTTTACGTTCTCTTATCAGCCGCGCCAACAGTTTCCCGCATTTGTCACCCGATTCGTAGGCCATTTTACGACAGGATTGCATGGCTGCTTTAGCCCTGTAATACAGAATGTCTGTTACTTGTTTTCGAAGAAATTGCACATCGGTGTCAGAGGAGTGTGTAGGGGCATGTTTATGTCGGGCTTCCGCTATGTGTAGTTTCTCTAAGAGTTGGTCGAGAAGTTTAGTGCGTTCCCGTTTAAGCCGTGCCCCATGTTTGATAAGAACCCCTCTAACCACAGCCTTATGGGCCTCCCAAAGTACCCCCGGATCACAATCCGGGAGACCATTCTCCCGGAGGTAGTGGCGCAGTGTCGTGGTCACATCTTCCAGAACCTCTGGGATCTGCAGCAAGCTTTCATTGAGGCGCCAAAATCTGGTCGCTAGAGGCGGGGTGTCAGGTAGTAGATACGTCAGAAAGATCGGTGCATGGTCCGACCAAGTCCTGTTTCCGATAGAGGAGTGCTCCACCGCATGTAGTTGGGAGTGAGGGATCATAAAGTAGTCAATGCGGGTGTAGACCTTATGTACAGAGGAGTAAAATGTATAGTCCCGCTCGCTAGAGTGCTGTAGCCTCCAGACATCAATCAGTTGGGAATTATGGAGCGCTTTCGCAACCCGTTTAAGTTGACTCACCGGCAAGGAGGTACGACCAGCCGAAGTGTCTACAGAGGGCAATAAGGGCACATTAAAATCCCCACCCAACAGTAACTGACCGGCTCTAAAGCCCTGCAGTTTCTCCATAATTCCCTCCACAAAAGTGGCCTGAAGTTCATTAGGTGCATATATGGACGCCAGAGTCACTTGAACCGTGCCAACGAGACCTTTCAGGAAAACATAACGGCCGGCAGCATCTATCAGAGAATCCTGGCATTTCCACGGGATTTTGTGGGAAAGAAGGATGGAGACCCCTTTGGACTTGGCTGTCGGATTTATAGAGTGGTACGAGAAAGGGTAGTGTCTATTACGGAGGTATGGTAACGCACGGGATTTAAAATGTGTTTCTTGTATAAAGGCAATATCCGTGTGCAGCCTTTTCAGGTCCGCCATCAGGATACGCCGCTTTTCGGGTGTATTGAGGCCTTTCGCGTTAAGCGATAAAAGGCGGAGGCGAGACGAGGCCATAACTAGGGAAGGGGAACAGGATGGGGCGCAAGGGAGACGGAGGGAGCCGGAAAGGGGGTAAGGGGGGGCAAGGGAAAGACAGAGGGGAAGTGGGGGAAGAGGGAGGAATGGACAGGAAAGAAGGAAAAGACAAGAAAGCAAAGAAGGGGAACTGTGATCGGAAACCGGGCCTAGCGCCCTATGTCTCCAGTAAAAACTAAATTAGTTATGTGCACACAATGCTTCGAGGGTACAACATACCCTCTAGCAAAACATGCTAGCCTATGGGGGGGAGTGAACCGGGCAGGGAGCGCAGGGAACAGCTCCCTAAGCCCGCCACCCACCTTGTGGCATCACCATAGCACAATGCACATCTGCAGATAAAATTATACACAAAAAGAGGAAAGAAAAAAGCATAAGTAAACAAAAAATCGGCAAAATAGCAAACGTCCCGCATTTAACCAGTGAACAGATAGCAAGGTCGAAAAACAGTTAAGGAACTACATTAGCTACAAAGGTAAACCGAACCCAGACGATGCACGGCTCAGGCCATACGCATTCACAGCCAGGTACTGAGACCGCGCACTATCCGCAGAGTGCCCATAAATGGGCACCTACCCAACCTCTCCCACCCGCCTCCACACCCAGGAAAAAAGAACACGTGGGTCCCCGATTGAGTAGCCGAGCCGGGCGATACAAGGCCCCACCCGTGCCAACTCAGACCTAGGTATGGGTGCCACGCATCGGTCGTCTCGCCCCAACACAGGAGACCCAACCTCAGTCCCCTCCGCTCCTGTAAACAACCTCCGCCCTCACCAAACCCCAGTACTAAAACCATTAGACGAGGGTGGAGCAGCGTTCACCAAATACCTCCGGGAGGGTGTCCCTGCAGTCACATCAGGGGGAGATCCATCAGCACCCCACCCACCCCCCACAAGGCCCAGAGCCCCCACCCACAGAACATACAATCCTCTTTGGAACGACAGCTCCGTACGATCCTCAAGCCGCCACATAGATAACAGTGCACCCAAGACTCCCAGGAGGGCGGGCAGACACTTCCACTGTAGGTCATAGGGAACAGGCGTGAGCGGGTAGCAGAGGGCAGAACAACAGGGGGGGGGAGCGGAGGAACCCACCAACAGTCCAGGGAGAGCGAGACGTCATGCGGTGCGGGGGAAGACCCCCGTAGGCCAGAGCACAGTAGGGTCCAGGTCCCTCAGGGGACCCCAAGAGTCAGAGCAGGAGGCAGAGAGGTCTCTGCAACGTCAATCAGCATCCCTAAACAAGTCACGCGCAACAACATGTACATCAGCGGGGGGGGGAGCTGCACAGCAGTTCGGGCAGAGGTGGTGGACCACCGCAGCAGCGTGTGGCCCAGGGAGGCGGGGGGGGGCCACATCAGCTATCACGGTTGTGACCAGTGAACAGGGGAGAGCTGGCCAAACGCAGCCAGCCACCAGGGGGACAGAGGTGGACAGGCCGTCCTGGGTGTCAGCGGCATCAGCCGCGGTAAGTGGGAGAAGGGAGAGGGTGAAGTCCAAAGGAAAAAGTTACCTCAGAGTTCCCGGGAGATCTCCGGAGAGGGCGCTCTGGGCCTCCGACGGCCTCTCTGCTGTCTGGGCGGCAGGCCTCCCCGGTGCCCAGGACCTGCATCTGTACCCTGGACGCGGGGTAGAGGAGCCAGCCAATCCGGAAGGGTAATGGGGTCCGCCGCTAAAAAGGCAAACAGGTCTGGCAAGGAGCCAGGGTGGCGGAGCGTAAAAAACCGCTGGTCCTTTCGGAACGTGACCGACAAGGGGTAGCCCCAGCGGTAAGTTGCCCCTCTGCGTCGGGCCAGCTCCAGCAGAGGCTTTAATAGTGCTCGCCTCTGCAGTGTCGCACGGGATATGTCCGGTAAAATTTTTAGGTCCACGCCATCAAGCTCCACGGCAGGGGCTTCCAAGGCCTTCCGCAGGACCTCCTCCTTGTGTTGGTAATGGTGCAGTCGGCAGACTACATCGCGCGGCCTGTCGGGGTCCGTCGATCGTGGGCCAAGGGCTCTATGAACCCTATCAAATTCCAGGCGAGGTGGTAGGTCAACTCCAGGAATGCTCCGGAATATCGCCGCCACCGTGTCCATCAGATCCTCCGGCCCCGTCACTTCTGGGAGACCCCGTAGTCGCAGGTTGTTCCTACGACTACGATCTTCAAATTCCTCCAGCCTCAGCTGCTGCATCAGCAAAGCGTTCGCTTGGGTGTTCCGAACGTCCTCCAAAGCCGCCACCCGTTCTTCCAAAGCCGCCAAGGACGTCTCGCCGCCAGTCACTCTGGTGTTGAGGACCTTCACCTCCTCTCGGACGAGAGCTATCTCCTTACGGTGAGCAGCTTCCACCGCTCCAATAAGCGAGGTGATGTCTGACTTGGTAGGGAGGGAGTGCAATAGCGAGCGAAGCTCCGCATCCAATTGTAGCGTCGGCACCGCCACCCGCTGAGTGTCAGGAACTTCCCGGTGAAAAGCCGATGGGGTGTCCGGCAGGGGATCCGAAGTGGAGGCATCGGGGTCGAGGTCCGGCGAGGCGCAGTCAGCGTGGCCTCCGCTTCCGTGGTCACGTGGTGCCGCCATGACAGGGCCCGGGGAGCGGAGCTGAGAAAGCTGGAAAAGCCGCTCAATATCACCGGATTGCGGCGTGGGAAGAGCCGGTTTAGCAGGTATGCTTTTCCTTTGCGCTGCCCGCTTTTTTGAGGTTGGCATAATGCGGTAAGCTGCAAACGTCCACAGGTAAGGTGGGAGACGGCCGGGAGCTCAAGCAATGCACGTCTCTACTCCGCCATGTCCAGGCCACGCCCCCCTTAAAATGTATTTTTATTTTTTATTAATTAATTATAACTGGGTTTATTAGTGTCATTTACATCTCCCTGTTCAACTGCAAGAGAAGCTACAATTTCAAATGAAGCCTACAGAATGTAATATAAATGAGCAGAGTTTATATATTTCATATAGCTGAAAACACGAAAAGCGTTAGATATTTGTCTTTTCTACTATACTTGAGACTGCTGAACAGAGTTGGGCAAACAGTTCAACCTGAGCATAAGTTCGGGCCGAACATTAGCTGTTTACCCCATCCGGGAACACCCAAGTTTAGAGGTGTTGAGCAGGTGTTCACCCAGTAAAAGCTTTGCCCAATCAGGGTGCAGTAAAAACTGGTTGTTAAGGAGCAGGGCCCGGGAATGATAACTTCTGACAAGTTCTCTGTCAACCGAGATACAACCAGACTGAAATTTGGTTGCTATAAATAGATTAGCAGCACAGCTCAGCACATTCCTTCCTTTGCGGAGTGGTGGAGTGTGTGGGGGGGTGTGCCTTTCTTCCAAACGGCTGTCTTGGCTGTATACCAAGAATCCACTCCCAGTGCTGAACAGGAAGAGAAAAACGACATCTAAAGAATAAAGCAAGCCGAAGACAGCAAATATACAGTATCTCACAAATGTACACCCCTCACATTTTTCTTTATATTTTTTTATATCTTTTCATGAGACAACACTGAAGAAATTACACGTTGCTACAATGTAAAGTAGTGAGTGTACAGCTTGTATAACAGTGTCAAATTTACTGTCCCCTCAATATAACTCAATACACAGCATGTCATGTCTAAACCAATGGCAACAAAAGTGAGTACACCCATGAGTGAAAATGTCCAAATTAGGCCCAAAGTGACAATATTTTGTGTGGCCACCATTACTTTCCAACACTGTCTTAACCTACTTGGGCATGGAGTGCACCAGAGCTTCACAGGTTGTCACTGGAGTCCTCTTCCACTCCTCCATGATGACATCATGGAACTGGTGGATGTTAGAGACCTTGCGCTCCTCCACCTTCAGTTTGAGGATGCCCCACAGATGCCCAATAGGGTTTAGGTCTGCAAACGGGCTTGGCCAGTCCATCACCTTTACCCTCAGCTTCTTTAGCAAGGCAGCGGTCATCTTGGAGGTGTTTGGCGTTGTTATTATGTTGGAATACTGCCCGGCGGCCCAGTCTCCAAAGAGAGGGCATCATGCGCTGCTTCAGTATGTCACAGTACATGTTGGCATTCATGGTTCCCTTAATGAACTGTAGCTCCCCAGTACCGGCAGCACTCATGCAGCCCCAGACCATGATACTCCCACCACCATGCTTGACTGTAGGCAAGACACACTTGTCTTTGTACTCCTCACCTGATTTCCGCCACACACGCTTGACACCATCTGAACCAAATAAGTTTATCTTGGTCTCATCAGACCACAGGACATGGTTCCAGTAATCCATGTCCTTAGTCTGCTTGTCTTCAGCAAACTGTTTGCGGGCTTTCTTGTGCATCATCTTTAGAAGAGGCTTCCTTCTGGGATGACAGCCATGCAGACAAATTTGATGCAGTGTGCGACATATGGTCTGAGTGCTGACAGGCTCACCCACCACCCCTTCTACCTCTGCAGCAAGGCTGGCAGCACTATTTCTATTACCCAAAGACAATCTCTGGATATGACGCTGAGCACCTGCACTCAACTTCTTTGGTCAACCATGACAAGGCCTGTTCTGAGTGGACCCTGTCTTGTTAAACCACTGTATGGTCTTGGCCACTATGCTGCAGCTCAGTTTCAGGGTTTTGACAATCTTCTTATAGCCTAGGCCATCTTTATGTAGAGCAACAATTCTTTTTTTCAGATCCTCAGAGAGTTCTTTGCCATGAGGTGTCATGTTGAACTTCCAGTGACCAGTATGAGAGAGTAAAAGCGATAACACCAAATTTTACACACATGCTCCCCATATACACCTGAGATCTTGTAACACTAATGAGTCACATGACACTGAGGAGGGAAAATGGCTAATTGGGCCCAATTTGGACATTTTCACTTAGAGGTGTACTCACTTTTGTTGCCAGAGGTTTAGACATTGATGGCTGTGTATTGTGTTATTTTGAGGGGACAGCAAATGTACACTGTTATTCAATATGTACACTCACTACTTTACATTGTAGCAAAGTGTAATTTCTTCAGTGTTGTCACACGAGGTGTGTACTCACTTTTGTGAGATGTGTACATGTAAAACTTATGTAGGAAGATTTTTTCATCTCTGTGTATCATCTGAAGCTGTTCACCTCACTGGGTATATGTGAGGGTTAACATCTACTTTAACAACTGATGAGTCATCAGCTGTCAATGGGCTTCACCGCTGACAGCTGAATAAAAAAAATAGAAAAAATAGCTATTTTTTAAAATAGTCGGGTGTTGGCGATTGCAACCGTGGGTTAATTTAAATGTGATTTGGCTCGTTATTTTTTCTTTAGAAATGTTATTTTAGCATGCGTGTTTTATGCATGCTACAGATGCTCCACTTTACAGACATACTAAGGGTAACCCCCTCAGGCACTATGTTTAAAGGAATTTCTCATTTTTATTTACTTGAAAAATGACTGTTTTTAAAAAACATTTTTCATCGATACATGTCCCCCAGGGCAGTACTCAGACCCCAATACCCCCTTTATGGCCAATGTCTTGCATATAAGCCTTCACAATCATCACATTTTTCCTGTTCATCTCCCATAGACTTCAATGGAATTTGCCATTCGGTCAGAACTTTTCCCATTTCGTACTTCTGCTGTGAACCGAACAGGGTCGTGTTTGGCCCATGTCTACTGCTGAATAAGAACACTAGTTTTGTGACCATTTCAATACCACTTTATTGTTGAACCCTTAGATGTCAAACATTACAATGCAATGTGCTCTGAGTAGTTAGAAGTTGCAGTAGTGTAATAGTTTTAGTGATCATTTAAAGACCAACATGTACTGAAATATTGAATAGGCATTGTGTCCTGTAAAAGTATAATAGTGAAGTATGAAAGACTGCAAGTCATCAATATTTCCCAGCCTTGGTCCCAATCACTCTAGGACACAAAGTTAATCACTGGTCAAAGGGGAACAACAAACACCATTTAAATTACACATGCAGGACATGTTCTGCTATCTAAAAGATGCGTAATGTACATATTTTTTTTATGATGGACTCAATTATTTAGTGATATATAGATGCATAGAATTAGGAATGTGACAAAACCTTTCTTTATCTACAGTTTTGCATCTTACTTACCCTTTCCCCACCATTTACTGATTACATTAGATATTGGTTTATATTTGGCACTGTTTTATTCTTTGAAATACTATTTTCTAATACTACTATAGTATTTCTGGTGGAAAATGATGTTCCTTATCTGAGTAAACATATTTCTTATTCACAACTCTGTATTACTGAGTGAAGCTGCTTGATACAAACTAAGAGGGAAGCTTTGCATATATTATGATTTTGGTAGATGCTTGTCTTATAGCAACCTATGAAACTCTTCAAACCGTTGATGCAAGTTAATTAAATTGTATTGTAGATGCTGTACCTGTTAGAGAACAGACTGAAATTGCGAATGTAGAACTAAACTCATTGATTTGAAATAGAAAGCTTTTGAGTTTTTTTTTTATTTTCATATAACAAGAAATGTCAGAGAAAACAATTCATCCCATTAAAATTTGACTGCAGCAATGAACAATACACTGATTTAATCTATGAACACTTAGCTTAAATAACTTAAGAGAGCGAAACACATATGCAGGAGCTGTTTTACCTTCCAAAGGATATGTAAAGTAATTAACCCACCCCTGATGTGCCATAGGGCTGCATGGCATAGGGTGTATGACATTATATTTCATAGTTAAGTCTCCATTCTGCTGATATTCTCATATATGAACTTGGGTTAAGAGAGACGTGAGGCTTGGCACATTGAACACTGTTTATTTTGTTATTTTTTGTACGTTTTTATTATATTCACTGGAGCTGCACCATTTCATGATATTATAAATGGATAGTAAAGGTGAACTGCCCTTATGGGACTTTAGCAGAGACGGAAAGAAGGAGAAACTCCTTTAATTCCTGAGCGGGTGCCATGCTGAGAAGGATGACTTAACTGTGAATACATGGAAGATCAGGGTACACTCAGCTCCAGAGCTTCTCTTCACCACTGTTAGTCCCATATTTTAACACGAGATTATATATGCGTCGCTATTCAACTTTTCAATTTTCTTCAGTGCAGAAAGCATGCTGTAAACATTGCAAATGGTTATTACATCAGTTGAACTGAATGGTCAAAAAACTGCATAACTAAATGCTCATTTTCCTGCTGTGCCAAGTATGCATTGAAAAAACTTGAGTTGGTTCTGACTTTAAAGATTCTGAAAGGAACAAAATTGCTGTATACACAGAGTCTAAATGTCTGTATGTTTATCTCTACGTAATAAACAGAAATCTGAATGTCTCCAACTGTGTGCTTTGTTGAACAAAAAAAAAAGAAATAGACTTCTAACTTTGTTTTGTTGGTTAATAGTTTTAATGTCATGAATTAACTGCCAGTTGTCTCAAAGGAAATTTGATCTTCAAGGGCTTGTTCGCATGTGTGGTAGTCCTTGCTGCCCTTTTGAAAAGCATTCCATCACAGGTTGATTGATAGGTGGCTGGGAAGCAATATACTGCCACCTCACCACCTGTTTTAACCCATAAAAGCAACTGCGTGTGTTGCACGTAATTTCAGGGTGGTTGCACCATGGTCCCATTAACCTGAATGTGCTGCATTCTAAATATGGTGGGGAGTTTAATTTTTGCCATGGGTACAGCCCTGAATGGCTTCATGTCCTTGTCCAGTTGGGTGGGGTTGTAAAACGGAGGCTCAACCAACTGCTTGTTTAATTTTAAACAGCAAACCAAAAAAAAAAGCTGAAACCATTTAGATGAGGCCAGAAGCAAGAATTATATAAAAATTTAAAATGATTTGACTGTGATCCATTGGTTCTGCTGTAGAACTTACAACAATAACCATGAATAATTTTAATGTGTTGTTTATTAGACATGTGCATTCGTTTTCGTCCGAATGCATTTTCGTCCGAATTTCAGCTATTTTCGTTTTCGTTTTGACAAACGATAACGAAAGCACAAAATCCGAAAAACGAAAGATCCGACATAAATAAATGCTTTATTTTCGTTTTCATTGTTACAACAGTTCGATATAGAATAGGAGATTCGACGTGACTCTGACAACGTGTCTATAGAACCTGTGTTCGAATGTGCCTAACCTTACCTCTATTAGTCCAAGATTATATAGAGAAAATATTCGACAGAGAAAAAAGATTTGACAGAGAGAAAAGATTCTGCAAGATACTGTCCTAAAAAAGTGTTTGGGGACCCGGGTCCTGCCCCAGGGGACATGTATCAATGCAAAAAAAAGTTTTAAAAACGGCCGTTTTTTCGGGAGCAGTGATTTTAATAATGATTAAAGTGAAACAATAAAAGTGTAATATTCCTTTAAATTTCGTAGGGGGGGGTTGTCTATAGTATGCCTGTGAAGGGGCGCATGTTTCCCGTGCTTAGAATTGTCCCTGCACAAAGTGTCATTTATGCAGGAAAAAAAGTCCTTTAAAATCACTCGCAGCTATAATGAATTGTCGGCTCCCGTAATACAGAGAACACTCATTGAAAGTCATTGATAAAAAAATAAATAAATAAATAAATAAAAAAGCGTGGGGGTCCCCCAAATTCAATTACCAGGCCCTTCAGGTCTGGTATGGATATTAAGGGGAACCCTGCCTCAAATTTAAGAAAAAATTTGACGTGGGGTTCCCCCTAAATATCCATAACCAGACCCTTCAGGTCTGGTATGGATATTAAGGGGAACCCCGCGTCAAATTTAAAAAAAAATTGACGTGGGGTTCCCCCTAAAAATCCATACCAGACCCTTTATCCGAGCACGCAACCTGGCAGGCCGCAGGAAAAGAGGGGGGGACGAGAGAGCGGCCCCCCCTCCCTCCTGAACCGTACCAGGCCACATGGCCTCAACATTGGGAGGATGCTTTGGGGGTCTGTGACCCCTCAAAGCACCTTGTCCCCATGTTGATGAAGACAAGGGCCTCATCCCCACAACCCTGGCCGGTGGTTGTGGAGGTCTGCGGGCGGGGGGCTTATCAGAATCTGGAAGCCCCCTTTAACAAGGGGACCCCCAGATCCCGGCCCCCCCCCTGTTTGAAATGGTAAGGGGGTACAAAAGTACCCCTACCATTTCACAAAGAAAGTGTAAAAAATGTTTAAATAAAACAAACACACTTTTGAAAAATTCCTTTATTAAAAATAAAAAAATAAAAAAAAGATTCCAGCGGCGGTAATCCACTCTTGCTATCCATCGACGGACGGTCATCTCTCCAGCGATGTCTCATCTCATCCAGCGCAGCGCAGCATCCTTCTTCTGTCTCCGTGGAGGAGACACTACAGGCATTCCGGCGGCTGACGTTTGTTATATACGGAGGGCGGGGCCACCCGTCACCTGACCCCGCCCCCCTCTGACGCAAGGGGAAACCCGGGGTTCCCCGTGACGTAGGGGTGACCCGCACCCCTCTGATGTAACACAGGCAGGTTTCCGTTACATCAGAGGGGGGCGGGGTCACCCCTACGTCACGGGGAACCCCGGGTTTCCCCTTGCGTCAGAGGGGGGCGGGGTCAGGTGACGGGTGGCCCCGCCCTCCGTATATAACAAACGTCAGCCGCCGGAATGTCTGTAGTGTCTCCTCCACGGAGACAGAAGAAGGATGCTGCGCTGCGCTGGATGATATTAGACATCGCTGGAGATATGACCGTCCGTCGATGGATAGCAAGAGTGGATTACCGCCGCTGGAATCTTTTTTTTATTTTTTTATTTTTAATAAAGGAATTTTTCAAAAGTGTGTTTGTTTTATTTAAACATTTTTTACACTTTCTTTGTGAAATGGTAGGGGTACTTTTGTACCCCCTTACCATTTCAAACAGGGGGGGGGGCCGGGATCTGGGGGTCCCCTTGTTAAAGGGGGCTTCCAGATTCTGATAAGCCCCCCGCCCGCAGACCTCCACAACCACCGGCCAGGGTTGTGGGGATGAGGCCCTTGTCCTCATCAACATGGGGACAAGGTGCTTTGAGGGGTCACAGACCCCCAAAGCATCCTCCCAATGTTGAGGGCATGTGGCCTGGTACGGTTCAGGAGGGAGGGGGGGCCGCTCTCTCGTCCCCCCCTCTTTTCCTGCGGCCTGCCAGGTTGCGTGCTCGGATAAAGGGTCTGGTATGGATTTTTAGGGGGAACCCCACGTCAATTTTTTTTTAAATTTGACGCGGGGTTCCCCTTAATATCCATACCAGACCTGAAGGGTCTGGTTATGGATATTTAGGGGGAACCCCACGTCAAATTTTTTCTTAAATTTGAGGCAGGGTTCCCCTTAATATCCATACCAGACCTGAAGGGCCTGGTAATTGAATTTGGGGGACCCCCACGCTTTTTTTTTTATTTATTTATTTATTTTTTTATCAATGACTTTCAATGAGTGTTCTCTGTATTACGGGAGCCGACAATTCATTATAGCTGCGAGTGATTTTAAAGGACTTTTTTTCCTGCATAAATGACACTTTGTGCAGGGACAATTCTAAGCACGGGAAACATGCGCCCCTTCACAGGCATACTATAGACAACCCCCCCCTACGAAATTTAAAGGAATATTACACTTTTATTGTTTCACTTTAATCATTATTAAAATCACTGCTCCCGAAAAAACGGCCGTTTTTAAAACTTTTTTTTGCATTGATCCATGTCCCCTGGGGCAGGACCCAGGTCCCCAAACACTTTTTAGGACAGTAACTTGCAAATTAGCCTTTAAAATGAGCACTTTAGATTTTGAACGTTGGAGTCCCATAGACTTTAATAGGGTTCTAAAGTATGCTATATACTAGCTCCGTCGAATCTTCTTTATACATTCGACAGACACCATAAGCCTTCAAAGACAGATTCGACCGTGATTCATGTGGATTTTCGGACGAATGCAATTTTTGAACGAAAAATGAAATAAATAAAAACGAATTTCGGGAGTAACTAAATAAATTAAGTTTTCAGACGAAAACGAAATTCCGAAACGAAATATTTTACTCTGCACATGTCTATCATATGTCACTGATCCATAGATTTCAAAGAGGCGCTAAAAGCTAATTAATAGCAGGTTGTTGTGGCTGATGAGATGGCATCATGAGACAGCTGATATCAATCAAGGCATCGGAAAGACGGTACTCTTATTTATCACACTTGTCATGTTACAGATTTTCGAGGACAGTATTTGTTTTCAGGCAGACCAGTCTTGTATCAGCTGCATAACATTTTCTGTCGCATCTGAGAAAACATTTGACAGCCTAGAAATTGGCAGTCAGAGATATTAGAAGATAATCGTATAAAGGTGACCTCCTATGTTTGTTCACTGTGGTACAAACAATACTCTTGTATTTGATTAAAAAGTTATAAAGGTGACCCATGCCTTTAGACTTGGGGGAAAAAAAAAAGATTCTGAAGCAAGCTTTATGGTTGCTCAATTGTCTAGCAGTGGATGCAGAGAGTCTGGATGTTTTGCCTGTCAGGAGTGTCTGGATCCCAAAACCTGCTGCACAGAATAAAAGAGTAAGATTATTCTCAAATATACATTTTAAAAATCCTTACTCTGATTTCACAACTACTGAGCCACACACTATTCACTGCAAAACTTTCACTGCAGAATTAAAGCAGAACTTTTACAAAAAACAAAACAAACATAATTTAATTTGCATATCCCCATATTTTGCAAGATATAATCAGCAAACTTTGCGGATTAACATGATATCGCGTTACTGCAACTTTTATGTAACATAGCAGAATGGTAAAGTCCAAAGTGAACATATGCATTTTACTTTAGGATGGTCTGATTCCACTTCCAATGCCAGATTGCAGCTCACACAGTAGATTAAAAGGTTTGTGTAAACCACTAGTGTAACATTAGTATAATATTAAGTCAGGCTGAAAAAGGCACAAATTAGCATGATGGTGATCTATTCACAGGTTTGCATTGCAAAAAAATCTCATAACATTGCATTCACTTACATGAGCATTTGATGCACTTCTGCAGAGAATTCTAATGTCTTCCAGATCATCCAACAACATTGTTGGGACCTGGGGATTTATATAGGTGGGGAATAATATAGATCCTTATCCAAGGTAAACAGGAGCTGTTATGTTGAATAATGTGTCAGCAATAACAGCCTCGCCCAATAATTCAATATATAGTAATCCAGAAGAGAGGACTGCAGCAGTTCCTGGGAGTGGGGAAGATGGTAAGATGGTGAAGATGGTAAATATTTTACCATGCCATTTTGGGGCAGGAGGGGGTTATTTAAAGGAAAACATCAGTAGGCGCTCAAAGTGTGCTGGTATCCTGGCTCTCCTGTTTCGGGGAGACTGGGACCATGGCACAATGAGAGCAGGAATTCAGGAACATCCATTCTTCGACCTTTCCTGTGACTAATGTATTATGTCACTTCCAAGGTCACAGCTATCATTCCTCGGCTAGTGTGGGTGAGGATGCAGCTATTCAAGCATGATTTGTGCTTATATGTTTGCATTTGGAGGACAGAAGAGACAGTAGGGGTGTAAAAGACCCCCAATGTCTCCATAAATAATGCCTGTCACCTGCCAATGCTATCACATAGGGGGCATGTTAGGCCCTTGTAATAGCATAAAATGTAAAACATATTTTTTTTTAAAATAACCTTTTGGGTACCATAGTTATTTTTGTGATTTCACAGGCATGTTTTTAGGCTTGGCATGTTTGGCATCTATCTCCTGGATATAATCCCATATTTTATATTGAACCAAAAAATGGATATAAGATTGTGTTTGTTTGTACTAAAATCAATTTTAATGTATTTTTCCCTGAAAACATGCATTTGATTAATAGCTGCACATATAAAGTAAAACATTGCAGCTACCACCATTTTACTCTCTAGGGTCTCTGCTTTCAGAAAAATTACCTTGGTAGGCAAGTGGTTAACCATAGCAGTCAACGCGTGTAAATATACTGTACAACAAACCGACTAGTAACAGAAATGGAAGCTGTGGAAACAGGCAGCATGAAACAACATAAAGCAACATACAGACCAGATGGACCAAAACGTGTTACTTAACTTGGTCTACTATGAGAAAAGGGGTTGATTAGGTTGGCAAAATATTGGTTATTGGTGTCTTATTTTCCAACTGGTCACTATGCTTTTACAAGTTGCCAATTTCCACTACTCCCATTGTTGTTACATGCTGTTTGTTGTACTTTAGCTTTACACGTGTATACTGCCATAACAAAGTGTTATGTTTCTCTGCTAGTAAATGTAGCATGTCAGAAAATAGGGATGAACTCAGGCATGTTCGGATCCTATTCAAAACCCACCTGAGTAAGCCTGCCAGAATGCTGCTACCTGTACAGGCCAATCAAAAACAGCTTCTTTCTGTATTTCTATAGCTTAATAGATTGATGTCATTTAAACCACCTGAGCCTAAACCCTTATTTATGGGATGTTGTAAGTTTAGAATGTCAATCCACAAATAGTGTGACAGTGTGAGGCCCAACCACTGTATGAATTTAGAAAAAAAGGACTCAGAATTCTCAAATGTGCAGTTTGAGAAGCTCTGGCATGTTTATTGTGAGCGGAGAAAGCTCTGGATCCAGGCCTGGAGTCTAAAGGTTCAGAAGTGCCTTGGGTGGGAAGGGACCTTCAATCCTGTGTCCAGGATTTGCTTAACTCCTGTAGCCTGTGTAAGGGCACAGGTGTGAGGGATCGTTATTAGCCAAGCTTGAGGAAAGCTCAGGGCAGTTGCAGATGAAGTTGCAGTTGCTGCTGTTCAAACACCAACCAATGTGTGAGGATAGAAGTGTTCTGCAGCCAGGAGACAGGAGAAGTGTTCTGGAGCCAGGAGACCTATTGGGGAGACAAGACTCCATGCTGCAGAGATTCCTTTACCCATGGGACTGGAAGTGTTTGTCACAGCTAAGTGGGTCAGCAGAGAACCGAGAGAGAGCTGAGGCAACTATAGAGTGCAGGAAGGGGATCTGTGAGCATCAAGAGTAGGAGAACCCTTGTCCTGAGCCCATGGTCCAGGAGCGGTGCTGCTGACTGAAAAGCCAGGTGGCTTGATATTTTTGGTTACTTGTTCTACATGAGAAATTGAAATCTCTGCATGGGCAACCCATTTTGTTGGACTGGAATTTTGTTATCCTATTTAACAAAAGTGGGCTTCCAGGTCCTTAAAAAAGTTCAGACCTACGTGAACGCACTTCAAAAGGGCATCTGCCACGAGAGCTAATCATTCCCCTGATCACAACAGATATAGTAATCAATGTACTTACTATATAGTAATGCCACATACACACGTAGCGGACTATCCGGCGGACTTCCCGCCGGACTGTCCCCCGGACTTTCCGAACGAGCTACTTGCCCACACACGGCACTTTTTCAGTGGACTAATACGGCGAACTAAGTCCGCCGGACTATCCGCCGTACTTCTGAAATGAACGGACTCGCCCACACACACGGAGAAAAGTTCACTAATTTTGAGCACGTATCCAGGTAGCCCGGGCCAGCGAAGTAGGCGTCTCTGCCCCGTCACCTGGTATGAACTTAAAGGGGAATCCCTACGCCGAAAAATCGTTGTGGGGGTCCCCCCCTAGGTCCACATCAGACCCTTGTCCGAGCACGCTACCCCGCCGGCCATGAAAGGGGTGGGGACGAGCAAGGGCCCCCCTCCTGAGCTGTACCAGGCCGCGTGCCCTCAACATGGGGGGTGCCTTGGGGAAGGGGGGGCGCACGGCCCCCCACCCCAAAGCACCTTGTCCCCATGTTGATGAAGACAAGGGCCTCTTCCCAACAACCCTGGCCATTGGTTGTCGGGGTCTGCGGGCGGGGGGCTTATCGGAATCTGTGAGCCCCCTTTAATAAGGGGGCCCCCGGATACCGGCCCCCCACCCTATGTGAATGAGTATGGGAACAATGTACCCCTACCCATTCACCTGTAAAAAAAAAGTTAAAAAAAACACAACACACAAGGGTTAAAATAGTTTATTGCACAGCTCTGGGGGTCTTCCGTCTTCGGGGGTCTTCTCGCCGGACTCCTCCGCTATCTTCTGCTAGCTCTTTTACTAGCGGAGGAGCCCGGCTTTCTTCTTTGCCGCCACCCTCTTCTTCCGACTTCGGAGGTCTTGTCCCCCTCTTCGGGGGTCCTGTCCCCCTCTTCGGTTCTTCTTGCCGGGAAGCCACGCCTTCTTCTAGCTCTTTTACAGGCGGTGGCCCGGTCTTCTGTCGCCACTGTCACCGTCTTCTGTTCTTCTGTTCTCTTCTTCTGTTCTCTTCTTCTCTTCTCTTCAGATGTTGCCTCGTCGATGTCTCTGCTCACAATGACGGGGACGCGGCGCGCAGCGACTTATATAGGGACATCGGATGATGTCCCCGCCCATTATGATGTCACAGTCCCACCATTTGCAGCTATAACAGATTCAATTCTTCTAGGAAGGCTTTATACAAGGTTTAGGAGTTTGTCTATGGGAATGTTTGACCATTCTTCCAGAAGCGCATTTGTGAGGTCAGACACTGATATTGGAGGGAAGGCCTGGCTCCCTCCAGGTGTTCTATCGGGTTGAGGTCAGGACTCTGTGTCACGTTCTTCCATCCCAAACTCGGTCATCCCTGTATTTATAGTCCTTGCTTTGTACACTGGTCCAAATCATTTGATGGAGGGGGAATTTCAGGGGTTGGATTTAGCCTATTATTTCCAGTGAAGGGAACTCTTAAGGCGTCAGCATACCAAGATATTTTGGACAATTTCATACTTCCAACTTTGTGGAAAATGTTTAGGGATGGCCCTTCCTGTTCCAACATGACTGCGCACCAGTTCACAAAGCAAGGTCCATAAAGACATGGATGGGCGAGTTTGGGATGGAGGAACTTGAATGACCTGCATAGAGTCCTGACCTCAACCCGATAGAACACCTTTGGGATGAATTAGACCAGAGACTGCAAGCCAGGCCTTCTCGCCCAACATCAGTGCTTGACCTCACAAATGCACTTCTGGAGGAATGCTCAAACATTCCCATAGACACACTCCTAAACCTTGTGTAAAGCATTCCTAGAAGAGTTGAAGCTTTTATAGCTTCAAAGGGTGGGCCAAATCAATATTGAACCCTACAGACTAAGACTGGGATGCCATTAAAGTTCATGCGCATCTAAAGGCAGGCATTCCAATACTTTTGACAATATAAAGCATATCCTTTGCCAAGAGTTCTTGTCTAAGCTGGATTTCTACTTAGTCTTTGTTCTATCAGTAGGCTAGGATTTTATCCTTGACCAAAAGCCAAGCTGTATTGCTGCTCCAATGTCTATTAAGGCAGATCTGCTGCCTGGCAGAAGTGTCTGGATTACAGAACTGGCTGCACAGAATTATAAAGTACATAAACAAACTTTAATGTATTTGTATTCATTTTAAGTATAGCAGCTAAAATCCATGTAAATGTGCTAATGTGTTATTTAGAGATATACTTGACTCTTCATTGTAATCGACTGTGATAATATATCATTTTCTGATTTTAACCCTTCATAAAGAACTCAGTTTGCTGACTTTGGCAACTTGAGTGCCTTGCAGAAAGAAAAATAAAGCGAATAATGTAAAAATATTGTTTGTTACAGTGGATCTATCATTAAAATATCCCTCTACAAGTGAATTAACCAAGTGAACAAGTGAAAAGGCCCGAGCCTCTTTTTGAGATGTGCTGTTTAAAGTTAAAAACAGTTTTTTTTGCTAGAAAATTACTTAAAACCCCCAAAGCATTTTTTCTAACACCCTAGAGAATAAAATGGCGGTCGTTGCAATACTTTCTTTCACACCGTATTTGCGCACTTTTTTTTGGAAAAAATACCCTTTTTTTTAATAAAAAAATAAGACAAAAGTAAAGAGAGCCCTTTTTTATATTGTGAAAGATAATGTTAGGCCAAGAAAATTGATACCCAACATGTCACACTTCAAAATTGCACCTGCTTGTGGAATAGCAACAAACCTTTACCCTTAAAAATCTCCCTAGGCGACATTTAAAATATTCTGCAGGTTGCATGTTTTAAGTTACAGAGGAGGTCTAGGGCTAGAATTATTGCTCTTGCTCTACCGATCACGGCAATACCTCACATGTGTGGTTTGAACACTGTTTTCATATGCGGGTAATACTCACGTATAAGTTTGCTTCTGCATCTGAGCTTGGCGGGACGGGGCGCGTTTAAAAAAGAAAGAAAAATTCTTATTTATTTTACCTTTATTTTTTATTTTTACAGTTTTTTTCAAAAAAGACCTCAGATCTCATATTTACACTAAAATGCAATTTAAAATAAATACAAATTAATTTGTCATAAAAAAAAAGGCCCTTTAAGAGCTATGGGAAGAAGTGATGTTTTGACGTTGCTTCTGCCCTGCAATGTTATGGAGAAGGGTGGGGGCCATCTTCCCCTTACTCGTCTCCATGCCCAGCAAGCGTGAAGATCCGGTCGCCTCCGGTAAGCGGCAGAGGGCACCGGAGTGAGGCGGGGGGGCTCTCCTGCCGCCGATAAAAGTGATGTTGCAGCAAACCTACCGCAGAGACCACTCTTATTGGAAACTGGACCACTGGCCGAACAAGAGGATTCCGGGGTTATGGCAGCTAGCTTCTGCCATAACAATGATATTCCTCTTCAAAGTAAAGATGTATATCGGCATGCGGAGGTCCAGAAGTGGTTAAAGTGGTTCTAAACCCTTGCATACAGTATACTCAGTGAAGTGACTAACCTCAGGTGATACACAGAGATTAAAAAAATTCTCCTACATAAGTTTTACCTGTTTATCTTCAGTTTTCTCTTCTCTACAGTGGTTCAAAGTCCAGAATTTATAAAGCTTGTCTTACCTTTCAGAAAACAGGGCGAAAAGCTGAAGTTACACACTGCAGAGCTCAGAGAGGGGAGCTCTGAGAGCTGATTGGAAGGAAGCGACACACCCCCTGCACACAGGAACAGAGTTGAGGCTGTCAATCACAGGCAGTGTGCTGGAGATGTTTCTCCTGTCACCTTTTTCTCTTGGTGTCAGAAAAACTTGTCAGAAGTTATTCATGCTTATAGCAGAGGAACAATGCAGTAGACAGAAATTACTCTTAGTGATCTTAGTTAAGGCAAGCACACACTATAGAGGGGCATGCTTCGCTCATATTTCATGTCTGAGGTTTGTTTGCTACTTTGAAAGGCATATATATATGAAACACTGATAAAATAGTTTGTATGCCAGCAGGTGGAACTCTTGGTCCCCTTTAACTGGGTTTTCCTGGCTCTTTTTAGCCTCCCTAATGAAAAAAAAGCCTCTTATTATGGATCTCAGTAGATCATGCTTAAAGTTTTGCACAAAAATGAGTGAGAGCAGTGAGTTTTCCCTTATCTCTGTCCAAGTTGTAATCAAGAGGCAATAAGCTTTAATGTATTCTGGGTAAATTTTTTTCATGAACGATAGGTTCATTTTTATTGAAAAGTTTATACATAATAATAGTATTTTATAATTGGTTTAAAAAACTAAAGAATTGATAAACTAATAAACTATTGCTTACAAAGTGACTAAAAGATGTGAGGATCTTTTTGGGTTACATAAATGAAAATTCTGGCAAATAGAACTCTCCATATTTTTGGAAATCCCCCTTTATGTCCTAAAGTTTCAATAGTATACTTCTGTTAATAGATTCTAATACCTTAAAGCGGGAGTCCGCTGGGAGTCCGCCGTTTTTTTTTAAAAGCCAGCAGCTACAAATACTGCAGCTGCTGACTTTTAAAATAATGACACCACCCGCCCAACGCGCCCACGATGTCGGCACCCGAAGCCGATCTCTCGATCGTCTCTCTGGTGCTGCCGCCGACATCTTCGGTATGGGAATCAGGAAGTGGAGACTTTCGGCTTCATTTCCCGATTCCCTACTGCGCATGCGCGAGTCGCGCTGCGCAATAAGGATGGTCCCCGCTGTCTCTGGGATCTGTGTGTTTCCCAGCAGGCAGCGGGGGACCTTCGGAAAGGGGTGTAGATTCAGCCGAAAGGGGCATACCTTCTGCAGAATCTACGCCGGAAGTGGGTGCAGATACCTGTACTGTACAGGTACCTGCACCCCCTCCCCCCTGAAAGGTGCCAATTGTGGCGCCGGAGGGGGGGAGGGTTCCAATGAGCGGAAGGTCCACTTTAGGGTGGACCTCCGCTTTAACGTAATATATCCAAAATGAGGTTGCTGGTTCTTTAATTGAACACTTTGCTTATAAACTCATTTTCTGATCTCTATGAACTTGCTCTTTTAACACTGAACAGTTTTGATGTGGGTTGAAAACAGCAGTGCTGCATTGGGCTGCTTATTTTATTTTAGTATTCCATACGTGACTGCAAAGTTACAACATGTTTAGTGACAAGTCATCTTGTTGGCTAGAGGACACATTTCAAAACTGTAGCAGTTGGCAACTTAATAAACTCACTGCCAACTCAACTGGACAGCCAAGCAATTTTCTGGAGCTTGTTAGTAAGTGGGAAAGGAAAACACTGATTTCTTTTTTCTTCATTTTTATTCTGTTTATGAGTCAGACACATTCTCAACATTTTCCGTGTTTTTTAAATGGAAAATTAAACATGGGTAAGGACAATCTTCAATAAAATAGTTCCAAAATGACTTTGAATACAATGAGAGCTATGAAATCCTTTGTGCATATCATGCCAGCATCATTAGCCATCATGGTCAGTACAATGTATGCTTTACAAATCTACACCAATGATATATCTAGAGATATTTCTTTGATATTAATCTACTACTGTAGTTTACCCTCCTCTTCTCCCTTCTTGTAATCCCCTCTCCTATCATATCTGCACAGCAATACACACTGACTCTTATCATACTATACTCACTTGTAAAAAAGTAGCAGTTGCTCATTATATTACACTCAATTCTCAAAGTTACTGAAACTCTGATTACCTAAAAGTAGCCATACTGCAGGCTGTATGGGAGAAATCAATTGATTTCACTACCCAAGCAAAAAAAAAAAAAAAGAATGAATCTCCCCTTATCAACTACTATATTCAGTATTCAAACTTCAGACAATCCAACAGTAATCATCTGAAATTCATGGGGTGTATGGCTGTATCGGACGAGCCCCCAATTGTTTTGCTTGCGTCAATGTAGCAAGGTTACTTTGCAGTATAAGCAAAGAAACTCAGACCTCTGCAGTGTGTAAATGTACTTTTACTATACAAAAATGATGTACATACAAAACTATTACAATATTAGGAATACAAATTAAGATTTACAGATATCTATAGCAAGATGCCTTGCAAATAACCAGAAACTATGGTCTGTAATAGTAGAAATATACTTAAAAGTTACTTAGCTCCAGTTAATGTGTTTGTGATCTCCATTGACAATGAGGCTTCTGGAGATCAAGCACCTACTTGTTCACTGATTACAGATTCTTCCTCCTGTTATGGTGTTAATCTATGTTGAAGTCCCTTCACTATCAGTCTCTACTGCTCCTTTTATTTGGGATTTTGTTTCCCAGTTTGTTGACAATGGTTACAAACTCGTTTACCTTAAAAACCAACTGCCAACTGTCAACAGTTCCCACTGTTACCAAAGGATTTGAGAAACATCCTCAGACAAACCTGATTTCTGTTAAAAAAAAAAGAGAATAGTCTGATAGCTATTCCATGATAGTCTTATAGAAAAATCGTATTTTATATCAAACACAACACATTCTGCTCTTGATTTTTCTCTTAGACTACACACAGAAAATCTCTTCATTATTAACAACTCCTTCTACATATTAATTTTCCTTGAATGCAACCCCTCCCGTATTCCTGTCACTGAGAAGGTGTTTCAGTCTTTGGCTAAAAGCTCATTAGAAAGTCCATTGTAAAGTTCATTAGAAACAAGTCCAGGTTTGTAATACATCAAAGGCCTTGCTCTCCACAGTTCTTGGGGTCCTCCATCATTCTGTCTATCATGTAACCACTTTACTCTGGTCTTCCTATTGATCAAATCTCAAAGGAAAATTACAGATTTTTCCCAGAAGATCACTGCTGTTTATTTTGGAAGGTTTGATGTTATACAGCCTCACTTTCCATTTTTGCTGAGAAGTATCCACTAACCAATCAGAGTCCCAGCCACAATACCGAAGCTCATCTGCCAATGGAAATATAACTTCAAACTTTCTTGCTAGATTTCCTCTCATTCCTAGAAAGGCTTCAGCTTCAGATATGTTACTCTTGGTTTCTGTTTCATGGGAAGTAGTAACATAATACTGAATTCTGCACTACAGCTGTGGAATCTGCACCTCAGCCCCAACCATCCCCTCATATGGTGTGCTATTGGTCTAGAATTTAACAACATGACTGCCTGTGTGAGGACCCGATCCCATCCCCTTAGTGTATGTGTGCTTGTAAGTTTGCATATGTGGTCTTTCAATAGCCCGTTGTACCTTTTAATGAAACCAGCTGCCTGTGGATGGTATGGGATGTGGCACAACCAGTACACTCCAAAATCTTTGGCCCACTGCTGTACTGTTGATCCGGTAAAGTGTGAGCTGTTATCACCTTGGACTTGTTTGGGACAACCATAAGCAACGACAAGCTCTGTAGCAGTTGAAGCATTGTGGCTGCAAGGATGAACAAGTAAAAGTCCTGAATAGGTGTCCACTGCAGTGCAACAATATCTCAGTCCATTGTTTTCCTGGGGCAGGGAACCGATGAAGTCAATCTGCCAGATCTCTGCAGACCTCTCACCCCTCTTAATCGATCCAGTGGAGTACTTTTGCAATGGCCATTGTTGCACTTCTCCATACACTGTACAGTTCCCTATTACAGTCGTTATCATGTCCATGGATATAGGCAATCTGCTGTGCCCATTCATATGTTGCTTTCTGCCCTAAATGTCCAGATTGCTTGTGGGCCCAGTTGGCCAAGTTCATGAAGACAGGATCAATTGGCACAACTGCCTTCACTTTGGAGATTTCCTCTGCAACTCTGTTATAGTTCTCAAAGTCTGGGACTAGGGGCACATGTGCATCAACATGCTCCACTTTTATGGTGTGGTAGTGAGCTTCCTTCCAGATTTAGTCCCAGACTTCCTTGCCTCCCTACACCACCTTTCCATGAATCAGCCATTCATTGGATTTCCACGTGGGCATCCACGTTGTCAGTCCTTTAAAGACCACCCAGCTGTCCGCCTAGATAGTGACATGGGAAGAAGGATCCTCCTGAAGAGTCATCACTACAGCTGTTAACTCTGCATACTGACTGGATCCTCCAATTCCGGTCTTCTGCAGGACTGTGTCTGTACTTGAAATGTAGTATGCTGCTGATCATTGTCACCCAGATAAGGTAACTATGGCAGAACTATCAGTGAACCATGCTGACTCTTTCATGTCTTCTGACAGAGACTCAAAGGGTGGAGCCTATTAAGGATGACTGCAGCACAGAAGGTGTTGGTAAAAGTAACAAGCACTGCCAACTGTTTTGAAATGTCTCTGACATCCCCAGCTGCAATACCCCCTCTTTCTTGAAGGTACCACTTCCATTTCATCAGTGTCTGGTTCTGGGCTACAGCTGTCCTAGTGGTCAGTAGACATGTGCAGACTGAAATATTTTGTTTCAGAATTTCGTTTTCGTCCGAAAAATAAATGTATTTAGTTACTCCCGAAATTTGTTTTTATTTATTTAATTTTTCATAAAAAAATTGCATTCGTCCAAAAATCCAAATGAATTACTGTCGAATTTGTCATTGAATGCTTATAGTGTCTGTCAAATGTATAAAGAAGTTTCAACGGAGCAGCGAAACTCACTTATGATGCTGCAATCATACATTCCTTCGGTCTGGTATGAATATTAAGGGGAACCCCGTGCCAACAAAAAAAATGGCGTGGGGGTCCCCCTCGAAATCCATACCAGACCCTTATCCGAGCACGCAACCTGGCAGGCTGCAGGAAAAGAGGGGGGCATGAGAGAGTGTCCCCCTCCTGAACCGTACCAGGCCACATGCCCTCAACATTGGGAGGATGCTTTGGGGGTCTGTGACCCCTCAGAGCACCATGTCCCCATGTTGATGGGGACAAGGTCCTCATCCCCTCAACCCTGGCCGGTGGTTGTGGGGGTCTGCGGGTGGGGGGCTTATCGGAATCTGGAAGCCCCCTTTAACAAGGGGACCCCCAGATCCCGGCCTCCCCCCTGTGTGGTACCCCTAATATTTCACCAAAAAAGTGACAAAAAAGCATTAAAAATTACAGGAGACGGTCTTTGACAAGTCCTTTATTGAAGTCTTCTTTTATCTTCTTTCTTCTGGTCTTCTTTCTTCTTCCTTTCTTCATCCTTCAGTTTCTTCTTCCTCCGATCCTCTTCTTCCTCCGATCCGCTTCTTCTTGCTCCATTGTTCTCGTCCAGCATCTTCCTCCACAGCGTCTCTTCTTGGTTCTCGAGCCGCTCCACACAATGGGAGGCTCCCGCTGTGTGATGCTTCTCTTCTTCTGACAGTTCTTTTATAATGGAGGGCAGGCCACCCGGTGACTCCACCCCCTCTGACGCACGGTTCCATGTCTTTTCCTGTAACGGTCTCTACATATTTAAGTGTTGTGTAGGCCCCAAACAGGTACATCTATAGGGGCGTGTATCTCTTCTATGCCTATTTTAGTTGTTTGGACCAAAATCCAATGGGTATTGCTCTAAGTCATTTCTTTTCATTTGGCTGCCACAATCTCCAAGATATGGTACCATCCTGCTCTACTACATCCTGTTGGATTGGTACTCCTTGTCTCATGGATCCCAATCCTTGATGCTACAAAATGGCTTCATTAGCAGCACGGGATGCGATCCGCTGCTCTGAACTCCATGAGAACTCAGTCTTGTTCCTGGTGACATTGTATATTGGCCTCAGGATCAATCCAAGATGTGGCTAGAACAATCTCTAGAATCCTACAACTCCAATGAACTTCTGTGTCTCATTTTTGGTAGTAGGGGGCAACAGCACCTGGATAGTTTGCACAACTGTCTCTGGAATTTTCCACTGTGGTCCAGTCCACATCATTCCTAAGAATTTCACCTCTTTGGCAGGTCCTTGGACTTTGCCTCTGTTGATATCCCACCTTCTGTTCTCCATGTGCTGTATCAGCAGATGCAGTGCTTCCGTTTTTTTCATCTTTCGTTCATCTTTTTTTGTCCTAGAGATCGTGATGTCATCAATCTAGTGAAACACAGCAACTTTCAAATTCAGGGTACTTAAATCTTGGGCAATCAGTCCATGACAAATCATTGGAGAATGAAGAAAGCCTTGCGAATGGACAGTGACAGTGTACTGGTGGCCATCCTACACTATAGCAAACTGATCTTCACACTGGGTCTATCAAAATTGAAAATAAAGCATTAGCTTTAGATTTAGATTAGATCATATTCAGTACAGCTGACTTCAATGGAGGTGCCATTTTCTTTAGACCTCTGTAATCCACAGTCATTTTATATGTCCCATCAGGCTTCTTTACTGGGAACCCCAGAGACGATAAAGGACCTACAGCAGGTCTAAGGATCCCTACTCTCAACAGTTCTTAAATAGTCTCCTCAATTTCTTTGTGGCCCCCAGGAAGTCTGTACTGCTTGAGACAGACTGGCTTCTCTGGTGGAGGAATGTAGACAGGGGTCCATTTCGCATGACCTCTGACCACAGCCTTCACCGCCCTAACCAGATACGCTTTATCAGAATACCCAAATGTGAATGTACCCCTTTCAGTCTGAATTGACTGACCTTGAAGTACATCCATCCCAAGAATATTTTTGGGTAAATCTGATAACAAAACATTTGTCCAAAATCCTGGTCCCTTGCCAATAGCCAATTTCACACATGTCCTAACTGCTGGTGTGGTTAGGACCTTCTACATAAATCAATTCTCCTTTGTGATGGGAAGGATTTCTTTGCAAAAGTGTAACTTCAGCTCCGGTATTAACTAAAGCCATTACATGTAAAGGAGAAGATGACTTTCCCCACCATACAGTGACAGGTGCATATGGGAGTCGGTGTCCTGCTGTCATTGCCCTGCTATTACAGGAGACTCACCTTCCCTTCATAAAGGATAAGGAACCTCCCAATCCCCTTTTCTGATTCTCTCTAACTCTTACCCAGGTTAAATGGATTTGGGTTTGGGTTCATGTTCAATCAGTTCTGGGAATTGGTTTGGGGCTCACAGGAGAGATCTGTTCTGTTTTCTCTAAATCTAGGCTGATGTTATCTTCCCTAGGAGAAGTGTTTCTAACCCTGACAATGTTCCCTACTAAATGTTCCAACCTCTTCAGTATTTCTGCAGTAGAAATGCCATCTATCTAATCGTTAGGTATTCCTGTCTTCAATAGGTCCATCCACATTTCTTTCCTAGAAATTACTAGCCTGGTTTTCTCCTCACCTCCTGTCTCTCCTAACTGGCTTAAAATGGTAGTGGCTTCATGAATCTTGCTGTTTAATCCCAGGTCTCCCAGCAAGGACAATAAAGAAGCTCTGAGATTAAATGGCACAGACTTCATCAGCTTAGAGCATAGAGCAAACATAAAGGGTTCCATATCTGGACTAGGAATGAGCCGAACACCCCCTGATTTGGTTCGCACCAGAACCTGAGAAAGGACTGAAAGTTTGCGCGAACTTTAGAACCCAGTTAAAGTCAATGGGACTCGAACATTCAAAATCAAAAGTGCTAATTTTAAAGGCTAATATGCAAGTTATTGTCCTAAAAAGTGTTTGGGGACCCGGGTCCTGCCCCAGGGGACATATATCAATGCAAAAAAAGTTTTAAAAGCGGTTGTTTTGTCAGGATCAGTGATTTTAATGATGCTTAAAGTGAAATTTTTTTTTAAATATTTCTTTAAATATCATACCTGGGGGTGTCTATAGTATGCCTGTAAAGTGGCGCATGTTTCTCGTGCTTAGGACAGTCCCTGCACAAAATGAAATTTTTAAAGGAATAAAAGTAATTTAACTAGATGCTGACCGCCGGCCGTCAAATGATGGCCAGGCGGCGCACCTATTGTGGCGGGAGGCCGTCATATGACGGCCTCCCGTTTAAACAGGGAATGCGCGTGATTGTGCACGCGCATCCCTGTTTCTTTGGTGGCGGCGTGTCACGGAGGCACCGCTCGCCACCGAAGGGGGTGAACAGCCATTGGTTATGGCTGTTTACCACGTGATCGGCCGTGATGAAGTCATGGCCGATCACAGATGGTTACACCCCGGCTGTGCACGGCGCATGCACGCTGCGCGTGCACGTCGGTGGTGGCGTGTTCCCCGGGAACACTGCTCGTCACCGACGCTGGTAAACAGCCATTGGTCGGCTGTTTACCCATGTGATCGGCTGTGATCCTTTCACAGCCGATCACTAAAATGTAAACAAACCGCGGTAACGAGATGTTACCGGGTTGTTCTCCTCCTCACACACGAGGAGATTGCGGTAACATCTTGTTACCGCCTAGTGTACACCAATCACACTGATTGCCTGCCTGCCCCCCCCCAATAAAGAGGACCTGTCACCACCCCTCATAGTACCTGTCAATCACAGTCCATCAGAGTATTTGAGTACCTGTCACAGCCCATCAGAGTACCCGAGTACCTGTCCCAGCCCATCAGAGTACCTGTCAGGACCTGGACTTGAACCTGGGACCTCAGCTGTGTCTGGCAATGAATCTTCTCTCTGAGCTATCTGAGATGCTGGACAGTTCCTTGTCAGATCCTTTTGACAACCCTGCCTTGTACCTTGATTTCAGTTGAACCTTGAACTCTTTGCTCCTCCCATGAACTTCCTGATATAAGCCATGTCTCTGCACTTCCTCCTTGCCAGAATATTGTGCCATCTCCAGCCTGTATCTCGCTCCCGTCTGCTCTGCTGCCGCTTATATTTACTACTGCTCGTTATCGACCCTTGGCTTGTTCCACGACTACGCTTCTGCCTGATCCCAATCTGCAACAACTCGTTACCGACCTTTTGGCTTGCTTACTGACCACACTTCTGTTTGTTCCTTACCTGCTCATCCGCTACTGAACCCCGGCTTGCTCACCTCCTGGTGGGGCGATCCTGAGGACCGCGACCTGGTACTAACACGCAGCTAAATCCATCTCTACCATCTGGAGCTCTGGTGAAAACCGGTTAGTACTTAGACTCCGCACCTCAGGTGAGCCTGTGTCTTCCGCCAGGGTGACGGCCTGTGTTCCTATCCTGCTGGTTAGTGGTAATCCTGCAACTGCTATAGCAATTGGTCTTCGAGCCTGACCCCTGATCGTGACAGAATATTCTGGCCAAAAACATGGAGGCCGCTATAGCAAATGCCGTGGCTCCGTTCAGGCAGCAAATTGCTGAGCTGCAGCAAGAAGTCCGCTTGTTTAGAGGCACAGTACACCCAACCCCGGAACCGGTATGTCCAGAACCGTTTGTCTTGATGCCTGAGAAGTTTGATGGTAATCGTGCATCCTTCTTTTGTTTTAAGATGGATTGTGAGCTGTTGTTTTCCCTTAAGCCTAGGACCTATGCCACTGACTTTATTAAGATTCGTGCTTCCATCAACCTGCTCACTGGACAATGCAAAACATGGGCTCATCAGCTTTTACAGGAAAGGAGTCCAGTCTTGGATAGCTGGGAGGCATTCATGTTTTTTTTTTTTTTTTTTGTAAAATCTTTTTTTATTGAATTTTCAGTGACATACAAAATCGCCCACGCAGGGGCCGAACATTTCCCACACAGGGGTAAGCTTCCAAACGTGGCAACAGGCCACAACAAGGCACATTACAAAACATATATCCTGTCTCTGATGCGGCAACCGACCGCAACAGGGCAAATGAACACAAACATAAACTTATCTATCTATACCCCACTGTGGGGAGAGGATATTGTAGGATAGTTCGTGCTAAGTATTAAAATGACCGGATAAGGTGTCATAAGAGCAGGTGGGTCAGCCTATAACCGTACTACATCCATAACGAACTATGGGCTATTCACTACATCCGTTGCCGTAGTGTTATCATCCAGCCAGCAGTTCCACACCTTCTCAAATTTCTGTGGGCAACCCCTGCGGGAGGCATTCATGTTTGCTCTGGACTCTTACATTCCTGTTTCTAAGAAAACCAGAGTTCCCAAGTCTACTCTTTGCTCACGTGGCCTGCGGGCATCCAGGGACAGGAGTACCCGGTACAGATACGACTCCATGCCATCACAGTATGTTCCAAGCCATGAAGCTGAAGTCCTTACCCCACAAAGCCTAGACGCTCCTAAGGTCACACGCACACCTTCCCTGGGAGACGTGGAACCCATGGAGATCGGGGCCATCCGGCCCAAGCTATCTCAAGGTGAAAGAGAGCGGAGGAGAGACTGTGGTCTTTGTTTTTACTGTGGGGGGAGAGGGCATCTTATCTCTCTCTGTCCAATTCGCCCACCTCGGCCAAGGGTTCTCCAAGTGGGTACTTCTAGGATCCTTCCTGCTGTCCCTGAATCTCTGCCTGCTATCCAGCTCGAAGTGTCGGTGCCTGTTTCCCCAGTTGAAGTTCCAGTGTCGGTGTCCCCAGTTGCAGTTCCAGTGTCGGTGTCCCCAGTCGCAGTTCCAGTGTCGGTGTCCCCAGTCGCAGTTCCAGTGTCGGTGTCCCCAGTCGCAGTTCCTGTGTCGGTGTCCCCAGTCGCAGTTCCTGTGTCGGTGTCCCCAGTCGCAGTTCCTGTGTCGGTGTCCCCAGTCGCAGTTCCTGTGTCGGTGTCCCCAGTCGCAGTTCCTGTGTCGGTGTCCCCAGTCGCAGTTCCTGTGCCCGTGACCCCGCTTGAAGTTCCTGTGCCCGTGACCCCGCTACCTCCTGACTGTACGTATGCCTCAAATGGCACCATAGTCCGTAAGCAGGATCTGGAGACTTTCGAAAGAGCCTTGCGAGTGACGAAAGTCTCCCCAACTGGAACTTCTAAAACTAATAAAGCCCAAAGGAAATAGAATGTTCATGCTCCTAGATTAACAAGAGAATTCCACCAGAGGTTCCCTCACAAACCGGGCCCTAAGATGTCCAGTGGACGTCCTGGGAGGAGGGGAGTACTGTCAGGACCTGGACTTGAACCTGGGACCTCGGCTGTGTCTAGCAATGAATCTTCTCTCTGAGCTATCTGAGATGCTGGACAGTTCCTTGTCAGATCCTTTTGACAACCCTGCCTTGTACCTTGATTTCAGCTGAACCTTGAACTCTTTGCTCCTCCCATGAACTTCCTGATATAAGCCATGTCTCTGCACTTCCTCCTTGCCAGAATATTGTGTAATCTCCAGCCTGTATCTCACTCCTGTCTTCTCTGCTGCCGCTTATATTTACTACTGCTCGTTATCGACCCTTGGCTTGTTCCACGACTACGCTTCTGTCTGATCCCAATCTGCAACAACTCGCTACTGAACCCCGGCTTGCTCACCTCCTGGTGGGGCGATCCTGAGGACCGCGACCTGGTACTAACATGCAGCTAAATCCATCTCTACCATCTGGAGCTCTGGTGAAAACCGGTTAGTACTTAGATTCCGCACCTCAGGTGAGCCTGTGTCTTCCGCCAGGGTGACGGCCTGTGTTCCTATCCTGCTGGTTAGTGGTAATCCTGCAACTGCTATAGCAATTGGTCTTCGAGCCTGACCCCTGATCGTGACAGTACCCGAGTACCTGTCCCGGCCCATCAGAGTACCCGAGTACCTGTCCCGGTCCATCAGAGTACCCGAGTACCCGTCCCGGTCCATCAGAGTACCCGAGTACCCGTCCCGGTCCATCAGAGTACCCGAGTACCTGTCCCGGTCCATCAGAGTACCCGAGTACCTGTCCCGGTCCATCAGAGTACCCGAGTACCTGTCCCGGTCCATCAGAGTACCCGAGTACCTGTCCCGGTCCATCAGAGTACCCGAGTACCTGTCCCGGTCCATCAGAGTACCCGAGTACCTGTCCCGGTCCATCAGAGTACCCGAGTACCTGTCCCGGTCCATCAGAGTACCCGAGTACCTGTCCCGGTCCATCAGGGTACCCGAGTACCCGTCCCGGCCCATCAGGGTACCCGAGTACCCGTCCCGGCCCATCAGGGTACCCGAGTACCCGTCCCGGCCCATCAGGGTACCCGAGTACCCGTCCCGGCCCATCAGGGTACCCGAGTACCCGTCCCGGCCCATCAGGGTACCCGAGTACCCGTCCCGGCCCATCAGGGTACCCGAGTACCTGTCACAGTTCATCTGAGTACCTGTCACCGCCCTTCAGAGTACCCAAATACCAGTCACCAAACCATCAGAGTACCCGAGTACCAGTCACTAGGCCATCAGAGTACCCGAGTACCAGTCACCAGGCCATCAGAGTACCCGAGTACCAGTCACCAGGCCATCAGAGTACCCGAGTACCTATCTCCAGCCCATCAGAGTACCCGAGTACCCATTTGCAGCCCATGTCTCATAGAATATACGTTGGGGTGTTTGCTTTCCAAAATGGGGTCATTTTATGGGTAATTTCACTGTCCTGGTGGTCCAGGACCTTCAAAAGTGTGATAGGTAGGAATGAAATGAGATGTGTCATTTATGCTCCTAGAATGCCTGAACGTACTACTTCAATGTTCGCCCTCTCTATGTGGCCAGGCTGTGTAAAATTCCTACACATGTGGTATCGCCATACTCGGGAGGAGTAGCAGAATGTATTTTGGGGTGTAATTTTTGCTATATACATGCTATGTGTTCGAAATATCTTATAAATTGACAATTTTGTGTAAAAAAAAAAAAAAAAAAAAAAAAAAAAAAAAATAAATGCGTTTTCATTTTCCAAAAACTTCTGGAAAAAAATTACCATTCAAAAGACTCATTATGCCTCACAGATTATACGTTGGGGTGTTTTCTTTCCAAAATGGGGTCATTTTATGGGAAATTCCATTGTCCTGGTACTCCAGTGCCTTCAAAAGTGTAATAGGTGGTTGAGAAATGAGATGCGTCATTTTTGCTCGTAGAACGTCTGAAGGTACTACATCAATGTTAGTGCTCTGTATGTGGCCAGGCTGTGTAAAAGTCTCACACATGTGGTATCACTGTACTCGGGAAGAGTAGCAGAATGTATTTTGGGGTGTAATTTGTTGTATGCATATGCTGTGTGTGAGAAAACCTGATAATATGACAATTTTGTAAAAAAAAAAAAATAATAATAAAAAAAAAATCTTCATATTGCAAAGAATTGTGGGAAAAAATGACAACTTAAAAAAACTCACCATGCTACTTACTTAATACCTTGGAATGTCTACTTTATAAAAATGGGTCATTTGGTGGGTATCTGTACTTTCCTGACTTGTTAGTGTCTCAAGAAATGAGGTACACCTGATGTACTGAAGGCCTGATCAGAAGTGATCAATTTTCAGTGATTGGCACCATAGTTTGTAGACTCTATAACTTTCACAAAGACCAAATAATATATACTAATGTGGGTTATTTTTTACCAAAGATATGTAGCAGTATAAATTTTGGCCAAAATTTATGAAGAAAAATTACTAATTAGCAAAAATTTATGATAGAAACAAAGAAAAAGGATTTTTTTTTTCACAAAATTTACGTTTTATTTTATTTATAGCACAAAAAATAAAAAAGCCACTAGTGATTAAATACCACTAAAAGAAAGCTCTATTTTTGTGGAAAAAAGGAAGCAAGTTTCATATGGATACAGTGTTGGGTGACTGAGTAATTGTCATTCAAACTGTGAGAGCGCTGAAAGCTGAAAATTGGTCTGGTCAGGAAGGGGGTGTAACTGCACTGTATTGAGGTGGTTAAAACTTCTTGCGGCTTTAATATAATGTCTGGTCCCGGCAATATGGATGAAAATCAGTGAGACAAACGGCATGAGTACCCCAACCAGTCCATTACCAGTCCATTGTATCCATACAACACCCAAATTAAAAAAAGGAAAGGCGTGGGTCCCCCAAGCCCTATATACTCTGAAAAGCAGTATACAGGCGATGCCAACAAGACAGGGACTGTAGAATTGTTATGTAGTATCTGTTTGTAATTTTGAACTGGTACATTTTTAAAGAGTAGCTCCAGCCAAACAATCTATTTTTAAGCTTTCTGGAAAACATAGGGAACAGTTATCACCCCTGTGACATTTGTTTTGCTGTCTGTGCACCTTTTCAGAAGATTTCACCTCACTTTCTGTCCCAATGACAAATGTTTTTTGAAAATTTGGGATTTTTTGTGAAAAAAGGATTGGTGATAAACATCAGTGCAGGGGAGACACGTTTTTCCCATATTTACTCTTACAGGAGAGAATTTCCCTTCCTAGGCTTAGATTTAATCTCACTGCCTGTTGTCTCCTTCCGTTTGCAAGTAGGAGTCATTTGTAAGTTGGATGTTTGAAAGTAGGGGTCTGCCCTATATACTCTGCAGAAATTTGGGCTTTAGGTGTTGGTGTTGCCATAACACTGTATGCCCTCACAGTTACTCTTGGTGGGCACTGGAACGCCTTGCGGTGAACTATTATATCAAGAATTGTAATTACATGCCATTGTTGAACAGTGGTAGAAAAATTGTGCCTTTGGTGGTGCTACAACACTGTAAGTCCTCACCGTTACTCTTGGTGGGTGCAGGAATGGGCCCTGCTGTGAAATATTAGATCAAGAATTGTAATTGCACTCCCCTGTTAAACAGGGGCTGAAAAATTGGGCCTTAGGCACTGGTGCTGGTGCCACAACACTGCAACACCTCACAGATACTTTAGTTGTAGTGCAGGAATGAGCCATGCTGCAAAGTATTGCACCAAAAATTTTAATTACACACCCCTGTTAAATAGGGGCTGAAAATTGGGCCTTCGTCACTGGTGGCGGTGCCCAGAACCAAAAATGTTCTTACAAGCTATCAGCATGATCATTGAGGAGGATGAGGATAGTCACTCAGCATAACAGGATAGTCACTCAGCATCAGCAGTCTTGAAGGGATCTGACATTTAAAAAAAAAAAAATATTCGGTTACATCAGCATCAGGTGCTGGCAGCTGGTGGTGATCCAAGACTTTTTCATTTTTATGAAGGTCAGTCGATCAACTGAGCCGGTGGACAGGCGCACTGTGTGATCGGTTACAAAGTCTTGAGCAGCACTGAATGTGCGTTCTGAAAGAATGTTGGATGCAGGACAGGCCAGTAGCTCAATTGCATACTGTGCAAGCTCTGGCCAGTGATCCATCCTCAAGACCCAGTAACTCAGAGGATTTTCGGTGGAAAAGGTGTCCAAGTCTGATCTTGCCCCTAGGTATTCCTGCACCATGTAAATCAGATGCTGGCGATGGTTGCTGGAACTAATCATACCTTGGGGCTGCGGACTAAAAAATTGTCTGAACGCATCGGTCAAATGGCCACCTTCTCCACCGCTCCTTCTGTGACTGACCGAAGCCTCAGCAAGGACCAGGAATTTGTAACCTCCCAGTCTCTGGGAACGCATTGCATAGACCTTTCTGCAAGACCTCCCAAAGATGTTTCATCCTCTGTTCCCTCTGCGACAGCAAGATAAGGTCTGCAACCTTACCCTTGTAACGTGGATCAAGGAGGGTTGCCAGCCAGTAATGATCCCTCTCCTTGATCGGATGAATACAAGGATCCTTCCGCAGGCTTTGCAGGATCAGGGAGGCCATTCAGCATAGGTTAGCTGAGGCATTCCTCTGGGTCACTAAGGACAACATGATCCACAGCCACCTTCTCCCAGCCACATACAAGTCCATGGGTTTCTTGGGACTGTAAATGATCCCTTAAAGACTGCGGCTGATGTTGAGTGCTAGGCTCCACCTCCATGCTGACACAATCCTCCTCCTCCTCCTCCTCTTCCTGTGTGATCGGCGGGACAGCAGGAACACTGGATAAAGGGGGCCTTGGGAGGTAAGGAAGACTTCATCTTCCTGCCTCTGTTCTGCCTCAAGTGCCCTATCCATCATTCCACGCAGCATGTGCTCCAACAGGTAGACAAGAGGTACAGTGTCACTGATGCATGCACTGTCACTGCTCACCATCCTCGTGGCCTCCTCAAATGGTGACAGGACAGAGCATGCATCCCTAATCATGGCCCACTGGCATGGGGAAAAAAATAAACAAGCTCGTCTGACCCTATCCTGGTGCCATAGTCGCACAAGTACTCATTGATGGCCCTCTGCTGCATGTGCAGCCGCTGCAGCATGGCCAACGTTGAATTACACCTGGTTGGCATGTCACAGATTAGGCGGTTCTTGGGTGGGTTAAATTCCTTCTGGAGGTCAGCCAGCCAAGCACTGGCATTATATGACTGGTGGAAATGCACACAGACTTTCATGGCCTGCCTCAGGACATCCTGTAAGCCTGGGTACCTGCCCAAGAACTGCTGCACCCCCAAGTTAAGGACGTGAGCCAAACAGGGCACATGGGTCAGTTGTCCCTGTCGGAGGGCAGAGAGGAGGTTGGTGCCATTGTCGCAAACCAAGATTCCTGGCTTAAGCTGGCGTGGCATCAACCACCTCTCAGTCTGCCCCTGCAGGGCTGACAGAATCTCTGCCCCCGTGTGGCTCCTGTTCCCTAAATACACCAGCACAGGCACCACATGGCATGTTTTTGCCGGCGTACTTGCATAGCCCATTGAACGCCTACGGAGCACCGCTGGTTCTGAGGACAAAGCACAGGAAGAGGCCATGGAAGGAGAAGAAGAGGAGGGGGTGGGGGAGAGAGGTGTGTCAGAACCACCAGTAGTAGTATTTTGGAGGCGTGGTGGTGGAACAACCTCCAACACTATTGCACCTTGTCCTGCATCCTTCCCAGCTGCCAGCAGAGTCACCCAATGTGCCATGAAAGATAGGTAACGTCCCTGTCCATGCTTGCTGGACCATGAGTCAGCATTAATATGCACCTTACCACTGGCCGCCTTGTCCAGAGAGGCCAAGATATTGCCGTCCACATGCCAGTTGAGAGCTGGAATCGCCTTCCATGAGAAAAAGTGGCGTTTGGGAACCTGCCACTGAGGAACCGCACATTCCACAAACTTACGGAAGGGGCAGAGTCCTGTAAAGGAAGCAGTTGAAGTGCTAGCAATTTAGCAAAGCTAGCATTCAACTGCTGGGGCAGGGAAATTCTACACCTTCATTCCTCTCAGTGCAGGTTTCAGAGAGGACTGAAGGTATAGTGGGGTTGGAGATCCCAGCTGATGAGGAGCAAGGAAAGGTCCGCTTTGTTCTTTGGTGTGGGTCTTTTAGGTACGCTTGCCAACAAACTGCATGACAGGTCGACATACGTCTGTTCAAGCATGTGGTGCCCAAGTGGCTGATATTTTGGCCACGCGAGATATGCCCGAAACATATGTTGCAAATAGCAGGGGTGCGATCTGATACACTCCTCTCAAAAAAGGCCCACACCAAAGAACTTTTGGAATAATGCGCAGAGATAGCAGCGCCCTTCCTCATGCCATGGGGAGCTCTGCGGTGTGATGCAGTCGCTGTGCTGCCCTTAAGCTGGCCCCTGGGGGGCATCCTGCCTCGTTGGAGATGTGCCTCCTTCTCCTCCTCTGGGGGAACATGACTGCCAGATTGCTGTCCTTCTTGGGCACCTCCTCTCTCTGGGCTCACGTTACTGCCTTCCTCTAGCTGGATACCATCATCAGAGACTTCAAAACCTTGGCATCCTCCTGCTGCATGTACCCAACACTGTGGGCAAATAGTTCGGGGGACTCCTCAGGAGGACATGGTGGGGCTAGGAAAGAAGTGACTGATGCCATTGAGCCGAGGGAAGAGGCCACGTTGGCAGCTGCTTTGCCAGACAAAGTACCCTGAGCCTGGGTGAGAGAGGATGAGGAGGATGAGGACTGCTTGGTCATCCACTCTACCAAGTCTTTGGCATGTTGCGGCTCAACACGGCCAGCTGCCGAAAAAAAGGACAAGAGTGTCCCATGGCAAACGTGCTGATGAGGATGCACCGTGTCCACAACCAGCAATAGGGGGCCTCTAGACACAAAGCCTGATTGCCCTCTTTTATTGGCTTGTGACTGTCTGCCTCTCCTTGTTGGCCTTCCAGACATAATAATGACCTACAGGGAGATGTAGCTGCACAAAGCAGGGATGTGTGTGTGTGTATATATATATATATATATATATATATATATATATATATATATATATATATACTGATTATACTGCAGCTAGCAGAATCAACTGCCTGCCTGTAGTGTTATTAGTATGAGAACACCAGTAATTGTCTTCAGTTAGCTTTAGTTGCACACTGTGCAGAGGACACAGTACACTAACTGAAAATACTGCAGCTCCCTGCCTGTGGTATTAGTATGAGAACACCAACAATTGTATTCAGGTAAGCTTTAGGTGCACACTGTGCAAGGGACACTAAAACAAAATACTGCAGCTCCCTGCCTGTATTTGTATGAGAACACCGGCAATTGTATTTAGGTAAGCTGTAGGTGCACACTGTGCAAAGGACACTAAAACAAAATTATTTGAATGCGAACACCAGCAATTGTATTCAGGTACGCTTTAGGTGCACACTGTGCAAAGGACACTAAAACAAAATACTGCAGCTCCATTCCTGTATTTGTATGAGAACACCGGCAATTGTATTCAGGTAAGATTTAGGTGCACACCGTGCAAAGGACACTAAAACAAAATACTGCAGCTCCCTGCTTGTATTTGTATGAGAACACTGGCAATTGTATTCAGGTAAGCTTTAGGTGCACACTGTGCTAAGGACACAGTACACTAAGTGAAAATACTGCAGCTCCCTGCCTGTCAGTATATTATGAAGAGAATAACAGGAACAGATCTAGCTAAACTGAATACTGTGTATAAATATATATACAAAACCTGGGATGCATATATATCCTCTACACACTGTAACTGATGCTAACTGACTCGCCTGCCTACTCTATCTAACTCAAATTAAATTTCACGGTCTCTCTCTTTCTGTCTTTTACCACCGCCGCCACTACACAAGGCCGCCACGCAAGAGGCCTTATATAGTGTGGGGCGTGTACTAAACCCCCTGAGACATAATTGGCCAAAGTCACCCTGGCTTAGGTCAGTTATGGCTCTCCATTTTTTCTGCTCTGTGATTGGTCAAAGCATGAGGGTCATAGTGCATGCTTGGCCAATCAGCAGCCAGCAATGCACTGCGATGCCGCAGTGAATTATGGGCCGTGACGCGTCACTCATATTTGGCACGAACGGCCCATAATGTTTGGAAATTTGCCGAACGGCCCATAATGTCTGGAAATTTGCCAAACGGCCGAACAGATGATGTTCTAGTCGAACATGGGTTCGACTCAAACTCGAAGCTCATCCCTAATCTGGACCCATCCATTCTGGAAACGTATTTAATCCGGTTATACAACCCCTCTCACGTAACTCAGAAATAACCTCTCCTATTGGTCTCCAGGAGTAGGTATTTTCCAGGTCAGTAGGACTAGAGTATACTCGGACTATTTCATCTCTCACGAGGTCTAACAGTGAAAAATTCACACTAAACTCTGTTTTTCACATTGCCTGACACAAGTGTGGATCATGGGTTAACACTCCCATAAGCACTGCTTCCTTACCTGACAAAACAACACTGTCCACCCCTTCATCCCACAAGCATAGGAGCCAACTCAATAGGGGCTCCCTGGACCTTTGTTTGTATTGTTTTGCCAGCTCGTGGAGTTCAGTTTATAAAACCCCTGTATTTCTTCAAATTCCACATCTCTGGGGTTTGCAATAATGCACCCGCCCATCTGCCATATCCTTTATATCATGTTGCCCTTTCCTGTGCTTAGTAATGAAAGGTCTAGCACACTTTTTCTTTCCCATTGGATAATCTTCATCAGAAACTCTATCTCCTCATCCTCGCTATCATTTGAGGAGAGCACATACTCACAATCCCAGTTTTGGGATGTGACAATGGCATATACCCTGGCTTTACTAAAAGGTTTGCACCCCTTCCTTTTCCTTAAGGGATTAATTCATTTTGTCATGAGGGCTGCACACCACTCTTGCAAATCATCAGCCCAACTAACAGTTGAACGAACACACTCTGAAGCAACTGCTAGCTGGTCTTTTAATACCTTAACTTCTGCCTCTGCCTTCTCCCTCCTTTGTGATTCAGCATAGAGAGCATGCAGGAAGTACCAATCCACTGTGGACACTGTTCTCTTCTCTGCTTTACTTAAATCCAACCCCTTAAGACTAAAATGTACAAAATTATCTGAGACATTATCACTTCAAGTCTTATTCAAGGGAGAAGCATACTTTACAAATTTCATTGTCTCTGTCCCAGATGGATAAGCTACACACTTCCTGCCGGCCACCAGAATGCTGTACATACAAAACTATTACAATATTAGGAATACAAATCAAGATGCACAGAGCAAATAAGCAGAGACTATGGTCTATAACAGTAGACATACACTTAAAAGTTACTTAGCTCCAGTTAATGTGTTTGTGATCTCCGTTGACAATGAGGCTTCTGGAGATCAGGCACCTTCTTGTTTGCTGATTACAGATTCTTCCTCCTGTTATGGTGTTAATCCATGTTTAAGTCCCTTCACTGTCAGTCTCTACTGCTCCTTTTATTTGATCTTTTGTTTATCAGTATGTTGACAATGGTTACAAACTTGTTTAACTTAACAACAATACAGCCAACTGTCAACAGTTCCCATTGTTACCAAGGCACTGGTTTGAGAAACATCCTCAGACAAACCTGATCTCTCTGTTAAAAAAAACTAGTCTGATAGCTATTCTATGATAGTCTTATAGAAAAATCATATTTTATATCAAACGCAACACAATGGCTAGCATACTTAGAAATTGCAGGGATGCTCTAAAAGTACAATGGTTCTTCAAAAAGTTTCCACATTTTTTTTTAACTCTATTGTGATCTGTGGAAAATTGCCCCCTTTCATTTGTAGTCAATGAAATGTTCCCTTTGATTGGTGGCAAGTAACCCTCTTAGATTATTGGTTAGCGGGAAAAGAGCAACCTTACATTGGAGGTCTTTGGAAGGAGGGTCCGAACACACTGGTGGTCGGTGGGAAGAATGCCTCTTACATTAATGATCAGTGGGAAGAACATTCCTTAAATTGATTGTCATTGGGAATGAACACCTCCTTCTTGTCAGCTAAGAAGATTATTGGTATGAGCGGTTACTTATCTGAGAAGCAGAAATAGCTCATTTTTGGAGGAGCTCTTAGCAACCTCTGGAAGAAGCCTAAGGTTCTAGGGAACCCTGGTTGAGAAAGACTAACCATTAAGCTGAATTCTAAGGGTCTATTTATAAAAATAAAAATGCTGTACAAATGCTGTAAGAAATAATCCTTGTAATGCGCCTAACATGTTTATTTCTAATGATCATCAGCTCAACCTAGTGGCTATAATGCAGTATTTTCCCGATTGAGGTGTTTTAGAGGAAATAAACGTATTAGGCAAATGTTTGGGTTTATTCGTGATGGCTGTGTAAAGTCTTGAGATATTCTCACAGCATTTTTTTTTTTATATAAGCAGAGCCCTCAGTCTTTAGTGTTTTTAAATATTGTTTATTTCGTTTTCCACATTTACAAAAAAACAGTAAAAAATATTTCTTATACATACTATTAGAAATCACTTTGTTTAACATTCGTGTTATTTCAATATTTTCAACATTCATATAAAAATAGACAGTTAGAAAATACACATTGGGTGCCCGACTGGATCGATCCTAAATATACCGAGAAAAGAAAAAAGAGAAAAAAAAAAGAAGAAAAGAAAAAAAAAAGGGGGGGGGGAAGGGGGGGGGAAGGGGGGGACCGATCCTCCTCCCCTCATGTGTTCAAAATTATCCTTTTGTGATCTTGTCTTACCCTTATTATTGCCCCTCCCACGTGACTCTTTTTCTTAATTCCAATTTGTGATATGTGTAAGGTGGGGATTCCTCTCCTTCCATCCCCACTCCCTTCTACCTTGAAATTACAAAACAAAAAAAAACAAACAAACAAAAAAAAACCCCGGAGAAAAGGGGTCCCCCCCATCTCCTCCCCCCATCCCCCCCTAGAAAAAAAAAAAAAGGGGGAGAAACCCCACCCCCCATGGGTTATGAAGTATATGCATCCAGCCTCCCTCCCCTAGACGCCCACTCCATCCCCCATAATTCCAAGATATATTGAGGATTTTCTGAATTCCATCCAGTTCCTCCAAGTATCCTGGAATCTCATTCCTGCTCCCCTTTGAAGGTATATTAATTCTTCCATAATCCTCATTCTGTCTATTTCCCTAAACCAATCTCTTATCCCTGGTGTTTCCTTTACTTTCCAGTATCTCGGGATCAGTACTTTCGCTGCGTTCAGCAAAAATGGAGTTAATGCTATTCTATATTTTTCCCTGGGGCCCTCGGTCGCGTGAAACAAACATTTCCAGGGATCCAGTTCTATTTCTGTCCCATCAATCTCTTTAATTAAGCCCACCAATTTTTCCCAATATAACTGAATTGCGCTGCATTGCCACCATATATGGGCGTGAGTTCCCTCCTTCCCACATTCTCTCCAGCAAAGGGGTGATGAATCTTGGTTAATCTTATGCATTTTCGATGGAACATAATACCATCTAACCAATAATTTATAATTCATTTCTTGTATCTTTGTATCTATTGAAGTGGAATGGGTATAGTCTATAACTTTCCCTTTCAGTTTTTCTGAGATTGATTGGTTCAGTTCACCTTCCCATCTCCCCAAAGCGGGCATCGCCTCATCCTCCATTAAGGTTATTAAGGTCCTATATATTTTAGAGATCCCCTGTCTGCCCACTCCTCCTCGGTCAATCAATTTCTCCCAAGGATTTAAATTGTCGCCAGAGCGGAGAGGTTTTGGGAGGGACTCTACAAAATGTTGGAGTTGTCTGTATCTCCATCCATCCCATGGTGTTCTGCCATATTTCTCTCGTAGCTCCACTAATGAGCATAAGCTATTTCCTTTTATCACATCCCTTAATCTTAATCTGTCCCTATGAGTCCACTTCAAGAACATTTTATTTTCTTTCCCCGGGGGAAAATAGTTATTTCCTGACAGGGGCATTAGGGGGCTATTATTATTTTGTCCTACTGTACCTTTAAGTACCCCATCCCATGTTCTTAATGTTTCCATTGTAATCGGGGATATTCCTCTAGGGAGACCCCTGAACTTCATTGGAATCCAAATGGTCTGACTCAGGGCAACGTTACTCATATTATCTTCCAGTGGTACCCACTTTTTATATGGGGCATTATAAACCCAATCCAGAATTCTCCTCATTACCGCTGCTGAATGGTATTTTTGAAAATCTGGAAGAGATACCCCTCCCTTATCCTTAGGTCTATTCATTATCTTATAGGAAACGCGACTTCCTCTTTTATTCCATATAAATTTCTGAATCAGGGATTTAATAATTTTAAAATAGGCCCCTGGGATATTTATCGGGAGGCTCTGAAAAAAATATAAAGCCTTTGGAAGAATCATCATTTTAATTACGCTTATCCTGCCAAACCATGACAGTCTATGTGCAGGGTATCCTTTAAGGTCTTGTTTAATTTTATTTAAAAGAGGGAGATAGTTATCTTGATATAAGTCTGTAACTGATGTCGATAAGTATACTCCCAAGTATTTCAGGCCCCTCTCTTTCCACACAAAGGGGAAAAGAGCTCTAAGTTCTCTTCTCTCCTTTGGGGAGGTATAGACATTTAATATCTCAGTTTTTTCCCTATTAATCTTAAAGTTCGAGACACTCCCATAATCCTCCAGCTCCTGCAGAATCCTAGGGAGGGACTGTTTGGGGTTCATTATATAAAGCATAATATCATCTGCAAATGCAGATATCTTATGCTCATTCTCTGAAACCTTTATTCCCTCAATACCTTGGTTCGCTCTTATAGATGCCAAAAGAGGTTCTAGAGAGAATACAAAAAGTAAGGGAGACAGTGAACATCCCTGACGTGTACCATTATAGAGCCCAAAGGAATTTGATAGGGTCCCATTCACCTGAATCTGAGCTGTGGGGTTAGAGTATAGAGCCTCTATCCACCTCAACATTCTTGGGCCTAAACCAAATTTATGTAATGTATGCTGCATATATTCCCATTCTAACCTATCAAAGGCCTTTTCCGCATCGACCGATAGGAAAAGGGAAGACTGCCTCCTCTTCCTAACTTCCTGCATTAAGAGGGTTGTCCTCAATATATTATCCCTCGCCTCCCTCCCAGGTACAAAACCTGCCTGATCTCCTTCTATACAATCAGTGTTTAGTGGTTTGCATGTAACAATATTCTGTAAAATCTGTTTCAGTAAGCACAACAATTTACATGGCAGAAGTATTTCATTATGTTCCTAAGATTACTGAATACTTAAGCTGTATAAAGGTTAACTCAGCAGGGACAATAATAAGGTGTTAAAGGTGTTAATTCTGGTTGCTTCTACTTTCCACCTTTGCACTAGAAGGGCTAGAGTTTATTGTTTACTCATCACAGAACAAGTTCATTACTGCATGTCCTAACTATACCAACTGCAAAAATAAAGAAACGTTTGTTTTTCACTTAAAAAAATACATATAAAATAAATAAACCCAAAAATTGCCATATACCAGTCCTTTAGCTGTGGTGACTATATTTGTTTTCAATTTTTAGCAGGTACAGAAATGGCCTGATGATTTTACCAGAAATGCTGTGTCCTTAACACTTTCTATGCGTTAACCTGGAAGCAAAAACATTGTTCTCTTTCTTGTGTAAACTACTAAATCCTTTACCCCCACAATGGAGAGAGACAAAGGCAGACTTGGCTGTAGTCCAGCCTAGATGACAACCATGGCTCCATCCACAGATACACCGAAAGACACATAGATCACCAAAGAAAAAGAAGGAAAAAACAAATACAGTAACCTAATTTAAAGACTGGTTGTCTTTGGGTTAAATAAAGTGAAAATACTTCTGAGCTACTATATAAATGTAGACCGTGTATCTGGTTACTGTAACACAAAAAGGTGTTTCCACAAATTTATAAAACGAGGTAGCACAACCACACCCAGGTAAGAGGGCTAAAATAAGTGAACGATATCAAAATGGTGAACAAAACATGAGCACTTGGCAATAAACAAAAAAATAGTCAATAAATATCAATGACTGTTTCTAGTAGGTTCAAAATATGAATGATCATAAAATGCATAATGAATCATACTTCTTAGTGCACGTTTCTAAGTCTTCATAAGTGAAAATTCTAACGTTAGCGATACGCACATTAGTGCCTAATAGGGATGAGCTGAAAACCCCTGGTTCGGTTTGCACCAGAACTTGTGAACAGATAAAAAATTTGTGTGAACATATGAACACTATTAAAGTCTATGGTACACAAACATGAAAAATTAAAAGTGCTAATTTTTAAGGCTTATATACAAGTTATTGCCATAAAAAGTTTTGGGGACCCGGATACTGCCCCGGGGGACATTAATCAATGCAAAAAAGTTTTTAAAATGGCTGTTTTTTCAGGAGCAGTGATTTTAAGAATGCTTAAAGTGAAACAATGAAAAGGAAATATGCCTTTAAATATCGTGCTGGGGGGGGGGGGCTTAGGTGTTGATGGTGGTGGCTGTTAGATATTATTTCAAAAATTGTAATTACATGCCCCTGTTAAACAGGGACAGAAACAATGGGCCTTAGGTGTTGGTGGTGCCAGAACACTGTAACCCCTCACAGATACTCTTGTTGGGTGCAGGAACGGTCCCTACTGTTAATTATTATTTCAGAGGCTGCTTGCCCTCTTTTAGTAACTTGTGAGTGTCTGCCTCTCCCTGGAGGCCTTCCAGACATGATTTTTTAAATTGTTTTACTTTTTTTTTAACACCGCACTACACTGTATTATATACTGTGTACACCGCCTAAAGTGTATTTGAAACTGTACACACTGTAGTATATACTGTGTACACCGCCTGCACTGTATATATAAACTATGCTGAATGCAAAGTGTTTGTGTATATACTGTATGTATATATATATATATATATATATATATATATATATATATATATATATACATATATACTAGTTAAACTATAAATATATATCAAATACGCTGGCACTAATTAACCTGCCTGACTAATCTAGCTCAATCTCTCTATCTCTCCGTCCATTATAATGCAATATACGGGTTCTGTGTAAGCAGCCTTATATAGCGTGGGGCATGGACTTAGTCACCCTGAGTACCTTGCCTTTGGCCAATTATGGCTCTCGCTGAGGAGCGTGCTGTAATTGGCCAAAGCATGCAGGTCATTTGTATGCTTTGGCCAATCATCATACAGTAATGCACTGCGGTCTTGCAGTGCATTATGGGGTGCTCGAATTTGCTGTGAACACCCCATAAAATTCATGAGCAATCCTTGAGCACTTTGTGTGAAATGCATTTGCTGAACAGTGTGGATCCCTTGTGTGTTATTTTTTTTAACCTTTGATTCTACAATAAAGCAACACATTTTTCTTCATCTCTGGATGTGCCCCTTTTTCCCTTTGTTGAATGGATTTCCCAGGTTGCAGACCTTGGCAGGCACCCAGTCTTGTTGCCACACAGTATCAAGAGATCTTTAATTTGCAGACAGCCTTGGAGCAGTGTACATTCTACGCCCCATAAAATTTGCTGTTTGGCGAATAGGCGAACACCCAATGTTCGAGTGGAACTTATGTTCGACTCAAACTCGAAGCTCCTCCCTAGTGCCTAATCACTAACGATTAAATTGTCACTTATGAAGACTTAGACACATGCACGAAGAAGTGTGACTCAAGCTGCATTTTATTATCATTCACATTTTTAACCTACTAGCAACAGTCATTGATCTTTATGAACTATTTTTTTTTGTTTATTGCCAAGCGCTCATGTTTTGTTCACCATTTTGATATTGTTCACTTATTTTAGCCCTCATATCTGGGTGTGGTTGCGCTACATTAGTAGATGAAAGTTGCATTGATTATGGCAGCTAACCAAAGGTTGCTTTTGTACTGTAACTTTCATAAAAAATATAGATGAAATGTGATTGGTTGCTATGACTTTCCTAAGTTTTAAGGAGTTGGAAAATGTTTGTCTAAGAAGTGCACCATGCTAATACGGTAACAGAGCCTGTCTGACTTTTTCTGGTGTGATATTTTCCCCTTTATCTTCAGCCTGTTTTCAATTGCCAGGGCTGACACAATAATATATAATATATCAGTATATATATGTATATATATATATATATATATATATATATGTGTGTATATATATATATATATATATATATATATATATATATATACACACAGTATCTCACAAAAGTGAGTACATCCCTCACATTTTCGTAAATATTTTATTAAATCTTTTCATGTGACAACACTGAAGAAATGATACTTTACTACAATCTAAAGTAGTGAGTGTACAGCTTTTATAACAGTGTAAATTTGCCACCCCCTCAAAATAACTCAACACACAGCCATTAATGTCTAAACCGCTGACAACAAAAGTGAGTACACCCCTAAGTGAAAATGTACAAATTGGGCCCAATTAGCCATTTTCCTTCCCCGATGTCATGTGATTTGTTAGTATTACAAGGTCTCAGGTGTGAATGGGGAGAAGGTGTGTTAAATTTGGTGTTATCGCTCTCACTCTCTCATGCTGGTCACTGGAAGTTCAACATGGCACCTCATGGCAAAGAACTCTCTGAGGATATGAAAAAAATTATTGTTTCTCTACATAAAGTGGTCTAGGCTATAAAAAGATTGCCAAGACCCCGAAACTGAGCTGCAGCACAGTGGCCAAGACCATACAGTGATTTAACAGGACAGGTTCCACTCAGAACAGGCCTCGCCATGGTTCGACCAAAGAAGTTGAGTGCACATGCTCAGCGTCATATGCAGAGGTTGTCTTTGGGAAATAGACATATGAGTGCTGCCAGCATTACTGCAGAGGTTGATGGGGTGGGGGGTCAGCCTGTCAGTGCTCAGACCACATGCCACACACTGCATCAAAGTGGTCTGCATGGCTGTCGTCCCAGAAGCCTCTTCTAAAGATTATGCACAAGAAAGCCCACAAACAGTTTGCTGAAGAAAAGCAGACTAAGGACATGGATTACTGGAACCATGTCTTGTGGTTTGATGAGACCAAGATAAACTTATTTGGTTCAGATTCTGTCAAGCGTGTGTGGCGACAAACAGGTGGGAGTGTCATGGTCTGGGGCTGCATGGGTGCTGCCGGCACTGGGGAGCTACAGTTCATTGAGAGAATCATGAATGCCAACATTTACTGTGACATAGAGAACCAGAATATGATCCCATCCCTTCAGAGACTGTGCCGCAGGGCAGTATTCCAACATGATAATGACACCAAACACACCTCCAAGACGACCACTGCCTTGCTAAAGAAGCTGAGGGTAAAGGTGATGGACTCGCCAAGCATGTCTTCAAACCTAAACCCTATTGAGCATCTGTGGGGCATTCTCAAATGGAAGGTGGAGGAGCTCTAACATCCATGAGCTCCCTGATGTCGTCATGGAGGAGTGGAAGAGGACTCCAGTGACAACCTGTGAAGCTCTGGTGAACTATATTGCCCAAGAGGGTTAAGGCAGTTCTGGAAAATAATTGTAGCCACACAAAATATTGACACTTTGGACCCAATTTGGACATTTTCACTTAGGGGTGTAGTCACTTTTATTGTCAGCGGTTTAGACATTAATGTCTGTGTGTTGAGTTATTTTGAGGGGACAGAAAATGTACACTGTTAAACAAGCTGTACACTCACTACTTTACATTGTAGCAAAAGGTAATTTCTTCAGTGTTGTCATATGAAAAGGTATAATAAAATATTTACAAAAATGTGAGGGGTGTACTCACTTTTGTGAGATACTGTGTTTTTGTTAGATTATTAATGCCCACTATGCAAAGTCTCTAAGGGTTAATAGTATTGAGCAGTCCTTCCCATCTTCACTGGTTCTTGCTTTGCTCAGCACTGTCAGCATAGTAATCGACTAAATGACAGAACACATGACTGGTGGGAAATAAACATTCTAGAGGGTTCATTTATTGGCAAGAAGCATGTAGCCAACCTAGGACAACCTGTTTGGTGTCAGATAGGGACAGATGGTCATTGTATATTCTGTTCTTTAAATGATGGGCATGACACAAATGCATGAGTGTTGCTGTTTAAAGAATGGAAGTATACACCGATCAGTCATAACTTTATGACCACTGACAGATAAACTGAATAACATTGATCATCTTATTACAGTGGCATCTGAAAGTGGGTGGAATATATTAAGCAGCAAGAAACCATGTTGCCCCTGATGTTGATATGTTGAAAGCAGAAAAAATGTGCATTGCAGCTTGTTATGTATGGGACTGCTTAGCGGCAGACTAGTCAGGGTGCTCGTGCTGACCCGTGTCCACATCCAAAAGCACCTACAATGGGCATGTGAGCATCAGAACTTGAACAGAGCCAAAGGTGGCATGGTTTGATGAATCACATTTTCAAACATCATGCGAATAATCATGTGTCGCTTACCTGGGGAAATAATGGCATCAGGGTGTAGTATGGGAAAAAGGCAAGATGGCAGATGCAGTGTAATGCTCTGTTGGGAAACCCTGTGTCCTGCAATTTATGTGAATGTTACTTGGAACAGCCTAAACATTTTTGCTGACCAAGTACACTCCTTCATAGAAACGGTACTCCCTGATGGCAGTGGCCTCTTTCTGCAGCTTGCTACACCCTGCCACGCTGCAAAAATGGTCCAGGAATGGTTTGAGGAACACAGCAACGATTTTGAGGTGTTTACTTGACCTCCAAGTTCTCCAGATCTCAATCCAATTGAGCATCTGTGGGGAATGCTGGAAAAGCAAATCCAATCCATGGAGGCCCCGCAACTTACAGGACTTAAAGCATCTCATACTGATTGCTTTGTGCCAAATACCTTTAGACGTTTAGTGGCATCCATGCATTAGGTCAGAAAGTTATAGCTAATCAGTGTCAATGTCAAATATGATTACACCTTATTTTTAGTAATGCAGTGTAAATGTACCCAATAAAAAATTACGAACACTAATGAAAGTAAATTTTAAGAGGTTTCCAGGGACTGATGGTAGGAATAATAGGCATTTAGAATAAAAAAGAATGATGCACATTATCTGGTATTTATGGTGTATTAGAATACATGTGTTACCTGGTAACTTTTTAAAGGTTGGCTTAAAGACAAACCTTTTTTTTTCATTTTGGAGTAAGGGAGGGTTATAACCCCTGTCAGTTTTTTTTGCCATCTCTGTCCCATTGGGAGATTTTCTTTCACATCCTGTCCCACAGTCAAAACAGGAAGTGAGAGGAAATCCCTTAAAAGTGAGGGAATCCCAGGTTGTCACCAGGGTCATCAAAACTAGTGTCCCCATTGGAAGATTTCCCCTCTATTACTAGCCTAGTGTCAACTAGTGTCAATCCAAAATTTGGGATTTTCTCTTACTTTCACTTTCAATTATAAGCCCCTGTACACACGGTCGGAGATTTCCACAACCAAATCCGTCGGATTTTGTCCGTCGGATCTTGTCCGAAACTGTTGCATACACACGGTCGGACAAAGTTGGTGAAAAATCCGATCTTTCAGAACGTGATGACGTAATTTCGTTACGATGGGACTACATTCAGGCTAGTAGCCAATAGCTTTGATGTAGGAATTTGATCTGAGCATGCGTGGCACTTGGTCCGATCAAAATTCTCTACACATGATCGGAGTATGTCCGATCGGCCCAGTTGGTCGGGAAATATTTCCAACATGTTGGAAAATTGGGTCCGACGGATATTCCGACGGAATCAGTTCGATGCATACCACACACATTTGGATTATCCGACGACATGGTCCGATAGGACACATTCCGACAGATTCTCCAACCGTGTGTACAAGGGCTAACAGTATACAGGACAAAAAGAGGGTGAATATCCCTAACGGGGGCCAGGCCAGCAGTAAAACTGACAGGTGTTCTAATCCATCTCCACTCCAAAACAAAAAAAAAAGGTTTTGCCTTTAGTTATACTTTAAAGCTGAAGTTTAGCCAAAAAAAAAATCCCTACAGCTTTAGTCACATCACTTACCTGTAATGAGCCATCCTTCATTATAGATAAGTGATATGACTAAAGCTGTAGGGAATTTTTTTAGCTAAACTTCAGTTTTAACTGGCCATATTCTATTCAGTCTTCACCAATGCTGCAATGCATTGTGCAATTTGGAAAGCACGTACAGTATGCAAGTGAATCATGGCCCAACATTAAACTCCGTATGATCCACATGATCTGCCTCGAGTTAGCCCCTCCACAATGGATGAAGTGTTGATTTACCCATGCCTACTTAGTAATGTAAGGGGTTCAAAAACAGCAGATCAAAAGCTGTAGTATCTTCAAACAAGCCTTCAATTTTGAGGGTTGTTCCTAACCTTCCCCAAAGGGAACAATCCTTTTGTTAAATACCCCTCAAAATAATAAAATTGTCTGAAACTAGAGAAAAAGTCATCACTTTGGCCCGTGGAGACTTGTTCTAGTATCTTTCAAGTATGCTGCATACCATTGGCTGATACACAGTTTTGAAGATCCCAATTATTTTGTTGTTATTGACCAAGAACAATTTCTGACCTTTTCACATTCTAATTACTTCCTATAGATGGTGTTCTGTAGATTTCTGGAAATCATGTAGAGACGATTTAAATGTTTCAGCTACATTAACACTAAAAAGTGGAACACAACTTCTTGAAGAACTACATCCTGAGTCTAATGAGACAGTCCCCTGCTGGTTCGGTGTCCTTTGATTTGGCACTACTTTGAACATATTCCTTTCATGGAAGTAATAATAATAACCTCAATTTATGGTGTACCTTTGCATTATATGGGGATATCACATTTCAGTGTGTTCACTTTTTTATATACTTTATGTATAACAGTATTTTTAGCAAGCATGGTTTCTTTAGAAATTTTAGTTAGAGACTGCTCTGACACACAACAGGGAATACAATCGATTGATTTATTCATGAAGTAGAGGCTGTTAACTAAGCAAAGTGAATGTTTACTTAGCTTAGTAAAAAACGTGAAGCGTGTTTGCTTTATGTACCAAATGAAGTACAAGGGAAATAAATTAAAAAATCATAGAATTGTTGCTTACATATTTGCTTACACAATTGGATAATTTAAGTGGACACAGCTTCACTTACTCACAATGCAAAGTATAGGCAGCACTGACCCAAAAAACAAAACAAAAAATGATATTGTAACGTAGCAATTCTAGATGTGGTGGCTGCATTTGTTTTATTTTTTTGCTTTTATTTTCAATTGTTGATCTAGTTATTAGGTCTGCTATTTTTTTCAACTTTCTTTAATAGAACAAGCTGTCCAGCAAAAGGGGATGTTACAGTGTTGGGAGGAACCATTTAACACTGACAGGGGTGCTTCCAATGCAGAGTCGGCTCTTTAATTAGGCAAATTAGGTGGTGGTCTAAGGCCTCACTCTCACAGGGGCCTCACGGCTGTCTAATTTGGCCAACCCACACACGGAGCATCACTTTTTGGGGAATGTCTCTCTCCCTAAGTGGAGATCCTCTCTGCTCCGGTAAATTACCTGCATTGCCAGGACCTTACCTGTGTATCCAGGCTAAATCCTGCTGGAGCAGAGCCAAGTGGCTCCCTCCAGTGAATTCCCCCGGGAGGGGGGCGCTAATGTGGACACACCCGCCCTCAGCTTGTGTGGGCTGTTTGGTGTCCAACACGCTGCAATCTGAACTCAGAGAGAGATGCTGGCTGCCTCCTCAGCTCTGATGTCTACAGACAGGAAAAGGAGCGGACAGGAGGAGGATCCCTATCCTGCCTGTCAAGCTTCCCCAGCAATGGTGGGACTCCTGTCATATACCTGATCTTTCTCCTGCCTGTAAAGCCTCCCAGTAGGAGTGATACTTCTGTCCTAGCCCAGACTCACCCTTGACTCCATTGTCTCATCCACCACTGATAACTTGCTTGAATAATTTCTCCATTATGGGTGTGAGTGGGGCCTCATGTCTAATTTTTGCTTAGGGCCTCACAAAACCTAGAGCTGCCTTTGTTCCAATGATCATCTTTTATTCTTTTATTTAGAACCTTTATCCCCCTCAAAAAACGATTGCTGTAAAAGGTGTAAACAGTAGTAGCGGTACCCCCGTAGGGGCTGCTGAAAGTTGTGGCCCACCTGCCACTCTGCCCAGCCCACATTCACTTCCCAATCACACTGGAGACAATGACAAGTCCAGATGTTTGTTTTGTTATTTTATTGAGGGATTTGAACTTGGATAGGGATAGACGTATATGGGATGCACAGTACAAATGAAAAATTAGTTGATTGCACAACACTTCACTTCCAGGTACAGCTAGCACATGGTTAGGCTCAGCACTGAGTCAGTCAGGCCCTTTTGGTATAGCAAAAATAGAATAAGAAGTCTTTTAGTGCTAGCTGACCTATGGTGGACTACTGCTCCCAGCAATCACTCTTCAGGCCCTGCCAGCCCTCCTGGCTTCACTACCTGTGACATTGAAATACTCTGGCTCCACACCCAGCTCTGTTTCCTCTCAGTTCTCTCTGGCATGCTTCTCCAGTCCTCTTGATAGCACATGTCACTCACCAGCCTACCTGGCTGCACATTGGTGTTTTCCTCCTGAACACTTGCCCGACAGTACTAGCTCCTGCTGTCCTCTCTGGCTCCTCTCTGTGCCTCCTATGTATATCCTTCATGCTTTGTTGAAGGGATCCTTCCTGCACCCGAGTCCCCAGACTCAATGTCACAGCCCCAGAATGGGGAGAGCCCTCAAACCCCCAAGAGCCTAGTACTCCATCCTCAGTTCTTCCACCCGACATCAACTCCCCAGCTGGGCTAACCCTAGGTATTTAAGGAGGCCTGGGGATTGGTCAGGGCTTCTTATAACACCCCAAGCAGCTCCACCTCTCTCCCCCCTTCTAGAATCTTTTAGAAGCCAGAGGGAGGTAACCAAGAAGTGATGAGTCACCAGCCTACTCTAAGCCACTCCCAGTTCACACAGATCAAAACAAACAGGCCTAGCTGGAAGCAAGGCCTTCTTAAATTTACCTGCACTCACCAAAAATCTCACCTCTAGCACCTACCTAGATAGAGGGTGCTACATTCACCCCCACCAAAATCCAGCTGGTCCCTAAGCTGGGAAATTTACAAAAAAATGTCTCCTGGGCCCAAGAGCAAGGGCATCCCATAAGATGAAATGGAAAGGGGAAAGGGAAATAACTTGGATGGGAAACTGTACAAATAAATTACGTACAAAATTTACAGTAAGTATATACATTTATGAGAGGTATTTACATCTGTATAGAATGGATAAGGTACTTCTAACTACAGGTCCATGCAGCTAACACTATATACACATCTGGACCAGAGCTTTTCTCCCTCTAGAAAGAGACTGGGAATCTGCAAGAATTCTTGTCTCCAGCCGGAGGGGATGATCAGCTGTCCCATCCCAGAAGATCCTAAAAGAAGACAAAAGAAACACATCCTACACTTACACCTAATTACGTACTGTACATTATTTCCGTTGGGAGGGAGTTAGCATCCTGCCAACAGAAATATAAACAAAAGCACACACTTTTTTTCTGTCAGGAGGGAGTTATAACCTACTAACAGAAACAATAGGGAAAATAACATTTATACATTCTGACCGGTCCTCTTCTGCAATTCCTGATGGGAGGGCCCCCTCTCCAAACAAACAGGTTCCTTGAAAGAGTTAAGTGGGAACAAACCTCACCCCGATGTCCTTGCAATGGGAAGTCCTTCCATCGGACTAGTTTGTTCCTGCAGGTCAGAGAAAGAAAATAAAAAAGACACACTGCTTCTCTTCCAGCAGTTCATATTGCTTACTCTACTCATGATGTGGCTCCTCCCAGTCCCTTCAGGTGTAGAAGCGAGGGTCAGGCAACCTCTTATGGGTTCCCTCCTTCTTCTTACCTGGACATCGAGTAGCTCTGCATGGGCCGACCTGCCCTGGCCACAAGCACCTGGCCTCTGTAAATAGATCTCCCAAGCCGCCATTCACCCTGAATGTCTTTAAAACGGGCCCAGACCTCACTCTCTGGCACCTGCAAAGGCTTTGGGATATGCAAGAAGTCCCAGATTAGGTCGTCCTCCCACCCTCCCCGGAAGTTCTCCACGATGTCCATAATCTGGGGAGGGACATATGGGAAGTCCAGGCCCCACTCCAGGGCTACCCTCCTCTGTACTTCTCTTTGGAAGCAGGAAAACCTTGGCAGTTCTCTTGGGTTCCCTCTCCCTTGCAGTACACAGATGTGCTGAGCCTTCATGACCCACTAACGGTAGGTAGGAGCCCTGGCCTGGGTAGTGGAAGGCCTGTTTAAGAAAAGCTGCCTGCTGTTTCAAGGACTTTGGATTCCCTGGTCTCCCACTCCTCTTCTAAACTCTAACTGGGTGACGACCACTCCGCCAATTTCTCCAAAGATCTGAACTTGGTCTGCACTCTCGGAGAACAACAATGACCCGACCCTAACTTTTGGTTCTGTCCAGCTCACCTGAAGGCACACCTTCCTCTGGCATTGGCTCCCTCTGGACTGGGATGGCTAGAGACTTAGTCCTGATAGCATGTCCACTGTGTAGTAACGTGGCTCTTGCTGCATGGACCCCAACCTGGTGAGCGGTTCATCACAATGGCCACACCGGGCCCAGGCAGTGACTACTGCAGTTGAGATCCGGCACTCTGGGCACAACGAACACAGCCGCTTGGTTCCCCTCAATCACTCCTGTGACGGCAGTCACTTTGGGCAGGGGGCCCGTGGAACCCAGAATCCCTTGGGGAGGTTGGGAAACCATTGTTTCCACTCCCCATTCATCTCCTATGTCTAAGTCACCCTATGTCTCTAATAGGGGCACACTGATTTGTACCAACTAGACTCACTTTACAGCCACACTGGAATGTTGTATATACAGCTGTGCTCATAAGTTTGCATTCCCAGCAAAATTTAAGATTTATTGGTAATTTTTCAGGGAATATGAATGATAACACAAACTTTTGTTTCAAATCATAATGACAACAGAAAACACAAAAATGACCCTGATCAAAAGTTTACATGCCCAGTTCTTAATACCGTGTATGGCCCCCTTTAACATCAATGACAGCTCGAAGTATTCAGTGGTATTTGTGGATGAGGCTCTTTATCTTCTCAGATGGTAAAGCTGCTCATTCTTCCTGGCAAAAAGCCTCCAGTTCCTGTAAATTCTCGGGCTGTCTTGCATGAACTGCACTTTTGAAATCTCTCCAGAGTGGCTCAATGATATTGAAGTCAGTAGACTGAGATGGCCACTCCAGAACCTTCATTTTATTCTGCTGTAGCTAATGACAGGTCGACTCTGCCTTGTTTTTTTGTCCCAATGCGCAGATTCTTGGCTGATGAATGCAAATGTTCTTATGCCGTGTACACACGATCAGAATTCTCGTCAGAAAAAGCTCTGATGGTTTTCCCAACGGAATTCCGTTGGCTCAAGCTGTCTTGCCTACACACGGTCACAACGTGGTGACGTACAACACATATGACGGGACTAGAAAAAGGAAGTTCAATAGCCAGTAGCCAATAGCTTCTGTCTTGTAGTTGAATCTGAGCATGCTTGATTTTTGGCGTGTCGGAAAATTGAGAACATGCTATCAATTTTTGGCTGGTGGAAATTCGGACAGCTAAATTGCGATGGAGCATACACACGGTAGCATTTTCCAATGAAAAGCTCTTATCAGTCTTTTTCTGGCCGGAATTCCGATCGTGTGTACGTGGCATTAGGCCGCGTACACACGCGGGGACTGTTCGGCCAACTTTGTCCGTCAAACAGTTTCGGCAAACAGTCCGCTCAAAATTAGCATGGACGGACATGGCCACACACGACGTACGAACAGTTTGCTGAAACCGTGCGCGATGACGTGAACGGCATGTACGACGGGACGAAAAATACGACGTCCTATACACTGCATTATAACTTTCGGCGTGTAAATCCTTTCTGAGCATGCGCGGAACTTAGTTTGTCGAACAAGCCTACACACGAGGGAACTGTTCGCTGAAACAAGGTTTCAGCGGACAGTTTTTCGGAAATTCCGAAAAACCTTGTTCAGCGGACTGTTCGCTGAAACTGTCCGCTGAACGCCCACACACGGGCGGACTGTCCGCCGAAACACTGTTCAGCGGACAAAGTTGGCCGAACAGTCCCCGCGTGTGTACGCGGCCTTACAGTATTTTTTCAGAACATTTTTTTTTCAGCATTCATCTTGGCAACAATTTTGACAAAATTTCCTGTGGCTTTTTAGCTCACACATCCCAAAAACATCAGCGATCCACCTCCTGTAACTTTCATCATAGGCCTTGTTGACTCCTCTCCAAATGTAGCGTTTATGGTTGTGGCTAAAAAACTCAATTTTGGTCTCATCACTCCAAATGACTTTGTGCCAGAAGGTTTGAGGCTTGTTTCTGTGCTGTTTGGCGTATTGAAAGAGGGATACTTTGTGGCATTTGCGTAGTAATGGCTTTCTTCTGGTGACTCGTCCACGCAGCCCATCTTTCTTCAAGCGCCTCCTTATTGTGCATCTTGAAACAGCCACATCACATGTTTTCAGAGAGTCCTGTATTTCATCTGAAGTTATTTGTGGGTTTTTCTTTGCATCCTGAACAATTTTCTTGGCAGTTGTGGCTGAAATTTTTGTTGGTCTACCTGACCTTGGTTTTGTTTCAACAGAACCCCCCATTTTCCACTTCTTGATTAGAGTTTGAACACTACTGATTGGAATTCTCAATTCCTTGGATATCTTTTTATATCCCTTTCCTGTTTTATACAGTTCAACTACCTTTTTCTGCAGATCCTTTGACAATTCTTTTGCTTTCCCCGTGACTCAGAATCCAGAAACCTCAGTGCAGCACTGGATGAAAGATGCAAGGGTCTGTCAGGAGTCCAGAAACTCATTGACTTTTTATACATGCACACTGTTATCAGGCCAAAATCACTAGGGTATGTAAACTTTTGATTCGTTTTTTTTTGGGTAGTTTCTGTTGTCATTATGATTTAAAACACACTTGATTGATAATAAATGTCTACAGCCAAACATTAATCACAAGTGAAAGAAATGCAGCCAGCAGCGGGTATGTTCTCTTTGAGAGGCAGAGGTTGGTTGAGTAATTCTATGTTTGGGACAATTTATTTGGGGTACTCAGAGCCGTCTTTAAGGAGGGGCAAATGGGGCAGCTTCCTTGGGCCCTGTCTTTGTTGTGGGGCCCAACATTCTAACAATCACTCCCTGGCACATAGTGCAGCTGTAGCTGGAGGAAAAGGGAAGCAGTGATCTGAGGTGTCTATACCTGACAGCGGAGCTGGATGGGTGGAGGGACACACTGAGAAACAGTGGCAGAGAATGGATGAGTGAGAGAGGATTGCATAGAGGATATAATGACATTCCTAAGGCAGCAAAGATAAGGGAAGCCGGTGGTGCGAAAGTTACAATGTGCTTGGTTGAGTTGACGTTTGCTTGCTATTAACATTACTAGGAATGCCTGTACATAAACTGGTCAGCATGGATAAGCAGACAGCTGGTATGTTCTGTGATTAGCAATCTGAATGAGCTAGTTTGCTCTGCTGAGTTGAACTTTCACTTCTTTAGCTGCTAAAATCACTTATCTCTGCCTTTCTGCTTGCTATGCTCATTGCAGTACTGTTTTGAACATAATCCTGGTCGGCTTCATTAACCCCATATTTTCTGCCACATGTTAAATTTTGCTGCAATGTAAGACAACACTTGTACTCTGGCAAGGGGACTGCTGTGTGAGTTTGTAGCAAAATCTAATCTAGTAATCAATCTGTTAACAGTACTGATGTGCAGTAATCTCCAGCAACCAATCCGTGAGTGGTAGTAATGTGTATTAACCTCTAGCAACCAATTAGTGAGAGGTAATGATGTGCACTAACCTCTAGCAACATATGGGTGAGCAACAATTATGTGCAGTAACCTCAAGCAACCAATCAGTGAGTGATAATTATGTGCAGTGACCTCTAGCAATCAATGGGTGAGCAGTAATGCTGTGCATTAAACTTTAGGAACCAATCAGTGAGTGGTATTGGTGTGACGTAACCTCTAGCAGCCAATCAATGAGCAGGAACAGTAAGGATTTTCCGCAACCTCTAGCAACCAATGTGTGAGCAATAATGATGTGCCGTAACCACTAACAACCAATCAGTGAGTGGTAATGATGTGCAGGAACCTCTAGCAACCAATGGGTGAGCAGTAATGCTGTGCATTAACCTCTAGGAACCAATCAGTGAGTGGTAATTGTGTGCAGTAACCTCCAGCAACCAATCAGTAAGTGGGTGCCGTAAGTATTTTCAGTAACCTCTAGTAACCAATAAGTGAGCAATAATAATGTGCAGTAACCTCTGTAATGTTCGGGGGACCAGGTAGATCGCAGAACACAGGCTTTTCACACAGCAAAGGGTTTATTAAACTTAAATAGCTTTACAGCAGCCAAAAAACTAAAGGAAAAAGGTTGGTAGTCTCACCGACTTGCAAAGTCCAGAATAGCTGTCTTTATCAAAAACAGAGCTTGATCTTGATGGCAGGTAGCTTCCCCTGCCAGGAGCCTTCCAAACAGGACACTGCTGTCCACTTCAGTTGCTGCAGTCCAGAATAAACACCATCCTCCATCCACCATGTCTTCTCCACTCCTCCACACTCATCTACCACTTCCTGTCTTGTTTTTTAAAGACACTTCCTTAACAGGTGGGTTAATCAATTTTATTCCCTTAAAGAGACCACAACCCAAACAGAGGGGAAATATAGCGTCCTTCCAGGACCCAGCCACGGCGTCCTGTACATATCCCCCCCCTGAGCCCCAACGCCAAGGAGGTGGAGGCAACAGTGGAGCTCAGACAATGGACTCGGGAGAGGGCATCTGCATTTTGATGCAGTCTCCCGGGCCTATGCTCCACTACAAATTTAAATTCCTGGAGTGCCAGGAACCACCAGGTAACCCTGGCATTAGTCCCTTTTCCCTGTCTCAGCCATGTTAAAGGGGCATGGTCAGAAATCAACCTAAACTTCCTCCCCAAAAGGTAATATCTGAGGGATTCCAGAGCCCACTTAATGGCCAGACACTCTCGTTCAATTATGGCATAGTTTTTCTCCACTGGTGTTAACTTGCTGCTGAGGAAGACTATCGGGTGTTCCTCGCCATGAATAACCTGTGACAACACCGCTCCCAATCCTACATCGGAAGCATCAGTCTGGACAACAAACTCTTTTGAAAAATTAGGTGCTACCAGGACAGGGTGTTGGCACAGCGCTGACTTGAGCTCCAAAAAAGCCTTCTCAGCGTCTGCATTCCACTCCACCATGACCGATTTCCGACCCTTAGTCAGATCGGTCAACGGAGCCGCCAACGTGGCAAAGTTGGGTACAAACCTCCTGTAGTATCCCACCATGCCCATGAATGCACGCACCTGCTTTTTTGTGAGGGGGCGGGGCCAATTCTGTATAGCCTCTATCTTGTTGACCTGCGGCTTCACTACCCCTCTACCCACGATATAACCCAGGTATTTCACCTCCTCCATTCCCAAAGCACATTTTTCAGGGTTTATTGTAAACCCCTCCTTCCAAAGAGAGTCCAGCACTGCCTGCACTTTGGGCAAATGTGATTCCCAGTCTTTGCTAAAAATGACTATATCGTCCAAGTATACTGAGGCATACTTCCGGTGAGGTCGTAAAATCCTATCCATTGCTCTCTGGAACGTGGCTGGAGCAGTTTGCAATCCAAAAGGCATCCTTTTGTACTGAAAACTCCCCTCTGGGGTAGAAAAAGCAGTTTTCTCTCTAGCAGCCTTAGTCAATGGTATTTGCCAATATCCCTTGGTAAGGTCTAATGTAGTGATATACCTGGCTGGACCTAGTCTCTCAATAAGCTCATCTACCCGGGGCATGGGGTAGGCATCAAACCGGGAAACTTCATTAAGTTTCCGGAAATCATTGCAGAAATTTTTCTTTATTTCTCTGCAAGAACTCCTTTGCCTGCTGACTTTGGGTTTTAGACAGGGTATTTGCTACTTGGACACTCTCCACCCCAACCTGAGGCTCAAGTTTTGTACTAGCCAGGGAGGTCACTGGTTCCCTGTCTGTCCAGGGCTTTAACAAGTTTACATGATATATCTGGAAGGGTTTCCTCTTGCCTGGCTGGTGGACTCTATAATTTACCTCTCCCACTTTTTCTACAACCTCGAAAGGGCCTTGCCATCTGGCCAAGAATTTACTTTCCACAGTGGGAATCAACACTGCTACTCGATCCCCCACTTGGAAGTTCCTAATTTTGGCTGCCCTATTATAGACCCGTTGTTGAGCCTCCTGGGCTTTTTGTAAATGTTCCTTAACTAGCGGCATCACAGTTCGGATCCTCTCCTGCATTTGAGAGACATATTCAAAAACACTTTTATGCTGAATTGGTTCACTTTCCCATTCTTCTTTAACAAAGTCCAGTAATCCACGAGGTCTCCGCCCATATACCAATTCAAAGGGCGAAAACCCAGTGGAGGCCTGGGGCACTTCTCGGATAGCAAACAGGAGAGCTGGTAACAGGCAGTCCCAGTCTTTCCCATCCCTTTGTACCACTCTCTTGAGCATAGACTTAAGGATCTTATTAAAACGTTCTACCAATCCATCTGTTTGGGGATGGTAGACCGATGTGCGCAGCTGTTTAATCCGGAACAGTTTGCATACATCATCCATAACCTTCGACATAAACGGGGTGCCCTGGTCTGTGAGTATTTCCTTGGGAAAACCTGTCCGTGTAAACAACTGGAATAACTCCCGTTCAATAGCCTTAGAGGAGGTATTCCGCAGGGGTAGCGCCTCAGGATATCGAGTGGCATAATCGAGGATCACCAGTATGTAAGAATGACCTCAAACCGACTTTACCAAGGGACCCATTATATCCATGGCTATCCTCTCGAATGGGACCTCAATTATGGGCAGAGGGACCAACGGGCTCCGGAAATGGGTCGCCGGAGCGGTCAACTGACAGGTGGGACAAGAGGTACAGTATCTCCTTACCTCTGCTTTCAAGCCTGGCCAGTAAAACCGGTCGGCGATCCGTGCCTCCGTCTTTTCAACTCCCAGGTGTCCCCCTAAAACATCATCATGGGCCAGGTCAAGGACCTTGCGTCTATACTGTTGGGGTACCAATAATTGTTCTACCACATTTTCTCTCACTTTAGTAACCCGATAAAGCAATTCATTACATATTGAAAAATGTGCCCCCTGGGGAACACCCAAATCTGGCAAGTCAGGGGTAGAGGCCATTTCCTCATCCTCTTCCCCCAGCATTACCTGAAGCGGGGAAGGTTCCCCCCCCCCCCTCAGTGTTCAGGTAGGTCTGAGAACCCCACATATTGACATCTTTAACAGTATCAGCACTATTTTCATCATTATTAACCAAAGTCTTGGCGTTTTTATCAACTGGGTCCATATTACGAATATGTGGCATCTCAGGGTTATTACCCTCAACAACTGGAACAGAGGGACTAGTTTCTTCCCAGTCCCTGGACCTTTCAGATAGTTCTCCTTGTCTCCAAAGTTTTGCAAATAACGGACAGTCACGTCCTATGATAACGTCATGTACCAAGTTCTTTACCACCCCCACCTCTTGAGTACCAGTGCCACATGCTGTGGAGATGGACACTGAGATGAGAGGGTACTCTCTAGTGTCCCCATGAATGCGCACAACCCGCAACATTTTGCTTACCGGACCGATCTTCCCAAGTACTCTAGGGTGAACCAGGGTTACCATGCTTCCAGAATCCAGCAAAGCCTGTGCAGGGTGGTGGTTCACTTGGACTTCACACTCAAACTTCCCCTCTCCAAGGTCAAGATGTGTGGTACAGGCTTCATGGGCATAAAACGACCCCCTTCGAAGAACCCCGCATTCCATGGGCTCTTCCTGCAATGGGCAGTGGACCCGGGTATGGCCCCAGGCATGACATCGCCAACATTGTACATCCCCTCCTCTCCGAACAGGAACAGGTCGCTGAGGGGGTAACGGGTGTGACTCTTGGCCTTCCGGGGCATTGGTTCCAGGGCTCCTGGGGACATCCTTTCCAAGGGCGGCAGTTGGTCGGAAAGGCCGTGGTAGACTGGACCCTTGACGCTTGGTAGGGCCAAGCAGATCCTCCACCACTGTATATCGTTCCACCATCTCGACAAGGAGGTTCACCGTTTTGGGGTCTCCATGGCTGACCCACCGCTGAAGGTCGTCTGGCAGTGACCTTAAGTATCGGTCCAGCACGACCCGCGCCACAATTTGGGGACCAGACAATACTTCGGGCTGCAGCCATTTTTTTACTAGTTGCACCAGGTCATGCATTTGAGACCGCGGTGCCCGATCTGGGCGATACTTCCATTGGTGCACTCATTGGGCCCGGACAGCCGTAGTCACCCCCAACCGAGCCAGTATTTCCGCCTTTAATTTTTGATAGTCTTTAGCGTCTTCTGGTGGTAGGTCGAAATAGGCTTTTTGAGGATCTCCGGTGAGGAAAGGAGCAATTAAGCCAGCCCACTGGCCCTGGGGCCACCCTTCTCTCTCTGCTGTCCTCTCAAATGTAGCCAGAAACGCCTCTACGTCATCACTCGGGGACAGTTTCTGCAAAAAATGGCTTGCCCTTATGGTCACCTGGTTGTCAGGGGCAACGGCCACTTGTTCATGGCTCTGAGAAAGCTGTTGCATTACTTCTTTTAAGACAGCCATCTGAGCCTGCATAACCTCTTGTAGGGTCGCTTGCTGGGCTGCTAAGCGCTGATTAGCTTCCTCATGGCGAGTCTGCGCTTGCATATTAGCAAAGGACAGCTGTTTAATTAGCTCCTCCATTGTTTCAGCTTTCAACAGTTGTGCAGCTTTAACCCAGGACATAAATTCACTGTGCTGTCCCTTTAAATGTCAGTTTTAAACCCAATGCAAAAAAAAAAAAAAAAACATAGCAAAAAAACACCTGTTACTTTGTCCTGCCCGCATTCGAGCACCACTTGTAATGTTCGGGGGACCAGGTAGATCGCAGAACACAGGCTTTTCACACAGCAAAGGGTTTATTAAACTTAAATAGCTTTACAGCAGCCAAAAAACAAAAGGAAAAAGGTTGGTAGTCTCACCGACTTGCAAAGTCCAGAATAGCTGTCTTTATCAAAAACAGAGCTTGATCTTGATGGCAGGTAGCTTCCCCTGCCAGGAGCCTTCCAAACAGGACACTGCTGTCCACTTCAGTTGCTGCAGTCCAGAATAAACACCATCCACCATCCACCATGTCTTCTCCACTCCTCCACACTCATCTACCACTTCCTGTCTTGTTTTTTAAAGACACTTCCTTAACAGGTGGGTTAATCAATTTTATTCCCTTAAAGAGACCACAACCCAAACAGGGAAATATAGCGTCCTTCCAGGACCCAGCCACGGCGTCCTGTACACCTCTTACAACCAATCAGTGAGCAGGAAGGATATTCATAACCTCTAGTAACCAATGGGTGAGCATTAATGATTTGCAGTAACCTCTAGTAATTTATGAGTGAGTGGTAAGGATGTGAAGTCATCTTTAGCAACCAGCCATTGAGCAGAAATGTTGTGCTGTAACAGTATATGATGAAAGAACTCAAGTGGAGTGTGGGACATTTCATTACAACTCCCAGGGCGAACCCCCCGCGAGGCCCTAGCCGGGTACCAGTATCTACCATTGCTCGCTCTGGTTTTTCCGGCAAACACGTTAAGGTGAGTAGCAGCCGGCTCTTCCACCATCTTCCTCTGCCTCGTGGGGTTTGCTGCTAGCAGGAAAACTTTTGTCTTCTCCAGGGGCTGGTGGCTGTGGAACTGATAGGCAGACTTTTCCCTGGGCATGTTGCTTTAACCCCTTGTTAGATTACTGAAATTTGCAGGCGTGCTGAATTGCTGATGCAAACAGGACTTGTCCGGGCATGTTGCTCAGCACCGACCCTGCCCGAGCAACTGGGATCTAATGACAGCTGACTTGTCCCGTGGTTGCCGGTAGCAACAATAAAGATTATAGCCAGTGTGCTACTAAAGGGCACTGTCTCAACACAGTCCGGCCCGCATGTTTACCCCGATTACCCCAGGCAACAGTAGACACTTCCAGGTACACTTTACTGTCTATAGCAGGTGTTTGAAGCAAAAGTTCAAGATGTCCCTGACAGCATAGTACTCCATCCTCAGTTCTTCAACCCAACAACAACTCCCCAGCATGACTGACCCTAGGTATTTAAGGAGGCCTGCCCCCTGCCAATCCAGGTTGGGGATTGGTGGTCAGGGCTCCCTAGAACACTTAAGGCAGCTAGGCCTGCTTAAATTTACCTGCATTCACCAAAAAGCTCACCTCTAGTACCTACCCAGGTAGAGGGTGCTACACAGTGTTAGCGGGAGTTAAGCTAGATGCACTGGCAGGTTTAGATGGACTTGACTACCAAACACTACCCTCTCCCCCATTTGACAATCCCAGGTAGCAAGGATAACTTGCCACATATTTGTGGCAGCGCTGAATTGTAAGTCTTGTTAACTTGTTGCACCTTTTCATTGGCTCGTTTTACACTTGCAGAGCACTTATAGTACAAGTTCTAGTTGACACTTTTCCAATTTATAGCAAAGTTTCGTAGCAAGCCTCTAGCAAGAGAAAAGTTGCAGTGGTGAGTCTACAGCAAGAGCATTGCAAGTCTACAGCATGAAGATTCAGCCACAGTGATCCCTGTGGTGGAATGACTATTGCATAACATAACTGAACCAGAACCTGCAGCAGATTTGTGAAGCCTGGCAATTCTAGCAATAGCTTAACAAGTCATTTTAAAACTTGCAGCTCAGTTGCTTGCTATCTGGGATACTGCTGTCCAAGGGTGTATCTTTCTCCTCCATTCAGATTGGTGACACCCTAAGACACGAAGTTTGTTACTGGCATGATCATTATGTGAAAATAAAGGAAAAAAGACCTTAGAAGGGAAAACTGTAGTCACAGTTAAAAAGCTGTAATATATAGTATTACATTTCTGATTTTGGGTTTAATACCAATTCAACATGCTCTGTACTAAGTGGACAGTCTCTATTCCCTTAGTAAATCAATTTAGTATGTGTGAGACCTTTTAATATTGTGAAATTTACTGTTATACTAATTTTAAATGTTTGAAAATGTAAAACCAACCACATAGTGGTTTCTTTTGTTTTACTAATTTCTAGGTGTAGAATTGCAGTGTCTTGTCTTGCTAAATTGGTGAGAGCCTGACTTGCACAGAATAATTTTGTTAATGGTTTTGTTAATAACTTGAAAAGTGTCTTTCCCATAGAAGCCATTGTTCCTATGTGCTTCACAGATTATTTCAACACACTTAAAACAGCTGAATGAAGTTTGGAATAAATAGTACTATAATATTAGGCATAGGTGTGCACTGCCTATTCATTAGGGTGTGCACCCCGAAGCTCAAACACATATGTATATGTATATGTATATATATATATATATATATATATATATATATATATATACACACACTTATAAATACATGTAAACAATCATCTTACATGTATTAAAACATGGATGGTGTCAGTAGGGCATTGGACAGTGACAGTAGGGCAGAGGTTGGTGTCAGTAGGACAGTGGATGATGTGAGTCAGTAGAGCAGCTGATGTGTCAGTAGGACGGAGTATGGTGTCAATCAGTAGATCTGTTATGAATGGATACAGGGGCGATCGTTACTGATTACTCGCTGTTTTTATTCAGAAAAAGGAGGTGGCTGGTAAATGACATTTTTAATGGTTTCTTCCCCCACTCTCCATCTTAAAACATCCCCCACAGCAGCCAACAGTAGAGAAGTGAAGCTGGCAGCACTGCCCGTGGGAGGAGGGACGAGGTGGCAGAGGAATCTTCGCCGCACTGGGTGATTAGGGTGTGACCAGGCACATCCAACACACCCTGTGTGCACTTGTAGCAGATGCTTCTTAGCCTGTCTGTGACTTTGTCTCTCCTGCTGCAGCCTTAATCCGTCAGATTTACAGTGGTGTGAAAAAGTGTTTGCCCCCTCATTTCCTGTTCCTTTGCATGTAGTAAAATATGGTGGTGGTAGTGTGATGGTCTGGGGCTGTTTTGCTGCTTCAGGACCTGGAAGACTTGCCGTGATAAAAGGAACTATGAATTCTGCTGTCTACCAAGCGATCGTGAAGGAGAATGTCCGACCATCTGTTCGTGTACTCAAGCTGAAACGAACTTGGGTTCTGCAGCAGGACAATGATCCTAAACACACCAGCAAGTCCACCACCGAATGGCTGAAGAAAAACAAAATGAAGACTTTGGAGTGGCCTAGCCAAAGTCCTGACCTGAATCATATTGAGATGTTGTGGTATGACCTTAAAAAGGCCGTTCATGCTCGAAAACCCTCTAATGTAACTGAATTAGGACAATTCTGCAAAGATGAGTGGGCCAAAATTCCTCCAGGATGCTGTAAAAGCCTCATTGCACGTTATCGCAAACGCTTGGTTGCAGTTGTTGCTGCTAAGGGTGGCCCAACCAGTTATTAGGTTTAGGGGGCAATCACTTTTTCACACAGGGCCATGATGGTTTGGATTTTTTTTCACCTTTAATAATAAACACCTTCATTTACAAATTGCATTTTGTGTTTACTTGTGTTGTCCTTGACTATTGTTTAAATTGGTTTGATGTTCCGAAACACTTAAGTGTGACAAACATGCAAAGGAACAGTAAATGAGGAAGGGGGCAAACACTTTTCCACACCACTGTAGTCTGATGGATTGTGTCCAAAACTGTTGCATACACACGGTCGGACTAAGTTGTCGAAAAATCCGATCTTTCAGAACGTGTTGACTAATTTCGTTACAATGGGACTACATTCAAGCTAGTAGCCAATAGCTTTGATGTAGGAATTTGATCTGAGCATGCGTGGCACTTGGTCCGATCAAAATTCTCTACACATGATTACGTCCGACCGGCCCAGTTGGTCGGGAAATATTTCCAACATGTTGGAAAATTGGGTCCGACGGAGATTCGGACAGAATCAGTCCGATGCATACCACACACAGTTGGTTTATCTGACGACACGGTCCGATAAGACGCATTCCGACGGATTCTCCGACCGTGTGTACGCGGCATAAGACTTACACTAACACAGGCAAGCTAATAGGGACACACTCAGAGTGTCAGCAGCTGCAGGGGGGAGGGATTTTACCCCTCACTCCACTCTCACTGTACATGAATCAGAGGCATATTCCCAGGCAGGGCCGCCCACTCTGCTCTTTATTTTGTTTCTTCATTGGCAGAGGGTAGGTGGCCAATCAAGGGAAGACTGCAGGGGCAGCAAGGGACTCTGGGAGATGGAGTCCTCAACACAGGCTGCTTCATTGTAATCCATACAGGGAAAACTACACATTCCGGCAGCCATTGCTAGAAAGGAGGAGTCTTACTCCCAGAGGCTTTGTGGGAGAAATTACTGTTACCATGAGGTTTGGAAAGGCTGGATGCTGAAGAAGGGTGCTACGGTCCTGAGTTGGTGTGATCGTTCCTGCTAGAGTTCTGAGGCTGGAAGAGGACATCCAGGACTAAAGGGAGATGCATCTCCAGGTGTCCCTGACTGCATGTGGTGCTGCCGTTAGGCGGTGACCAGTCGGGCAACCTGAAGGATCGGTTTCACAATATATCCCCCTTGGGCCTCTGGACACAGGATTGGTGAGAGGGTACTTGCTCAATCCTCCCTAAGCCAGAACACTGAACTTCTGTTGTTACTCTGCCTCACTTAATCAGGCAAATCTGTGATGCTTTTCACTCTGGTTGGCAGTGATAGTACCTGCCAGTTTTTACTGAAGCCTACCAATACCATTTGAGTTATTTCTGTCTATCAAGTCCTCTTTGGATGTACTTTGTTCGTTTCACTAAAAGCCAGCAAGTACACCACTATAAAGTAATCTAAAGGGGCCCTATCTACACTCAGGACTCTACTAATTATACCAACGGCTTCAGGTTGTGGGTTAAAGTGCACTGATTTAGGTATTGTGTTTAAACAGGCCTGTTGGGGCTGTGGTGCTGGGGTGAAGAGAGGAGAGAACAAGGTCATTCCTCCTGCCTGGACTCATATAGCCCAATTTAAGTAGAGCTTGCAGTTAATTCACTGAAGTAATAATTTGAATAATTTGTTATTCTTGTGTGTTTACCTCTGTTTTCTGGGTTATTCACTTAAATGAGTCCCCTGAAAGCAGACTGATTTGATATTTGAAATGTATTTAATATCCTTTATTCTTTGTTCCACCCATACAAATCTGCTTACTATTCAATATTGTTGTCACTGTTGTTTTAATTTCCTCCTTAAGCAAATTCACAGTAAAGATAATTTCTGTGTTCATTGCAACCTGTGTCCATTGTCTGCAGTATTTGCACTAACACTGTTGCCTGGTGTGCCAGTGGGGTTGAGTCTGTTCTTGGGGTTTAACAGGCCGAGTAAGGAACCAACAGTATTCAAGCGGCTCCTGCGGGGTTATCACTACACACACCTATGATATTAGCTGTATCTGTGCTTTACACTAGCAGCTCTGAATGTGCACATTGGCCATTGGTACATTTAAGAAGGATTTGCGTGGCTCCATCCACTGTCCTTAAATAATCCACTTATTTTGGGATGTGATGGATTGAAACATGTCAATATATTTTCTTGAGAAACTTTAGGACTGGTTCAGGCTGATCCAATTTCAGATGCGGCTTGGGTCACACTGAATCCCATGAAAAGATATTGCTTCCAATGATGACTGTTCACATCAATGCAGCTGCGATACAACATTGGGGAAGGGTCATTTGGTACTTTAGTGTGTTGCAATACTATTTTGTGGTCCATAGACTTCAAGGTAAATGCATCAAAATCGCATCATCGTATCTTTTTTATGCAATTCTGTGTGTGATTTGTGCTCGTTGTTAGAAGCTGGCACCCATTGACGTATATCGCTCCCCCCCCTTTCTTGGCCTGCTTGGCTGTATGCTTGGATAAGGGTCTGGTATGAGTTTTGGGGAGGACGACAAGCCATTTTGTTTGTGGGTTCCAATTAAAATTCATACCAGACCAACGTTTTTTTTTAATGTCAGCTCTTTTGTTTACATTCTGCTGTCAGCGGAGAATCCCTTGCTGACAGCAGAAGGGATGACTTGTTGTCATTATTCCTTAACCACCAATGACTCACTGATTGTTAGGACGTTGGTGGATGCCGGCTCCTTAACAACCAGTGACACATCCCTGGCTGACAGCAGGGTTGAGTCGCAGTAGTATAACCTGTATTAATAAATGTATCAAAAAAAGTCGCACTCCTACTGCACTACAGATTCGCATTGAAAATTGAATCAAAATCGCACTGCACGAGTGAGAACCTGGACGTACTGAGCTACAGGTTGGTTTGGTTGAAGGACTTTTTAATCCCTTTTCACCTTCTTCTGCATAGTTATTTCTTGTAAGCCCTTGTACACACGGTCGGAGATTCCGACGGAATGTGTCCTATCGGACCGTTTTGTCGGATAATCCGACTGCGTGTGGTATGCATCGGACTGTTTCCGTCGAAATATCCGTCGGACCCAATTTTCCAACTTGTTGGAAATATTTTCCGACAAACTGGTCCGATCGGACATACTCCGATCATGTGTAGAGAATTTTGATCGGACAAAGTGCCACGCATGCTCAGATCAAATTCCTACACCAAAGCTATTGGCTACTAGCGTGAACGTAGTCCCGTCGTAACGAAATAACGTCATCATGTTCTGAACGATCTGATTTTCCGACAACTGGGTCCGACCATGTGTATGCAACAGTTTCAGACACAATCCGTCAGACAAAATCCGACGGATTTGGTTGGCAGAATGTCCGACCGTGTGTACAGGGGCTTAGACTGCACTAGAATTTGTGGGGCTGTAGACACAGCTTGGGGACATCATCAGGCAAGGGATCTATCTATTTATCCAACAGCTGACCTGTGATTACTGAGCTTTCTGTCAGTCCTGTTTTGAAGGTTCTGTTCTTTGAATTTTTCCTTTACCATTTAAATAACTGAGTGGTGTATTGAATTAATCAACCCAGGCTCTGGAGAGTGATGCCTAATTAGCTAAGTATGGAGATCCATCACAATGATAATTGGACCTAACATCAGATATATATTTTTCAAGTTACTGCATGCATGCAAATATTAAGTAAGAAAAACAATAAAAATAATTCCTCAAAAAAAAAGAAAAAAGAAAAAGTATAACACTTCTATGTTTTTATAATCTTTTAAACGATCATGGTGCTCCCCCTGAAAATGCCTATATCTGCAGAACGCCTCATGTATCTTTGTTTAGGCATCATCCGGGGTCAGCATCTACTTTCTGGCCTGAAATTATATCTCAGACATGACAGACAAAAATCCTGCTTGTTTAATTAAGCTTTGACAATAAAACCTGCAAGCTGATTGGTTTCTCTGCAGAGCTGCACCAGATTTTGCACTCTCCATTTTTTTAGTAAATAGCTCCCTCAATCTCAGTGCACTGAAGGAACTTGTATTGAAATAATGCAGACACAGTTCACAAATAAGCCAGTGCCCAGATAAAAAGGACAATCCCAGATAGTAAGCAATTGAGCTGCAAGTTTTAAAATGACTTGTTAAGCTATTGCTAGAATTGCCAAGCTTCACAAGTTTGTTGCACAATTGCAGCAAGGGATTGTATGATTCCAGATCAACTTTCTTTTCAAGTCTGCTGTAGGTTTTGGTTCAGTTATGTTGTGCAATAGTCATCCCACCACAGGGGTCACTGTGGCTGAATCTTCATGCTGTAGACTTGCAGAGCTCTTGCTGTAGACTCACCACTGCAACTTTGCTCTTGCTAAATACTTGCCACACAAATTTGCTACAAATTGGAAAAGTGTCAACTAGAACTTTGCTTTAAGTGCTCTGCAAGTGTAAAACTTGCCAATGAAAATGTGAAACACGTTAACAAGACTTATAAGTTAACACATTTTTGGCAAGTTATCCTTGCTATCTGGGATATTATGGCAGTGTTGAAATGTAAGACCGTGTAAACACGATCGGTTTTCCCGTCGGAAAAAACTCTGAAGGTTTTTCCGACGGAGTTCTGACAGAGTTCCGTTGAAACTGTTGTGCATACACATGATCACACCAAAGTCCGATTGTTAAGAACACGGTGACGTACAACGTATACTACAGGACTAGAAAAAGGAAGTTCAATAGCCAGTAGCCAATAGCCTCCGTCTCGTACTTACTTCAGAGCATGCATCGTTTTTGGTCCGTTGGAACAGCATACAGGCGAAAGAGAAAGTTTTAAAACATGTTCTATTTCTAGGTCCGTCAGAATTTTCGTTAAAAAAAACGCCCGATGAGGCATACACACGATTGGAATATACGATGAAAGGATTCCGTTGAACTTTTTCTGTCGGGCATTCCGCTCGTGTGTACACGGCATAAGTCTTGTTAACTTGCTGCACATTTTCACTGGCAAATTGTACACTTGCAGAGCACTTGAAGCACAAGTTTTAGTTGACACTTTTCCAATTTGTAGCAAATGTGCGTGGAAAGTCTCTAGCAAGAACAAAGTTGCAGTGGTGAGTCTACAGCAAGAGCTCTGCAATTCACAGTGACCCATGTGGTGGGATGACTATTGCACAACACAACTGAACTAGAACTTGCAGCAGACTTGCAGAGTGCTTGCAGAAAAAGTTCATCTGGAGTCATGCAATGTGGACTTGCTGCAATTGTGCAACAAACTTGTGAAGCCTGGCAAGTCTAGCAATAGCTTAGAAAGTCATTTTAAAATTTGCAGCACAATTGCTTGCTATCTAGGTAAGGCAGCCCAACCAGGAACACTCACAGTTTTAACAAAGCGTATACAGCAGGATGCAGCTGAACCAACAGCGCCTGTATAGAGGAGAAGAATGTGGCCTGACTCAGAATCGAATGCCTCTGCAAACTTAGGCCGCGTACACACGGGCGGACTGTTCGCCCAACTAAGTTCGTCAAACAATCCGACAAACAGTCCGTTCAAAATTAGCATGAACGGACTTGACCACACACGATGAACGAACAGTCCGCTGAAAACGTGCGTGATGACGTGTACAGCACGTACGACGGGACTAGAAAAACTACGTCCTATACACTGCAATGCAACCTTCGGCCGTGTAAACCCTTTCTGAGCATGCGCGATACTTAGTCCGTCCAACTTGCCTACACACGAGCGGACTGTCCGCTGAAACCAAGTTTGGACGGACAAAACCAAGTTTGAACGGACTGTCTTACGGAAATTCCGTAAGACTTTGTTCGTCAGACTGTCCGCTGAAACAGTCCGCTGAAGCCCACACACGAGCGGACTGTCCGCTGAAACACTGTTCAGCGGACTAAGTTGGGCGAACAGTCCGCCCGTGTGTATGCGGCCTTACGCTGCATGACCTCCCTGATTCTGCAAACCATGCAAAAGGACCTTAGGATTTGTGGTATCAATGAGAGGGATCATTACTGGCTGGCAACCCTTCTTGATCCACGTTACAAGGGTAAAGTTGCAGAATTCATCCTGCCTTCACAGAGGGAGTAGAGGATGAAACATCTTCAGGAGGCCTTGAAGAAAGGTTCGTGCAATGCATTTCAAGACCCTGGGAGGTTACCATTTCCTGGTGCTGGACAACGTGTTGCTGAGGCTTCGTTCAATCAGAGGAAGAGCGGTAGAGAAGGTGGCTGGCTGACTGATGCCTTTAAACAATTTTTCAGTCCTCAGCTCCAAAGTCTGATTGGTTCAAGCAACCATCACCAGCGTCTGCATTATATGGTGCAGGATTATCTAGGGGCAAGAGCAGACTTGAAGACCTTTCCAACAGAGCACCCACTGGGTTACTGGGTCTTGAGAATGGACCATTCGCCAGAACTTGCTCAATGTGCAATCGAGCTACTGGCCTGTCCTGCATCCAGTGTGCTTTCTAAATGCACAATCAGTGCTGCCGAAGGTTTTGTAATGGATCAAAGAGTGCCCCTGTTCAACGAACTATGTTGATAAGCTCACATTCATAAAAATGAATCAGTCTTGGATCAGCAGCTATCAAGCACCTGATGCTGATATAACTGATTGAATTTGCTATGGATCTGGGATCCCTTGAAGACTGCCTAAGCTGCCTATCCTATTTCTCCTCAGTTTTGATGATGCTAGCTTTCAACAATATTTTTGGTTTAGGGCACCACCACCACCACCCGAGGCTCAATTTTTCTTGTAATTACAATTTTTGATATAATATTTCACAGCAGGGCCCATTCCTACACCCAACAAGAGTATCTGTGAGGGGTTACAGTGTTGTGGCACTACCACCACGACCCAAAGCCCAGTTTTTCTGCTCCTGTTTAATATGGGCATGTAATTACAATTTTTGATATAATATTTCACAGCAAGGCCCATTGCTGCACCCAACAAGGGTATCTGTGAGGGGTTACAGTGTTGCAGCACCCCCACCACCCAAGGCCCAATTTTTCTGCCCCTGTTTAACAGGGGCATGTAATTACAATTTAGTATGTATACTGCTGTTCTGAGTATATAGTGCCCGGGAGCCTGGGGGACCCCACACCATTTTTGTGGTGTGGGGTTCCCCTTAATACCCATACCAGACCCAAAGGGCCTGGTATGGATTTTGGGGGAAACATTCACACCATTTTTTTGGGCATTTTTGGTGCAGGATTCACTGTAATATTCATACCAGACCCAAAGGGCCTAGTAATGGACTGGGGGGGAACCCAAGCCATTTTTTTCAATGATTTTTATTTATATTGCCGGGATCCGACAATACATTACAGGCACAGGCAGTTTTTAATTACATTTTTCCTTTAGAAATTTAATTTTTCTGTGGTACTGTTATAAACATGGGAAAGATGCTCTACTTTACAGGCAGACTAAGGAGACCCCCGAGGCAGGATATTTAAAGCAATATTTCACTTTTATTGTTTCACTTTAAGCATTAATTAAAATCACTGCTCCTGAAAAAACTTCAGTTTTTAAAACTTTGATACATGTCCCCTTGGGGCAGGACCCGGGTCCCCAAACACTTTATATGGCATTAACTTGCATGTAAGCCCTTAAAATTAGCACTCTTGATTTTTCACGTTTGCGCCCTATAGACTTTAATGATGTTCGCGTGTTTGCATACATTTTTTGCCTGTTCCCATTGTTCTGCTGTGAACCGAACTGGGGGGTGTTCGGCTCATCTTGTATGTCACCTAGAAATCCTGTTCATAGGCATTCTTGCAATTATCCACCCAAGCTTGGACATTCAGTCAACAATATCATGGCTAATAAAGGATTCATCTGTAAAGGTCTGATCTCTGCATATTTCTTTATTTATATGTACTACAGGTGCTGAATGCAACATGAATTAAAATGTTTTTTAAATGTGGTAGAGTATTAAAAAAAGTAGAGAGAAGTGTTTGTCTTACAAATAGATGGCAGTAACTGTTACCTCCTTGATATGAGAAATTGAGGCTTCATTGATGTGAGATGTGTTTTGGTAACAGAACACATTATTTCACATATATTTTCATGTTAGGGATTTTTATAAGTTACTGTATGATAACAATTGTTGAAACTATTCTACCACAATTCTAAAAGAGTCAGATGTGATGTTCAAAAAGCTGGCATCCACCTAAAATATTGAGATTGACTCTTTACCACTTTCGGCCCGCTGGCTGTCAAATGACGCCTTGGCAGCGTGGCTCTTATTCCGGGTTGTTGTCATATGACAGGCTCCCTGAATGACTGCTCTCGCACGCACCCAGCAAGACCACGATCTGTGTAAAGAGCCGCGGTCTCCACTCCTTAACCATGGGATCGTCTGTGTCCAATCACAACCAATCACTTGCAAACACGGAGATACCGGTAATCGGCGTTCCTTGCCTCACACTGAGAGAGTGTGGGGAGAGGAGAGCTGATCAGGGGCATCTCACCACAGGGGACAGCTAGGGATGTAATCAGGGCACTGATCATCAGTGCCTTGATTACAATTAAGTGCCCACCTGTGCCAGAACTGTGTGCCCACCACTGCCAGCAATCAGTGCCAAACAGTGCCCACAATTGCCACCAATCTGTGTCCATAAATGCGGGCAATCAGTGCCCACATGTGCCAGCAATCTGTGGCCATTAGCAATGCCAGTCAGTGCTGGCTATCAATGCTGCCCATCAATGCCCATTACTGCTGTCCATCAGTGCTCATCACTGCTGCTCATCAATGCCACCCATCAATGCCCATCATTGCCACCCACCTGTGCCCACTAGTGCTGCCTATCTGTGCCCACCAGTGCCGCCTATCTGTGCTCAGTGCCCACCAGTGCCACCCATCATTGCTGCCTATCAGTGCTTATCAGTGCCATATATCAGTGCCACCTATCAGTGCCCATAAGTGTGGCATATTCATCAGTGCCACATAATGAGTCCCCACAAGTGCTACCTCATCAGTGCCCATAAGTGGCACCTCATCAGTGCCCATCAGTGCTGCCTCATCAGTGCCAATCAGTGAAGGAAAAATGTACAAAATTTACTGACAGAAACAAAGAATTTTTTTTTTTAGGAAAAAATTAAAAACCCAGGAGCGATTAAGTACCACCAAAAGAAAACTCTATTTGTGTAAAGGAAATGATAAACATTTCACATGGTTGCAGTGTAGCATGACCGCTCAATTGCCATTCAACATGTGACAGCACTGAAAGCTGAAAAATGGCCTTGGCAGGAAAGGGGTGTAAGTGCCCTGTATTGAGGTGGTTAAAGATGCATATATAAAACCAGAAGCTACTATTAAAAGTAGCCCACTGCATGGACTAGGCTGTCTTTACTGTCAATATGGCTGACCCCACACCTTCCCTCCTCCTCTCAGTCTGCCAGGTGTGCAGCTGTGCACAGAAAGGGGGGAGAGAGAGAGAGGACACAGATACTGCAGGGCTGTGTGCGGAGGGGAGCCCTGCCCGCAAGCTGGGAAAATACAAGAAACTATTGTTGGTGTTGTGCATCCTGGAAGAGGGCAGAGCCTGCTGGGAGGATAAAGGACTTGTGGGAATTGTAGTCCCCAGAGAGACTGAGTCTGGTGCTGCAGAGTTGAAACTACAGGTCCCAGCAAGACTAGGGATGGGATCTGCTGAAGAGGAAAAGGGAAGAGAGACCCTGGTCTGAGGGTAGTCATTTGGAGGAAAGTGTGGCATACACATTGAAGTCCAATGCCACTGGAGGATGTCATCTCCAATTTGTGTCGCAGCTGGCATCGCTAGGCCTGGATGAGGAGTAGGAGGAGGCAAGTCATCAACTTATTTGGTGGTGAAAGGATGCTGCCCAAGACATCCTGCCTACTATTGAAAGTGCTTGTAAATGCCTTGTAAAACAACCCATTCAGTTTAAAATAGAAGTAAAAGGCAAAACATTTTTGTCTAGATATAAAAAAATGATAAATACCTTTTCTCCCTTTTTTTTATAAGTAGTCGCATTCCCTCTGTTCTCAGCTGCATAAGAGCTGGGGGGAGGAGAAGCAGCTGCACACTGAGCTTCTTAGGCCCCTTTCACACATGCGGACAGTATGTCCGTATTTCATCCATCCGTTTGTGGATGAAATTCGGACATACATGCATCCCTATGGGATAGCGGGTGTCTGCGGATGAACATCCGCAGACACCCTCTACTGTCCGCCTCTGCTATTGTCCGATTCTGCAGACGGAGGAAAATCCTATTTTTCTATCCATCTGCAGAGCGGATCGGATGAACATGGACAGACAGTCCGTGTTCATCCGATCCCCCATAGAGGAGAGCGGAGAGCTGACAGGGAGGTCCCTGCACATTGTGCAGGGACCGCCCTGCTATCCGCCGGCTTAGCGGGGACAACTGAGCGATCCCCACTGAGCAAGCGGATGATCACGGGGCGGATCATTACTGATCCGTCCCGTGTGAAAGGGGCCTTAGTGAATGGCTGTGCAGCGGGGTCATGTAAGGACAAGTCTGATCATTGGAGGAGGACAGGCTGAGTTCCCAGTATAGCTAAAAAACTTATCACGATGGGCTCTCCTGCTTAGTGTGGTCAGGTTTTAATAGGAAAGCAGTGGGACTGGCAGGAACACCAGGGATTTCACATAAAAGAAACTCTACAGGATACTTTATCATACAAGTACATTGTACAGCAAGCATGTATCAGGAATATGAAGTGTTGGGGTAACAAACGCTTTAAGGGGACATGTCCTGTTCTGTGGGACTCATGTTTGAGAGCTCCAATGCTGGATTTGGACCCCAACATACACCAACACACTGGCCAGTGGGAGGGGGTTTGACAGGGACTTGTGGACATCCATTCTTTGCATTGCTCCTTAGTCAGGATTTCCCCCTTGGTATAGGGCTTAGCCGTAGAGACATCTACCGTTTTTTTTGTTTTGTTTTTTGTTTTACCTTATTTTGTACATGTAAATGTAAATGTACATCTTTTATAAGTTTTCACTGTGCATTTTTAATTGTTGGGTATTGAGTTACTGCATGTTACAACAATAAATATGCATTCTTCAGACTTAGTGTTTTGGAGAGTATGGTGCTGCCCAGAGAGTCATTGTCACTGGGAACAGGGGATCCAAGAAACAACAGCTCCTTTGGGAATAAGTGCTACATGAATATATTGCAGCTTACCAGCCCTCAGATGTGGTGGCTGCGTTTGTTTTCTTTTTCATTTTTTTCTTCAGCTATACCCATAACTCTACAAATAACACACTTCCTATGTCTAGGTGGTTAAGCTCACTCACTCCACTGTATCTATGGTTGTCACAAGGCTAGACTGCAAACATCACTTCCATTCATCATCATCATTACACATTCGGTTTAGTAGTTTACAGAAAAATGAAAACATTGTTTTTGCTTTCAGTTCAGCTCACAGGAAATTTGCATTTCTGGTGAGAAGAACAGGTAAAAATAACCCATGCCTGAAAAATGGAAACTAAAGCAACCACCGCATCTAAGTACTGGTAAGCTACAATACATTACATTTTTGTTAAGTTTAATTATCCTTTAACCACTTGACGTCCACACTATAGATGAATGATGGCCACAGTGAGGACCTGAATTTCCAGGAGGCCGTCATATGATATGTGAGCAAAAAAAAAAAAATCTGATCACGGTTCATCTGCAAGGTACATCGGTCCTGAAGAAGAAGAGGCAATTATGCCTCATCTTTGCACACCAGTATCCCCTGCCAGTGTCACCTGCCATTGCCACTTGCCAGTGCCCACCAGTGTCACCTATCAATTCCCATGAGTGCCACCGATCAGTGCCCATTATTGCCACCCATCAGTGCCCATCACTGCCCCCCATCAGTGCCCATTACTGCCACCTATCAGTGCCCATCAGTGCTGCCTCATCAGCGTACATCAGTGAAGGAGAACAATTACCTGTTTTAAAATTTTATAACAAAATATATAAAAAAAATAAAATAATTTTAATTAGTTTTTTTTACATTGTTTTAACAAAAAATAAACAGAGCAGAGGTGATCAAATACCACTAAAAGAAAGCTCTATTTGTGGGTAAAAAACTACACAACTTTCATTTGGGTAAAGTGTTGTATGACCACGCAATTCTCATTCAAAGTGCGACAGCGCTGAAAGCTGAAAATTGGTCTGGATGGGAGGGGGGTTTAAGTGCCCAGTAAGCAAGTGGTTAAACAAATAATTTCCTTATATCCCTAACATAAGTGAAGAAAAAATGGTTGTTATAACTGATTGTACATGTTGTATATAGGACATTTCATAGTCCATTTTAAATCTACGTATTTCAAAAATACGCTGCCAGAAACCAAGGAATAAGAAAAATGATTGATCTTTGTGGACCCTGTTGATATGTTCATTTTTCCTACATAAGAAAACATCTGTCACGCCATATTGCACCAACATGAATCAATTAAAAGGGGCCACATGTGGTAATCTGTTGCCCTCTCTCATGTGTGCAATCATAATGGTAACTTGTAATTACACATTCATGCTGATCTACAGGAAATGCATGTTCCTAGCATGCTTCTAGTATATATATATATATATATATATATATATATATATATATATATATAGATAGATAGATATAGATATATATATATATTTTTTTTATCTCTTTGTAAAGATCAAAATGACTGTCACCAATATATGTTAAAATTGAAGTCATATTTCACAATGGTGTTCAATGTTTATAAAACATATATTAGCCATTAATATTTAAATACAGTTTACAGTATTGTGCTGTGCTCCACAATTCAAGCAGTGGATAATCAGATTATCATACATTGCTGAATGTCTTATTACATCTGGAGTTTAGACAATTGTAATCTTCACAGATCCATGAAGGTGGAGTGAATAGGCTGTCGGTTTTCAAGTGATTTTCATTATGTGGGAGACAAGAGTAGTGTACAATCATTTCATGAATTAGTTAGGTATTCTGTTTATAGGAATAACCTTTTTTCATTTCCCAATAGTACATTTTTCACATTCTGCAGTTTTCCCATATATAAAACATGTGTATTTCTCAATGATCTATGTTTTTAACATCATTCACTGACTAGATTAAACTCAGAACATATAATAGCAGTCATTATGAGGATCTGTAAACATTAATCAAAGAGAATGTATATCCTTTTTATGTAATCTCTGTATAAATGTTTAATGAAACAGCACATGGGGGGTAGATTATTTTACAAAGTTACATTTAGTTCCTTGCATATTTATATTCATTACAATGACAGAAATGACAGAAATATTTAAATTTCTATCTGCAGGTAAAATGCATGATATAATGTTTTTATACCACTACATTATTGTAAAGTTTATATAGAATTCTAGTTACATAATTATCCCTGTACATTGTACATTCATAAAGTCTCACATGGGACCTCATGCAAGCAAGTATCGGAAACAGAAATACATTTCACCAAAAGCAAATAAATAAAGGAGTACATGCCTGCAACCAAAGAAAAGCTAACAGGGTGTTGAAGGGTTGCCAACCATGAGTATATTTACCAACATTTTCATCAGGATGGGTGGTTTTTTAAAAGATTTACCCTTACCTCATGTTCTGGTTGCAACTGTAACATTTTGAGTTTCCCATCACTTTCTGTATCAGAGACAATGGTCATGGGAACAGATCACCCAATCAATGGATACGAAAACAATAAAAACCAGGTAGGTATTTTATCCCTTCCCTATTACATCAAAAACTAAAAATGACATACAGTGCCTTGAAAAAAGTATTCACACCCCTTGCAATTTTCCAGTTTGTCATGTTACAACCAAAAACATAAATGTATTTTATTGTGATTTTATGATAGAGCCACACAAAGTGGCACATAAGTTTGAAGTGGAAGGAAAATGATAAATGGTTTTCCAAATATTTTCCAAATAAATATGTGAAAAGCGTGGCGTGCATTTGTATTCAGACCCCTGAGTCAATACTTTGTAGAACCACTTTGCACATCTAGAATGACATTTTTGCCCATTCTTCATTGCAAAATAGCTCAAGCTCTGTCAGATTGGATAGAGAGCATCTGTGAACAGCAATTTTCAAGTTTTGCCCAGATTCTCAATTGGATTTAGATCTGGACTTTGACTGGGCCATTCTAACATGTGAATATGCTTTGATCCAATTCTAAACCATTACATTGTAGCTCTGGCTGTATGTTTGGGTTTTTTGTTCTGCTGGAAGGTGAGCCTCCACCCCAGTCTCAATTCTTTTTAAGACTCTAAAGCCCCGTACACACGAGCGGACTTATGTCCGACAGACTTCCAAAGGAGTTCCGTCGGAGTTCTGCTGGAATTCCGACGGAGTTCTGACAGACTTTTCGGCCGAACGGACTTGGCCACACACAATCACACTAAACTCCGACGGATTCGAACGTGATGACGTATGACCCGACTCGAATAAGGAAGTTCATAGCCAGTAGCCAATAGCTGCCCTAGCGTCGGTTTTAGTCCGTCGGAGTAGCATACACACGGGCGGAGTTTTCGAAGGGGACCGGGTCCGGCGGAGTTCCTTCGGGAAAATTTGAAGCATGTTCCATATTCTAAAGTCCTTCGGACTTTGGCGAGTCAAAAGTCCGTTGCAGCCCACACACGATTGGATAGTCTGACGGACTCAGTCCTTCGGACTTTGGATGTTGAAAAGTCCGATCGTGTGTACGCGGCATAACAGGTTTTCTTCTAAAATTGCCCTGTATTTGGCTCCATCCATTTTCCTATCAACTTTGACCAGCTTCTCTGTCCGTGCTGAAAAGCCTCCACACAACATGATACTACCACCACCATATTTCATGGTGGGGATGGTGTGTTCTGGTGATGTGCAGTGTTAGTGACACGCCCTACTGACACCAACCTCTGCCCTACTCACACATCCACTGCTTTACTGACAAAGTCCACTACTCTATTGCACTGTCCACTGCTCTACTGACACCATCCTCTGCCCTACTGGCACCAGTCACTGCCATACTGACACTGTCCCCACAGTGTCCACTGCCCTACTGACACCATCCACTTCCCTACTGACACTATCCACTGCTCTACTGACTGACACTGTCCACTTATAAGGTAGACTCACTTTATATTTTTAAAGTTTTCCTTAGTATTTGGTTAGGCCTTCTTAAAAATAAAAGGGCATCAAATTATGCTGATCTTTGATGTTTTTCATGTTGTTCGGGTAGATCACCACATCTCAAAAACTGCCTACCCCTGTGTCACTGGGGAAAACCATTTGCTGCGTCACCTTGAGGAGGTAATTTAGTGAACTCAGGGGGTCCAAGCTGCCCAGGCCTGTTCTGGGCCCTCTGAGTTTCTAGCGTCAAATACACTGGATAACAGAACAAGCCCTTTCCCCCAGCGGCACACTCCCTGCTCAGACCCCCTCCTTTCCAGTACAGCCCCTCCACCCATCGCAGTACAGCCTCTTCCCCCCCTCCCTGCTCAGCCCTGCTCAACCGTGCACACATGATACAGAAAATCCTGGCTATAATTTGGAGGTCAATCCTTCCAATGAGGTGGAGGGAACAATGTTGAATGGAACATTTGCTGAGATACTGCATGATGGATACGTTTTTACTGTACACAATACATGGGAATAATTTATACTATAATACATTATTTTGGACTTTTTCCTTTCTTTTGCACTATATTTATATTTGTAATTTGTTACATACGTATATATATTTAGCACTGCCTCTTGAAGATTTATACAACTCCTGCACCATGCATTTAGTCTCTGACTATCTTTTGTAGAATGCCTGTAATCTCTGGCCATCTCCTGCAGCATGTCTGTAGTCTCTGACAATCTCTAGTAGCATCTCCATGGGCAGAGCTTAAGGAATCACGGGGGTCCTAACGGCAACCCCGCCCATGCTTCCAGAGTATTTAAAAGAATTGGAGAGGTATGCCAAAATGTGTACAGCTTCTACAAAATCTTTTGAATTACTCTCTCAATATGTAAATAAACTTTTAAAATTACTTTTTAGCCACTTGGAGTATCTTGGTGAATGGTGGGAGTATCTTGATGCATGGTGAAAGCAGAAGGTGATAGTACGGGGGCTCCAGGTCAACTTTTGCATTGAGGCCCACAATCTTTAAGTTACTCCTCTAGGTGTAACACTTTACAGGCAAGTTTAGGGGATCCTGAAACACGTTTTTTAAAGGAACAGTACATTCTCCATAAGTAATTATAGATGGATACAACTGTGCAATTAACTTTTTTTTGTGTGTCTCCCATATATATGCCATATACAGTATATAAGGGATATCAATTCAGTCATTTTACTTTATCCACATATTTACAGATCTCATCAGAGCCCCAATGGCAGGCTCCTTCATTAACATCCACAGAGTAGTTGGTGCAGGCCCAATATTCAGATGATCCCCAAGTACTGACATTTGCATCATTCCCAACTGCACTTTTAGGGGCCCCACTAGCAGGCTTCCCAGACTACCATGTATCTTCCCCTTTTGTTGTGCTTGATAGAAGAGATTTCCAGTTGATGCAGGATAGCATTGCCTCATGGACACCATATTTGTATTCACTAACTTTATAGAGGAATTAATAACATCTGTCTTTATTTTAGGGTGATTCATATAAGTTTGGAGAGGTGATGTGTGTTACATAACTTAACACACTTTCCCAGTGCACATGTGTGCTAACGTGTGTTGCAATGTTCTGATGGAAATGCTGCATACATGGTTTTTGGTCTGTTGTGGTGCATTGGACAGCCCATTCAAACATCACAGCAGACTGGGTTGGTGTGAATGGGCCCTCACACAAATCTAGTGCTTTCAAGATGCATATAAACTAATGTGAAAGACATGGCATGCAGCAGAATATGCAATTCCACTCATGCATTTCATTTGTTTGTTTCAAGGACACCCCTAGGCCTCTGAAACGTTACACATTGTGATGTAAAGATGTAAAAACATTCACACGCACATACCTTCCCAAAAAATTGTAAAAATATTAATATAAATATTACAAGGTGTTTAGACAAGCACCACATCAATTTGCCTATGCTCATTTTAATATGTAATCACTCCACCGTCCAACTCCTACTTTCCATTTGGGACCTAGAACCCTCAGCTCCCCTCCTGAGTTTTGATCCTTGTTTTTGACCCCGTTAGGGAGATTTACACTCTCCATTTATGCTGGTGACCACTGTCACTATGACTGAAAGGGAGGGAAAACCCAACATTTTGATTTCATTCCAAAATGTATCATCTGAACATGAATAGATGGGAGATATTCCAATGAGGTTAGCTGTTTTTGGTATGTAAGAGGGCCTATCCCTTATTTTGAACAGGTTTCCAATAATTTCCTTGTGTTTCTACTGGACAGGAAGTGATGGGACATCTCAATGCAGATGGCAAAAACAAACCTGACAGGGGTCTTAATCCTTCTGTATGAAACCAAAAAATTTAAAAATAGTTCTGGCTTCAGATATACTTAAAAACACCTACTGATTTGTTATGTACATTGCCCAGGGAATTCTGGCCTCTTTCAATGTCTATATAACTGGTGCCACTAATACAAGGGGTTCAAATTCTCTTTGTTGGATAGTGAATTTATTTCTATTATACAGAAAGCAACAAGGTTTGTGTAGTCAGCCAAAACATCAAGGTTAGTCAAAACCAACCCAGAAACTGTGGCAGAGATATCTAAGAGAGATACAAAGCTCTACTGTAACTGAGATATCACTTTTGAGTGGATAGACAACTAAGCGTAACACATGCTAAACCCTGAACAAGATATGTGCATCTGAGCAGAAAGAGATAACAAATCTAAGAGCATTACTCCTGTAACTTTATAGGAAATTCATATTTATTGCCAAACATCAAATAAAACATTTCTTGGAAAGTCTCAGAATGAGAAATAACGGATGAAGTCATTTTTTTACTGGATTGATGTCCTGCCATAGCTCACTTTGGTCTACCAGTAATAGTCTGGGGAAATCAAGGGCAGAATGCTGTACCAGGCAATAACTCATAAAGACACCTTATTAAACCCACTTATGTGAAAAGAAATATAATCAGCATGAAAATATTAAGGTGGGTGTATTAGTATATAACTATCACTAAACAGAAGAGTTTGGCGCCACTGCTGGTCCAGTTTCATTAGTTTGTTCCTTCCAGATTCAACTAAACATACAAGAAAGTACCCTCTATTACTACATAGTGGAGGCAAAATAACTCACAAAGCCAGGTTATCAGAAGAGATACAGATTCCAACATATATTACAATATAATTAAAGTGTCTGTAATAGCAAAAGTTTTTATCATGTTGGATAGAGCAAGGAAAGATTAAAACCGCTTCTGTTTATTTTTTTGCCATCTTTGTCTCATTGGGAAGATTTCTCTTTATTTTCTGTCCAGTAACATCAACATATATTGAGAGGATATATTTCCAATATGAGGAATCCCCTCTAAGCCCACGTACACACGGTTGGAGATTTTGCCAACCAAATCCGTCGGATTTTGCCCGACGGATTGTGTCCGAAACTGTTGCATACACACGGTCGGGCCAAGTTGGCAAAAAATCAGATCTTTCAGAACGTGATGGCGTAATTTCGTTACGATGGGACTACATTCAGGCTAGTAGCCAATAGCTTTGATGTAGGAATTTGATCTATACATGCGTGGCACTTGGTCCGATCAAAATGCTCTACACATGATCGGATTAGGTCCGTCCGGCCCAGTTGGTCGGGAAATATTTCCAACATGTTGGAAAATTTGGGTCGGACGGAGATTCGGACGGAATAAGTCCGATGCATACCACACACAGTCGGATTATCTGACGACATGGTCCGATAAGACTCATTCCGACAGATTCTTCGACCGTGTGTACAAGGGCTTAGGCAGTTGTCGTGGGAAATAGCGTCCTCATTGGAAGATTTTCCCTCTATTCCTGTTTTAGGGGCACTTGAAAATGTAAAATTTTTACTTTTATATCCATTAACCCTGGTAGCCAGGACAATTACAGAGTCTAAAACTCCCTAATGGTGACACAGGTAGAAATCAAAACCTGTCAGTAGATCTAACCTCTCACCACTTTATCCAAAATTCACAAAAAAAACTTTAGCCTTTAGTTATAACTTCAGTATTAGTCAAGCTTTAGTCATTAGTACTATTAGCCCTTGTACACATGGTCGAACATTCCGACAACCAAATCGGATTTTGTCCAAAACTGTTGCATACACACGGTCGGACAAAGTTCTCGGAAAATCCGATCGTTCAGAACGTGATGATGTTATTTTGTTACGACGGGACTACGTTCAGGCTAGTAGCCAATAGCTTTGGTCTAGGAATTTGATCTGAGCATGCGTGGCACTTTGTCTGATCGGAATTCTCTACAAACGATAGGACAAAGTCCCATCGGACCATGTTGTCGGAAAATTTTATAGCCCAGCTCTAAAACTTTGTTGGTCGGATATTCCAATGGAAACAGTCCGATGAACCCCCCACACGGACGGATTATCCGATAATACGGTCCGATCGGACATTTTTTGTCGGAATGTCCGACCGCGTGTACAAGGGCTTCTTAATTGGAATCTCCAATGTAGATATCTTGGAGAAAGTTTAGACTTGCACTCCATTTTAAACCTAAAGTTCTGTCTAAAGCAGTCACTACAGAATCCCGGCACACAGGCTTCAGCTTGTATTAGAGCAGCAAGAACAGCAGGCTTTCATAAAATTTTCAGTAGGCTTTTGCAAAGCTTTAGACAGGCTTAGAGCAACTTTCTGAAGTGCCCTTCAGCTCCTGTTTGGAAATGTTATACACCCATCTTAAAAGGCATGCGGATTGCCTCTTTAACCACTTGCTTACTGGGCACTTAAACCCCCCTCAGTCCCAGACCAATTTTCAGCTTTCAGCGCTGATGCACTTTGAATGACAATTGCGCTGGCATACAACACTGTACCCAAATGAAATTTTTATAATTTTTTTCCCACAAATAGAGCTTTCTTTTGGTGGTATTTAGTTGCAGCTCGGAGTTTTATTTTTTGCTAAACAAACAAAAAAAAATGCAAAAAAAAAAAAAATCATGTTTTAATAGTTTGTTATAAAATTTTGCAAACGGGTCATTTTTCTCCTTCATTGAAGTGCGCTGATTAGGCGGCACTGATAGGCTGCATTGGTGGGCACTGATGGGCTGCATTGGTGGGCACTGATGGGCTGCATTGGTGGGCACTGATAGGCTGCATTGGTGGGCACTGATAGGCTGCACTGGTGGGCACTGATAGGCATAGTTAAGGCGGCACTAATAGGCACAGATAAGGCGGCACCGATGGGCATAGATAAGGCAGCACTGATGGGCAAAGATGGGCACAGATAAGATGGCACGGATGGGTGGCACGGATAAGTGGCACGGATGGGCACTGATAGGTACCACTGATAGATGGGACTGATGGGCACTGATAGGTGGCACTGATAGGTGGCTCTGATAGGTGGCACTGCTGGGCACTGATGGGCGGCACTGCTGGGCACTGATGGGCGGCACTGCTGGGCACTGATGGGCGGCACTGGGGTGCAGCACCTTTGAGGCAGATTGTGGGCACTGTGGGTGGTACTGTGGGTGGCACTGCTGGGTGGCACTGTGGGTGGCACTGTGGGCACTGCTGGGTGGCACTATGGGCACTGCTGGGTGGCACTGACGGGGGCACTTACTTTTATTCAGGATGGCACTGCAGGGGGCAGGTGGGCACTGGCAGGGGGCAGGTGGTCGCTTGCATTGCTGGCCGTGATCGGGACTGATGTCCCGATCACGGCCGCCGGTGATCGGCTTTTTTTTTTCTCCTCGCGCTGTCAGCGCGAGGAGGAATACTAGCCGATTACCGGCTCCGTTATATCACATGATCAGCTGTCATTTGCTGACAGCTGATCACGTGATAAGGGGTCGGGATCGACCCCTTGCACGGATCGGTGATCAGGCGAGTCTCATGGACTCGCCGATCACAGAGCGCGCCGCGCGCGCCCCTCAGGGGGCGCGCAGGCCACTCGTACACGGGACTACGTCTATTGACGTCGTCCCGGAAAAGGAGATCCGCGCTGTAGCCGTCATTTGGCTATAGTGCGGATCTCAAGTGGTTAACCAAACTGCTAGTTTAAGCAGATTTTCAACAAGCTCTAGGTAGTGCTGAAGCCTGCTAGAAGCCTGTTTAAAGTAGCTATCAGCACTTCCATTGGGATCTGTGTTAAAAATGTACAAACCTGAGCTGAATGGTACTTTAAAAGCATCAACAAAGCTTGCTGAAAGCTCTGCAAATACTTTCTAAAAGCTTGCTGAAGCCCCAGGGAAACAGTAAAAGCCTCTTCTGTGCCACTCCCCACTTTTTTAAAATGCAAAAACATTTTATTGGAAATAGTTGTTTCACGTAGTGCAGATGCATGTCAACCACACGATACAAGATCGTAGTGCAAAAGCTATAACAGACTCCTGAAAAAAATGTGTTTTGAAAACTTTTTTTTTCATTGATACATGTCCACTGGGGCAGGATCCGGGTCCCCAAAAACTTTTTACGGTAATAACATGCATATAAGCCTTTTAAATTAGCACTTTTGATTTTTCATGTTCGTGTCCCATAGACTTTAACGGTGTTCACGTGTTCATACACATTTTTTGCCTGTTTGCAAGTTCTGGTGCAAACCAAACCCGGGGTTGTTCGGCTCATCCCTAGTGAGCAACAAGATCGGGAATGCAATACGTATGCATTAGGGTGAACCTATGCTTTGAATATACAGTGCAAAGCAACAGGTTCCCTAGTGTAGACCTCTTTAAATGTACTGTATATCCTTAGCCTTTTTTTGCTCACAGCTTTTTTGTGGGCATCTGCAGCGCTGGATTACTGGTCCCCTTCCCCTGGGAAATAGCACCAGTGAGAGACACAGATGACTGATTTAGGTAAGTATGAGATTGTCTTTAAAGATGCTTGAAATAAAAATGCTGAATGGGTAAGAGGTAGTAAGAGAGGGGTTTTTGACCAGCTATAGGCATTAATTTTGTGAACCAATCGGCTTTTTCAGTGAAGTGATTCAGATGTCTTATGCCGTGTACACACGACCGGACTTTCCGGCAGACTAGGTCCGATGGTCCTCCCGACGAACTTTTCAGCGGAGTTCCGATGGACTTCGCACGCACAAACGGACTAAGTCCATTCGAAAGTCTGTTCGTTTTGAACGTAAGACGGGACTAAAAAAGGAAGTTCAATAGCCAGTAGCCAATAGCTTCCCTTGTGACATATTTGGCCCGTCGGACCAGCATACAGACGAACGGTTTTGCTGGCAGGAATTGAGTTTGTCGGACAGATTTGAAACATGTTTTATTTCTAGGTTCATCTGATTTTTTAAATGAAAAAACGATCGGATCAGCCCTGACATGATAGGATTGTCCGACAGACTGATTCCGTCAGACCTAGTCTGCCGGAATGTCCGGTCGTGTGTACGCGGCATTACAGTTCGATTCATGAGGTTAGAAAACCACAGGACAATCTCTTTTTTAGCAGTTTCAGAGCTTTTATTTTCCTATAGCATGTGGGTGGGTTGGGAGAAGCAAATTTGCATATTAGCCAGTGCATCTGCAATGGAATTTAGTAGCGTACTTAGTTATTCATTCTGGGTCTGTCTAGATAGAACCAAACTACTTTTAGAGTAAGGATGGGCTTTAATCGTAGCAGAATTGGAGATTTGTCTTTCCAGCCAGTCCACTCCAGTTTAGGTATTATGTCTAATCAGTGTGCTATCATGTTTCCCTGAAAGTAACCCCAGGTCTTATATTAATTTTGGCAACAAAAGACACAGTAGGGCTTATTTTCGGGGTAGGTCTTATCATCCCATGTGCTGTCTTCTCTCCCTCCCTGCCTGTTAGAAATCCCCAGTGTGAACCGAGTTAAAATGCTTGTAAAATCCTATAATCCACTCTATTACAGTAGTATATAATGTACAATGTGTGTGTTTCTGTAATATAATTGTCCCAAATACCTTTGTTATAGCGCTGCTAGGCACTTCTGAGACCCTTCGGAGCTCTCTTTCCCACTCCGAGCACTGCAGGGGGGGGGGGGGGGGGTGGGACAAGATCCCACACTGACAGCTGGGAGAAGAGGAGGAGAGCAGCAGGAGGTCAGCTGAGTGCCGAGCACGGAAGGTATTTGAGCTGTGATTCCCTGTGATTGACTACATGCCTATCTATCTCTTTCTTCTGGTAAGCAGATTGGATACTCACTGGGTGTAGTGTGCTTTTCTACACACACTGAAGTTGTCTTTCCCTTCTTGAAAACGACTGAATAATTTAAATAGCACTGCATATGGACTTTAATAAATCAAGTTCTGCCTGAAAGACAACTCCTGCATTAGCACATACAGAACATCTTTTAACATAACATAGATCCATTCTATAGTATTATATATGTAGCCAGGTGCTCGGCTAAGAATAGAGATTGAGAGAAACTTTCTGTAGCTGCTGTCGTATGGTGCTGAACTGGTTAACAGCTATAGAATGAGTCAGGTAGCACTGCACTGTGGGAACTGTAGTCCAGAAAAAAAAGAGACTCTACTGTAATCAAAAGTTTTTGAACTGCATTTCCCACAGAGAGATTGCCAGGAGGAGGGGAGAGAGATGCATTTTCTCAGGCTGATCAGAACACAACATCCTCTTGCAGCGAGGGAGTCTGGAGAGTGCACATCTCTGTCCAGTGGTGCATATTGGGTGTGCTGAGTTTGGGGGTGCCGACAGCCAGAGTTGCCTGCATGCAGAGGACTAATCACTGTGTGTGAATAATTGGTGAGCTGCAGCAGTGGAGATTTATTATCTGCTGCTAGAGAGACTGAGCCCTTTAGGAACTGACCATACAGCCATCTAGTAGCCTTATTGCTGCCTACATGTTTGACTGAGACTATTCTTGTGTGCTCCAATTGTACAACTTGGCCCCAACACTAGCCAGCTGAAGAGTTAGGACTAAAGACTGCACCATTACAGCTGTTACAGAGACCTTTAGAAATTGCTTATGCTAAGAGGTACCCCCCAGGGGACATTGCATCATATCCTAGCCATTCTCTTAGCCCTTGTACGCACAGTCAGACATTCCGACGGATTTTGTCTGAAACTTGTGTTGCATACACGCGATCGGACAGAGTTGTCGGAAAATCCAATCGTACGTAACGTGATGACGTTATTTAGTTATGACGGGACTTCGTTCAGGCTAGTAGCCAATAGCTTTGGTCTAGGAATTTGATCTGAGCATGTGTGGCACTTTGTCCAATCGGAATTCTCTATACACAATCGGACAAAGTCCGATCGGATCATATTGTCGGAAAGTTTTATAGCCAAGCTCTAAAACTTTGTCCGTCGGATATTTTCCGATGGAGCCCACACACAGTCAGATTATCCACCAACACGGTCCGATCGGACATTTTCCGTCGGAATGTCCGACTGTGTGTACAAGGGCTAAGAGTGCACTCTCAACTAATTAAAGTATTATTATTCACATTGCAGTTAATGCTTAGGGTTGAAAATGTTTTTATTTTAACAACAGTCAAAACATATAAGTAAGACACTACAATAGCAAAATGAAACAGTAAGTCAGCTCAATGACTATCACCCATAGCATTACATGCACTTATTACCAGTACAATATAAAAACTGTGAGAAGTGTCACTGTAAAAAAAAATTTTTTGTTAACTTTGCTGATTCATAAATTAATCCCAATCAAAATTATGCCACAGAAAAAAACAGGATTTTTTCCTATAACATTAGCAGTGCTTTTAAAAGAATTGGCAAATAATAGAAGTAAATATAAAGTTAAAATTAAATTAAACAAAGTTCATTAACTGCAGATAAAAACAGTCTTAGTGTGAGCTGATATATCTCAAGTCCAATAAAGTGCAAAGGTGATTGTGCAAAAGAAACACATTAACAGATGATTTCCAGTAATGATTCCAGCAGAGAGCAAAAAGAATCCTTCACCACACCACTTGTGCTAACCCCTGAAGGTGTTACACTTATGTCAAGAAGGACGTTCTGATCACCCGGCTGTTCCGAGAAATCTTACCTGCAGAATCCCCAGCAGACTGGCGCACACTGGTGCACGTTAACGTAGGTGGGCGCACGCGGGTGCGCAAGGGTGCATATGGGAGTAGATTTTATATCATGCATGACGACACATGTGGTCTATGCACTTCAGTGTCCATGCAATATAATGTATATAGGACATACAAAACGAATTTTAAGTAAACGAGTGTCCGAAAACATTAATGACATCAAAATAGGGTACAAGGACCACAGTGTTTCCATGCATTTTAGAACCAAACATAATAGGGATCCTTCCGACTTGAAGTTTTGGGGAATTGAGAAATTGCACACTGATTGGCGAGGGTGCAATATGGTCAGGGAATTGTTTAAGTGTGAGACCAAATGGATATATTTAATTGCCACATTATGTCCAAAGGGTATTAATGTGGAATTTTTTGTTTTTTTATTCATTATGGGTTGTTATTTTTAATCTATAATATTACTGAGTGAGTTGCACCTTATAGTGAATAGGAGGGTTTGTATTTCTGGTACTTTTGGTGTTTTATTTTAGGACATCAGTAAGATATTTGGGTGGCTATTTTGCACACATGTGGATTTTAATACAGTGGAAATCGCATATTTGCACAATATAGTCATATAATTTTGCAGTACTTGGGTTATTATTATTGCCAGCTCGGAGTGATAAAAACGTATATGAGAGGTGAGCATTAAGTAACTAGGTGGCTGTTTTTAATGCTGAGAGACTGGATCTAGGTGTATGAAGTCGCATGTTGCCTATTGGTTAATAAAATTAACCCACTGTTGCCTCTGTCTGCTGTAGAGGTTACTAAATGGGTGTGGAGTAGGTTTATAGTATTTAAATATATTAATGGATACATTATGTGCAATATATAACAAGTTTATTATGTATTAAGTGACATCTTTTATATGTATTTGTATATATATTTATTTATTTTGTTTGATTTTGGTTCTTTTTAAATGTGGTTATCATTCAAATACTGATGTATATTCCAGTATTTCGGCTGAGGTTAATTATGTGACATTGTGTACCATTTTTACACTGTGTACCATTTTATATGAATAGTGACACATAGTATTGCATCAGTTATTCTACATTGCATTCTGTGGCTGACAAGCGGTGTGCACTGTCATAGGTGCACGTGATCGCCGGAGGAGGGACTCTCCGGTGGTTTTGTGTATTTAATGGTGACAGCTGCGCTGCGTAGCCACGCCCTCTGACGAAAGTAATGACAGAAACGCGTCAGTTAGTTGCTACGCAGCACACTTCTGTGTCGGCCGTGATCGTGTCTATCCTTCCCGGGAACACCGCAGGAGCGGTTAAAGGTCAGACATAATCACACGACTTATGATGTTCTTATGATCTATATGACTGATTTGGATATTACCTTTGTGAGTGTTTTATCGTGAGATACAATTTTATTAATAAAATCGTGTTGTACTGGATTACATTATGTTGTTTTCCTCTATCTGATTATGAGCTTAATACAGACGAGAGATGTCCAGCATTCTGTGATCATTCAGTTTTGTAACCTTATGGGCATGTAAACCAGCTAAGTCTGGTAAGTGCAACACCTTCGAGGGTTAGCACAAGTGGTGTGGTGAAGGATTCTTTTTGCTCTCTGCTGGAATCATTACTGGAAATCATCTGTAGATGTGTTTCTTTTGCACAGTCACCTTTGCACTTTATTGGACTTGAGATATATCAGCTCACACTAAGCCATTCCATCGGATTTTGTCTGACGGATTTTGTCCGAAACTGGTGTTGCATACACACAGTCGGTTAAAGTTGTCGGAAAGTCAAATCGTTCAGAACGTGATGGCGTTATTTCGTTACGACGGGACTACGTTCAGGCTAGTAGCCAATAGCTTTGGTCTAGGAATTATTGCGCATGCGTGGCACTTTGTCCGATCGGAATTCTCTACAAACGATCGGACAAAGTCCGATCGGACCATGTTGTCGGAAAATTTTACAGCCCAGCTCTAAAACTTTGTCGGTCGGATATTCTGACGGAAACAGTCCGATGGACCCCACACACGGTCTGATTATCCAACAACACGGTCCGATCAGACATTTTCCGTCAGAATGTCCGACCGTGTGTACAAGGGCTTAGACTGTTTTTATCTGCAGTTAATGAACTTTGTTTAATTTAATTTTAACTTTATATTTACTTTTATTATTTGCCAATTCTTTTAAAAGCGCTGCTAATGTTATAAGAAAAAATACAGTTTTTTTCTGTGGCATAATTTTGATTGTTTACATTATTTTGATAGTAGCTGCTGCATTTATTACTGTGTGTGATCTACAAACACATTTGTTGTGGTTGCTGAGGGAGAGATACTTAGATTTTTTCTGATTATTTCTCATTTAATTGATAAATTAATCCCAGTCTAGTGGTACAGAACTCTTTTAAGTTACCTTGGCATAGTAATTTTACTATCTAGTGGACTGTGTCTGAACCTACTTTCTGTGTATTCATTTATGCTCAAACCACCAATTATTGTAACCCATTCCAATACATTAAGCTTATTTATCACTACAAGGTCTTGTGTCTTTTTCGAGGTGCTAACTCACAGCTAAGTTAAAGGTATACTCATGTTCTTATAAGTGCTTGCAGTAACTATTGTTGAACCAGGTGTGTCAGAGGGGCTGAGGTTGTTCTTGGAGTTGAGCAGCAGAACCCAAATTACCAAACGGCTCCTGCAAAAAATACATAAATACATGCATAAATACTGCATTTTCTTGTGTGTATTTGAAGCTGCTTCAGCTTGGAATTGAAAAAAAGGCTTTCTCTCAACAGCAACAGTGCTTAGCGGGCGACCCCTGTGGTAACATGCTGAAGTAGAGCTTCTTGGCACTGAACCAAGATCAAGAGACTGCTGCAATGACTGTAGTAGCGGTGACTAAATACTACAGTGATTTCCAGCATCTAAAAGGATCAGTCGGGCATGAGATGTGTATACTTACAATCTGGACCAATGTAACAATGCTTTAAAAATCGTACCTAAACTTTAGCTTTAATGTGTAATTTGCAGGTCTCTACTGTCTTTTAGCCCCCTCTTTGAGTAAAATCTATATCAAACGTCAAAAGCATAACAAATAGCATGTAGACACAATATAATGTGCTAAAATGTAATACGACTTAAGCAAAGTGTGCATTAAAGAAGCATGCAAAAAACTAGGTGTTTTTATAATGCTATAGTAGGATTCTAGTTCAAAAATCCCTTTGTTGACTAGTGAACAGAGAGAATGTATACAATATGACAGAAAATCTAAAGTGCTTAGAAAATTGTTCATGAACGTAAATCTCATCATCCCCCGTAGACAGATTAAGTATTCTGTTGGTCAGTGTCAAAAGGGGAAGAAATAAAATTTGTAATTTTGCATTTACACAAAGTTCAGTCTAAATTATGATTAAAGGCTGGACCTTACTGAATGCTAAATCCCCTAAACCACTAAAGCACAAACTAACTGAATATAAGCCTATGGCAATACTAAACGACAATAGCTTAGCTCTGTACATGCTTTTTTTTCTTGCAGAGGGCTCTAGAAAAACAGAAGCACTTACACAAGAGCATCCACCTGCTCAATGAGAAGAGCTACCTGTAAGGGGACTTGTGACTGGATGACTGTTGGCACAAAATCCAAAAGCTCCCACCGCCATCTTCTTGGGTAGGACAGGGACCCACCTGCTGGTAGTTGTTAACCTTCACCATAATGTGCCGAGCTCCTTGCCAGAGACTAGTGATGGCCGAACGGTTCGCCCGGCGGTCGTTTCGCGGCGAATTTCCGACTTTCGCCGTCCGCGGGTTCGAACGCCTTTTTCCGTCGTTCGCCCCGGCGGACTTACGTGTTTAATGTATACAAGAACTTTAACCTTTCGTGACACGTTTATCATGTGTTACAGGACAACCAATTGAGACATGACAGCTCATGGACACTTGGACATTCCCCCTAACCTATAAATACACCCGATCCGGTGGCCATTTTACATTCTTTCTTCTGTCACTGTAGGGAAAGGATCCTGTGTGGAGTAGGGACAGAGAAAACGCTAGCTATTTGGTACACAAAAGTTCTTTTCAGGACTGGTATAGGTGTTAGGTCAGCAGCCTGAGTTTCTTTTGTCAGTTTAGATAAAGGGACAGAGCGCTGTATGCTGCTATTTTAGGGACAGCTCAGCCAGATTAGTCTTTCTTCATCATCATCATCATCATCATCATTAGCTGTTACTATCAGGTCCACAAAAGAGCTGTTCCAGCTAATCGTTCCAGCCTACTCTTTTTTGCCAATTTGTATAGGGACAGGCAGGAAGCAGTGTGTCAGGCAGTGAGGATAATTTTAAAGACTTGCTGTTACTATTAGTTCCACAAAGGTTCTTTTCAGGACTGGTATCAGTGGTACGGTAATAGGCTTGTACACGTATAATATTCTTTCTTCCAAATATAGAAAGAATATTATACTTGACTGCTGCCCTTCTGCTGCAGTCTGCTAATCATTCACAACTCACTTGTTCCACAAAGCTCTTTATCAGGACTGGTAACTTGGTCTGTCTAGGGTGCTACGGTACATAGGCTTGGGTGCGGTACAGTCTGCTGTTCTGTAAGGACCGCTATCGGTCCACAATACATAGGGTTGCCGTGCACTACTGCTGACCGCTGCCCTATACTGCAGCAGTCCTTCAGCGGTATAGGGACTGACGCACAGTCTGCTAAACACTAATACACAACCTGCTTGGTCCACAAAAGTTCTTATAAGGACTGGTAACTTGGTATAGGGTGCTACGGTACATAGGCCTGAGTGCAGTACAGTCTGCTGTTCTGTAAGGACCGCTATCGGTCCACAATACATAGGGTTGCCGTGCACTACTGCTGACCGCTGCCCTATACTGCAGCAGTCCTTCATTGGTATAGGGACTGACGTACAGTCTGCTAATCACTAACACACAACCTGCTTGGTCCACAAAAGTTCTTATAAGGACTGGTAACTTGGTATAGGGTGCTACGGTACATAGGCCTGAGTGCGTTACAGTCTGCTGTTCTGTAAGGACCGCTATCGGTCCACAATACATAGGGTTGCCGTGCACTACTGCTGACCGCTGCCCTATACTGCAGCAGTCCTTCATTGGTATAGGGACTGACGTACAGTCTGCTAATCACTAACACACAACCTGCTTGGTCCACAAAAGTTCTTATAAGGACTGGTAACTTGGTATAGGGTGCTACGGTACATAGGCCTGAGTGCGTTACAGTCTGCTGTTCTGTAAGGACCGCTATCGGTCCACAATACATAGGGTTGCCGTGCACTACTGCTGACCGCTGCCCTATACTGCAGCAGTCCTTCAGCGGTATAGGGACTGACGTACAGTCTGCTAAACACTAATACACAACCTGCTTGGTCCACAAAAGTTCTTATAAGGACTGGTAACTTGGTATAGGGTGCTACGGTACATAGGCTTGAGTGCGGTACAGTCTGCTGTTCTGTAAGGACCACTATCGGTCCACAATAGATAGGGTTGACGTGCACCACTGCTGACCGCTCACCTATACTGCAGCAGTCCTTCAGCGGTATAGGGACTGACGTACAGTCTGCTAATCACTAACACACAACCTGCTTGTTCCACAAAAGTTCTTATAAGGACTGGTAACTTGGTATAGGGTGCTACGGTACATAGGCCTGAGTGCGTTACAGTCTGCTGTTCTGTAAGGACCGCTATCGGTCCACAATACATAGGGTTGCCGTGCACTACTGCTGACCGCTGCCCTATACTGCAGCAGTCCTTCATTGGTATAGGGACTGACGTACAGTCTGCTAATCACTAACACACAACCTGCTTGGTCCACAAAAGTTCTTATAAGGACTGGTAACTTGGTATAGGGTGCTACGGTACATAGGCCTGAGTGCAGTACAGTCTGCTGTTCTGTAAGGACCGCTATCGGTCCACAATACATAGGGTTGCCGTGCACTACTGCTGACCGCTGCCCTATACTGCAGCAGTCCTTCATTGGTATAGGGACTGACGTACAGTCTGCTAATCACTAACACACAACCTGCTTGGTCCACAAAAGTTCTTATAAGGACTGGTAACTTGGTATAGGGTGCTACGGTACATAGGCCTGAGTGCGTTACAGTCTGCTGTTCTGTAAGGACCGCTATCGGTCCACAATACATAGGGTTGCCGTGCACTACTGCTGACCGCTGCCCTATACTGCAGCAGTCCTTCATTGGTATAGGGACTGACGTACAGTCTGCTAATCACTAACACACAACCTGCTTGGTCCACAAAAGTTCTTATAAGGACTGGTAACTTGGTATAGGGTGCTACGGTACATAGGCCTGAGTGCGTTACAGTCTGCTGTTCTGTAAGGACCGCTATCGGTCCACAATACATAGGGTTGCCGTGCACTACTGCTGACCGCTGCCCTATACTGCAGCAGTCCTTCATTGGTATAGGGACTGACGTACAGTCTGCTAATCACTAACACACAACCTGCTTGGTCCACAAAAGTTCTTATAAGGACTGGTAACTTGGTATAGGGTGCTACGGTACATAGGCCTGAGTGCAGTACAGTCTGCTGTTCTGTAAGGACCGCTATCGGTCCACAATACATAGGGTTGCCGTGCACTACTGCTGACCGCTGCCCTATACTGCAGCAGTCCTTCATTGGTATAGGGACTGACGTACAGTCTGCTAATCACTAACACACAACCTGCTTGGTCCACAAAAGTTCTTATAAGGACTGGTAACTTGGTATAGGGTGCTACGGTACATAGGCCTGAGTGCGTTACAGTCTGCTGTTCTGTAAGGACCGCTATCGGTCCACAATACATAGGGTTGCCGTGCACTACTGCTGACCGCTGCCCTATACTGCAGCAGTCCTTCATTGGTATAGGGACTGACGTACAGTCTGCTAATCACTAACACACAACCTGCTTGGTCCACAAAAGTTCTTATAAGGACTGGTAACTTGGTATAGGGTGCTACGGTACATAGGCCTGAGTGCGTTACAGTCTGCTGTTCTGTAAGGACCGCTATCGGTCCACAATACATAGGGTTGCCGTGCACTACTGCTGACCGCTGCCCTATACTGCAGCAGTCCTTCATTGGTATAGGGACTGACGTACAGTCTGCTAATCACTAACACACAACCTGCTTGGTCCACAAAAGTTCTTATAAGGACTGGTAACTTGGTATAGGGTGCTACGGTACATAGGCCTGAGTGCGTTACAGTCTGCTGTTCTGTAAGGACCGCTATCGGTCCACAATACATAGGGTTGCCGTGCACTACTGCTGACCGCTGCCCTATACTGCAGCAGTCCTTCAGCGGTATAGGGACTGACGTACAGTCTGCTAATCACTAACACACAACCTGCTTGGTCCACAAAAGTTCTTATAAGGACTGGTAACTTGGTATAGGGTGCTACGGTACATAGGCCTGAGTGCGTTACAGTCTGCTGTTCTGTAAGGACCGCTATCGGTCCACAATACATAGGGTTGCCGTGCACTACTGCTGACCGCTGCCCTATACTGCAGCAGTCCTTCATTGGTATAGGGACTGACGTACAGTCTGCTAATCACTAACACACAACCTGCTTGGTCCACAAAAGTTCTTATAAGGACTGGTAACTTGGTATAGGGTGCTACGGTACATAGGCCTGAGTGCGTTACAGTCTGCTGTTCTGTAAGGACCGCTATCGGTCCACAATACATAGGGTTGCCGTGCACTACTGCTGACCGCTGCCCTATACTGCAGCAGTCCTTCATTGGTATAGGGACTGACGTACAGTCTGCTAATCACTAACACACAACCTGCTTGGTCCACAAAAGTTCTTATAAGGACTGGTAACTTGGTATAGGGTGCTACGGTACATAGGCCTGAGTGCAGTACAGTCTGCTGTTCTGTAAGGACCGCTATCGGTCCACAATACATAGGGTTGCCGTGCACTACTGCTGACCGCTGCCCTATACTGCAGCAGTCCTTCATTGGTATAGGGACTGACGTACAGTCTGCTAATCACTAACACACAACCTGCTTGGTCCACAAAAGTTCTTATAAGGACTGGTAACTTGGTATAGGGTGCTACGGTACATAGGCCTGAGTGCGTTACAGTCTGCTGTTCTGTAAGGACCGCTATCGGTCCACAATACATAGGGTTGCCGTGCACTACTGCTGACCGCTGCCCTATACTGCAGCAGTCCTTCATTGGTATAGGGACTGACGTACAGTCTGCTAATCACTAACACACAACCTGCTTGGTCCACAAAAGTTCTTATAAGGACTGGTAACTTGGTATAGGGTGCTACGGTACATAGGCCTGAGTGCGTTACAGTCTGCTGTTCTGTAAGGACCGCTATCGGTCCACAATACATAGGGTTGCCGTGCACTACTGCTGACCGCTGCCCTATACTGCAGCAGTCCTTCATTGGTATAGGGACTGACGTACAGTCTGCTAATCACTAACACACAACCTGCTTGGTCCACAAAAGTTCTTATAAGGACTGGTAACTTGGTATAGGGTGCTACGGTACATAGGCCTGAGTGCGTTACAGTCTGCTGTTCTGTAAGGACCGCTATCGGTCCACAATAGATAGGGTTGACGTGCACCACTGCTGACCGCTCACCTATACTGCAGCAGTCCTTCAGCGGTATAGGGACTGACGTACAGTCTGCTAATCACTAACACACAACCTGCTTGTTCCACAAAAGTTCTTATAAGGACTGGTAACTTGGTATAGGGTGCTACGGTACATAGGCCTGAGTGCAGTACAGTCTGCTGTTCTGTAAGGACCGCTATCGGTCCACAATACATAGGGTTGCCGTGCACTACTGCTGACCGCTGCCCTATACTGCAGCAGTCCTTCATTGGTATAGGGACTGACGTACAGTCTGCTAATCACTAACACACAACCTGCTTGGTCCACAAAAGTTCTTATAAGGACTGGTAACTTGGTATAGGGTGCTACGGTACATAGGCCTGAGTGCGTTACAGTCTGCTGTTCTGTAAGGACCGCTATCGGTCCACAATAGATAGGGTTGACGTGCACCACTGCTGACCGCTCACCTATACTGCAGCAGTCCTTCAGCGGTATAGGGACTGACGTACAGTCTGCTAATCACTAACACACAACCTGCTTGTTCCACAAAAGTTCTTATAAGGACTGGTAACTTGGTATAGGGTGCTACGGTACATAGGCCTGAGTGCAGTACAGTCTGCTGTTCTGTAAGGACCGCTATCGGTCCACAATACATAGGGTTGCCGTGCACTACTGCTGACCGCTGCCCTATACTGCAGCAGTCCTTCATTGGTATAGGGACTGACGTACAGTCTGCTAATCACTAACACACAACCTGCTTGGTCCACAAAAGTTCTTATAAGGACTGGTAACTTGGTATAGGGTGCTACGGTACATAGGCCTGAGTGCGTTACAGTCTGCTGTTCTGTAAGGACCGCTATCGGTCCACAATACATAGGGTTGCCGTGCACTACTGCTGACCGCTGCCCTATACTGCAGCAGTCCTTCAGCGGTATAGGGACTGACGTACAGTCTGCTAAACACTAATACACAACCTGCTTGGTCCACAAAAGTTCTTATAAGGACTGGTAACTTGGTATAGGGTGCTACGGTACATAGGCTTGAGTGCGGTACAGTCTGCTGTTCTGTAAGGACCGCTATCGGTCCACAATAGATAGGGTTGACGTGCACCACTGCTGACCGCTGCCCTATACTGCAGCAGTCCTTCATTGGTATAGGGACTGACGTACAGTCTGCTAATCACTAACACACAACCTGCTTGGTCCACAAAAGTTCTTATAAGGACTGGTAACTTGGTATAGGGTGCTACGGTACATAGGCCTGAGTGCAGTACAGTCTGCTGTTCTGTAAGGACCGCTATCGGTCCACAATACATAGGGTTGACGTGCACTACTGCTGACCGCTGCCCTATACTGCAGCAGTCCTTCAGCGGTATAGGGACTAAGAGTTTTGTCACAGGGTGATTTAAAAAATGACAGGCAGAGGAAGAGGCAGGCCCTTCCGCAGGGGTGGTAGGGGTAGGGCAGGAGCAACAGCCTTGAGCCAAAGTGGGAAGTTGCAGAAGGTGCGTTCAATTACTTTAAAGGACGCACCAGACTTGGTTGAGTGGCTCACTCAGCCTTATTCTTCTGCACCCTCCTCATCCTCTCGATCTGCACCCTCTTCTTCACTCTCTGCTATGTGCACCCCCAAAGACACTACCACCAACAACACGACCACCACCACCACCACCACATACCTTCCGCTTGAGTCACTGGAATTATTTTCCGATCCATATCAAGAGGACATTTCTGATGCGCAGCCACTCTTGGTATTGGATCAGGAAGAGGAGGTAGCAACAAGCGCTACTCAGCAGTCTGACGCCAGTACCCAGATCAGCCCAAGGAGGAGGTTGGTCCCCGGTGTTGCTGCCTACTCTACTTATAGCGGTGGGGAAGGTGACGTTGATGATGACGTGTCTAGTGATGTCACGTGGGTGCCCACAAGAGAGGAAGAGGAGGGGAGTTCAGAGGGAGATATGGACCAGCAGATAGGGAGGAGAAGCAGCAATGACTTACATTGCACAGCAGGGACAAAGCAGACTGCAAATGTATCAGGAGCGAGTCATCGACCATGTACGGTCACATCTGGCGCTCCCAGGACACCGGCACATGGCTCCGCAGTGTGGGCTTTTTTTAACGTGTCCGCTGCTGACAATAGCGTTGCCATCTGCAATCTTTGCAGTCAACGCGTTAGTCGCGGTAAGCCCAATACTCACCTAGGGACGACCGCCTTAAGAAGGCACATGAGCAGCCATCACCGAGCCCAGTGGGAGCAACGGAACACACAAAGCCACACTGCAGGCTCTCACCGTCCAGCCTCGTCTTCTACTTCTCCTTCTCCTCTCTCCTCACAATTGTCCTCCACTCCACCTTCCATCACGCCAAGCTCACATTTTTCTGCAAAAAGGCAGGCTTCCGTGGGCCTAATGTTTGAGCGTAAAAAAATGATGACGCCGGATAACCCTCTTGCCCAACGGTTGGCGGCTGGCTTGTCAGAACTCATAGCCCGCCAACTACTGCCATATAAACTGGTGGACTCGGAGGCCTTTCGCAAATTTGTGGCCATTGGAACACCACAATGGAAGGTCCCAGGAAGGAAGTATTTCTCAGAGAAGGGCATCCCAGAGCTATATGGCCATGTTCAGCGGCAAGTGAATGTATCTCTGGCACACAGTGTCGGTGCCAAGATACATCTGACCACAGACACGTGGTCTAGCAAACACGGGCAGGGAAGGTATATCAGTTTTACTGCCCACTGGGTGAACCTTCTGACGGCCGTCAAGCATGTAACCCGTGGCACCCGTGTAGATTTGGTTTTACCGCCACGGATTGCATGCAGGCCTGACTCTTCTTCTCCTCCTCCTACTCCATCCTCCTCCCTCTCCTCCTCAGCTGCCTCCTCCTTTTCCGCTGCTAGCGTCTCTTCCACTGCACCGCCCAAGCTCCCCAGAACCTATTCCACATGCCAGGTGAGACGTTGCCATGCCGTGCTGCGTCTGTTGTGCCTGGAAGCAAAGAGCCACACTGGCCCGGCACTCCTTTCAGCTTTGCGTTCACAGGCAGATGAGTGGCTAACACCGCTCAATTTGACAGTTGGTAAAGTGGTGTGTGACAACGGTGCCAATCTGCTTAGCGCATTGAAACAGGGCAAAATCACGCACGTGCCGTGCATGGCACACGTCTTAAACTTGGTCGTGCAGCGATTCCTTGTCAAATACCCTGGGGTCCAGGACATCTTGCGGCAGGCAAGGAAAATCTCGGCCCATTTCAGAAGATCTTACACGGCCATGGCTCGCCTTGCTGACATTCAGCGGCGACACCATCTGCCGGTCAGACGTCTTATTTGCGATTGCCCGACGCGATGGAACTCAACCTTCTATATGCTTGATAGGCTGCTCCAGCAGAAACGTGCAGTTAACGTCTACCTGTATGAACTCTGCGAAAGAAACGGTTCTGGGGAGCTGGGTTTTTTTTCACCGCGCCAGTGGCTGCTCATGCGCGACACATGCAGACTTCTGCGGCCATTTGAGGAGATCACCAAACTGGTCAGTCGCAGCCATGGCGCCATCAGTGACATGGTACCTTATGCCTTCTTTCTGGAGCGTGCATTGCGTCGTGTCATTGATCAGGCTGTGGAGGAGCAGGAGCGGGAAGATGAGGAAGTCGCAATGCTGGATGAATTCCCAGGGGGGGCTACTCTATCTGAGACAAGTCAACAACAGGAGTCTGATGAGGAGTCAGAGGAGGATGGTGCCGGGGCGGATGAGCAGGAGCAAGAAGAGCATGCTTTAAACCTTTCTGGGATCCCTGTTGTGCGAGGATGGGGAGAGGAGAATGAAGAGGACGACATTATCCTGGATGATGAGCAGGAGCCAGGCCACCACACCGCTTCCACTTTAGTGCAAATGGGGGCCTTCATGCTCCAGTGTTTTAATAGGGACCCCCGTATAAAAAGCATGAGGGTCAAGGACCAGTACTGGGTGGCAACGTACTTAGACCCCCGGTACAAACACAAAATGGCGGAAATGTTACCGCCGTCGCAGAGGGCTGTCAGAATGCAGCACTTCCAGGCCTTGCTTCGAGAAATGCTGCATTCTGCTTTTGCGTGCGCTGGCAGAGGAGCAATTCCCACTCCCAGAGAAGGATTTGCGGGTACCAATCCAACAGCGCCTGCAAGAAGAGGCCGGTTTGAAGATGTGTTGGTGACTTCGGATATGAGGTCATTCTTTCAGCCGACCCATCGACAGGTGTCATCCGGATCCAGCATCAGGGAACGCCTAGACCGTCAGGTGTCCGACTACATTGGGTTAACGGCCGATGTGGACGCTCTGAGGAGTGATGAACCCCTAGACTACTGGGTGGGCAGGCTTGACCTCTGGCCAGAGCTTGCCCAATTTGCAATCGAACTGTTGGCTTGCCCCTCATCCAGTGTCCTGTCCGAAAGGACGTTCAGCGCAGCAGGGGGGATTGTGACCGATAAGCGTACTCGCCTAGCTCACCACAGTGTTAACTACCTCACATTTCTAAAAATGAATGAGGCATGGATCTCGGAGGAATTCAACACATGTGATCAGTAGACCATGTATATGTCTATAAACAATTTTTGGAATCAAGCACACAGACCTTCTTAATTCATTTGGCTCACTTCCCTGACCCAAAAAAGCACACCGTACTATATGCCCCTACCCTCCTCTTTGAAGAGGTTGAGCGGTGTCATATTTCTACTGGGGCTGCTTATTATGAGGGGTTCCCACCATCCCTGTGCTGTGCTGACTTCCTCCTGGGTGTTCTTATTATGAGGGGCTCCCACCATCCCTGTGCTGTGCTGACTTCCTCCTGGGGGTTCTTATTATGAGGGGATCACACCATCCCTGTGCTGTGCTGACTTCCTCCTGGGGGTTCTTATTATGAGGGGATCACACCATCCCTGTGCTGTGCTGACTTCCTCCTGGGGCTGCTTACGGTGCTGCTGTCAGCGCTGTATGTCACGGAGCTGCTGTCAGCGCTGTATGTCACGGAGCTGCTGTCAGCGCTGTATGTCACGGAGCTGCTGTCAGCGCTGTATGTCACGGAGCTGCTGTCAGCGCTGTATGTCACGGAGCTGCTGTCAGCGCTGTATGTCACGGAGCTGCTGTCAGCGCTGTATGTCACGGTGCTGCTGTCAGCGCTGTATGTCACGGAGCTGCTGTCAGCGCTGTATGTCACGGAGCTGCTGTCAGTGCTGTATGTCACGGAGCTGCTGTCAGCGCTGTATGTCACGGAGCTGCTGTCAGCGCTGTATGTCACGGAGCTGCTGTCAGCGCTGTATGTCACGGTGCTGCTGTCAGCGCTGTATGTCACGGAGCTGCTGTCAGCGCTGTATGTCACGGAGCTGCTGTCAGTGCTGTATGTCACGGAGCTGCTGTCAGCGCTGTATGTCACGGAGCTGCTGTCAGCGCTGTATGTCACGGAGCTGCTGTCAGCGCTGTATGTCACGGTGCTGCTGTCAGCGCTGTATGTCACGGAGCTGCTGTCAGCGCTGTATGTCACGGAGCTGCTGTCAGCGCTGTATGTCACGGTGCTGCTGTCAGCGCTGTATGTCACGGAGCTGCTGTCAGCGCTGTATGTCACGGAGCTGCTGTCAGCGCTGTATGTCACGGAGCTGCTGTCAGCGCTGTATGTCACGGAGCTGCTGTCAGCGCTGTATGTCACGGAGCTGCTGTCAGCGCTGTATGTCACGGTGCTGATGTCAGTGCTCTGTATTACGGTGCTGCTGTCAGTGCTCTGTATCTCCAGCACCCTCTTGTTTGCCTACCCTGGTCCCTGACCTTCCCTCTCCTCCATTGCCTTCATTAGCTCCATAGTCCTGAATTGTCAGAACAATTTCCCAAATAAAAAAAAAATGCTTGTAGTTATCGATCCCAAATTCACCTCATACATGTATTATGCTATTGTCCAGGTGGTGGGACTACGTGCTACCCCCTAATAATTACCCCGTGGCCGCAAATTCGACCTAAAGGTTTGCGAAATTCGCCTCCCATTGAAGTCAATGGAGCCCGCGGCGAACGGTCGTTTTCGCGAACGTTTGTGCCCGTTCGCGTTTCGCGTTCGCGAAACGTCCCGTCGGAAGTTCGTCCATCACTACCAGAGACCTTCCTACATTAGCATTTGCATTTATATTCACAAGAGAGGAATATCCACACAAAAGTTATAGTTTCAATATATTATTGTTGTTCTTCAAAGATAACAGGGACAAATCACACAGACATACTATCTGGGGACACTGGCATACTTTGCCAATCACATATACTGGAAGTACTGCAGTCGTTATGTGAAAGCTGCAAACTGCATATCATCACTAAGCCATCTTCCCTTAGTAATGCTCTCTCTCACTTCACAGGGTAATTGGTACTCAAAGGGCTCTGACATGCCCATAAGGCTCTATGCATCCAGCTCACAACTTCCTGCATGCTGTTCCAGAGACAGAACTGTTGCAGCTGCTCCTCTGGTTTCTGTACACTTTTTCAGGATCTCCAGAGGCATAGCTCTCACTCTAGAGAAAATGTAGCTTGGCCTAAAAGGTCTTTTGCATCCCACTGCCAGTCCAGTTAAACCATGTTCCCTGTCCACATAGACCAGGGGTGTCCAAACTTTTTTCAAAGAGGGCCAGATTTGATGAAGGGAACGTGTGTGAGGACCGACCATTTTGCCTGACATTCTTTGAGCCATTAAAATTCTGTCTAATCAGTGCCAATCAATGCAGCCTAATCAGTGCCCTGAATGCACCCCCACCACTGCCATGAATGCAGCCCCACCATTGCCATGACTGCAGAACCCCCATTGCCATCACTGGAGCCTAATCAATGCCCATCTGCAGCCTCAGAGAGGGGCGGGACAAGCACCAGCAAATTACATACAGGAGGAACTCCTGTTTTCTCGGCAGCCTCTTTAATACAAAGTCCCACCATTGCCATGAATGCAGCTGCACCATTGCCATGACTGCAGCCCCACCATTGCCATGACTGCAGCCCCACCATTGCCATGACTGCAGCACCACCATTGCCATGACTGCAGCACCACCATTGCCATGAATGCAGCCTCATCAATGCCATGAATACAGCCCCACCAATGCCAGAAATGCAGAACCCCCAATTCCATGAATGCAGCACCCCCCACTGCAATGAATGCAGCACCCCCATTGCCATGAATGCAGCCCCACCATTGCCATAAATGCAACACGCCCATTGCCATGAATGCAGCCACACCATTGCCATGAATGCAGCACCCCCATTGCCATGAATGCAGACTCACCATTGCCATCACTGGACTCTGATCGATGCCCACCTGCAGCCTCAGAGGGGAGCGGGACAAGCACCAACAGATTACATACAGGAGAAACTCCTGTTTTCTCGGCAGCCTCTTTAATACAAAGTCCCACCTCCTATGATGGACAGAACAGTCGTCCAATGACAGCAGGACTTCCTATTACAGAAGCCGCAGTGTAAGAAGGAAATTCTCCTGTATGCACAGCACTCGTCCGCCCCCTCCCTGTCCCCTCCGAGGCAGCCAGAATATATATATTTTTTGGCCCCGGTGCACGAAGATCCGTTGGGGGCCAAAAAAGATATATATGTGCAAATTACCAGACGGGCCATTCGAAACCAAAACACAGGCTGCAATTGGCCCCTGGGCCAGACTTTGGATTTGCCTGACTTAGACCATGTTTGGTGATTTTTTTTTTCCCATCTCACTTGTTTATTTTCATCTGTTAGGCCGGGTTCACACCACTGCGATGCGGGAACGCCGCAAATCCGCGGCGTTTTCCCGCATCGCATTACTCCCGCCGGCAGTTCACACTGCCCTATGCGGATGGCTGGGAGTGTCAATGTTATGTTAATGACACCCCCAGATCCGTCCGCATATCGCAGTGCGATCTGCCGACTCGCACAGGATTCGGATCGCATGGTGTGAACCCCCATGCGATCCGATTCTGTTGCGGACCAAAAAAAGGGTCCCGTGCGAGTTTGCTGCGGGAGCGCTGCGAATACAGCCATACTATCTGTATGGCTGAACTCGCATCGCTACGGAGATCGGATGTGATTTGCGGTGCGAATCACATCCGGATCTCCCCCCGCAGCAGTGTGAACCCAGCCTTAAAGTGAGAATAATAAACAAACAACTCACAATTTACAAATAAACATTTATGACATTTCAAAAAAAAAAAAAAAAAAAACAGTGACCAATATAATCCCCCTTCTTTTCAATAACAGTCATAAGCCTTCCATTCATGGAGTCTGTCAGTTTTTTGATCTGTTGACAATCAACTTTTTGTTCAGCGGCAACCACAGCCTCCCAGATTGAGGAAGCCATATTTGCTGTACTGGTTTGGAGTGGATTGATTGGGGATACACAGTGGCCTGCCATTTATTCATAGAGTGCAATTTGCTGATCTTATACAGGAGAGGTATCTGGTGAGTCTCAGTCTGTTGAGGTGTGAGCACCGAAGAACTCGGTAGATTACACTGAAAGATCTGTTTGTCTTTATTTTAGCAAAGATTTGAAGAACTTGTTTATATATGACTTTTTCTTCTTTTTTTTACCTAGGCACTGGGTGTTTAAAAGAATGCTATTTCTTTTTATGTTATCAGATTTTCATTAAGAATATTTGGTGTTCACTGCACTACATGCTTTCGGTTTATATCTGTATATAATTACTTGGGGTCATGATTATATTATGACTGCAGTGATACCTTTTGTAAACAGAGGGGTCATATTATAATTTTATTAATTCCCAGTGTGGAGTAGGGTGACTTATATCATTGTTTCAGAGTGCATTGCACAGCACTGCAAGGCTTTGCAATGTGCTGTTGTGCAAATACTTGAATGAAGTGTAATTTTGTGACACTTCAAATAAAGTTACAAAATAAAAGTGTGGTGCTGGTAGGAATCAGACCACGAGTGGTAATTATGCTTTAGTTTTGTGTGCATGTCTTCTCTACTAATGTATGCAAGCTTCCCGATGATAAAAAAAATACCACCAAACAAAGGCAGGTGACAATGACAAATTGTGGTCTTTCTTTGGGACTGTCACCTATTGGCAAAAAATGCTTTGCTTGCAATTAAAACTGGGCAGTACTGTGTCTCTTTCCACTCCACACAGACAGGTCCATAATCATTGACAAATGTATAAAGAAGAACTGAATATTCTCATGTTCATTTGTTTTTACTGTCTAACTAAGGTGATTAGCACAGCTTAATGAAAGTGGAAAAATATTTCTCTGGATTTGCCATTTACCCATTAGAATATAGGCTGGGGTTCACATCCATTTTTGTTAATAAAAAAAAAATGCAAAGAAAATGTAACAACAGGAATAGCACTTAGAAACGACATTCCTTTTGAAAAAATAGGGTAGCATTCACAGCAGCAAATGTACCAGCTCCAGCATTAATGTACTGTTCCCCAGCTTATATCACAAAGCACCAGCAGGCTCATTTATCTCTGCCAAGCGCCTGATTTTGTGGATTGGTATCTTATTTTTCTTCATAATTGCAGTGGCAGCAGTATGATAAAATGGACAGTTTGAGGTTCAGTAAGAGTAGCATATGCTTTAATTCTTCCTCTTCCATAAAATGCACTGTTGCGATCACTTGTTGCAAGAGGCTCTACAATTACCTTCACAAATACTGTACTAGTTTTAATGCATATGACTCTATAGGTGGAAAAAACATAGAGACATCACAGAGGAGGAGTGTAGTGTTAAATCTCCACATTGTATCAGCTAATAGACCAACTTGTTCAAAGGTAGAGCCAGGGGCGGACTGACAACTCATGGGGCCACTGGGCAATAGGGGATCATGGGGCCCCCTTTTTACCCACCCACACACAAGCCACACCCTCACAAAGCCCCACGTATACATTGCACTGCTACATTACATGCATTGGTCACAGAATTTCTCTACTGTATGTTCAAAATAAATGTTTAAAGAGTTAAGAAAATAAAGAAAAATAAACTCACATTAACCACGTACATTTACTGCAGGGCTACATCTCCTGAGAGCAGAATCACGTACAGGTACTTGATTCTGCACTTGCGGGTCTGCGTGCTGTCTGATTGGACACACCGAGAGCAAATCAGCGGGTCTGGCGGGCCCCGTCGATCATTTCCAACAGAGGCAGAACGGTGGTTTGCCGATGTAAACAAGTCCCCAGAGAGCCTCCCCCACTTACATCTGGGGCTCCCCAGAGAGCCCCCCTTGCATCAGGGTCTCCAGAAAGCCCCCCTTACATCAGGGTCCCCAGAAAGCCCCCCCTTACATCAGGGTCCCCAGAAAGCCCCCCCTTACACCAGGGTCTCCAGAAAGCCCCCCCTTACATCAGGGTTTCCAGAAAGCCCCCCTGACATCAGGGTCTCCAGAGAGCCCCCCTTACATCAGGGTCCTCTGAGAGCCCCCAACTCACTCTTACATCAGGGTCCCCAGAGAGCCTCCCCTTACATCAGGGTCCCCAGAGAGCCTCCCCCATACATCAGGGTCCCCAGAGAGCCTCCCCCATACATCAGGGTCCCCAGAGAGCCCCCCATACATCAGGGTCCCCAGAGAGCCTCCCCTTACATCAGGATCCCCAGAGAGCCTCCCCTTACATCAGGTTCCCCAGAGAGCCTCCCCTTACATCAGGGTCCCCAGAGAGTCTCCCCCATACACCAGGGCCCCAGAGAGCCCCTGACCCCCCTTACATCAGGGTCCCCAAAGAGCCCCCCCATACATCAGGGTCCCCAGAGAGCCCCCATACGCCAGGGTCCTCAGAGAGCCCCCCCATACACCAGGGTCCCCAGAGAGCCCCCCCATACATCAGGGTCCCCAGAGAGCCCCCTATACATCAGGGTCCCCAGAGAGCCCCCCATACATCAGAGTCCCCAGAGAGCCTCCCCATACATCAGGGTCCACAGACTTAAACCCCCCCAGAGGTTTCCCTGTACCTGGCTGTGCACCTCCAACCCCCACCACAGCCCCGCCGATCGTTTCCAACAGAGGCAGAACGGTGGTTTGCCGATGTAAACAAGTCCCCAGAGAGCCTCCCCCACTTACATCGGGGGCTCCCCAGAGAGCCCCCCTTGCATCAGGGTCTCCAGAAAGCCCCCCTTACATCAGGGTCCCCAGAAAGCCCCCCCTTACACCAGGGTCTCCAGAAAGCCCCCCCTTACATCAGGGTTTCCAGAAAGCCCCCCTGACATCAGGGTCTCCAGAGAGCCCCCCTTACATCAGGGTCCTCTGAGAGCCCCCAACTCACTCTTACATCAGGGTCCCCAGAGAGCCTCCCCTTACATCAGGGTCCACAGAGAGCCTCCCCCATACATCAGGGTCCCCAGAGAGCCTCCCCCATACATCAGGGTCCCCAGAGAGCCCCCCATACATCAGGGTCCCCAGAGAGCCTCCCCTTACATCAGGTTCCCCAGAGAGCCTCCCCTTACATCAGGGTCCCCAGAGAGTCTCCCCCATACACCAGGGCCCCAGAGAGCCTCTGACCCCCCTTACATCAGGGTCCCCAAAGAGCCCCCCCATACATCAGGGTCCCCAGAGAGCCCCCCATACGCCAGGGTCCTCAGAGAGCCCCCCATACACCAGGGTCCCCAGAGAGCCCCCCCATACATCAGGGTCCCCAGAGAGCCCCCTATACATCAGGGTCCCCAGAGAGCCCCCCATACATCAGAGTCCCCAGAGAGCCTCCCCATACATCAGGGTCCACAGACTTAAACCCCCCCAGAGGTTCCCCTGTACCTGGCTGTGCACCTCCAACCCCCACCACAGCCCAGCCGATCGTTTCCAACAGAGGCAGAATGGTGGTTTGCCGATGTAAACAAGTCCCTAGAGAGCCTCCCCCACTTACATCGGGGGCTCCCCAGAGAGCCCCCCTTGCATCAGGGTCTCCAGAAAGCCCCCCTTACATCAGGGTCCCCAGAAAGCCCCCCCTTACACCAGGGTCTCCAGAAAGCCCCCCCTTACATCAGGGTTTCCAGAAAGCCCCCCTGACATCAGGGTCTCCAGAGAGCCCCCTTTACATCAGGGTCCTCTGAGAGCCCCCAACTCACTCTTACATCAGGGTCCCCAGAGAGCCTCCCCTTACATCAGGGTCCACAGAGAGCCTCCCCCATACATCAGGGTCCCCAGAGAGCCTCCCTCATACATCAGGGTCCCCAGAGAGCCCCCAATACATCAGGGTCCCCAGAGAGCCTCCCCTTACATCAGGATCCCCAGAGAGCCTCCCCTTACATCAGGTTCCCCAGAGAGCCTCCCCTTACATCAGGGTCCCCAGAGAGTCTCCCCCATACACCGGGGCCCCAGAGAGCCCCTGACCCCCCTTACATCAGGGTCCCCAGAGAGCCCCCCATACATCAGGGTCCCCAGAGAGCCCCCCATACGCCAGGGTCCTCAGAGAGCCCCCCCATACACCAGGGTCCCCAGAGAGCCCCCCATACATCAGGGTCCCCAGAGAGCCCCCTATACATCAGGGTCCCCAGAGAGCCCCCCATACATCAGAGTCCCCAGAGAGCCTCCCCATACATCAGGGTCCACATACTTAAACCCCCCCAGAGGTTCCCCTGTACCTGGCTGTGCACCTCCAACCCCCACCACAGGGGGAGGTAGGAGGGGGCAATCGGCAGCTCTATGGTGCCTATGGACCGTGGCATCTCCCTGGGGCGTGTATCTCCTTCACAGTGTATAGACTGGAGAGGGGAGGGGCCTCTGACCCGGGCAGCAGTCGGCAACAGTGTACAAACCGAGCAACTCACAGAAGAGTGAAACTTGTAGCTGCCCGGGTCAGAGGCCCCTCCCCTCTCCACTCTATACATTGTGAAGGAGAAATACAAGCCCCAGGGAGATCCCGCCATCACCATAGAGCTGCCGAGCACCGCCTCCCATCTCCCCCCACTGCACTGAAAGCCAGAAGTGCAGGGGGAGATGCTGTGTCTTGGTGCCCCCCCACAGCATCAGAATGGCTCCGCCGCAGCACTGCCAGTGGCATAGAAGCTTCTCATGGGCCCCCTACTGGCCGCGGGCCCTTGGACAGCGTCCAAATGCCCGAATGGTCAGTCCACCCCTGGGTAGAACACATGCAAATGACCTTCTGATCGTATTCAAGACTTAATTTCTGAGAAGCCCATGCAAGTCATGCAAGCGGGTGCATGATTGTCCAGCATTTGCATATGTGGGTGTATAAAAATATGGTTGCCGTGCCAATCCCAGGACGAAGTCATAATGATGAAACTTTTCAGGATGTGGCTACACAGCAACCAGAAGTGACATTTATGCAACACTAGAAGTGATGTTCCATGTGGAATCTTTCGCTGGTCGGATGAGATACGGAGTTCATCTTTGGGTCTGCTGTGCCTATGATATGCTGGCTTCTGATCACTATACCAGTGTGCTTTATTCATTTTCTTCTTGTGAGTGCAATACTGTTAGACCTTTGAAGTTTTTAATAAAGTAATTTATATCCTATGTTATTGCACTATTGGAGTTTTCTTTTCCTTTGTATATTTATGATAGTCTCATTTCTTTTGGATGATTGGATCAAGTGGAGGGATCTCTACAACCCTGAGGGTTACAATACTCTTTTTGATGAAAATGAGAGTGTGAGGCAGTAACCATTGGTGAGTGTACATCCTATAGGCGAAGTGAAGACACGTCTTATCACTTGGTGTGGTGTTGAATCACTCAAGCAACTTACTGTTTATCACAGACTATTACTTATATATTTTTTATCCAGATTTGGATATTTTTTATTATGGACTGTTATTTATGTTTATGCACTGTAATTCACTGGGTGTTTATTTCTTTAACACTTATGTACTGTGTGTCTAGCGCCACTATTAACTTGGTTCTTTCCTTATTTATGGTAGATGTGCTTCATGCTATTTTGTTTAAAGTGGCACCTATATTTAGAAGTTTCTAGTATTATTTATTCAAGCGCATTCTGTGGTATATGGATAAGGTCTTGGTAGTGTGAGTATTTTGAGATCTTTTTGAGTTTTAATTATTATATTATTTTGAGTACAGAAAGCCATTTTATTTACTGTAGTGACTTTGTCATAATGTGGTCCAATGTCTTCAGAATACAACTTCAACTGATCCTATGCTACCGTGCACATAGCATAGGATTGCAAGTTACAACCAGCAGTAAAAATATAAAAAAAACTAAATATAAGAAATTTAACACCAACCTTGGTATTAAAATGCCTGTAGAACTTTTATTGGTTCAAATATTAAATACCAAACTATATTATCACCCATAAATATAATTTAACAAATTGCTCAGCCATTAATACTCACACAATAAATACCAAAATTTCATGGTGCTGAGCTGCAGGTCTACCTCCTTTTGTAGGGACAGGCAGTGGCCACAGAAGACTCCACAAAAGGCAAGAGAGCATTCTTTCCTGCCGAGGAATTTAGTCAGGTAAGCCTGACAGAACTCCTAAAGTGAAGGCATCCATAATATTCATCAAAAACAGAAAGAGTAGACAAAGGGGAAAGGGGACTGCTGCAATCCCATGGATATAGGTAGAAAGAGTTTCATCCTTTCTTTCCATTCTGTTGGATATCACAAAATGTATACCATATTTATTTATTTTTTGTTACAGGTATTAACAGTATATAGCACCAATAATGTACTTCTGTTCATTCACATCAGGCCCTGCCCTCAAGGCACTTACAATCTAAGGTCCCTATTTCACATATATACATACAAGCACCCACCCATACTAGGGTCAATTTAGACAGGAGCCAATTAACCTACTAACATGTCTTTGGAGTGTGGGAGAAAACCAGAGTACAGAGGAAACCCACACAAGCACAGGGAGAACATGCAAACTGTATGAGGAAAGTATCCTGATGGGCATTTAAACCTGGTACCCCATTACTGCAAGGCAGAATTAGTAACCACCAAGTCTTTTAAAGTAGTGTTCCAAAGCTAAAATCTCTGAAGATCTACTGTTTTAAATAGAGGTTGCTGCACACTTTTTTTTTTTTTTTTTTACTCTTTATAAATCAGCCAAAACCCCTTTACTGTTGACATCACTAACTCAAACAAAAGTCAAACTAAATGAACTGATTATGTCAGTATACAGTCGACCTCCTAAATTTGCGGGTGTTACATTCATAGAGCACCCGCGAATTGTGAAAAACTGCGAATTTTGGATATGGTAAAATAAAATGCCTATACTGTAAACGCCCATTTTTAGGCTGAATACTGTACAGTTATTTCTTTTAATAAAAATACAGTAAAATGTACGGATACTCACCAATAATGAATAATATTGATTGACGATGATAATGATGAATTAGCTGTGCAATACAATGAAGGTATGTACAGTACTGTAATGAAGATAACAACTGCACAGCAAAGCAGAGGATTCACAGCTCCTTAGGTGGCGCCTCTTCTTCAGGTACAGGGTGTTTGGGCGGCACCTTAGTGTTTTAAGAACGGAAAACACAAGAGCACGGTAAACTGTTATGATGCTGGGCTGCGCATCTGTTGGAGAGGAAAAATCTGCGAACGGCTGATGCAAACTCTGAACCGTGAATTTGCGAGGGTCAACTGTATTATTGTTTGTCTCTGCAGGCATTTTTCTGGTTGTGTCAGTACATTACTAATTGTGTCTCTGCAGACACATTTGATTATGTCAGTATACTACTGATTATGTCTCTTAGGACACATTCATGGTTATGTCAGTATAGTACTGACTGTATTTCTGCAGCCACATTTCTGGTTATCTGTACAGTACTGATTGTGTTTCAGCGCACATTGCCTGGTTGTGGTTGTACATTATTGATTTTGGCACTGCGGACATGTTTCTGGTTATGTTAGTATGGTAATGATTATGTCTCTCAGGATGCATGCTTCTTTATGTCAATATGGTACTGATTTTATGTCTATAGTCGTGTCACTGGTTTGTCAGTGACCAAGTGTATCTCTGTGAGTGCTATTGATCTTGCACAAAGGTGCCTCAGATCTTTTAGAATCTTAACAATGCCCCAGTCTAATCATATTTCACATTACATATTCCTTGATACATTTATGTTACAGTTTTACATATGTCCTCTAATGAAAGAGCTTGGTTATTTGAGAGCGCATGCAATTTTTCTTACCATATGTGCATTAGACCAAGAAAATAACCATATGTTCTGGTCTGCTGAGATGCTAGTCCTTGTACTGATGACCATGTTACTATGTAAGAAGCTTGATATACACAGGAGATTGTACAGTGCAGGTATCATAATGGAAGACCTTGTGCTTGTGAAAATGGTTCAATACACCGGAGTGGAAAAGACAAATGGTGCTTACATTCATGCTAATAACAGTATTGAGTAAATGAAACAGTACATTTAGAAAATACTTACCGTATTTTTGGTCTGAAGAAAAACAGCACATTGAGTGATTGTGTTACAAAAGAAAGAGAAATTAACTAACTCATACATAAATAATAATCAATTACAATTATTTGGAAAAATACATACAGACAAAATAAATAAAAGTAAGTTAATATATTAACCAGTGTCCTGAAGCAAGCAAAGCACTTAACACATTTGAAAAATGCATCACTGTGCTTTACAAATTATTATTTTTTTTTAAAGCAGGCCATACTGCTGCATTATAAATGGGCCCCTTACTGTAGCTCTGTGAAACCACCTAGACAACCAGGGTTCCATCGCTCTGTTCATTTCCACCCAAGCAATGAAGGGGGTGGGGTTGTGATGTCATGGGCAATGCAGAGCAACCTTGGAGAAAATTCAAAGACCAATGGTCTGTAACAGTTCACAAGTCTGCTTTAGTGACTAGTACTAGAACAAAGCAGTACTAGAACAGAAACTCATCGGGATGTTTTTGTGGTCTGAACTAGCTCTAAAACGAGGGCCATGTTCACCACTCCATTGTCCATGTTCACTACTCCACAGTCTGCAATTGCCTGCCTGCAGGAGACTCACTTAACTAAAAAAAACTGTTTCTCATTTATATCATAAGGATTTTCTGTTTCAATACCATTCAGTTTACCATAAGTATGCGAGAGGCACATGTATGCTTATATCAACTAAGTTGAGTTTTTTATGCAGGCGAGCAGCGCTTGACCCATTGGGCAGATGCAGTGGGATTGATTTAGTAAAATTGGAGAGTGCAAAATCTGGTGCAGCTCTGATAGAAACCAATCGGCTTGTATGTCAAAGCTTAATGTTTTGTTTTTTTGTCGAAGCTTAAAGTGGTTGTAATTCCCTCATTATCAGGCAACTCCCTGTGTTAAATAATGCAATGTCTCTAGTATATGTGCTTCATTACAAAAATGCCCCTGTATACCTTATTTGCCACTCATGTGACCGGTCGCTGTTCCTTCTCCTGATCTGACAGCTACAGCAGAAGGGACAGAGAATCCCCCACTGACGTGAGTCAGGAGGAGGAGAGGAGAGGAGAAAGGTGGGCGGTGATGTGAGTGCCGAACGGTGCTCGGAAATAAGGTATACAGGGGCATTTTTTTTTTAATAAGGCACAGACACTGGAGACATTGCATTATCTAAAACAGGGAATTGCCAAAAAATGATAAAGTTGTGATAGCAGCAGGAGGGGAGGGGGCGGGCCTGTGACGAGCTGACAGGCAGAGAGGAGGAGAGAGCGGATGACAGAGGCACAGTGTCAGGGCTCAGCAGCCACGATAAACATGGTCAGTTTATGGGGGGGGGGGCAGGACCAGACAGGATCAGCCAGGTATTTCTGGAGATACAAGGGGTCAAATTACATAGAGCTAGCACTGTTATTCATGCGTTAAAGGGACAGCATCCATTTTTTCTTATTTTTTTAGGGTCATGCAACACTGTACCCAAATTAAATTGTTATAATTTTTTTTACTAGTAATGGCGGCGATCTGCGATTTTTATCATCACTGCGATATTGCGGCAGACATATTGGACACTTCTGATACATTTTTGGGACCATTCACATTTATACAGCGATTCATGCTATAAAAATGCATTAATTACTGTAAAAATATGACTGGCAGGTAAGGGGTTAACACTAAGGGGTGATAATTATGTTCATGTAGTTAATTATGTTCCTAGGGATTGATTCTAACTGTAGGGGTAGGGTATTCCCAAAGGGAGGAGACCGATCGGTTTTCCTCTGTATGGAGAACACACCATCAGTCTCCTCTCCTCTGACAGGACCTGGATCTGTGTGTTTATACACACAGATCCACGGTCCTGCTGTGTTACCGGGCACGCGGACGCGGTGGGCACGCGTGTGCCATGAAGGCGAGGGTGTCATATTATGCCCTCCCAGAAAGAGAGCCGTGCCGCCTGCCCGTTATATGACAGCCGGCGTGTGGAAAGCGGTTAATTTAGTAAGCTAAAGTAAGAAGATGATTGACTACCATGCACAGCTGCACCAGATTTTGCACTCTCCAGTTTTAGTAAAGCAACAACAGTATGTCTTTTTTATGTAAGGTAAATGGCTTTAATGTTTTTTGTTGACTTTACTGATGTATGTAACTGTAAACACTATGTAGCAATTCATCCTCAAAGAGATGCATTGAAGTCTCTGCAGTCTGATTTCCTTCTTCCTGTACACCTGCTCTGTGTACGAGGTGTGTCTGATAAATGAGACTAATTAAATAACTCACCTTTATTTATAAGTATTACAAATTGAATGCTTGTCCCCTTCAATATATTCCCCATTTGCACTAATAGATTGCTGCAGTCTTGTTTTCCACTGGTCGAAGGTATGGAGAGAATCAATTTCTGTCAGCTGTTTCCACACATCCGCTGTTGTGTCCTTTTCAGCATCAACTGACTCAAAACGTGTCCCTTTAAGCACTGATTTAACTTTGGGAATTCATTCTCAAGTCCCTTGCTGAATCTTTTGTGCCACTCAAACACACGCACATGAGACAGGCCGTAATTCCCATAAGCTGTAGTAAGTATGATGTAGTAATTGGTGTTTCGTGCAATTTTACAAAAAATTTCCAACTGACACATTGTTCAACTTTTAAACTTAGCATTTTATTGGCACACTACAGAAAACACAACCAAACTAAATGGCGACTCGCAATCATCTGAATGTCATAGAGTGCTGCTGCTTGTCATGCAGATTCAAACATGTTCAAGGTCACCAAGCATGCAGTTATAGCTGGTTCTGACTGCTTTGTTAACTGGGTGAGATCACAGTCTCGTTATTTAATAGACAAACCTCGTATACATTAGAGAGGAGAAAGCTGGCAGGCTGTAAACGCATTTTAAGCCCTTGTACACATGGTCGGATATTCCGATGGACAATGTCCGATAGGACCATGTTGTTGGATAATCCGACAGTGTGTGGGCTCCATCGGACTGTTTCAGTCGGAATATCCGACGGACCAAGTCTTACAGCTGGGCTATAAAATTTTCCGACAACATGATCCGATCACGTCAGTTCTGATCGTGTGTAGCCTAGTCCGACGGACAAGGTGCCACGCATGCTCACAATAAAATTCTGAGACGGAAGCGCCCGCTCGTAATCGATATAGCACATTTGTCACGCTGCAATGTTAGAAATTCTTTCATGCAGCGCATTCTCTTTTTCTTTACAATGCTACAAGAATGAAGTTGTTTTGCTGCTCATATTCACACACACTTCTCCCAAATGTATTTCTTTATTCTTTTTACTCATTTCAGCAATACAATATTTTAATTCGTCACATCTCCCCAACCTTTTTTTTTGTGGTTGTTTTTTTTAACCAGCATCTCCTTTTTTGACAGTTTGCTCATCTTTGCATTTTTGTTGGTGTGTTTTGTGTGCCAACTTTCCACAACACCATTATTATCTTTTTAATTTATTGTTTTCTTTTTTAATCTACAGGAGGTTGTTTGGTGTTGGTGCCCCTTGTTATTCATTTGACTTTGTATTTTTGAAATGTACCTGCCTACTCACAAATAAACTGTGCTTTTTGAAGTAAAACACATACGCAAGAATTTCTTCAACCAAAAAAAAACGTTATTTAGGTGTCAAACAAATAAACAGGAAGGCAACGCTGGAGAAAATGGTCAATTTGGCGAAGCCTTTGGCCCCCAGGGCAGACATGAACTAATTTGAAAATACAAAATTGGTGGCCTGAGGAGTACATATCTCAGGGAAAGCAGTCTGGTCCAGAAGTCCAAGAGATCAGGAAGAGCAGATTCCATCTATATCCCCAGGCTGTGGTTCTACAAGAGGCTGCATCTTCTGTCAGACCAGACTGAACCCAGGCCATCACTCTCTAGTCTTCCTTAGGCACTTCCCGCCAGGCTTCCTACCAGGCTTTGGCTCGGCTCCTATAGTTGTGACAGGAAGAGGAGGGCGATGGTGGATCTCCCAGCTGCCACTTGCCACAGCCTCCTCCTGGCTGCCACTTGCCACAGCTTCCTCCCAGCTAAGGTCTTCCTGTGTATGAAAATGGGACATAGTTTTAGTTTTTTGGTCATCAATCACACAATTTTGTGCTCGTGACTGTTGCAAATTGAATGTTACCAAATAGAAAAGACTATCATTCTGAGCCCAGCATTTTTCATTCTTGTCCCAATCATTTTTGGTCGCTACTGTCTATTGAGATGTAAACCACTTTGTTAAATCACAACTTACTAATCAATAATAACATCTAGTTAACATCATTAAATGTACGACAAGAAATATGTTCAACAATGCTATACCTGTCTCAAGCTGGGCCCCTCCACATGTTGTTGCCTGGAAGGCCCAGGTTGGACATCGGAAGCCTCAGCTGGGGGTGAAGGAAGCCTTGAAGGAAGACTGTAGAGTGGTGGCCTGGGTTCCCCCTGGTCTGCCAGAAAATGCAGCCTCTCATAGTACAACATCCTGGGGATTTAAATGGCATCTGGTTCTTCAGGGAATCCTGGAATTTCTTGTGCTCTCTGAGATAAATACTCCTCTGGGCACCAATTTTGGCCATCACGTAGGTCATGTCTGCCGTGGGAAGCATGATCTTAACCAAACCAAGCACTTTCTCCAGCGCTGCCTTCCTCTTTCTTCAGTCCTTAGAAAGGGGGTTGTTCATCTGCCACAGGCAGGGCAGTTCCCTGAGCATATCCATGATTAGCTCGAGAAAATGGGGTTCCTTGAAGGGATCCATATTGTCTGCAAGACACATCACAAGACAAAACCTAATAATGTCAGGCTAAACTCTCTATAATCTTGTGCCAATATAGGCCTCAATCTAGAAGCAGTATAGGCTAGTGATGTACCAAATTAAAATTGTACCTTCGTTTGAACGATCAGTGTTTCAGTTCCTCCTTCCTCTACTCACAGATCGTACGTACGACACACGTGTGTTGCGTTTTATCTACAGTGCGCATGCATGAAACTCCGCCCACCCCTGACATTCTTTCTAGACTATTCCCCGCCCCTTCTCTTTCCGCGCAGTGGGGAGAGCACATGGCGGAGACAACGCAGGTGCGCAATCATAGCTCCAATAACGAGGAGAAGGGTGAGGAAAGCCCGGAGCCTGAAACGTCCCGATCCTGGAGCAGAAGATTTAAGGCCTCAAATATGTCTTTTGGAGAGATGTTGGAGATGGTGGACATATTGAAGAGGAACGACTATGATAGGAAGTATGGACCTTACCCAAACCCAAATATCAGAAAGGCCAAGATCATGACTAAAGTTGTGAAGAGTCTTCAGCAGAATTTTGGGGTACGACGATCCTAGGATCAACTGAGAAAACGCTGGTCAGACCTGAAACTGAGGGAGCACGATCAGTACAGAAGGATCAAGCGAGTTCTTCAAAAAAGTAAGTAGTTGTCGTGTGTTCATATGATTATTATTGCTTGCATACTGCTCCGCGTGCTTTCATTTAATGTTGTACAGTTTAAAATGGCCACTTTCATGTTCATGGGTTCATTCGTTCGTACTAAACATCGTTTGTTAGCCCACTCCCAAAATTATGTTTTCCCAGATTACACTTCACTACATTTGTTCACACTGCAGGTAAGTATTGCAGCTTTAGAAAGTGTCCAGAATAATGTTCTCACCTTTGAACTCGGCCAAAAAACACAATTGTACGACACTTCCAAGCAATGTTTCATATTCCTATTTCTGCCCTCTGTGTGCTAAGTATTCCTTTTTTACATTCTCATAGGGGAGAGAAGACTCGGGAGGTCTGAGGACACCAGGGACCCCACACCTCCCAAAAAAGGGGAAATTCCAACACCAGAAGCAGAGGAGGAGGAGGAGGAAGGAGAGATTGTTGAATTTGGACAAATTGTCACCACAACAGGTGTGTGTCAGAGACCACAGCTTCCGGTAAGCTAATCAATGTATGTCTGCATATTTATAATACATGGTGTATTTTTTTTTAGGTGATGTGGAAGAAGAATCACATTTTACCAGTGAAAGTGCCCAGATCCTCATTGGGGAGGTATTAGGGTGCAATCGCGATTTAGAAAATATACAGAAAAACATCAATGATGTTCAACAGAAAACGAAGAACATCATTGATGTTTTGGGGAGAGTCTGAAACACCCCAAACTAGCTAGCATAGTTTTTTATTTCTCAGAAAAACTTTTATATTTTTCAAAAAGCCAAATTTGGAAGATGCACGCAGTGTGTCAACATGTACTATCTCCCATTATGGGGGATCAATGTACGTGTTTTGTGGAAAGTGGCTGAGATGAAGGGGTTGCACCCCCAAAACATGTACACTGATACCCCATGATGGGAGATAGCACATGTTGACATTGGGCATGGGATCAGGAGGAAAATGGCCACTTTTGTATTCTCAATGTGTGTGCATCTTCCAAATTCGGCTTTTCCAGGGGTGACACCCCACCCGATGAAGGAAATATCAGCACAGTTTGTACATACTCATGTCTGATATTGTCTTCACTTTTCAAAGTTGAACTTTGTAAGTTCCTGTGTACTGTATGTTATGCTTTGATACATGCCTGTTTACACAAAAACGCCAAGTTATAAAAATGTTACCCAAAATAATGTTTTCTATACAACAAATATGTTGGTTTGTTGTGAAACCCTTTTCTAAACGCACATGTGAATGTGCTTTGAGTAAAAAGTGAAATTATCAACAATGTGTGGCTTCCTTTTTCAATGCGCAAAAGCAGTATTTGGAGTAAAGTTGTTGTTTTCTGTGGCAATGAGTGTTATTTACTAAAGGCAATATCCACTTTGCACTCCAAGTGCAGTTTCAGGTGCACTTTTGCAGTGCACTTGTAGTGCATAGTGGATGTGCCTTTAGTAAATAACACCCACAGTGATGTTTAAATTTCCCCAATCACATCATTTTCATGACCCCACATATTTCAGCCATGGTGCTGAAAATTAGCAATATTTTTGTCAGTAATGCACTACATACATTAGCAACAAAAACAAGGTGTATGTGTAGCAGACATACAACATAATAAGATTATCTGAAGAAGAGACTGTCACCTCATCTTGCTCAGAACTTGGGTTTGCACTGTTGTTAAAAAAAGGCCCAAAAAAACAGCAAAAATACCTATGGGACACCTAAAACAAAGCCAAGCAGTAAATGAAAACAAAGATTATTGGAGTTTCAAAGAAAAATTTATTAAAAAAAATGGCTCTCAGACATTTTCTGGCATATCAATGGCCCCCCTATCCACAAAGTACTCCATGTTTTGGTTTCTGACCTCGTGGGTGCTTTGGGGGGGGGGGGGGCAAGCCAGGACGAGCAGCTTCAAGAGCAGTGAGGTTGTCATTTTCCGGCAAGTCTGCATCTGGGCCAACTGAGACCACATATGAATGTATTTTCAAAAAATTGTGCAGAACGCAGCAGGCAAGCACAATGTGATTTAATTTATATTCCGCCATGTGGATTGTCAAAAATAGGCGGAACCAGCTGGCCAGTATTCCAAAAGTGTTCTCCACGACTCCTCTGTCTCTGGCCAGCCGGAAATTAAAGATCCTCTGATCCGGGGTGAGGGTCCTCATCGGGAAAGGCCGCATCAGATGGTTTGACAGAGCAAAAGCCTCATCCGCAACGAAAATGAACGGTACTCCTTCCAGATTCTCCTCTGGAGGTGGCAAGCCCAGACTGCCACTCTGGAGACGCCAGTAGAATTCCGTCTGTGCGAACACTCCACCATCCGACATACGGGCCTTTTGCCCCACATCCACATAAAGGAAGTCATAGGTCGCTGACACCACCGCCAAAATCACGATACTATTAAACCCCTTGTTATTATAATAGTACGACCCTGAGTTGGGGGGTGGGATGATGCGGCCATGTTTCCCATCAATTGCACCTCCACAATTGGGAAAGTCCCAACAGCTGGCAAAGTGGGAGGCCACAGTTTGGCGTTGAAGCAAACTGTGGAGTGAAACAAGAAAAAAAATTGTAATTTGGCACATTAACATTGCAAGCAGATTAGACACAAACATTTTTGGACAATATCAGTATAACATTTTGGAAAATGAGTATTTAAAGCCTAAAGTATAAGGTCCCCAGAGTCAAAAATCTGGCACTCTGCATGAATTTAAGCACACACATAACATTTGTACACATTTTAGGGGGTGTTTAGGGGGAAGCAATACAATGGAGCTGACAGAATACATTGCTAAGTATCAGGGAAGTAATTTGAATCAAACTCACCACCTACCTGCGCATAGACGCACACAAATTTGCCATGGATCGGCGCTCCGGTGCACGCACATTCGCAGCCCTACTGAGAGGCGTGCGCGAGTGCGCTCAAGCACACGCATAACGTGAACTCCCTGACCAGCCTATAAAAGGATCCTTAGCACACAGACAAGTTGCTGGTTTGTCTCAGCTCACCTGTGTTTCCCTGCTTCCTGTTCCTGTTTGCCGCTTCCTGTTCCTGTTTGACACTTCCTGCTTTGACCCGGATTGCCTGAAGACTTTGCTGATTCTCTTCTGACCTGACCCCTGGCTTGTTTAAACGGACTTCCTACTCTTAACCTTGCTGCGCACTGGACGGATACTTGTGTTTGACCCTCGGCCTGCCTCTGGATTATTCTCTGTCTGCTGCACTTAGCCTTGCTGGCTCCAGGACTGATCACCTGTGTTTGACCCTCGGCCTGCCTCCGGATTATCCTCTGCACTCAGCCTTGCTGGCTCCAGGACTGATTACTGGTGTTTGACCCTCGGCCTGTTTCTGCACTTTCTTTACTTGTTTTACAGACCTGCTGGCTGCTTACCTTCTGGTCCGGTCCATCCTGCACAAGCCTTCCTCCAGACCTTCACTCAAGTCAGGTATCCCGCTGGAGGCTTGTGCCTCTTGGTGCAACCCATTCCCTGTATCACCTCCAGGGGTGGTGTGCGCTGAGTCGCAACAGCCACCGCTCTCTGCATCTTGGCCTCGGTGAGTACCTCATTGCTGATAGTACAAACCAGCCATGACAGAGGCCAACAGAGCGGGTTCACCTTTGGAGATGTTGTGCCAGCAAGTTACAGCCCTTGCAGACGCTGTGCAGAAATTGCAAGATGGGTACACCCAAATCGACAGCCGTCTTCAGCAATTAGCAGGAACACCTTCACCAATTAACGCAGCACCAGCGCCCCCTGGCGGGGCCTCCCTACCACAGGCCCATTCACCGCCTGCCCTGGTGATGGCGACTCCTGAACCAAGGGTACCTATGCCTGAGCGATTTTCGGGTGACCGAAAAAAATTCAGGGCATTTAAAAATGCCTGCTCCTTATATCTGGCCCTGCAACCAAGGACTTTTTCTTCTGAAATAGTGAAAGTTGGATTTATCATCTCCTTACTATCTGAAGAACCCCAGGCATGGGCACATAGCCTTATGGAACAAAGAAGTCCTCTCCTGAACTCAGTGGAAACCTTCTTTAACTCTATGGGTCAGTTATATGATGACCCACAACGTACTGCTACAGCTGAAGCCACTCTGCACACCTTAACACAAGGAAAGAGACCAGTGGAGGACTATACCGTCGAGTTCCGTAAGTGGTCAGCTGACACCGGCTGGAATGAGGCCGCCCTCAGGTACCAATACCGACAAGGCCTTTCCGAAACTTTGAAGGACGAATTAGCTAGAGTGGAGACCCCCGCCTCTTTGGAGGACCTGATTCAATTAGCCACCAAGTTGGACAGGCGCATGCGGGAGCGTCGCTCTGAGCGCCTTCAGACCCCTCGGCCCAGCTGGATGCTCCCCAAGTCGACCACTCCTTACCCTCCAATTCCAGTCCCTGCTGGCCCCATGGCCACGGAAGGGGAACCCATGCAGCTAGGACTTGTTCGCCCTCGTCTCACCCCAGATGAAAGGCAACGAAGACGACAGGCCAACCTATGTCTGTACTGCGGAGGGGTTGGCCATTACCTTCGCAACTGCCCAGTGAGACCTTGTAAGCCACCTCCGCAATTTGTTATGAACTATCAAGCCACAAACCTCACCCAGTCTTATGTTACTCTTTCTGTTTCTCTGCAGCTGGCGGAAGAGATGATTCAACTACCGGCCGTAATTGACTCCGGAGCGTGCAGTTGTTTCCTGGACATCTCTGTGGCTCAAAAACTTCACCTTCCTCTCCAAGACAAAAAACAAAATCTTCTTGTCCACTTGGCTGATGGGTCTTTACCTCGCTCCGGACCAGTTACACAAGAGACCCAGCCGATTCTCACCATCACGGACTCGGGCCACAAGGAGCTCCTACGCTTTGATTTGATTTCTTCTCCCATGTTCCCTATTATTTTAGGACTCCCTTGGCTGCAGGCCCACGACCCCCACGTTAACTGGAGCAAAAAGAAGGTCTCTTTTACATCCTCTTACTGTTCTCAACACTGTTTTCCTCCAGTTCCAGCTACCTGTATGGCAGTCGTTCCTGCATCCGACAGTCTTCAGCATGTCCCTCCAGTATACCTCGAGTTTAAGGATGTTTTTGATAAGAAGAAGGCCGATTGTCTACCACCTCATCGGTCTTATGACTGCCCCATCGAATTGTTACCTGGATCTGAAATTCCGTTCGGGCGCATATTCCCTCTATCCGAGACTGAGCTAAAGGCTCTCAAAGCCTACATCGATGAGAACTTGGAAAAAGGCTTCATTCGGCCCTCTTCATCTCCAGCCGGGGCGGGTATTTTCTTCGTTGAGAAAAAAGATGGCTCCCTCAGACCCTGTATTGATTATAGGGAACTCAATAAAATAACTGTTAAAAACCGATACCCACTCCCGCTCATCCCAGAACTATTTCAGCGCTTTCGGACTGCCAAGATCTTCTCCAAACTTGACCTACGAGGCGCTTATAACCTTGTTCGGATTCGTACCAATGACGAATGGAAAACAGCCTTCAGGTCCAGGTTTGGGCATTTTGAGTATTTAGTGATGCCCTTCGGCCTGTGCAACGCCCCGGCCACCTTTCAACACCTGGTGAATGACATTTTCAGAGAATACCTTGACGACTTTGTAGTCGTATATTTAGACGACATTCTCATTTTTTTCTGCCACCATTGAACTACACCGAGACCATGTAAGAAAGGTCCTTACTATTCTGAGGAAACATAAACTATACCTTAAGGCAGAAAAATGCGAATTCGAGAAGACCGTTGTCCAATTTCTTGGATTCATCATTTCCACTCAGGGGATCGCCATGGACCCCCAAAAGGTCAAGGCGATTCTTGATTGGCCCGCTCCAGGGGACAAAAAAGCTGTGCAAAGATTCATAGGCTTTGCTAACTTCTATCGAAGATTCATTGCTGGCTTCTCATCCATTGTTTCTCCGATTACGCAGCTGACCCGTCAACATGGTCGCTTCCAGTGGTCCCAGGAAGCTCAGGAAGCCTTCATTAAACTGAAATCTTTGTTCACTTCAGCACCCATTCTACAGCATCCAGACCCACTTTTGCCATTTGTGTTGGAAGTTGATGCTTCTGAAACCGCCACTGGAGCCATTCTTTCACAAAGACGGGGCCCCAAGGCCCTTTTGCATCCAGTAGCTTTTGCCTCCTGAAAGCTAAATCCTCCGGAAAAGAATTATGATGTCGGTGACCGAGAGCTATTGGCCATTAAGTTTGCCTTAGAAGAATGGAGGTATCTCTTAGAGGGTGCAACTCATCCTATTACAATTTTTACGGACCATAAGAACCTGGAATATCTCAGAACAGCCAAGCGCTTAAGACCACGACAAGCCCGTTGGGCACTTTTTTTTTCTAGGTTCAACTTCCACATTTCCTACCGTCCCGGGTCCAAAAATGGCAAAGCGGATGCACTCACCCGGATGTTCCCTGAATCCCCCCAGTTTACTGAACCCAGCACCATTCTGTCACCGCAAAATTTTCTCCTGCTTACACAATCCGACCTGGTAACCGCCATTAAAACAGCCTCAAGCCACTGTACTGATCCCGTAGTGTCTTCCTTGAAGAAACGCAATGATCTACTTTGGGCACATGATAAGATCTTTGTCCCTCAGGAAGTAAGGCCAGCAATCTTAAAGACTTTTCATGACCACAAGTTGGCCGGCCACTTCGGAATACGGAAGACGTCAGAATTGATTTCCCGTTCCTTCTGGTGGCCTGGTTGGAGGCGGGACTGTCAGAAATTTGTCTCCTCATGCATTCCGTGCCAACGTAACAAAGGATTTAAAGCCAAACCCTGGGGATTACTGAGACCCCTACCTATCCCTGAACGACCATGGGCAGACATTTCTATGGACTTTATTGTGGATCTGCCACCCTCAGAAGGGTTTACCACCATCTTGGTCGTGGTTGACCGTCTTTCAAAAATGGCCCACTTCTTGCCCATGATTGGTACTCCCTCTGCCTTGGACACTGCCAATACTTTTATTAAGGAAATAGTCAGACTCCATGGAGTACCTAACAGCATCGTCTCAGATAGGGGCGCTCAGTTTACTTCTAAATTCTGGAAAGAACTCTGTAAGGCCTTGGAAATCAAGGTCTGTCTCTCGTCCGCTTACCATCCTCAGAGCAACGGTCAGACAGAAAGGACAAACCAATCTCTAGAACAATATCTCCGCTGTTTCTGTTCCGGCTCCCAGGATGACTGGTCTTCCCTTCTGTCTTATGCAGAATTTGCATACAACAATTCTGTACACACGGCTACTAACCAAACACCGTTTTGGTCGAATTTTGGATTCCATCCCTCCTTCCTCCCCAACTCCATCCCTGAAACGTCAGTCCCTGCTGTTCAGGATCGGATAGTCTCTATCCAATCAAATTTTCAAAAGATTCGAGCAACCATGCAAAGAGCTCAAGACGACTACAGGAAGTACTACGACAAAGGGAGAAAGGAGAATCCAGCTTTTGGAATTGGCGAGAAGGTCTGGCTAGCCTCTACTCATCTCAAACTACCCTGCCCTTCACGTAAGTTAGGTCCTAGGTTCATAGGCCCATTCACAATCAAGAGAATGGTGAATCCTGTGGCCTTTGAGTTAGACTTACCCAGATCATACAGAATACATCCAGTTTTTCATGTATCTCTCTTAAAGCCAGTAGTTCCTAGTCCATTTCCCGGAAGAGAGGAGCCTCCCCCGCCTCCAGTTGTAATAGATGGGGAGGACGAATTTGAAGTGGAAGCCATACTTAGCTGCAGAAAGTCGGGCAGACAACTTCAGTACCTAGTAAAATGGAAAGGGTACCCATCAGAAGACAACTCCTGGGAACCTTCTGGTAACCTTCATGCTCCAAGATTGATTAGAGCTTTTCATCAGGAACATCCGGAGTTGATGGCCAGCTTGGGCGTCCGGAGGCCGCCCCTTGGGGGGGGGCACTATCAGGGAAGTAATTTGAATCAAACTCACCACCTACCTGCGCATAGACGCACACAAATTTGCCATGGATCGGCGCTCCGGCGCACGCACATTCGCAGCCCTACTGAGAGGCGTGCGCGAGTGCGCTCAAGCACACGCATAACGTGAACTCCCTGACCAGCCTATAAAAGGATCCTTAGCACACAGACAAGTTGCTGGTTTGTCTCAGCTCACCTGTGTTTCCCTGCTTCCTGTTCCTGTTTGCCGCTTCCTGTTCCTGTTTGACACTTCCTGCTTTGACCCGGATTGCCTGAAGACTTTGCTGATTCTCTCCTGACCTGACCCCTGGCTTGTTTAAACGGACTTCCTACTCTTAACCTTGCTGCGCACTGGACGGATACTTGTGTTTGACCCTCGGCCTGCCTCTGGATTATTCTCTGTCTGCTGCACTTAGCCTTGCTGGCTCCAGGACTGATCACCTGTGTTTGACCCTCGGCCTGCCTCCGGATTATCCTCTGCACTCAGCCTTGCTGGCTCCAGGACTGATTACTGGTGTTTGACCCTCGGCCTGTTTCTGCACTTTCTTTACTTGTTTTACAGACCTGCTGGCTGCTTACCTTCTGGTCCGGTCCATCCTGCACAAGCCTTCCTCCAGACCTTCACTCAAGTCAGGTATCCCGCTGGAGGCTTGTGCCTCTTGGTGCAACCCATTCCCTGTATCACCTCCAGGGGTGGTGTGCGCTGAGTCGCAACAGCCACCGCTCTCTGCATCTTGGCCTCGGTGAGTACCTCATTGCTGATACTAAGTGACTAGACTATAGGTTTATGGGCCCAGAAGAGCATGCTGGGGAAGTTAGTGAAGGCAAATATGCATGAAGGACAAAAAAGGAACTTGAAAAGCTTCCAGCATGCATGAGGACAAAGGGGCACAGCATATCAATTAGAGCATATTGCAATCATGGTAATTAGGGAATGAGGAAAGAAATCCAATATATTAGCAATCATTAAAGAGGAAGTAAAGGCAAAAAAACAAAAACAAAAAAACCACACCCTGTAAGGCAAAGGCATAATGAGCTAGTATGCATAACATACTAGCTCATTATTAATAACTTACCTGAGAACGAAGCCCCCGAAGCAGTCCTCCGTCTTCCTCTTCGCCGCTGCCATGTATCCCGGAGTGACTTCCGGGTCTCGCGGCTCCGGCGCTGTGATTCGCCGGAGCCGCGATGATGTCACTCCCACGCATGCGCATGGGAGCCGGCACTCGCGGCATATCACCGCGATCTGCGGCTTGCCCAGTGCGCCTGCGCACCGCTGTCTATGGTGGCTGTCTTCGGGTAAATATCTCCTAAACCGTATAGGCTTGCCGCATGCAGGTATCCTGCCTGGTGATATAAGGGGACAGCAAAGCCAGCATACGGTAAAAAATCGGGTCCGTCATCTGGAGATAATTCCTGAAATCATCAGGATTATTCTCCCGGATCTCACGGAGCAAAGGCATGTGCGAGAACTGGTCACGCTGGCGCAACCAATTCTTGGTCCACAAACTCCTCCTTGCCCTGTTCATGGACCGGGCTTGTGTCAAAGCTAAGCCCAACACCAAGCCCCTGCACAGCACAAACTCTTCGACGAGTACGTACACGAAACATGGCTTAAAACGGTTGGCTGGTCAGAACGGACAACAGAAAGCACAGATAAACAGCAATGCCTGAAAGAATGACCTGAAAAGCAGAAACGAGCAGACAATAAGCAATGCAAATGAAAGCGTACTATACCAAGATATAGTCCACAATGAGCAAAAAATGCTTACTGACTACACGCACTAATAAGCAGATACGCACCGACAAGCACAAACTGAAGAGCAGTAATCAACTGAAGCACAAATCAGAAAAGCGCAAATCGTCTCTCACCAAACTTCTACTAACACGCGATAAACACGAGATCCACAGAAGGAGCCCAAAGGGTGCCGGAATGTCCGACTGTGTTTACAGGGGCTAAGTGTGAGGAGGAGTGGAATAAGTAGAGCTGCTGAAAAGAATGTGAAAAGGTTTCTGCTGTAAACCCTGAAAACACATTACAGTAGCTTGATCTGCAAAAGTCAGATAGGGCATGTTTTAAAGCCCAACTCCAGATAACCTAACAAATCACCCTTGCCATGTGTCTGCACCCACACTGCAAGACATAACTGCTTGTTTGTCTAGGGAGGAAGCAAAAACAGTTTTATTTACCTGATCCTCCACTCCCCTGGCAGACAGGACTCCCTAATGCTCTTCCAGTGGATGTCCCTTAGCATCCTTATGCCTAGTGCAGGTCAGAGAACCCTAGACCACCAAGGAATTGGGGAGAAGAGGCTCCAGGGACCAGACTAGCAGCACAGAAAAGCCTGGAAGATTGGGGGATCAGGTAAGTAAATCTGCTTTTCTAAATTGCCTAGACAGAAACGATTGTGTACTGCCTGTGCAGTGCAGATTACTCCCCCCCCCCCCCCACACCCTACTGCAAGTAAAATGTTTTACGTTTCAGCTTTAAAGGAGTTCAGCTTTAAAGCATTTTTATTACTTGATGAAAATATGGTAAATATTTAAAAGTTCATTGTCTGGCCGTAGTTCTTTAATAATCAATAGCATGATCATTCCATAAACCAGCCTTGGATCCAAAATTAATCATTAATTAATTTATTAATTTACATTTAGCCTTACTGTGTCTGGTAATGTAAATATCTTCTATTAGCAGATGCTGACCAAGGCAGTAAACACAATATAAAGAGGAAAAAAGATAAAAGAAAATTTGGGTTTTACAGACAAAGGGATGTATAAATATATACCTGGATCCTGCTGCCTTTAGCCCTGGTTCACACTTCACACTGCATTTGATTTGCACAGGAATCTCAGCGCACTCCTGTGCAAATGACATTCGATTCTGTGAGGTGCGATTTGAGCCATTCATTCTGAATGACTCAAATCACACTGAATCTGCATGAAAAATCTTTTTTTTTGTTTGCATTGAAATCGGATCACATGGGTGTTTACACCCATTCAATCTGATTCAGGCGAATGTATGGTGTTTTGCGACCTACTTTTGGAGTGTCGTTAACTTTTAATTGACACGCGCAGCAGATCACATGAACACAGTGTGGTTGCTATGCGGTGCTGGAAACGCACAGGAAATGCTGCGTTTCCCACACCTCAATGGTGTGAACCAGGCCTTAAAGTGGTTGTAAACCTCAGACATGAAAAATGAACAAAGCAAATCCTTCTTTACTGTGTAATTGGCTAAAAGAAAAGCATTACATCTGGTTTGTCTCTGATCATTCCTCTCTCTCTGCTATGAGTCACTGATAGAACTATAGAGTGACACAAGAGTCTGCAGGTAGATGGCCCACAGCAGGTGATTCATAGCCTCAGCTTCACTCAGCTATCAGATTACACTGCAACTCTGTGCTCCAGCTCTGCAGTGTGTCCCCACCCTCTGCTTACTAGAGCTGAGAGATGCTGTGCAAAATGTGTGTTTTAGAAGGTTGGAGAAGGGGTAGTTTCACTTGGTCACTTTGTCCATTCAGTATCTGCCATTAAAGCGAAGTGACATGTACTCTTGAAACCTAATCCCTCAACTCACTGTCACTTAGATTTGTTGTGCTCCCTTGCCTCTCCGTGAATCTAAACTCAGCGTAAGCTCCACTCCAGACAGTGTTAGAGCTTGCACAGGCTTTGTGATCTACTCTTCCAGTGCACATGAAAGTGTTGGAGCCTGGTGATTGACTTCTCAGGCCCAATCACTGCATCCTGTGATGAAGGGGATAAGGTCATATGCCCCCCATACCCAGAAGCACTAGGTATTTATGATGGCTCTGACAGAGGAATGGAGCAGTGGGGAGTGGTGCAAAGGCTACAGTATGTAGGAGGGTACAGTTTAAAAAGAACCTGTTTCTCTTTAGGAAAATGGATGATATGGATGTTGTATGTAATCTCCTAGATAAGACCTTCTGTTTGCTATGATCAAATAAGCCAAAGAATGATGATGTCCTAAACCACAGTAAAATGCAATGCAAAGCTTTTTCTGCACTAACAGCTACTGACAATTGGCTTCTCCTAGTCATTAAAGACAGTATAATCGTACAGGTTATGGTAAGATGGGATTAAAGCCATCAAAAATCCCTCACTTCAATCAGTGCATAGCACAGTAAAGCCTTCTTAAAACAGAGGGTATTCACATGTCTCATTCCATCACATATCCTAACAATAATTTCAGGACCGCGGGTGTATTCCTATTCATTAGAGCAATAGAGATTCCAAGTTATTATTACAGGATTCCTACTATTTTGGTTTATGCAAGTACACTTCAATGTAGTCTATTAAAATGATTGACTTGACAAAAGTTAATATTTGTTCAATAATGAAAGCCATTTCCTCAGCAAATCTGCTAGTGCTAAAATAACTTGGCCAAGTCAAAACTGGCATAGCAGCTTGTTTCACAAGAATAGGTTTTTGCCAGTTGATCTGAATCAGACAATACCAATATAATTATGCTTATTTTAGCATTTTATTTTACAGTATTTTATGTCAGGTTTTGTCTTTTGTTAACCACTTGCTGAGCACTCTATAGCAATTGTACTGTTACAGGGCAGCAGCTATGCAATGAATCACGTATGTATATGTACTGTATTCTGCACTTCCGCCTGCAGGGGGCCCACGTGCATACTGACGGCGGGCTGCTTCTGCTGTGATTATTCACATTAGAAGCCGATCTGAGAGCGCAGGGCACTCAATGTCTGCCGGCACCTGCCAATCATCGGGCAGAGACTCAGAACGGAGCTTTGCTTATGTAAGCAAGACTGAGTTCCTTTCTGACAGGGGGAAGGGATGGATTTTGTGTCTCTGCAAAGCAGGGACTAAAATTCATCTCTTTCCCTAGTAAAAGCAGCATACATATGTAGCACTCCCCCCCGAAGGAGCGGCTGGTTTTGTTTGGGTTTACTGTTACCTTCTCCACCTCGTGCTCGTCTAGGGGTTTCCCGAGGTTGACACTTGAATCCCGTTGGGAATTTTTATTTGCAGAAACGTTAAACAGAACACAGCCTCTAAGTAAGGAATAGAGGATATGGGTAGTAAAGCTCAGGTACTCTTGGAACTGCTGGCACTTGAAATGTCTCTCTCTAGGTGAGCCAGGGAATAGTCATTCACAACTGGAAATTTCATCTATCGGATAAATCCCCTTTAATGAATTTAGCAGCCGACAGGTGATTTAAGCTTAGCAAAGTCTCTGCCACAGACTTGGTTGTAGATCTTTAGAATAGAACAGAAAGTCTATCAAAGAACTTAGTTGTAACAGAAGGATGAATTTAGGAACTCTCTTACGGTACAAGTATCTCACAGCCGGTCTGGCGATACCGTAAGGATGTAGATTCACTTGGTGTCCTTTCAGCTTAGCTTCCAGGCTCTTACTGAGCAGCCAGCCTCGTGCATGGCCCTCTTCTGAAGAGTCCTCCCCTGGTTGCGTTTTCAGTTGCTTAGCCTCTCCAAACCTGAGACGGCACCGGACCACCTCAGAACTCTCCTTCCAGTTACTGTGCCTTGGGCTAGCCAGCCCCGAGACTTGGAAATGGATGGATCCGCACATCAGGCCATGAGGGCCTCTGGGGACTGGTCAGCAGGACCAGGACCAAGGAGTCAGCACATACTTCTGGACCGGAACCCAGAACCACGTGATCTCAGCACTTTAAGTACCCTCTCCCGGAATACACAGCAAGACAACACACTGGCTGATTGGCTCCGAGAGAGAGATTGGTACCCAATGTGTCCAACCAGACTGTGTTCCAATGCCTGTCATCTACACCTATGACCAGGCAGAACATAGTACAGTCCAGCCAAACTGATGCCAAAACCACAATTTACTGTAATAAACCCCAACACCCAACTATGGTCTTAGGGAAAAACTAAATTTACAAAACATAGCGCGTGCTCTTCAGGAGTCCGGCGCTACACATAGTAAACACAAACATTGGCTAGGCACACAGTTAACCCTTTGATCACCCTAGATGTTTAACCTCTTTCCAGCCAGTGTAATTAGTACAGTGGCAGTACATATTTTTAGCACTGTAGCACTGTGTCACCGGTTTCCACAAAGTGCCAAAAGTGTCAGTTATGCCGCGTACACACAATCGTACTATCCTGTGGACTCTGGTCCGCCGGACAATCCGCCCATGTGTGGGCTCCGGCTGACTTTCTTTCCAAAAGTCCGGTGGACTTAGAATGAAGTTTTGACTTTCATTTCAAAAGTCTTTCATTTCAAAAGTCCGGCGGACTAGCACACAGATGGGCGGAATGTCCGCAGGACTACTGAGTCTGGCGGACAATCTGCCCATCTGTGTGCTAGTCCGCCGGACTTTTGAAATGAATGGACTTGCCCACATGGAGAAAAGCCCATTCATTTTGAACGTGGCTCCTGGTAGATGGAACTAGCGAAGTAATTCAATGTCGCCGCCTCCATCGGTGAGATTGACACCTCGCTGGCCCCATCATCTGGTATGGATTTAAAGGGGAAGCACTACGCTGAAAAAATGGAGGGGGTCCCCCAAAAGTCCATAGCAGACCCTTATCTGAGCAAGCAGCACGGCCGGTCAGGAAAGGGGGTGGGGACAAGCGAGCGGCCCCCCTCCTGAGCCGTACCAGGCCGTGTGTCCTCAACATGGGGGGTGCACAACCCTGGCCGTTGGTTGACGGGGTCTGCAGGCGGGGGGCTTATCGGAATCTGGGAGCCCCTTTATTAAGGTCACACCCAGATACCGCCCCCCCCCCCACGATGTACTCCTACCCCTTCACCTGGTGAAAAAATGTGTAAATAAAAAACAACACAAGTTTTTAAAATAATTTATCAGACAGCTCTGGTGGTCGTCTCTTCTTCAGTCTTGGGGGGTCTTCTCACCGGACTCCTCTTCTGCTGGCTCTTTTACTAGCTGAGGAGCCTGGCTTTCTTCTTTGTCATGGCCGTCACCATCCGGGGGTCTTTTTCCGACTTCGGGGTCTTGTCCTGCTCTTCTGGGGTCTTGTCCCGCTCTTCGGTTCTTCTGCCAGGCCTCCGCTATCTTCTTATAGCTCTTTTATTAGCGTTGGCCCGGTCTTCTGTCGCGGCCGACTTCTTCTCTTCTTTTCTTCTCTTCTTCTTCTTCCTTGCAATGTTGACACAACGCTCTCTCTGGCCGGTATCTGGGGGCTCCTGGATTCTGATAAGCCCCTCACCCGCAGACCCCAACGGCCAGGGTTGTCGGGAAGAGGCCCTTGTCCTCATCAACATGGGGACAAGGTGCTTTGGGGTGGGGGGCTGCAGGGCCCCCTTCCCCAAAGCACCTTGTCCCCATGTTGAGGGCACGCAGCCTGGTATTGCTCAGGAGGGGGCACTCACTCGTCCCCACCCCCTTTCCTGTCTGGCCAGGCTGCGTGCTCGGATAAGAGTCTGCTATGGACTTGGGGGGGACCTCCCACACCATTTTTTCAGTGTAGGGCTTCCCCTTTAAATCCATATCAGGCGATGGGGCTAGCGAGGTGTCAATCTCGGTGATGAGGCGGTGATATTCGCTTCCTTTGCTAGTCCCATCTACCTGGAGCCACGTTCAAAATGAACAGACTTTACTCCGTGTGTGGGCAAGTCCGTTCATTTCAAAAGTCTGGCGGACTCCTGCCATAGTCTGCCGGGTTGTCCGCCGGACCTAGCCCGCCGGATAATTCTGGTCGGGTGTGGGCAGGTCTGCTCGTTCGGAAAGTCCAGCGGACCTTAGCTGCAAAGTCAGGCGGTTTGTCCACTGGATTAAGTCCGCCGGATAGTCCGATTGTGTGTACGCGGCATAAGTGTCAGATTGTCTGCCGCAATATTTCAGTCCCGCTATAAGTCGCTGATCTCCGCCATTACTAGCATAAAATTAATTAATTTTATTGCGATTTTTTTTTACCAAAAACATTTAGCAGAATACATATTGGCCTAAATCTATGAAGAAATTAGATTTTTTACATTTTTTTACTGGATATGTTTTATAGCAGAAAGAAAAAAATATTGTTTTGTTTTTTTCTAAATTGTTGGTCTTTTTTGTTTATAGTGCAAAAATTTAAAAATACAGAGGTGATCAAATACCTCCAAAAGAGGGGGAATGTAAGGAGTATAAAAGATGGAGATTGAATGATGTACTTTTACAAGATACTGAGGTTGTTGAAAAGATTAAAGCCAAACTGGAATGTTTTTTTACAACAAACAGTGGTAGCGCCACTTCGAAAGCAACAGCGTGGGAAGCACATAAGGCCTATATCAGGGGGATTCTGATCTCAATTGAAACTGCAAAGAAAAAAGCAAATGCACAGATTAGGGAAGGGTTAGTCAAAGAAATTCAAGCGCTTGAACAGGGACTCAAAAATGGGGGGGATAAAAGGGCAGAACAGGAATTAATTATTAAAAAAGAGGGTTTAAAAGAAGTCATTGAACAAGAAAATAGATCAATTTACTATCGGTTTAAGAAAGAGAGGTATCAGTGGGGGGGGACATGTCGAGCAAATACCTTGCTAAAATGTTAAAAAAGAAAAATAAGGCCAATTTCATTGAGAGTATACAAACAGGGAAAGGAGATAAGGTTTTCTCTACCCCAGGGATTGCACAGGCCTTTCAGGAATACTATGGGAAATTATACTCAATAAATCAAAAGGAACCCATAGTTAATATTAAAAAAAGAGCAGAGGATATCTTCCTCGAGGGATGCGGCTTAAAGAAAATGCACCCTGATAAAGCGGCCCCACTGGAGGACCCGATAACAGAACGAGAATTACTCAGAATGATAAAAGAGTCAGCATCGGGGAAAAGTCCAGGCCCTGATGGGTTTATGATCGCCTATTACAAAAAATTCAGTGAGATATTGACGCCCAGAATGGTATCATATATGAACGGGATAGGTGGAGACTGGGAGATACGACGGGAAGCATTAGAAGCTGAGATTACTATCATCCCGAAGGAAGGAAAAGATCCCTCTTTGTGCTCAAGTTATCGGCCCATCTCTCTATTAAACGCTGATGTAAAATTGTATGCAAAGACCTTAGCCAGTCGATTAAAATGGTAATGAATGATTTGGTTCATACAGACCAAGTGGGATTCATCCTGGGTAGGGAGAATAGGGATAACGGCATCAGAACCCTTCTAGTTATACATTAACTGAAAGAAAGTGGACCCTATGCGGATAATGTTCTGTTCTATGTGACCAGTCCTAGGACAACCCTCCCGAGCCTATAGAACATCTTGAAAAGGTGTGGGGAAGTCTCAAACTTTAAGATGAATCCCACAAAATCCAAAATTCGAAATATAAATCTTGCCCCACAGGAGGTTCAAACACTCAAACAAAATTTCTCGTTTACCTGGAGGTAGAAGGAAATTAAGTATCTTGGCGTTAAAATAATACCTTCATGTGATTTGTTATTCCAACAAAACTTTATTCCGTTAATGAACGATATTAAATCAGAATTAAATACAATGACCCCTAGACTGAAATCTTGGATTAATAGGATAAATTGTTTAAAAATGGTAATACTCCCTAAAATTTTATATAAAATTCAAATGTTACCAATTTTGATTCCCAAATTTTTATTTTAATAAACTAAACCTGCTATTTCGCAGGTTTATTTGGCGGCATAAAAAACCACGGATAAGCATGGGAATACTTTCTAGAGATAAGACACAAGGGGGGTTGGGGGTTCCCGATATTAAAATCTATTACTATGCAATTTTAATGGCACGAGTGGTGGAATGGTTTAGGGATAACAAAGTTGGGTTAATTTTGAGAAATGTTGCACTAGGAAAAGTGATCTGGATCCTGTCACAGTTAAGAGAATTAGATGCACATACGCACATAATTACACGGGTTGCAATGATAATATGGGATAGGGTTCACAAAAAACAAAAATGGGATTATAATTCCCCGTTAATACCCTTATGCGACAGCAACTATTTTTCACCAGGGAAAGATAGGATATTTGGGGGGTGGTTTACAAATAGGGTGACACAGGTAAAAGATATTACTAATAAAGGGAAAATTTGCACATTTCAGGATTTAAAAATGAAAAAAGAGGTGTTAGATCTTAATTGGTGGAGGTATGCTCAGTTGAAACATTTTGTGGAATCCCTCCCACATCCGATAAGGTCAGTAGACAACTTGCTCCCATTAGAGCAGTTGTGTACGGTGACTAAAGGAAGGAGAGGGATTGCGAGGATATATAAAATATTGAGCGGATTGAAAATCACGGATCCCCCCACATATATTAAAAAATGGGAGGAAGAGATCGGGATAAGAAGTACGGAGGCTGAGATTAAGAAAATACTAAAAATGCTGCATATAATCTCCCCAGACTGTAGTCTATTGGAAATAAACTACAAGTGTATGGCTAGGTGGTACCTAACTCCAGACAGAATATACTAATTTCAGAGCGGGAGTTCTAACTTGTGCTGGAGGGGATGTGCAGAAATAGGTTCTGCGGTACATATATGGTGGACATGCCCCAAAATTAAAACTTTCTGGAAGACCGTTTTGTCAACTATTAAAGGAATAACGGGTTTAGATATCCCAGAGGATCCAAGGGTATGCTTGCTTCACGGGACCACCATTCCCATTAAACAATATAGGATATCATTGATCCCAAGCCTACTGAATGCGGCAAAGAGCTTAATCCCCTGTCAGTGGAAAAACCCAGAGACTCCCTCTCGGAAAAGTTGGTTTGGAAAATTAATAAAATCCATAATTTGGAGTACTTAAAACATAGTGGAGAAATAGGAGAAACGGGATTTATAAAGAGATGGAAAGCTATCAACAAACATCAAGATATATTGCTAGGTTGGCAGAAGTATGACAGATAGTATATGAGAGCAGATTGGGCCGGTTGCCTGAGATAGAGGAGAGACCACGGGGGGGGGGGGGGCAGTTGGGAGATGATTTTGCTAAGATTTATAAAGATATGTTTGAAGAAGGTAGATCAACTTTACTAGAGGGCCATAAAATACACTTATGCTTATATATATATATATATATATATATATATATATATATATAAAAAGACACATTTATTGAATAGAAGAATGCTACAATGATGTAGAAACGAGTTGGGTAGGCAATGAACATTAGAGTTGATTTTTGTTCCCCGAATGAGTTTACTGAGGTGGCAAAAGAAAAAAAAAATACCTCCAAAAGAAAGATTTTTTGTGTGAAAATAATGACATACTTTTTATTTGGGTACAGTGTTATGTTACTGCGCAATTGTCAGTTAAAGTAATGCAGTGCCGTATCGCAAAAGGGGGCCAGGTCATGAAAGGGGGTAAGTATTCCAGAGGTCAAGTGGTTAATTTACCTGCATTTTAGAGTTACCAGGACCCTATAATTATTACAGTGACATTTATAATTTGCAGGTTAACTCTAGGTAATTGTTTGGGGAAGATTTCAAATTTTTGTCAAGATTTTCCTTCAGTTCCTATCCTTGTGACACCAGGACAAGAAATAGCAGGGAGGGTTGTCATCGAAACAGAAAGATAAATACAGCATTAACAAAATTTTCACATATTCTAAACCTTATCCACTAAAAAAAAACTGTAGGCAAAATAAAAAATGCATATATGATGCAATCTCTCAATACTAAAATAGAAAAAAACTGCGCTAAACCCAAAGAAATATATCAGAAAAAAGCAGCACACACTCAAACAAAGTTCAAAAATTCAAGAGCAAAAAGAAAGTGTAGTGCTAATTACTACAAACAATATATCAAAGTACTCAAACAGTGATGATATGATAAAATGGTGAATACTGCAAAGAGAATAATAATGAAGTGTCAATGTACTCAGACAGTGACAATGTGTAAATAACAGCAGTATATGCAATGCTTATCCCAGATCAGAAATAAGTGTATATAAACAAATATACATGCATAAACTGTATAGGGGATAACCCACGGTGATATTAAAATAAAAAGTCCCACACAGTGAATAGTCCAATCATGTGATCTGTGATTCAATTTCCCAAAGTTGTGGTAATATAACAGAAAATCCCACACAATGAATAGTCCAATCAAGTGATCAGTAACTCAATCGCCCAAAATTGTAGTCAGAGTTTGTCTTGAATCAATCTTGTTAGCTTCACAGGTGGAAATCAGATAGAGAGATAAAAAACTCTTAACAGATAAGTTGGATACAAGTACCATACGGCAATGTATCATACACGCTTGAAGTGCTAGAACCACTAGCACACAGGGAGGATGGAGTCAGATGATCCAGGCTACAAGCAGGTCATCATGGGGAGTAGCGCCTATCCACACCAAACATCGGACTTTGGTGTGATTGTGTGTGGCCAAGCCTGTTCATTCGAAAAGTCTGTTGGAACTCCATCAGGAAGACCGTCGGAAAGTCTGCTTGTGTGTACGTGGCATTAGTGATCTTAATTGAGGCAGGTACACACTATAGAGCCATGTGCTTTGTTCACAAGCTTTTTTTCCTCTCTTGGAAAACAGGTTTAAACCATGTAATGAAAATCTGAGCATTCTAATCATCCTGTCAATGTTATTCATTTTGTCCCAACTGTAACAGACATTTTTGCTGCACAGCTTTACCTGTTTCAAGAAGCAGAACAATAACACATCTACGGACAGGTTCAGAAAAGCAAAAACTGCTGTGTCAATACTATTACCACATTGCATCATATATGGCATGTTACAGAAATTGGAATTGGAGGGCTTGGAATTTATAGGCATGACCATACAAATATATATATATATATATATATATATATATATATATATATATATATATATATATATATATATATATATATTTTTTAAACTATACATTTATTAAACATAGAAAGAACATCTAAAAACACATAGGCGGTTATTTAAGAAAGGCAAATCCACTTTGCACTGAAAGTACACTTGGAAGTGCAGTCGCTCTAAATCTGAGAGGTAGATCTGAAATGAGGGGAAGCTCTGCTGATTTTATCATCCAATCACGTGCAAGTAAAAATGCTGTTTTTTATTTTCCTTGCATGTCCCCCTCGGATCTACAGCGACTTTACTTACAAATACACTTTCAGTGCACTTTCAAGTGCACTTGCAGTGCAAAGTGGATTTTCCTTTAGTAAATAACCCCCATAGTGTCAGCAGAGAAAGTCAGTGTAGCACAATTCCAGTAATACATCCAGTGCATATCCATATGAGGTAACATAAAAGTTATAGGTATGAGAGATCCCCCATTCCAAAATAAGTATGATGAGTCCCGACAGTAGGCTATGTCACTGATTTCAATGATGGCAACGTCTTGGCTCTACATGTTACACTCTAGGCGCTACTTCAGGAGCATCAAACAGACTTGCAAACTATAAAAATAGATTCTGGTAACTGAATGCCTGGCCATAGGTAGAGTGCAGTGGCGGCTGGTGAAGTTTTAGGATGGGGGCGCAATACCCGCCACTCCACATTTGCCCCCCCACTTCTCATAAGCCACCCCCCTTATAGAATCCACATCATATACCAGGCTGCACATTATACACAGGGCTCTGCACATTATACACTGGGTTCTGCACATCATATACCAGGCTGTACAATATATACAGGGCTCTGCACATCATATACCAGGCTGCACATTATACACCGGGCTCTGCACATCATATACCAGGCTGCACATTATACACAGGGCTCTGCACATAACATACCAGGCTGTACATTATACACAGGGCTCTGCACATTATACACTGGGTTCTGCACATCATATACCAGGCTGTACAATATATACAGGGCTCTGCACATCATATACCAGGCTGCACATTATACGCCGGGCTCTGCACATCATATACCAGGCTGCACATTATACACCGGGCTCTGCACATAACATACCAGGCTGTACATTATACACAGGGCTCTGCACATCATATACCAGACTGCACATTATACACAGGGCTCTGCACATCATATACCAGGCTGCACATTATACAGAGGGCTCTGCACATCATATACCAGGCTGCACATTTGACGTCGGAATACCAGTCCATCGCGCCGGAAGCTGTAGCGTGATCGCCCACGCCACAGAGCGAGTTTTTTGGTGGAAAATTAAGCGCCTCACCTGCAATCTCATGATTGCATCAACGTGGCACTTCCCATATTGCACTGCACCCGGCGCCCTGCACAGTGCAATATGCAGTTTCTCCTGCTCATAATATATTAAGGCATCTGACCTCCACGCAGGTGGTCTCTCTTGATATCCAGGATGATTTCTACGTTTTAAAAAACTCTTTTGGAAAACTGTGCAAGCCTGTGTGCTCTGGTCATATAGAACATTTTTATTCTTAGGCATTCAGTTACCAGTTACTTTATTATGTATCAGTAGTTGGTGCAGATACCCTATTATGTGTGCCCATAATATAGCTATAAATTTTTTTATGACCGCTGTATCTTAGTAAAAAAAAAATTGATTTACATTTGATATTAAACTGTAAGCCTATCAAAAGGCAGGAAAAGCAAAATGTGCTCTTTCAAAAACTCATTATATCAAGCATTACGTTATAGTCGTCCTTTTCTACTCTAATAATTCAACAGTCTCCTAATCTGTTATCCTTTCTCTCCCCCCCATGCCCACACTCTTTTTATTCTAGTTCTTGGCAATGATCACTGCTGCCATCCAACATTTCTAAAATACTGCTCAGCTATTGTTTTCATGTCACAATGACAAGTGATTGGCTTGGCCAATTCACTAAAAATCTTGTTCACTTGCTTTTATTGTGACGCAGCAATCGGTAAGCGGGAATGGGATGTCAATCCTTAAATAAACAGCGGCGACAGGTATTTAGTATTTATATTTATTTTTCCTACTCATGAAACATGGTTGCTCTTTTAATCGTCTACAGATAACATCTTTCAGCAAAAGGGGAATGCTAGTCATGCGTGACAGACTACAATTAGGATTATACAAGTAATGTATTTGCTTTTCGTGAATTTTTTTTTATTCTATTCATGGGAGCGGGGGGGATTAAAGGTGAGGATGTTAGACATAAAAATTCAGGCAATGTGCTGGATATTTTAACAAAAAGCACACAGCTCTATGTACTGTATTGACAAACAAGACTTGGGTCAGATCGAACTAGTGATCCTGTGTCTGGAAAGAACTCACCAACTTTCTAATAACTGCAGAGAAAATACTTGCCTATTTCTGGTGTTGCTCCAGTGCTTGCCGGATAAGAAGGATGTTGCTTATTCATTGACAGAAACATTTGAAAAATGTAAGTCGCCAGCAAGAGAGCAACGTCTGGCTTAAACAGCTGGACAACTGGAGAGGGGGCAACACCTTAAAAACAGGTAAGCATTTTTTCTACCCCAGGATTGCAGATCCTGTCAACGGGCAATGCTCACCAGCAACAGGATCACTATTGAAACATAGCTCTCAAGTATCCCTGTCACAACTTTTTAAAAACTCAAACTGGTCACAAATGGATCAAAATTTAGCCAGTTCAATAGGGATTGGCTGAATTGATATCCTTCTCTGGCCATTCTCCTTCGAGAAAAAACAAAGCTGCTGGTAGATTTTCATTCGATCAGTGCATGAAACCAATCTGTATTCTAAAAGCAGAGGAGTCCTGCTGTCACAATACAATAGCTCAACAGGGAGGATTTCTCCATCAATCTCATGTGTGTGGATGGGAATATCAATTTGTTGTTCTATTAGCGTGCTGGCTGATCCAGAAAACTGATCAATGAACGGCCAGCTTAAAGTGGTTGTAAACCCTCCCTAGTGACTTTTAACTAGAGGTAAGCCTAGAATAAGGCTTACTGATGGGTAGCGGAAATATCTACTAAGCATGTGCAGTTTAGCAGATATTTCACTTGCAGCGATTGGACAGCGATGGATTTGTTTGCAGGTAAGTGTCACATAATGGGCTAGTATGCGGTACATACTAGACCATTATGCTTTTAATTTGCAGGCGTTGCAGGGAGCAAAAGAGGAAGTAAAACCCATCAGGGTTTACTTTCTCTTTAAAGTGGTTCTAAAGGGAGAAGGTTTTTTACCTTCATGCATATTCCCTGTGCAGCAGCCCCCCCCCCCCCTATCCCCCCAGTCTTTACCTGAGATCCCTCCAATCCAACGATGTTCACAATAGCTGTCCTGAGACTCTTCTTACTCATTGACTGGACTTTTTTTTCAGTTTTAGCATATTCAAATAACAATGTTCTACAATTGGACTACTATGCCTAAAATGTAAATGATCAAAAGCATGCAGTAAATTTGTTTTATAGCCTACTATAAAATAAGACTGAACATTGCTTGCCTGTACTTATATAACTTCCTTTTGGCATTGAAGTAAAGACTATAAACTAGATATATACTTCTAATCTCATTTAAGGCATACTGCTACACAATCTTTATCAGCACCTCTCAACCTGCCTTGTAGACAACATTGAACAAAGCCCTTTCAGAGGACAAATTCACTGCACTGGCTGTGTAATGTGGCAAGTGTCTATAAATGTAAAAAAAAAAGCCTTACAGAATTACAAATCCTTTGACAGGTAAATTGGTATACTGTACATGGTGTATTTAACTGTGTGCTTTGATTTATGATTTAATACTTAAACCACACCTTTGCTTCATAAACTTTACAACTTTGATGAGATTATTAAAAAAAAATATGCAAAATTTTACAAAGAAATATTTTACCCAAAGTAAAAAATCAAAACGTTATTAAGATCTTGTACTTGCCTGACTCCAAATAAAAACAATTTGAACTTTCTGTGTTTAATGGGCTTATTTTCTGCATTTTCTTAAAAAATGTGCATCATACTCTTCCCCATCCCATTTGACAGGATTCAAATAAAATATATTTAAATCCTTCAGAACCTTCAACTATGCAGAGTGGCTGTCAATACATATTTAATTGTATTTTATCCCCATGCTAAATTCAAGAAATGAAAGAACAAAATGAGACTTTTCGGGTGCCACTTATATTTTAGAACCCTTTCACACCAAGGGCGTTTTGCAGGCGCTATAGCATTAGAAATAGCGCATGCAATCCTCCCTAAAACAGCTGCACCATTGTCTGTAGTGTGAAGCGGTGCGCTGGCAGGACGTGAGGGAAAAGTCCTGCCAGCAGCTTCTTTGGAGCGGTGAAGGATCGGTGTGTTTACCGCTCCTTCACCACTGCTCCCCATTGAAATCACTGGGGCAGCGATGTAATACCGCCGGCAAAACACCGCTATTGTGGCGTATTGCTGGGGGTTTTAACCCTTTCTCGGCCGCTAGCGGGGGTAAAAGCTGCTAGCAGCCGAAATGCGCCGCAAATCCAACGGTAAAACGCTATGGGCGGCGTGGTGTGAAAGGGGTCTTAGGCCCCTTTCACACTGGGGCACTGCGGACATTGGCAGTAATGCGCCACTATTTTTAGCGGCGCTTTACCGTCGTTTTAGCAGCGGTCTGCGGCCGCTAGCGGGATGGTTTTAACCCCCGATAGCGGCCGAAAAAGGGTTAAAACCGCCCACAAAGAGCCGCTGCAGCGGCACTTTGCCGGCGGTATAGCCGCGCTGTCCCATTGATTTCAATGGGTAGGAGCGGTTTAGGAGCGGTGAATACACCGCTCCTTTCACCGCTCCAAAGATTCGGCTAGCAAGACTTTTTTCACCGTCCTGCTAGCGCACCGCTCCAGTGTGAAAGCCCTCCGGGTTTCACACTGGAGTGAAAGGGGCCGCTTTTTTCAGGCGCTACACAGGCGCTATTTTTAGCTCTGAAGCGCCTGAAAACCGCCCCATTGTGAAAGGGGCCTAGCAAAAGGTTTTTATTGCAAGAAATAAAATCATCAAATTAAATCAACAAAGAGATTCATCAGAACATAGCATAAAGAAAAGGGTCCCAACAGACGGATGCTGAAAGGAACGTTACATAATTCACAAATGTGATTAAGATGTTAACTAAAGTCCTTAAGTCCTTGATGAAGAGAGCATAGGATCCCTTTCACACTGAGGCAGTTTTCAGGCATTTTAGCACTAGAAATAGCACCTGTAAAGAGCCTGAAAACTGCCTCCCACCCATTCACTTCAATGTGTGCTTTCACGATCGGGCGGTGTACTGGCGGGATGTTAGGAAAAGTTCTGCAGGTAGCATCTTTGGGGTGGCTTGGGAGCCCAAAATGCCCCTGCCCATTGAAATGAGTGGGCAGTGCTTCCAAAGCGCCTTAAAAACGTTTTGAAGCCACCACAAAATGGGTCGTTCTTCATTTTTTTTAAGGTCCCATTGTCACAGCACCTAAAAAACTTTGCCGAAAACTGCTACAAAAGCACCGCCAAAGCATTGCAAAAACAACAGGTGCTTTAGCGCTGTTTAAGCAGCGTTTCAGTATGAAAGTAGCCTAATACTCCAAGACTGTGATGCATGGTGGACTAAGACCTGAGTATTCAAACTTGTTGATAAAAAAAAAAATGGGTATCTACGTACTTAAGTTTACGATATACAAGTTATAAGGTGTAACCCCTGTAACCATCCTCACCAAACCAAGAGCCCGGCAGTCTATTGAGTAAGAAAAACATTTATACATGAAAAAAAAGAACTAGAGTGAAAGCTAGAAAGATATGTAAAAAGGAAAGGGAAGAGGAAAGAAGCCAAGAGAAGAAGGGAGGAGGGGGAGGAGTCCAACGGAGTGTGCAATGGAAGATTGCCAAAATTAAAAGAAGTGTATTATCAAACCTGGAAGGTTGGTTGTATGTTATCCACGGCTGCCAGACCTTGAGAGATTTATTATGGGTATCCAAGTTAAAGGCTGTCAATTTGTCATTTATCATAATATTGTTCATACGGTTCTTGACTGCTTCAAAGCTAAGCACGGGGGTTTTCCTAGTTCTCGCAATGGTCAACTTAGTTGCAGTAAAAAGATGCAGAGCCAGTTGGCATTCAGGACAAAGCAATTCTGAGATTGGTTTACAAAGGAGAGCCTGGTAGAGGTCTCTTTTGAGGTTAGCGTGAAACATGTTACGAAGGAGGGTGTAAACCCTGACCCACAATCTGCACACCTTAGGACATGTCCACCAAATCAGGCCATAGTTCCTTCCTGCTAACAGCCCTGAAAGCAAAGGGGAGAATAAAATGGAATAAATCGGACCAGTCTAGCTGGTGTACCTTGTAGACACCTTGTAGACATTCTCCAATATAAGAAAGTTTTTTTTTTGTACCCAAAAGTTGTTATATATGATAAAAGCAGCTGTGTTATATACACAACACCAGGGTATTACCCCTAGGATAAGATGATGTTTTTGACTTAGAATATAATCACATTGTACCACAAATACTGCCCATAGTATACAAACCTTTTAATCGTCAACAATACATTGGGGGTGATTTACGAAAGCCATGCGCCATCAGTAGAGGTGCACAGCTAGGCGCAACGCACATTTCCATGTTTACGAAATGGTGCTCTGGTAACAGAGTGCCAATCCCCTATTTACGAAGAAAATCCCAATAATTGCAGAAAATACTGTTATCAGTCACCACATCCCAAATGGGTTATATAGAAAGGCAGAAAACCCACAATAAAGCGGGACCAGACAGATTCAAATATATTGGTAATGTAAAAAATCTGTATATCTCCCTCCTTGTTTATCTCTTTGACCATGATATAATCTGTTAACTGTATATTTTAATAATGCAATCAATAATTAAATTGAGCACTAATGTCATATGTGTTTTTTTTATTAGTGGGTTCTGTATAAGGTCTATAAATTCCCTGAAGAAGGGCAGGATTTGCCTGAAACGATCATTGGGTTGGACATTTATTTGAGCCTTTTTTATTTTATATTATTTTGTTTGTTATTACCTAATTTTTCTATTAACTATAGTGATCTTGCCGCAAGGGAGAATGCAATCTGTGCGCCACTATGGACATGGCGCACGGCATCTATAATTCAATATTGACAGAAGATGGAGGTGCCAATATTATAGGGTGATGTGAGGAAGTTTAGTAACAACTGCCCAAGTAACAAATATGTCCAAAATAGAATGAGAAAGTAACTTTTTCAGAGAAAGCCTGCTGTGCCTGCAAGTACGTTTAGAACTGTGTGAGATCAATGTAAGCAGTGTGCATGCACAAGCAGCTCTTGCGCACATTCACATGAGTTTGTTCACTGCATAACCAAAATCTTAGTAAATGTTAAGCAATGTGTATGCAATTGCATAGGTAGAATTGGTGCACCTCTAAACTTGAATTTTTTTTTTTTTAATGCTGGTTCACCTTTATGTATTTTTTTTAACCACTTCCAGACCACCACACGCAGATGTACGTCCCTACTTTGGGAACGGATATCATTGTTATGGCAGCAGCTAGCTGCCATAACCCTGGTTCCCCGTGACGGTGTGGTACAAGATAAAAGTGATCTCTATGGCGGATTCACCACGAGAACACTTTTATTGGTGGCGGGAGAGGGTCACCCCTCCAGCAGCGATACGGTGCCCTCCACCACTTACCGGAGCCATCGGCAGTGACGGAGGCAATCGGATCCTTCTCAGTGCTGTGCATGGAGACAAGTGAGGGGATGACAGTCCCCACCCCTCTCCATGACAATGCAGGGCAGAAGCAACATCATAACGTCACTTCCGCCCATAGCTCTTAAAGGGACATTTTATTTTTTCATTTTGACCAAAAAATATTTTTTTATTGCATTTTAGTGTAAATATGCGATCTGCGGTCATTTTGTCTTTGTCTTTTGTCTGATGCTGCTGTGTGAGCAGAGTGCTGCACAGATGTGCTTTTTTTTAAAAAGTGACAGCGGGTGCAGGGAGAAGAACCCCTGCCCACTGTCACAGGGAGGGGGATTGTGAGGAGAGGTGGCAGGAGCTGGAACATGTTACACGTTCCACCCTAAATATGTTCGAAAGGTGAACTTAGATTTTAAAGTGGATTTAAACCCTCACATATACCCAGTGAAATGAATAGCCTCAGATGAAACATGGAGACTAAACAAATCTCCCTACATATGTTTTACATGCATTGCTGCTGTCTTTCCCTTTCCATATTCTTTAAAATTCTTACATTGGGTTAGAATTTTCACTTCCTCATTCAGTGTTGGGAGTGGAGTCTTGGCTTACAATGGGAGACATCTGATTGGAGAAAAGGCATAAACCCCCACTCCACATTGGTGGAAAACAAAGATACTTTCAGAGCTGTACTGTGACAATACAAGTTCTCTGCTAATCTATTTATAGAAACCTCCCACCAAACACATTTTTAGATGCTTTTATCTCCTTTCTCTGAGAAATTGTCAGAAGTTATTATGTTGATAACAGAGAAAAGAACAGCAGAAACACAATGGACTCAGGGCTTTGGAGAGAGATAAGTAAACATTGCAGATATATGTGCCCAGCTCAAATTTAATGAATCGGGTTTACATCCACTTTAAGGAGAGGGGACATAAATGGTCTAATGAACCTAGAATGCATGAAAAGGTACTTAATGCAATTTGTTCTTCATTGTTTTAAAAATACATTCTATAGTACAAGGAATCAGACAAGATTAACACATGAATCTACTGAGAGTAGATCTGAAGAAAACACCAGGTTTGAGTATCTTGACCCATCTATTCAAATGAAAATACATGCGCATGCCTTCAAAGATGGCATTGTAACAGTGCTTGAACTAAGGAAGTTTCACAATATACTTTACAAAACAAGCATAAAATATCAAAAAGAAATTCATGAAAGACCACAAAGGATGTTGTAACAATAATAAACACATGACTTGACCATAAAACATACTTTGAAGACGTTGTTAGGCAAAAGGGTTAATTCAACTTTAGCATATTCCCATCTACAAACTACAACTATTTGGGGTACCGTTACATCTGTTTAGCTAGTGATGCACATGAATTGGGAATACTTTGTATTTTGCATTCTCAGTTATGAGTGCTTGCATTTGGTCAATATAAATCTTCGGAGAGGTGGTATTGAGCTGAACCAATTGTGCTTTATATATATCAGTGGCTTAACATTGCATTCAATATTTACAGTAGTTGAGTCTGGCCACTGAAAAACATTGTTTCTGATATAGCCTTTCAATTTTCAAGTACATATGCAGTATTGCCTGAGTAACACACTGTTTTCTGCATCCACCACCCACCTGTACAAACCCTCATCCAAAATGATTTTTTACCAAAAGTAAAAAAAATAACTTCTCTTTGCCAATAGTCTATTTAGTTAAAGTGTTACTAAACCCACAGCAGTAAAATCAGTGTGTATATACAGTAAAGCATACTTGTTATACTCACTGTGGAGCCTAAGGGGTTAATCCTCTACATTGTGTAAAAAGGCTGTTTGATCCTGTCTTCTCTGAACCTCCCCTACTTTCACAGTCCCCACACCATCTCCTGATACTACACAGCCTCTCAGGGACTGTGCACATGCTTAGTTTGGTGTGTGGCTTAAAAGTACTGAAAACGAGGCTTAGAAAACCATTTTGTATGTGTATGCATTCAGAATTGAGTTGATTATTCAGCCCTGGAGCATATATAAAAGAGGCATCTCAAACAGAGGGGGAGAGAAGAAAAGGAGGGCTTACTGAATGATAGATATACACATCACTAATAAATAAAGTATAAACACTTTATTCTTGTAACAATTGTTAAAACACGGTAAATGGCTATGGTTTTTAAGGGAACTTGCTTACATATAATTTAGCTAGCCACTGTGGGTAAGCCAAATGGATTCACATAGATGCAGGACATATACAACATAAAACATGTAACAGTTAACTCAAAAATGAGTGAGAAAAGGTATTTAGCAGTTTATATTTACTAAAAATAATTGCATTTCCATGTTCTTTGTATTGTCGGAGACCAGATATAGTGAATGCAGGCTCCTGGGTTTAGTAACACTTTAAGTGAAAATCACTATGTGACTAGACCTTTTAAAGATGAGTACCAATTGGTCCCCTATGCCAGTGGTTCTCAACCTCAGTCCTCAAGTACTCTCAACAGGCCAAGTTTGCAGGTTTTCCTTTATCCTGAACAGGTGCTTTAAATCCGAGTCAATGGCTTGGTATTTTGGACAGCTATTGTATCTAACATGAATTCCCAAAACATTGCCTGTTGGGTGTACTTGAACATAGCTCCCAACTGTCCCTAATTCGGAGGGACTGTCCCTGTTTTGGAACAAAGTCCCTCTGTCCCTCTTTCCTCCTTAATTGTCCCTCATTTTGGTCTCATCTATATAATTGTATATAAAATACCGTACACTCTTTACCTTTCAAAAAGTGTTTCCCAGTGCTAAACCTTTCATATAATTTCTAAATTGCTGGCTTTGTAAACGCCAAAGGCCAGTATAAAGGAATATTAGTGGTAAAAAAAAAAGCACTTGTGGGCTTAACTAAGAATTTTTTTGCATAATTCTCCCTTAAAGGGGGCCTGGCAGGGTGTGTGTCTTATGCCTACATACTTTTGCTACTAGGTGTCCCTTGTTCCCATATGAAAAAGTTGGGAGATATGCTTGAGGACTGAGGTTGAGAACCACTGGCCTATGCTATATAGTTGGAGGTTCTGTGGCATTCTGTGGTCACATCTTTAACTGCTTTTGTTTTTTTTTGTTTTTATGGAATTATCTGTCCTCTGTGCAGTTAGGAATGCTAAACACAGCACAGATGTGCCCTGTTCTATATTTGGTGTAGTCTGTATTATGTACCAATTAAATTAGACAAATCATTCTCTCTGCCTTCATGGATAATTAAAAGTTAAGGAGAAAATTTCAGAGTTGTTAGTGTGAAATTACTACATAATTATTCATCTCCTAAGTAAATGGTGATAAACCCAAAAGTTCAAACTTTTCAATACAGTGACATGCATTTACAGTACCCAACATTTTGTAATGCAATATCCTATAAAATGTCTCTATATTAAAGTGGAACCCCATGCAGCTATAAAAGACACAAATGAATGCATGCATACATTAATACATTATTACATTTATTTTTTTAAATGCAAGATGTGTAAGTACCTGGTGTCAGCCTCTTGCTGTCCCAGTACAGCAGGTTTTAGACCAGAAGAGGAAAAGACATTAGAAGGAGCCAAATAGTTGCTTACAGTGTCAGTAGCAGACTGACAAAAATGGGCGCTTACGTGTAGATATAGTGAATATTATTGTGCTACCTAACCTGAGATCAAAACAGGGTCCTTAGTTGCAGCACACACCAGATTGCTTAAATTTAAGCCAACAATAAATACTATAAAATCAATAAATGATGTTGCGCTCTAAGTGATACTCAAATGAGTATACATGTGCTACGTGGCTGCTATAAAGTGAAAAATATTCATAGATAGTGGACCTCCAAGTTAATAAAAGATATTAGTAGGGCGCAAAATACGCAAAGTACACAGTGTACAATCTAAAGTGCAGAATGCTAGTAATATAAATTATATCTTCCAATGTGCAAAAAAGTGCCAATAGTGCAAAGAAATAACATCTGAACAGTGCTGTCACACACTAAATAAAGTGCTAGTGCCAAAGGAGTAATAAAGGAGTAATAAGAAAAAAGTCCAAATGTAAAGTCAAGAGTGAACATAAATCTTCCAGTAATTACCTGTGGATTACTGGTGGATAAGGATAAGGTGCAGAAAGTAAAGTTATGATTTCCAACTAACACACAGGGATAGTGTGATGTGGTGAATAGTTGGTGTTTCTTCTTCGACGTAGCACACCACAGAGTGAAATGGCTCCTTACCTTACCACTGTAAGGTTACAGCGTAATATTAGCCAGTGGCACTCAGGTGGCAATGGCTATCCTCCCCAGATCCCCAGGGGATGCTGGGACTGTGGCAACATAATGGGCGGAGTCACCATGTGACATCACCCAGTGACCCCGCCCCTTATGCCTATATAAGTCACCACGCAACGCGTCCCCTGCATTACAGCCAGAGAGAGTGTTGTGTCAATATCGGAAGAAAAGAAGAAGGAAGAAAAAGAAGAAGGCGGCGGTGACAGCGATGAACGAGAAGACTGGGCCAACGCTAGTAAAAGAGCTGGAAGAACCAATGGCCAGGGTTGTCAGGAAGATAAAATAAAATAAAATTGAGCTGTTGCGTACTGCTCGAATAACACACACTGTTTTTACAGATACACCAGCTGAACTCGTCATCTTTAAAAGATATATTGATGACATTTTCATTTTATGGAAGGGCGAACAGAACTAGTTGGTTTATTTTTTAGAAAAACTGAATAACAACGACAGAAGCATTAAATTAACATATCTTTCCTTGATCTGGAAATCATACAAGAAGGATGGAGTTCAAAGACACATTTTAAATACGTAGACAAAAACAATTATCTCCCATTAGAGAGCTGACACCATCATAATTGGCTCTATAATATCCCTAAAGGTCAATTAATGCACCTAAGAAGAAACTGTACCCACAAAAACGATTTATGGCTGTGGCCATCTTGAGTAAGGGCAAATGATTCATTTATGTAGCGTTTACTTCCTGGGCACCATTCACCCTTAGCTCAGGCATGCAGACAGGAGAGTGTGCTTAGCTGAGAATGCCCCAACTCCATTCCTCCAGTTAAAACAAGTATTACACCTTCTGAACTAAAAAGGGGGCGTTCGAGACTCCAAATGAGACATATGGGTCATATGTCTCCATCCCTAAACCAAGAAACGCAAGGAAAGTGGGAGTTTTGGGAGTTTAAATGAGATGAGTACACATGGCTAGAAGATGAGTAGATATAAAAAACATGTTTTAATTGGTGAAACAAGGAACATGGAAAAATGACATGATGCATGCAGCAATGAATAAAATTGTCAATCACATATTTTAGACCATATATAGAAACAAACATTAGCAACCTGCCAACCACTGTGTGGTATGGAACGAATCCTGGATGTAGTAAAAACACTTAAAATTATATGGTAGATGGAGAACTCAAGATAATGTATTGAGTAGGGGCGTCTGCATGAGAATAAGTGAATCCAAATTAGTTGAGGCATTTCATGGATAATACCACTCTTCAGGGGCAGGTGCACAAAAATCTATAAAAAACAAAACATGAGTAGACCAGTATGATCCAATGTTGTACCCCACAATGGGGAGGATATGTAAAAAAAGAAAGGGAGAGAGTTACTTATCCCTATAAGTACTTACAACATAATAAGTCTGGAAAATGGGGGACGAGGAGTCAGAGGCTGTCCAAATTGTCTGTACCAGGAGCTGTGAGGGACTGGGTGCATACACATGATCACCAAGAAAACAAAGGACAAAGATCCAGACAGTGGTGTGAGTGGGCTTCATATCTAAAAAATATATATTGGGTATACTGTAAACACTCTATATTGTGGGAAGTTGCTAGAGCCCAACACCAAGGTGCAGGTGAACAAGTGAGTCTAAAAGAAATAGCGTGTGAGGAGGAAAGAGCAGATCAGAGATAAAAAAGAAAACCATGAAACAGGTATGGATGGCAAAAATAAGAGTGAGCCTCTGTGAGCATGAACAGGAAAAGAATAACCATGTAATTACCTGTTACTGATGTGTGCACAAAAAGGTGCTGCCATGAGGACTGGCTAGCACAGAGTAAGGATGTTAAATACACTCGGCACACCCCACGGGCTCCTCCCAACATCACACAGGTGCATCAAGAGAGGAAGAGAGGCATCCACGCCCGAGCAGCGGCTGCCGCCAATTTTGGCTGTAGCTGCCCTCCTCCATATTCTAACACCAGATGGAAAAATTCAAACACGCCAACGCCAGGAAGCGCTGTGGGGACATCATGCTCAAGGCGTGGAAGTGTGACACTGATTTGCGGAGGAGGCAAGCCCACCCGACCCCTGCATCACCCGATGCAAAAATGGAGAGGGGGAAGTCGCTCGCACCCCAAATCACAACTGCCGGACATAATACAAATCAAATCCCAGTCCCACAATTAACCAGACCTACACACATATTGAAATACTGGTGCTAAATGGATGTAAAATGGATAATTAAATAAGTCTGTTAGGTCGAATGTGAGCAATTAAAAAGCAAAAAACAACGTCGCCCTAGATTAAATAGGAAGAAAATGATCACGGCCTCCTTAATAGCCAGTTACACACCTCCATTCCTACATTGATATGAACTAAAAAGTGGGAGTTCGGGACTTCAAATGAGACATATAGGCCACATGTCTCCATCCCTAAATCTGCGCAAAGAAAGGGTGTGTTTTTGAAAATTTTAATGAGGTGAGTACACATGGTTAGAAGATGAGTAGATATCAAAAACATGTTTTTATTGGTGAAACAAGAAACATGGCAAAATGACATGATTCATGTAGCGTTTACTTCCTGGGCACCATTTGCCCTTAGCTCAGGCATGCAGGCAGGAGGGGTTGCTTAGTTGAGAATGCCCCAAGTCCATTCCTCCAGTTAAAACAAGTATTACACCTTTCTTTCTATTTACTAAGGCTGATAGCACAAGGAGTAAAAATAGTTACTGCTGATTGAGAGAGTTTAGTTCCACTTTAACTTTAACCATTTTCATGTTATACCATCCTACTGGTGCATCTCTCATTGGATTTATTGTTTCCTTAGATGCTATGTGATTTATTTTCCTAAATGTAGAATTTTGAGCAGAACCAATTTAGAAATATCCCAGTAGTGTTTACTGGGAAAAATTCCAAATCTTATGTTAAAAAGAACATATTCTGTGTGAATCTGTGTTCCTCAGACTGCACATCAACATATTTATTGAATGCTTTCCTCATATCATGGTGTGCTGCAAACAGTGTAACAGGAAGTCGATTTGTCTAACTTGTTTGTTTTTCTTCTATGGGATTTTCATATGAATTCCTTAATTTGAACATCAAGTATAATAAAAGCCTAAATGTCATAACATGCATGGCACAGAGAAAATGTACTCTATTGTGTATAACAAGACATTTTATTTATTAAAAACTGAATTCAAACAAGTCTGTTTTGTTCATGGCAGATAGGTTCCAATTTGCAGGTTAGGCACAATTCCTAGTGTTCAATTCTTTTTGTTAATATAAACCAATCCTACTGTGATTCAGCTTTGAAAATATTTACGTGATGATGTAGCGTTACCCCCAGAGGAGCCGCTGAATTGTGATTTCTCTGCACACCTGAAGATGACGCACCTCTCTCACCGAGCACTTACGGACACACCTTGAGATATTTCAAGGAATTTATTTTGACCAAGCAGAGCCTAAAAAATCAATAGGGGAATAACGTTATACACCTGCAATATTCAGACTAACGGTACTAGACAGAACTGAACTGTATTTACATAGCAACAGTATATATAGACAGTTCTAACTTGTTATAACAGTCCCTGTTTTATCCCACTAGCCAGTGAATGATGAAAAAATAAAAACTGTTGGCTGGCAAAGTTAGGGAACGTTAAGAAAGCACAACAGTTCCCAGCAGGCAACAGATTAACTTGTGCAAGGTTAGTCCTCAGGCAGGGATCGGTGTTGCTGTGATGTCTTTCTTTTAGTTCTGCTGAGTCAGTCCCCCTTTTTCTTCCTTACAAGCAGTAGGAGTGCTCTCCAGTGCAGTCTGATTACACACCATCTCAAGGAAGGTTCTCAGTCTCTGAGAAAAGATCCTGCAGAACGAGCAGTGTCTTTGCTTTTCTCAAGTCCCGCTCAATTGTGGTCAGCTATGGCAGGCTTCAATTCAGTCAGCACCTCAGTCTTTGTTTCCAACACCACTGGTAGCCTTTTTGACTGTCATCTTTTTCTAATCCTCCAGCCAGACACACTTCTCATTGCTTTGTTGTATAAGCCAGTCACTGTCCTCAAGGATTGAACCAAACCCAGCAAAGATGGCTGCCCCTTGCACTGGAGAAACTGCATAGGTATGCAATGCAAACTGGTCTACTTAAAGATGGTTGCTGCACTGCTTTAATAATAAAAATTCAATGCAAAAATCTGCAAGGTGTGGCAAAAATCTAGCGGATTCCTGCAGCTGGATGTACAGGTGCCATATACAAATAAGACAGCGCAGTTTCATCAACCAACACAGTGTAACAATCAATAATACTACTAATATTAAATCCTCCACACAGTTAAGAAAAAAACTAAAAAATCTTCTACAGTGAAAAATAGATTTTTTGTTTAAAGTCTTTAAAATTGAACACTGCTCATATATCATCCTTCTATAGTTTTCAACCTCTTGAAAATGTGCTAAACTTTAACACCTTGTGTGTTCAGAACCTGAATATAATGATTCACTCTCCAGAAGTTCGTGTCCTTACTAGTATATCAGGTCTCATGCTCATTTAGTGGGGTATCAACCCATTATTAATTTGATTCTTCCTCTGATTCCATAACATCCACATCACATTGTATCCAGACAGCATGCAAAAAAAAAAAAAATGCAGTACAACAAATAGTGGTACACCCTTAAAAATACCTTTCACTTAAAATCACAAACACAAAAAAACACCACTGCAACTTGATTCAACCTTTGTGGCACTGCATCAGAGTTATAAAAAGCATCTTTCCACCCACCCGGTACCTCTGCATAATATTGCACTTCTGCTAGGCTCCAGAGCTCTCCACTTGACAGCTGTCAAAATATCAATAACAACATTAAGATCTAGGAAGGTTACACGTTCTTTGTTTATGTTCCATGATAATCTAATCCTATAATTATTTAAATTGGCTTCCTCTAAAAAAGCACATCAAGATGTGTCTTCGTCATTCTAAATCATAAAAATATCGTCAATATAGGATCTCAACATGTAGTGTTTTTGTTCATTATGAACATTGTTTTAGGTTTTAGACATTTTTTATTTTAGGTGAGGTTTAAGTGAAAAGATTTTAGGTGAAGTTATAGAAATAGTATTCATCTGCACTATTGAGTCTTAACCACTTGACCACTGGGCACTTAAACCCCCTTCCTAACCAGACCAATTTTCAGCTTTCGGTGCTCTCACAATTTGAATGAAAATTACTCAGTCATGCAACACTGTACCCAAATGAAATTTTTGTCCTTTTTTTCACACAAATAGAGCTTTCTTTTGGTGTTAATTAATAACCGCCGTTTATTTTTTGCGTTATTAATCAAAAAAGGCAGAAAATTTGTTAATAAAAAAAAAAAATTCTTTGTTTCTTTTAAAATTTATTGCAGAGTATTGGTGAGTATTGGCAGAGTATTGGCGAGTATTGGTGAGTATTGGTAGAGTATTGGCAGATAGGGATGAGCTTGGTGTTCGACTTGAACGCATGTTCGAGTCGAACATTGGCCATTCGTCTGTTCGGCGAATTCTGAACTTTGTGGACCGCTCGCACCAAATTCATGTGGCACGAACGGCCCACAATGCACTACGCCATCACAGTGCATTGCTAGCTCATTATTGGCCAAGCATGCACTGTGACCCCATATGCTTGGCCAATCACAGTGCCGGCAGCAAGGAGAGCCATAATTGGCCAAAGGCAGGATGCCTGTGGCCAATCATAGCTCAGGGGGTTTAGTACACGCCCCACACTATACAAGGCTGCCAGCGTGTCGGCCTTGTGTAGTGTGTTCCTGCGTGCAGGAAAAGAGCTAGATAGGCAGGGACAGTGTGTTCTTTTCTCAGGCATTTTAAAGTTAAAGCTTGTGTTGTGTGCCTCCAGCACAGTATACACCTGTATCTACCCTTTATTGCTGTTTTTCTCTAATTAAGGCATCTGCAGGAGTTGGTGGGTGTTGTGTGCCTCCAGCACAGTATACACCTGTATCTACCCTTTATTGCTGGTGTTCTCTAATACAGGCATCTGCAGGAGTTAAAGTGGGTGTTGTGTGCCTCCAGCACAGTATACACCTGAAGATACCCCTTATTGCTGGTGTTGTCTGTTGAATATCTTGCATATTAGCCTTTAAAATTAGCACTTTTGATTTTAAATGTTCGAGTCCCATAGACTTTAATAGGGTTCTAAAGTTTGTACGAATTTTAGGTCCGTTCAAAGGTTCTGGTGCGAACCGAACCGGGGGGTGTTCGGCTCATCCCTATTGGCAGATTAATGCAGAGTATTGCAGTGTTGCAGGGTATTGGTAGAGTATTGCCGTGTTGCAGAGTATTGGCAGAGTATTGCACAGTGTTGCAGAGTATTGGCAGATTATTGCACAGTATGGGCAGAGTACTGCAGATTATTGGCACAGAGCAGCACTGTGGGCACTTCACATACAGCCTACAGCGCTGCTGCCATCTCACCCCCTCTCCTCCTCTCACTGTACCGATCGGTACAGAGAGGGGAGGGAGGAACCGGCACCATGTCGTGATGCCGGTTTGTTTACAAGTGATCGCTCTGTCATTTGACGGAGAGATCACTTGGTAAATGGTCGCTATCAGCGGCCATTTACCGTGATCCGTGATGTGGCGGGTCCTCCGGACCCAGCGGTCACGGATGTTCCTGGGTGCGCACCCCAGGGGGCGCGTGGGAGCAAGATTCTGGGAGGACGTCCATGGACACCCTCCCAGAATAAGACGACCGTGCCGTAGCCGTCTTTCAGCTATGGCCTGGTTGGTATGTGGTTAATATATTTTTATCTTTTAAAGGGTAACTCCACTTTCCTGGAAAAAAAAGCAAATAAAAAAATTATATAGCATATACAATTGTGACTCCAGTCATATTATAATTGAATGTTATTAAAAATGACCTTTCCTTTTCAATCTGCAGCTCTGTAATTTTCTGTAAAATGCAATGCAGTATGGCTACCTGGAGGTGTTCTGTTTCCTTTTTTTGGTGAGATACTCCCAGTAGGAACTCACGTCTAAAGGGATGCAGACCCTTCAATTTACCTCATTAGAGCCCTGCAGTTGCAGCAGCTGATTAATAATTATGAAACTACTCCCAGTAGATAAATTTACCACATGGACACGAACACGTGTTGATTTCTCCAGAATAACAAAAAGTAGGAATCTAAAACAAAGTTTGTTAAAATCCTTGTAATGTACATAGATCACCCAGAGGGTAATTTTTTTTTCTCAACAAAAGGGGAGTTACGTTTTAATATAAACAGTGCTCAGTATGCTCACATCATATAGGCAGTGGTCATCTTGGAGGTATGTTCGGGGTCATGTTGCAATACTACCCTGCAGTGCAGTCTCCGAAGGGGGGGGGATCATGCTCTGCTTCAGTATGTCACAGTAAATGTTGGTCATTCATGGTTCCCTCAATGAATTGTAGCTCCCCAGTGTCAGCAGCACTAATGTAGCCCCAGACCATGATACTCCCACCATCATGCTTGACTGTAGGCAAGACACACTTGTCTTTGTACTCCTCAACTGGTTTCCACCACACACGCTTGACACCCTCTGAACCAAATAAGTTGATCTTGGTCTCATCAGACCACAGGACATGCTGGAATCACTCATACATCTATTTCCCAAACATGACCTCTGGATATGATGCTGACCACATGCACTCAACTTCTTTGGTCGATCATAGCGAGGCCTGTTCTGAGTGGAATCTGTCCAGTTAAACTGCTGTATGGTCTTGGTCACTGTGCTGCAGCTCAGTTTCAGGGTCTTGGCAATCTTCTTGTAGCCTAGGCCATCTTTATGTAGAGCAAAAATTATTTTTTTCTGATTCTCTGAGAGTTCTTTGCCATGAGGTGCTATGTTGAACTTCCAGTGACCAGTATGAGAGAGTGAGCGATGACACCAAATTTAACACACCTGCTCCCCATTCACACCTGAGACCTGATGGTTTTCCCTACCTTTTTCTAATAGACAGAATCACTTCTTTCTTTCTATAACAATGAAGCAGTAGTTGCACACTATACGCTGTCTTCCTTTTCCATTGAAGATCATGGAAATCGTAGGATGCTGCAAATTTAAGAGACAAAAGGGGGCTAAGAAGAAAACTAGGTGTGGTAGTAAGAGGGTACAAGAGAGATCACATGCCCCGACTGTCCCGCCCCTAGACAAAGTCCTTTTGTGACGAAACGCAGCACTGGGAGGTGTGGCTGAGGCACATACTGGTATTGATATTCTGACAGCTTTCAAGCGGAGCACTCTGAAGCCTGGCAGAGATACTGGCATAGTTGCAGCAGCTGAAAGGTTTGATCAAATTAGGCTTGTCATTAGTGATGGCCGAACGGTTCGCCCGGCGGTCGTTTCGCGGCGAATTTCCGACATTCGCGGTCCGCACGTTCGAACGCCTTTTTCCGTCGTTCGCCGCGGCGGACTTACGTGTTTAATGTATACAAGAACTTTAACCTTTGGTGACACGTTTATCATGTGATACAGGACAGCCAATTGAGACATGACAGCACATGGACACTTGTACATTCCCCCTAACCTATAAATACACCCGATCCGGTGGCCATTTTACATTCTTTCTTCTGTTACGATAGGGACAGGTTCCTGTGTGGAGTAGGGAGAGATAAACCACTAGCTATTTGGTACACAAAAGTTCTTTTCAGGACTGGTATAGGTGTTAGGTGTTGATAGGTTTGCTGTGCTGCTGATTCTTGCAGCAGCCTGAGTGTCTTTTGTTAGTTTAGAGAAAGGGAAAGGACGGTGTATGCTACAGGGACAGCCAGATTAGTCTTTCATCATCATCATCATCATCATCATCATTAGCTGTTACTATCAAGGTCCACAAAAGAGCTGTTCCAGTAACCACTAATCGTTCTCTTTTTTTGCCAATTTGTATAGGGACAGGAAGGAAGCAGTGTTGTCAGGCAGTGAGGGTAATTTTAAAGACTTGCTGTTATTATTAGTTCCACAAAGGTTCTTTTCAGGACTGGTATCAGTGGTACAGTAATAGGCTTGTACATGTATAATATTCTTTCTTCCAAATATAGAAAGGATATTATACTTGACTGCTGCCCTTCTGCTGCAGTCTGCTAAACATTCACAACTCACTTGTTCCACAAAAGTTCTTATAAGGACTGGTAACTTGGTATAGGGTGCTACGGTACATAGGCTTGAGTGCGGTACAGTCTGCTGTTCTGTAAGGACCGCTATCGGTCCACAATAGATAGGGTTGACGTGCACCACTGCTGACCGCTGCCCTATACTGCAGCAGTCCTTCAGCGGTATAGGGACTGACGTACAGTCTGCTAATCACTAACACACAACCTGCTTGTTCCACAAAAGTTCTTATAAGGACTGGTAACTTGGTATAGGGTGCTACGGTACATAGGCTTGAGTGCGGTACAGTCTGCTGTTCTGTAAGGACCGCTATCGGTCCACAATAGATAGGGTTGACGTGCACCACTGCTGACCGCTGCCCTATACTGCAGCAGTCCTTCAGCGGTATAGGGACTGACGTACAGTCTGCTAATCACTAACACACAACCTGCTTGTTCCACAAAAGTTCTTATAAGGACTGGTAACTTGGTATAGGGTGCTACGGTACATAGGCTTGAGTGCGGTACAGTCTGCTGTTCTGTAAGGACCGCTATCGGTCCACAATAGATAGGGTTGACGTGCACCACTGCTGACCGCTGCCCTATACTGCAGCAGTCCTTCAGCGGTATAGGGACTGACGTACAGTCTGCTAAACACTAATACACAACCTGCTTGGTCCACAAAAGTTCTTATAAGGACTGGTAACTTGGTATAGGGTGCTACGGTACATAGGCTTGAGTGCGGTACAGTCTGCTGTTCTGTAAGGACCGCTATAGGTCCACAATAGATAGGGTTGACGTGCACCACTGCTGACCGCTGCCCTATACTGCAGCAGTCCTTCAGCGGTATAGGGACTGACGTACAGTCTGCTAAACACTAATACACAACCTGCTTGGTCCACAAAAGTTCTTATAAGGACTGGTAACTTGGTATAGGGTGCTACGGTACATAGGCTTGAGTGCGGTACAGTCTGCTGTTCTGTAAGGACCGCTATAGGTCCACAATAGATAGGGTTGACGTGCACCACTGCTGACCGCTGCCCTATACTGCAGCAGTCCTTCAGCGGTATAGGGACTGACGTACAGTCTGCTAAACACTAATACACAACCTGCTTGGTCCACAAAAGTTCTTATAAGGACTGGTAACTTGGTATAGGGTGCTACGGTACATAGGCTTGAGTGCGGTACAGTCTGCTGTTCTGTAAGGACCGCTATAGGTCCACAATAGATAGGGTTGACGTGCACCACTGCTGACCGCTCACCTATACTGCAGCAGTCCTTCAGCGGTATAGGGACTGACGTACAGTCTGCTAATCACTAACACACAACCTGCTTGTTCCACAAAAGTTCTTATAAGGACTGGTAACTTGGTATAGGGTGCTACGGTACATAGGCTTGAGTGCGGTACAGTCTGCTGTTCTGTAAGGACCGCTATCGGTCCACAATAGATAGGGTTGACGTGCACCACTGCTGACCGCTGCCCTATACTGCAGCAGTCCTTCAGCGGTATAGGGACTGACGTACAGTCTGCTAATCACTAACACACAACCTGCTTGTTCCACAAAAGTTCTTATAAGGACTGGTAACTTGGTATAGGGTGCTACGGTACATAGGCTTGAGTGCGGTACAGTCTGCTGTTCTGTAAGGACCGCTATCGGTCCACAATAGATAGGGTTGACGTGCACCACTGCTGACCGCTGCCCTATACTGCAGCAGTCCTTCAGCGGTATAGGGACTGACGTACAGTCTGCTAAACACTAATACACAACCTGCTTGGTCCACAAAAGTTCTTATAAGGACTGGTAACTTGGTATAGGGTGCTACGGTACATAGGCTTGAGTGCGGTACAGTCTGCTGTTCTGTAAGGACCGCTATCGGTCCACAATAGATAGGGTTGACGTGCACCACTGCTGACCGCTGCCCTATACTGCAGCAGTCCTTCAGCGGTATAGGGACTGACGTACAGTCTGCTAAACACTAATACACAACCTGCTTGGTCCACAAAAGTTCTTATAAGGACTGGTAACTTGGTATAGGGTGCTACGGTACATAGGCTTGAGTGCGGTACAGTCTGCTGTTCTGTAAGGACCGCTATCGGTCCACAATAGATAGGGTTGACGTGCACCACTGCTGACCGCTCACCTATACTGCAGCAGTCCTTCAGCGGTATAGGGACTGACGTACAGTCTGCTAATCACTAACACACAACCTGCTTGTTCCACAAAAGTTCTTATAAGGACTGGTAACTTGGTATAGGGTGCTACGGTACATAGGCTTGAGTGCGGTACAGTCTGCTGTTCTGTAAGGACCGCTATCGGTCCACAATAGATAGGGTTGACGTGCACCACTGCTGACCGCTGCCCTATACTGCAGCAGTCCTTCAGCGGTATAGGGACTGACGTACAGTCTGCTAAACACTAATACACAACCTGCTTGGTCCACAAAAGTTCTTATAAGGACTGGTAACTTGGTATAGGGTGCTACGGTACATAGGCTTGAGTGCGGTACAGTCTGCTGTTCTGTAAGGACCGCTATAGGTCCACAATAGATAGGGTTGACGTGCACCACTGCTGACCGCTCACCTATACTGCAGCAGTCCTTCAGCGGTATAGGGACTAAGAGTTTTGTCACAGGGTCATTTAAAAAATGACATGCAGAGGAAGAGGCAGGCCCTTCCGCAGGGGTGGTAGGGGTAGGGCAGGAGCAACAGGCTTGAGCCAAAGTGGGAAGTTGCAGAAGGTGCGTTCAATTACTTTAAAGGATGCACCAGACTTGGTTGAGTGGCTCGCTCAGCCTTACTCTTCTGCACCCTCCTCATCCTCTCGATCTGCACCCTCTTCTTCACTCTCTGCTATGTGCACCCCCAAAGACACTACCACCAACAACACGACCACCACCACCACCACCACATACCTTCCGCTTGAGTCACTGGAATTATTTTCCGATCCATATCAAGAGGACATTTCTGATGCGCAGCCACTCTTGGTATTGGATCAGGAAGAGGAGGTAGCAACAAGCGCTACTCAGCAGTCTGACGCCAGTACCCAGATCAGCCCAAGGAGGAGGTTGGTCCCCGGTGTTGCTGCCTACTCCGAGATCTCTACTTATAGCGGTGGGGAAGGTGACGTTGATGATGACGTGTCTAGTGATGTCACGTGGGTGCCCACAAGAGAGGAAGAGGAGGGGAGTTCAGAGGGAGATATGGACCAGCAGATAGGGAGGAGAAGCAGCAATGACTTACATTGCACAGCAGGGACAAAGCAGACTGCAAATGTATCAGGAGCGAGTCATCGACCATGTACGGTCACATCTGGCGCTCCCAGGACACCGGCACATGGCTCCGCAGTGTGGGCTTTTTTTAACGTGTCCGCTGCTGACAATAGCGTTGCCATCTGCAATCTTTGCAGTCAACGCGTTAGTCGCGGTAAGCCCAATACTCACCTAGGGACGACCGCCTTAAGAAGGCACATGAGCAGCCATCACCGAGCCCAGTGGGAGCAACGGAACACACAAAGCCACACTGCAGGCTCTCACCGTCCAGCCTCGTCTTCTACTTCTCCTTCTCCTCTCTCCTCACAATTGTCCTCCACTCCACCTTCCATCACGCCAAGCTCACATTTTTCTGCAAAAAGGCAGGCTTCCGTGGGCCTAATGTTTGAGCGTAAAAAAATGATGATGCCGGATAACCCTCTTGCCCAACGGTTGGCGGCTGGCTTGTCAGAACTCATAGCCCGCCAACTACTGCCATATAAACTGGTGGACTCGGAGGCCTTTCGCAAATTTGTGGCCATTGGAACACCACAATGGAAGGTCCCAGGAAGGAAGTATTTCTCAGAGAAGGGCATCCCAGAGCTATATGGCCATGTTCAGCGGCAAGTGAATGTATCTCTGGCACACAGTGTCGGTGCCAAGATACATCTGACCACAGACACGTGGTCTAGCAAACACGGGCAGGGAAGGTATATCAGTTTTACTGCCCACTGGGTGAACCTTCTGACGGCCGTCAAGCATGTAACCCGTGGCACCCGTGTAGATTTGGTTTTACCGCCACGGATTGCATGCAGGCCTGACTCTTCTTCTCCTCCTCCTACTCCATCCTCCTCCCTCTCCTCCTCAGCTGCCTCCTCCTTTTCCGCTGCTAGCGTCTCTTCCACTGCACCGCCCAAGCTCCCCAGAACCTATTCCACATGCCAGGTGAGACGTTGCCATGCCGTGCTGCGTCTGTTGTGCCTGGAAGCAAAGAGCCACACTGGCCCGGCACTCCTTTCAGCTTTGCGTTCACAGGCAGATGAGTGGCTAACACCGCTCAATTTGACAGTTGGTAAAGTGGTGTGTGACAACGGTGCCAATCTGCTTAGCGCATTGAAACAGGGCAAAATCACGCACGTGCCGTGCATGGCACACGTCTTAAACTTGGTCGTGCAGCGATTCCTTGTCAAATACCCTGGGGTCCAGGACATCTTGCGGCAGGCAAGGAAAATCTCGGCCCATTTCAGAAGATCTTACACGGCCATGGCTCGCCTTGCTGACATTCAGCGGCGACACCATCTGCCGGTCAGACGTCTTATTTGCGATTGCCCGACGCGATGGAACTCAACCTTCTATATGCTTGATAGGCTGCTCCAGCAGAAACGTGCAGTTAACGTCTACCTGTATGAACTCTGCGAAAGAAACGGTTCTGGGGAGCTGGGTTTTTTTTCACCGCGCCAGTGGCTGCTCATGCGCGACACATGCAGACTTCTGCGGCCATTTGAGGAGATCACCAAACTGGTCAGTCGCAGCCATGGCGCCATCAGTGACATGGTACCTTATGCCTTCTTTCTGGAGCGTGCATTGCGTCGTGTCATTGATCAGGCTGTGGAGGAGCAGGAGCGGGAAGATGAGGAAGTCGCAATGCTGGATGAATTCCCAGGGGGGGCTACTCTATCTGAGACAAGTCAACAACAGGAGTCTGATGAGGAGTCAGAGGAGGATGGTGCCGGGGCGGATGAGCAGGAGCAAGAAGAGCATGCTTTAAACCTTTCTGGGATCCCTGTTGTGCGAGGATGGGGAGAGGAGAATGAAGAGGACGACATTATCCTGGATGATGAGCAGGAGCCAGGCCACCACACCGCTTCCACTTTAGTGCAAATGGGGGCCTTCATGCTCCAGTGTTTTAATAGGGACCCCCGTATAAAAAGCATGAGGGTCAAGGACCAGTACTGGGTGGCAACGTACTTAGACCCCCGGTACAAACACAAAATGGCGGAAATGTTACCGCCGTCGCAGAGGGCTGTCAGAATGCAGCACTTCCAGGCCTTGCTTCGAGAAATGCTGCATTCTGCTTTTGCGTGCGCTGGCAGAGGAGCAATTCCCACTCCCAGAGAAGGATTTGCGGGTACCAATCCAACAGCGCCTGCAAGAAGAGGCCGGTTTGAAGATGTGTTGGTGACTTCGGATATGAGGTCATTCTTTCAGCCGACCCATCGACAGGTGTCATCCGGATCCAGCATCAGGGAACGCCTAGACCGTCAGGTGTCCGACTACATTGGGTTAACGGCCGATGTGGACGCTCTGAGGAGTGATGAACCCCTAGACTACTGGGTGGGCAGGCTTGACCTCTGGCCAGAGCTTGCCCAATTTGCAATCGAACTGTTGGCTTGCCCCTCATCCAGTGTCCTGTCCGAAAGGACGTTCAGCGCAGCAGGGGGGATTGTGACCGATAAGCGTACTCGCCTAGCTCACCACAGTGTTAACTACCTCACATTTCTAAAAATGAATGAGGCATGGATCTCGGAGGAATTCAACACATGTGACCAGTAGACCATGTATATGTCTATAAACTATTTTTTTAATCAAGAACACAGACCTTCTTAATTCATTTGGCTCACTTCCTTGACCCAAAAAAGCACACCGTACTATATGCCCCTACCCTCCTCTTTGAAGAGGTTGAGCGGTGTCATATTTCTACTGGGGCTGCTTATGATATCCCTGTGCTGTGCTGACTTCCTCCTGGGGGTTCTTATTATGAGGGGATCACACCATCCCTGTGCTGTGCTGACTTCCTCCTGGGGCTGCTTACGGTGCTGCTGTCAGTGCTGTATGTCACGGTGCTGCTGTCAGCGCTGTATGTCACGGTGCTGCTGTCAGCGCTGTATGTCACGGTGCTGCTGTCAGCGCTGTATGTCACGGTGTTGCTGTCAGCGCTGTATGTCACGGTGCTGCTGTCAGCGCTGTATGTCACGGTGCTGCTGTCAGCGCTGTATGTCACGGTGCTGCTGTCAGCGCTGTATGTCACGGTGCTGCTGTCAGCGCTGTATGTCACGGTGCTGCTGTCAGCGCTGTATGTCACGGTGCTGCTGTCAGCGCTGTATGTCACGGTGCTGCTGTCAGTGCTCTGTATTACGGTGCTGCTGTCAGATGCCTCTATCACGGTGCATGTGTCATTCCGGTATGTCACGCTGCTGGTGATCATCTCCTGCACCCTCTTCTTTGCCTACCCTGGTCCCTGACCTTCCCTCTCCTCCATTGCCTTCATTAGCTCCATAGTCCTGAATTGTTAGAACAATTTCCCAAATAAAATAAAAATGCTTGTAGTTATCGATCCCAAATTCACCTCATACATGTATTATGTCATTGTCCAGATGGTGGGACTACGTTTTACCCCCTAATAATTACCACGTGGCCGCAAATTCGACATGAAGGTTTGCAAAGTTCGCCTCCCATTGAAGTCAATGGGGCCCGCGGCGAACGTTCGGTTTCGCGAACGTTTGGGTCCGTTCGCATTTCGCGTTCGCGAAACGTCCCGTCGGAAGTTCGTCCATCACTACTTGTCATATTGGTGCACACTGTTGCACCATAAAATGTGTGTACATGTACCAGTGGTCTTTTTGCTTGTGAGTTTAAATAAAATGTATTTTTAATGGCATAAGGCAATGTGCAGCATTGCATATCTTTTTTAGATGCTATTTAGGTATAATGTGATGTGGATCTCACAGAGCCGAATCAGTGGAAAAATCAAGCTAATAGTGGGTTGATGCCCCACTAAAAGCGCATGAGACCTGAAATAGTAGGTCACATACTTCTGGTGAGTGGATAATTTTACTCAGGTGGTGGACACACATGGTGTTTAAGCTTTGCACACTTTTGAAGATCAAAGAAATATGATTTATGGACAATGTTTAAGAGACTTTTTAGGTATATAATTTTTCACTGTAGAAGTAATTTACTGTGTGGAGGGTTTATTATTAGTAGATTTGTTATTATTGATTGTTGCACTGTTTTTGTTCATGACACTGTACTGCCTGATTTTTCTATGGTATTATAAGAAAGAGTAGATAGAGCACTTTTTTGGTAAGCTGACATTTTTTCACATTTATAGTATATTTAGAATAGATAGTGCAGATTCCTTATCTATACATGGATGTACAGGTGGATGTGGATAGTTGCAGCTGCTTTGCCTGTACAAAGCAATGACAGGCTGACAGGGTTCGCAGTCTGCAGCTGTCCATCAGATGCTGTAAGCCTGTCATTGCTTTGTACAGGTGGATTGGCCACCACTATCAACATCCACCTGTAAATCCATCTGCAGGAATTCACTTGTAAGGGGGCTTGTGATTGGCTAGATGTTTGCGCCAAATCCACAAGCTCCTGTTCTGCTTATTCTTGGCTAGAACAGGTTCCCACTTCTGGAAGCATGTATTCCTTTGCCATATTGTGCCCAACACCTTCAACACCTTACCAGAGGCCTTCCCATTACATTCCTGGCCATTAACTTTTATATTCACAATTGAGAAATGTCCACACAAATGTTAGGGGTTCCACACTGATGTTCTTCAAGATGGCAGGAACAAATCACATCACATCACACAGACATACTAACCGGAGTCACTTGACATTCTTTGTCAGATACAGTGGAAGTACCATAGGAGTCGTTATGTGAAAGCAGCACATTGCACATTACTGTTAAGCAATTTTCCCTTGGTAACTGTGTCTCTCATTCCCAGGGTCATTAGTACTCACTCAGAGGGCTCTGAATTGCCAATTAGGCTTAATGCATCCAGCTCATGACTCCCTAAATGTTGTTCCAGAGACAAGACTGCTGAAGCTGCACCTCTAGCTACTAAGGAGAAACAAGAGGGGTGCCAGACCAAGTGCACAGGATAAAAACACTTTATTTTATTCAAGCATGTAACAAGCATGTTGGTATACTCCATGGCTGGGCTTGGAGTTTCCCTATGGTTGTCCCATCGCAGAATGGTGTAATCGCGGGAACATGCTTGTTACTATTCACTAAATGTGAGTTGCCAATTTATTGTGATTTTAATAAATTCAGATGTTTTTAACTACTGCACAAATTCACCCCACTCCTGTAGAGTCTGTTTCACTCAAAAGGGTGCTGCCGCGGGTTCTGTGCTTTATCATTTACCTGCCAACCAACCTTCATGTTCCATACATGGACTTTTTTAAGCTTTCCACCAGTGATTTTTAGTTATGCTGTAAGTAGTCCTCCAGCACCATGTTTTACTGTGTTGTTATGTAGCAACTGTTCACTTCTCCCACAACCTGCAGGGAGATAGCAAAAATGCTTGGCCTGACCTTAAAGGCCTTTTGCAGCCTGCTCTTGGCCTACACCAACCATAAAGAGAGAGCAGACTACAGATGGCTCTTTTAAGTGTAGGACTATCTTACTCTGTTCTTCTACCCTGTCCATGGCCATTCTGTGTTAGGCCATTGTGGTTTAGCTATAAAAAAATATATAATATATTGTCATAGCAGAATCATTCAATATTTCTATTGAGATCTCTACTTTCATCAGTCAATAACTGACACTTCAACATAAGAAACATAAGAAATGCTTTTGTATCAGTATGTTAAAGGTACACGAAATGTCCAAAAATTGTTATACTTTTTGAGATGAGATCGCTTTTAATAGCAGTTTCAGATTAAAGCAAATTTGTTCAGGCAGCCCATAGTTTATAGGATGGTTGTGTTACATTACATTTTTCCCTTGGCGGACATTGATTTTTACATATCCTCAGACGTGGATAAAATCAGGCTTGTCCTGTACTTTTAATAGGACAGCTTTGTTCCATTAAAATTAAGACTAAGGTGACATTAATTTCAAGCAAAGTTTTTATTTGCAATAAGCATATCAAAATGATGACAGTGACATAGTGTGAAGACAGCAACAGCAAAGGCCTCAAAGACTAAAGGGCTCCCAAGGGACTAGTTGGTCGCATAGACATCTGAACTGTTTGCTGCATTGTTGATGGTTCAGAAATTGTAATTAATTTGTCTACTTTTCTGATGCTTGCCATCATGATGAACACTTGGGGACGTGTCACATATACAGGTGAGCTAAAATTAATAATTTAGTTTAAACTTAATTACAAAAATACTTCCATGTATAATAAGCGAATATGAATTTAACACAATAATTTAAAGAAATATAGGAAATACAGTAAGTAGTATGATAAAATAATTATGTACGTGACTGCTGAATGAACTTAGATTTACTTGGCAATGCCATAAATTATTGTGGATATGATGTTGGCCTGTCTGCTACTGCTTGTATAATGTTATTCTAATTGCTATTCTCTCTGTACACCATGCCATGTCACCTTCAACTGTGGGTTCCATTAGGTAAAAGAACTTGGCTCATGGAGGGTTACACCATGCCAAATTGTAGAGATATTTCTCAATGCAATTCTAACTAAAAAAGGTGTGATATATTAAAGCTACTTGAGAAATAAATGAAGTTATAATGTTCAAGTACAAAACACACTTAAGAAGTGTACCCCCAAGGTACTGTCCCTGTTCATAAATCATAAGAAGAAAAATTAAAGATTCAAAAATTCATAAATTTGTATCTTACAGAATAATTAAGGAGGATCGGAGCTATCGGTAAAGAAACATAATGCAATATCTGAGAATAAAAACCTGATTTTGCTCAACCACCTCTTAAATGAATTAACAAAAAAAAATCTCAATATATCTCTTTTTTATTATGTCCATGAACAGGTACAGCTGAGTTGCATATATATATATATATATATATATATATATATATATATGCATAGAAATCGTTTTTATTTATATATTTAGATTTTATTAAGCAACTAAAAAGATTATACAGTGACTTTAAAGTATGCCATATCTAAAAAGGTTAGCATTTCTTTAGTCAATGAAGTTTCTCTGTGGGTATAAGGTTTATAAAAAATAAAAGGCACGGTAGTTAAAGGGTTAGTTCACATTTGCAATCTTTTCTCAAAAAAGGTCCCTATGCCTTACAATGTCCATAATACATTAAAATGCTAAGGTCTAACGCTAATGATAATATGATCCCATATATCAAAACTTGGACAAGATGAATGCTCTTTAATCAACCCAATTTAACTCCTGTATGTTGTACCTCCTGTATTCTGCTGCAATGGCTATATTCATCTATATAGTAATCTAATTTTGTATTGCTATGTTTTTTTAAAACCAATAAAAAGGATTTGAAATAAAATGCTGTGCTTTTTCAAATAAATGCTCCTTTTTTTAGCCGCCAATATTATTGTCCCTCCCGCCCAATCCATCCTGCAGATAGCAAGGCATGCCCGAAAACTCATTAGCGAGCACTCCTGGCTTCCTTTCTTACCCATGTATGCTCAGCCCTCTCTCTTTTAATCTTGCAGAAAGCTGAGCTGGGAAAGAGCACAGACTGCGCATTTGTGAGTAAGGTAGGAAATCCGAATGCCATGTATACACGACCAGACTTTTTTACAGCAAAGGTCTGACGGAACAAATCCGTCAGACAATTCGATCGTGTGTGGGCCCCATCGGCTGTCCAAAAATCCGACAGACATTAGAAATAGAACATGTTTTAAATCTTCCTGCCGGAACGCCACCGGACCCAGTTCCTAGCGGGAAACCCGTTCGTCTGTATGCTGATCCGACGGACCAAATACGATGCAAGGGCAGCTACAGCACCTGCCAGTGAGAACGTTTCCAGTGCGATCCTATGGCGCTGGTTCTTGGCTGCAGGGTACTATACATCTCAAGCTTTTTCCTATTTTAACATTTTCCTATTGCAGTGATTCTGAGAGAGAGGCAACAGTGTCCCTTAAGTCCGGTGTGGATTTTAAGGGGAACCCCCTACGCCAAAAAAACGGCGTGCGGATCCCCAAAGGTCCACACCAGACCCTTATCCGAGCACGCAGCCCGGCCGGTCAGGAAAGGGGATGGGGACGAGCGAGTGCCCCCCCTCCTGAACCGTACCAGGCCGCATTCCCTCAACATGGGGATGGGTGCTCTGGGGAGGAGGGGAGCGCTCTGCGGGCCCCCCATCCCAAAGCACCTTTTCCCCATGTTGATGAGGACTAGCGCCTCTTCCCGACAACCTGGCCTTTGGTTGTCGGGGTCCGGGGGCAGGGGGCTTATCAGAATCAGGGAGCCCCCTTTAATAAGGGGGCCCCCACCCTATGTGAATAAGTATGGGGTACATCGTACCCCTACCAATTCACCTGGGGGAAAGAAAGTCAATAAAAAAAACACTAGACAGGTTTTTAAAGTAGTTTATTAAGCAGCTCCGGGGTCTCTTCCATCTTCGAGGGTCTCTTCCGACTCCTCCGCTCTCTCCGACCTCGTCTGGTAATGCTGTGTACACAGCGCGCAACGACTTATATAGGCATGGGGCAGGGTCCCCGGGTGATGTCACCCCTTATGGCGACACAGTCCCAGCAAGCCCCGGGCGGTGATGTCATAAGGGGCAGGTCCCGGGGCATGCTGCTGATGTCACCCGTCCCATGCCTATATAAGTCATTGTGCACCGTGTACACAGCATTACAGCAGGAGAAAGCATTGTGTCAACATTGGAAGAAGAGAAGAGGGAAGAAGGCGATGGAAGAGGCAGGGCCACTGCTAGCAAAAGAGCAGCAAAAGAGCAGAAGATAGCGGAGGAGCCTGGGAGAAGAATCGGAGAGTGGGAGAAGAATCGGAGAGCGGGGGAAGAATCAGAGAGCGGCAGAAGAGGCCAGAGAGTGGGAGAAGAATCTGAGACTGGGAGAGAAGACCGGAGAGTGGGAGAAGAGGCCGGAGAGAGCGGAGGAGTCGGAAGAGACCCCCAAAGATAGAAGAGACCCCCAGAGCTGCCTAATAAACTACTTTAAAAACCCGCCTAGTGTGTTTTTTTATTGACTTTCTTTCCCCCAGGTGAATGGGTAGGGGTACAATGTACCCCATACTTATTCACATAGGGTGGGGGTCCGGAATCTGTGGGCCCCCTTATTAAAGGGGGCTCCTGGATTCTGATAAGCCCCCCGCCCGCAGACCCCGACAACCAAAGGCCAGGGTTGTCGGGAAGAGGCGCTTGTCCTCATCAACATGGGGACAAGGTGCTTTGGGGTGGGAAGCCCGCAGAGCGCCCCCCTTCCCCAAAGCACCCACCCCCCATGTTGAGGGCATGCGGCCTGGTACAGTTCAGGAGGGGGGGGCTCGTCCCCACCCCCTTTCCTAACCGGCCGGGCTGCGTGCTCGAATAACGATCTGTTATGGACATTGGGGGGACCCCCATGCCGTTTTTTTGTCGTAGGGGGTTCCTCTTAAAATCCATACCAGGCGACAGAGCTCGGAAGGTGTCAATCTCACAGATAAAAGCAACAAAATTTACTTCCTTTTCTAGTCCCGTCGCAACTCATCACGTTCAAAATGAACGGACTTTAGTCCGTGTGTGGGCAAGTCCGTTCATTTGGAAGTCCATCGTAACTCCGTAAAAAGTCCATCGGGAAGACTGGCGGACCTAATCTGCTGGGAAGTCCGGTCATGTGAGGGCAAGTCCGTTCGTTCGGAAAGTCCATTGGAACTCTGCCGGAAGTCTGCTGGAAAGTCCGGTCGTGTGTACGTGGCATAATAGATTATATATCCACCAGAACCAAAAAAAAACTGCCCTTTTTGCAATATTGTTATTACATTATGGTTAAAAGTGAACATGTTTATTCAAAAGAAAAGTTCAAACTGAACTCGTAGGGCTTCCTTCCCGCATGTCAGTCCTGATTTCGGCCGTGATTTCACAGACATCTGTGCAGGTTTCTACACAGATGTCAATGTAAATTGCAGCCTAAAATTGCAAAAAGTAGTACAAAAACGACTTTTTGAAATCTGTGCGGTGCCACAAATGCAGTGTCGCATTGGTGGACGGTGCCATTACATGTCAAATCATACCAATGTGAACCAGGGCTCAATGTGTACAACAATTGCCCTCATGGTGTGGTAGTTTACTAGCGGTCTGTGGAATGCACCACGTGTTTCAATTACAAGCAGTGACATGGTATTGTCACGCTATATGCATTTCATCTGTTGCACACCATCAGGAGCAGAACCACCCCACTCTAATCTTCTGTCTAAATACCCTCTGATCCCCAACAACCTTAACCCTTCATGTACCCTCTGGGAACACAGACTATGTTTGATCCTGTCTTCTCTGATCATCCCCTTATTCCACTGTCCCCAATCCAGCTTCTGATACTACAGAGCCTTGGGGGCAATCTGCACATGCTCAGTTTGGTGTGTATTTCTAGAGAGTTTTTTCTTCTTGGGAGAGTGCATGTGATCAGCACAGGGCCAATCAGCACTGTCCAGATAGAGGGTGGGAGGTCCTGCAGCCTCATAGGACAATCAGGGGAGAATGAAAACTCTTCCTACAAGCTTTAACCAGACACTGATAGCTGTCACAAAACCGCTATATACTGCTGATGAGAAAAATTATTTATCAGTTTATATTTACTAAAATATTTGCATTTCCATGTTCTATGTACTGTGAGAGACCAGAAATAATGAATGCAGGGTCCTGGATTTAGTAACACTTTACATGTTTAAGTCACTATTACAAGGGAAGTGGTTTGCAGTTTTATTTGGTATACAGCACTGCATCTTACTCTTACTAATTTTCAGTATCCAGGGAGAATATTGTTGATGTCAAGCAACTCCAGAAATATAAAAAGATATGTAGTGCAACATATAATAACATTTATTTAAAAAAATACTGAGCCCAATATTTTAATGTATTAAGGATACTATAATGCATTGGAACTGTATTGGGAAAAGTGTGTAAAGGTGAACTAACCTTTAATATGTGTAGAACCCTCTACCTTAGGTAGGTAGGTTGCTAGAGTAGTGTTTTTTTGTTACAGCCAGTGCAGGTAAATTTAGGCAGGCCTAGCTGTGTTTTCGATCTGGGGGCTGGGGAGTGGTTTAGTATAGCAGCAGGTGACTGACATGTACTTTATCTCTCTGGCACCTCCTCTGTTTCTAGAGGGTTCTGGAAAAGAGGCAGGGCAGAGGATGAGAGTGGCATGAAGTGTATCTGGGATCCCTGGCCAATCTTCAACTAGGATTGGCAGGGGGCAGGCCTCCTATATATACTCATGGTCAGCCTGTTGTGGGAGGATTTGTCAGGTGGAAGAACTGAGTGATGGAGTGTTAGACTGCCGTGGCCATTGTGGGAACCCCCTTTCTGGGGGGGGGGGGCTCAGGCCTGGAGCTCGGGAGCTGGGAGGGAGCCTCTCTTTACACGGTCATCGAGAGGTGTCCTGGAACAGGAGCTCGAGGAGGACAATGGGGAGCACTGCCGGGCAAGTCATTCAGGAGGGATCCATGTTGGCGTTGGTGAGTGGGAAGCACAGTGAGAAGCTCTGGGAGGGACATGCCAGGATTGGATGTGAAGCCAGAGCGAGAGACTGTGGTGTTGTTGAAGTCAAGTTGCGGCAGCCAGGAGGGTTGGCAGGATTTGCACTGGACATTGGCTCAGTAGTCCAGCAATTTTCAGTCAGCACAAATGTCCTTTTTCATCGCTATTGGTTGCTACACCATAGGGGACTGCAGACCCCTGCCAGCAAATGGCTATTAGTGAACTGTTGGGACTTATTCAGAGTGAAGCCTAACCATGTGCTGATGGTGACGGGAATCTAGGATTGCACAGTAGGGAAAGCAAAGTGATCTCAAGTAGTGTGCTGGAGGAGTGTGGAGCTTTAGAGACTGTCAATGTATATTCAATTATCTTTGTTCAAACAAGCAAGATTCATTATTTGGGCATCCCATGAATGCCTGGCCCAGCAGGGTGTTGCGTGGAACTACTACATGCAGCAACCCCACGGGGGTACCGCTACATATGAAAATCCACTCAAAACATTTTCAGCAGTTATATACTCATATCTTAGATTTTTATTGCTTTCCATGCTCCAGATTTTGTCTCTCAATGTTTTATCTTGGTGACCCTTGCCATTTTCCATTTTTTTAATTTATTTTTTTATAAATTCTTTATTTAGAAGAATAACAGAAGGACTGTTCGGTATACATGTCTATTCCAAGTGGTTGACATACACGTACAAGAAAAGAATAATGATGAAAATAACCAGTTTACACATTTAGTATGCAATATCCATAGTTGTTCAGCAATCTATCAGGCTGCCTGTGTCAAATAAACCTTTATATGAAACAACAACCCTGGATAGATAATTAGAAATTGATTACAACTTAAAGATGAATTGCAGGTATCACCATTTTATACATAGACCCTTTGGTCCAGTTTGGACCAATGTAACTATGCATATAATATTGTTGCCTTATGAGTTTATGTGAAATCGACATTAATAGTTGTAAAATATTGTAATTATGAATATATTTCATTTAGCTTTGTATCAATGTGGGTGTGTTAGAGTCACAGAAGTCTCTGTTATACAGATGAGTCAGTGCCTAAACCTGTATATCTAAACAATGGGACCCAAACCTCTTTGTTCTACAAACATTCACTTCAAAGGATCCCTTGTTTAGATATGCAATGAGGGCCGTGGCTAGCCCGTCATGAATACTTAATTTCCCTGAAAATGTCTACTTACAAGGTTAACTCGCACGCTCAAAAGTCTATGCCAAAGATTTGCATTAAAGGGGGCTGACTTATGCAAAATATAGGGATTGGAAATGTAGCCAATCCTTAATCAGGAATAGGGAGGCCCACCAATCAGAGCCACACCATGACAACCAATGAGGCATCAGCCTGTAATGATATACACAGACTAGATGGGAGAGAACACACACTCTCTGGTAGAGCAGTCACGTGAATAGAACCTTTGTAGGCCATAACCTATGGGAAATGTCTGCCTTGTACTTGTGACTAAATATGTTTGTCTTGTGTCTTTTATATCCTACTGTTTGTAGATTAATGTTATAAGGAATATACTCTGTATTCTTTTATTTTAACCTAAGATTTTCCTCCTTTGTATAGGCTATAGATAGATTGATGTGTTTTAGTATAGGCCTCCTTACTATATACCAATATATTTTTGTTATTGTGTTAAAGCTTTCACTCATGGTCGAAGAGCTCTCATTAACTCAAATCATTTCTGAGAGATAATAAATCTCAAATATAACTTACGGGTTAAAATATACAGTATCTGGCTGATTACACTGGAAGCTGCAAATCACTGAAGTAGACAGCAGTCCTTTAGTAATTTCCACTTCCTTCTGAGTTCTATTCTGAGCGGCCAGCCTGATGCCTTGTGACTACAGTAGGTAGGCCACTTAGCATGGGGGCCATTCAGAGAATACGTCACATTCTCAAAATGAATGCAGAGGACAAGGTAGAGAGGTAGGATGATGATGTCTGTGTAGGTCTGTGCCTATAGTAATTTGTAAAATCAATGAAGAGTAGCACAGAGAGGTTTGTCTTGCCTTGGCTGAATGATGAAGATGAGTAAAAAAGTTTCTGTATGGTATACAAGTCCTGCCATTCCTTGTTGAATATGCAGTTTACTGTCAGTCACAAGTTATTATTGGGTCCAGGGATCTGGTTAGACCATTATGTGGTGTTGTGGCAGTGGCTCTTGAGAGTTTCTTAGGCAGAATCAGATAGTGAGTCTAAATGTTCTTTAGGTCACTACTTTGCAAGTTATATGGTTGGTAGGTATAATTCACCCATTTAGCTTTTGAGCTGCTGGTATACAGATAGTCAAGCAACAACAAAATGTCATATATTAATTTTTAAACCATAGAGAGAAAAACTATCCAAATGATCAGGTAAAGTCAAAGTTGACTGTCGAGCAATGAATTTAATCCTGGAGAAATACCTTCATATTCGTTATAGTTTATTTGCCTCTGGAGCCAGTTGAGGTTCTATTTAATGTGGTACTCTGGATTGGGACCTTCTGGGTTGTTGAACGGAGGGACATTTTTAGTCATCCAGCATGCCAAGCCAGTCGAGGACCTTTAGTTCATTGCATTGTAGGAAGTAAGATAAATCTGATATTTGAGAGGGTGAGTGTAGTTTGAATGTGATGTCTCCCTTTTGGATAAAACAAGTAAAGAGATAACCTCATTTGTAGGTAAGCTCCTTGTTTTAGAGAGGTTCCAGAAGCAGTTTCACTAGATGTCTTCTAAAAAGTTTGGTGGCATGAGTCTGGAAGGATATGAGTCAAGGAGCTCTGCAATATGTCCTTTTGATGGAATAGAATACTTCCGTTGGCTGCGATGGCGAGATGTTTTTGAGGCTGGGCACCAATGTACTTTGCCAACTATTCTATATATTCCGAGAGTTGAGTTAAGAATGGCAGTGACTGCTGCTCCCAGGTTCGCTCCTTTGGTGCCCTCTAAGTTGGCTCAAAGCCTAAGGTTATTCCATCTGTTATGGTTTTCTGAGTTTTCTAAGCAGAGTTGGAATTGTAGGAGGTGATGTTGATTTTGGAAAGTTGCCATTCATTTTTTTTTTTGCTTTCCTAAACATTTTTACCCTGTTTTAATTAAGATGGCACAGCAATGTAAATGTAAAATGTGAATGTTAATTCAACAGGGGACGTGAGTGAATGAACAACCCATATATATAAGTGCAAAGAATTATCTAAAAATTATCTAAAAAAATGTTGAAAGTCCAAATTCATGTGGAGACACCAAAAGGCGGTTAATCTGAAGAATAAACGACCATAGAAAGTCTCTCTTTTGATGTGTACAGAGAAATTGATAAAATATTGGTCCCAAAAAGTGCAGTAGAAAGCGATAAGGTTGGCATGCTTACCAGAGGCAATGGACTCACGTACTATATAGCAGATGTGTGTCAAACAGCCATTGGTGAGGATGAACCCCAATGAAATCCACCACAGGAGGACACTGTAAGCAGGATAGGTCCCATCCGATATACCCCAAAGGTTCATGGTAGCAAGGCACAGACTCCAAAACTTGCGGTGAACAGCATCAAACGGTGCACATAGTGTAATATACTAAAGCTGCGCTGAAAGAAAATATAAATATAAAGAATAATATACCCTTATATGGATATATATGTGCTATACATTCGACTGCCAAAAATTGATCTCAATGTGCAATATAAAAAATTGAAATGACAATCCTAATCACATAAATATGGTTGTGAATTAACACACTGACTGTGAAAAAAATGAATATTGTGATAAATAAATTAGAACCGAATAAATAAATAAAATAAACAATAGTCCATAAAAAGTGAAGGAGTGAATCTTCAGTCCTCAATAGTGACACCGCACACAACACCTTCAATGAAGTGACATGGTGCACCAAAGGAAAGTCCTCCACCAATGAAATCACTGCCGCTTACCAGCTATCTAGATCTCTTTTTAAGGAGATCTGACATGCACGTGGTTTATCCCCCAACATGGATTTCTGTACACGGTTATACACAGTGTGTCCCGATGTTCCACTTGGACCAGCATAAAACACTTCCATTCTAACTTCTCCTCACAGCCATATTGATAGGTATTCAGTTACCAGATAAAAACAAAAGGGATCCCATAGCATAATTCCATAAAAACAGTTTTAATCAAAAATATGCGTCAATCATGCACTTACATTCTTGCTGTACATATAAAGCGTGTATCAAATATTCAAGCCAGACAGCTCTCTCTTACTGCCCATCGCTTCCGGTACAGACGGGGAACAGTGGTGACGTCAGCACGCTGCTCAACCCTACATCGTTTCTTCAAAAGATGACTTCTTCCTTGGGCACGGGTGGCGTGCTGACTCACTCTTTATATACACTATGGACACAACTAGAACCGTCCACCTCTGAGCTCCTGGTTCACCTCCGCTGGTGCACTATTTTGGATTAGGGCAAATGCCCATAACCCAAAATAAAACAAAATAAAAACTACACATGGAAATTACCCTCCCAGCTCCAAGTGAAATAGGTGGTCATGCCTTACAACCACATATTCGGGTACATCTACAGTATAACTAGAGAAATCCGGCTCACAACTCGCCAGTTTGTTTCCACCGGTCCACCATTTTGGGGTAGGGCAAATGCCCACAACCCAACTGCTTACTAATGGTAAAGACATTACCCTCCCTACTTGAAGTCGAATAAATGGTCATAACGAATGGCCATTAACGGAGGTTATATATATGAACTTTCAATTGGAATTACTTGCTTGAAGTAAAGGGGAGGGCATTTTTACTCTTATTGCCCAAACTCTTACTAAATCCGAAACAGCATAATTAAATAAAGGCCTAAAATTTGCGCCACCTAAGATACTTAACAAGTTTCAAACATATATGGCTATACATAAATTTGTCCGTAAAGTCAGTATTAAAAGACATTTTGCCACTATACCTGCCAAACAAGGTGAAGTGTCTCAACAAGGGAATATACACTCAGTATTGTCGAATGCATCAACATGCAATCCCCCTGGAACTTTGGCTCCATCACTGACAGTCTTTAGGGATGTTCTGTTAAGGGATCTAGAACAAATTAAGAGTGTTAACCACAAAATGGATAAAAATCTCAAGGAAGGTCTGGACTCACTCTGTAATAATGAAAAATTTGGTTATTCACCCTGCAGATAAAGGGGGGGCATAGTTGTCCTGGATCAAAACGATTATCTTAAGGAGATGCACAACATAGTAGATGACAGAGATAGATATGTTGTCTTACCAGGTAACCCAGTTATCCAATATTTTACAGTCACTGGTGGAGAGAGGCTTTCAGTCTGACATCCTCAATGAGAAAGAGAAGACATTTCTCATTCCAAAGGCGCCACGAGCTCCAGTGCTCTACTATCTGCCTAAGATACATAAGAGCCTATAGTAAGCGGTATCGACTCTATCACGTCCCGGGTGGGCAAGTACATTGACTTTTTCCTTCAACCATTGGTACAAAAAATGCTATCTTATCTGAAAGATTCAAGGCATGTAATTAACCTGTTGTCAGAATTTAAACCTAGTGAACATACTTTTATGGAAACAGCAGATGTTACATCATGATATACTATTATCCCACATGTTATGGGGATAGCAGCAGTTAGATACTATTTAGGTGTCCATTCCACCTTGCCAGAGCAGCAACAGCAGTTTATCATTGATCTGCTTGAATGCGCGGCCGGCCATAATTATTTTTGGTTCGAACAACAGTATTACAAACAAATACGTGGTGCAGCCATGGGGGCTAAATATGTCCCCAGCTTGGCAAATCTGTTTATGGCAAGGTGGGAGGAGGACATCATCTATAAGGACCGAAGCCCTTTTTTGACCTTATGGGTGAGGTATATAGATGATGTCCTCCTCCTGTGGTATGGGGCCATGCCTCAACTGGAAGAATTATTTTTGAATATCAATAACAACGAGAGGGGCATCAAATTTACATATGAAGTCAGTCAGGAGAGAATTAATTATTTTGATCTGACAATCAGTAAGAATGAGAGCTCGTTTAAAACTGTCTCTTACTTCTAAAAGTCAGATAGAAATGCCTTCATACCTTTTGGGGGCTGCCATCATGACTCTTGGTTGAAGTCAATCCTGAAAAGTCAGTTTGTTAGAATGAGGAGGAATTGCACAGATGTCATTGACTACAGATTACAGACAGGTGTCTTGAAGAAGAGACTAGAGGAAAAAGGTTATGATTTGGAGTCTATGGAAAAAATAATTGAAGAAGTAGCTGAGATAGATAGAACCACACTGTTGAAGGAGGGCCCAAGCAAATCAAGGGAGAAACATGTTATCCCTTGTATTACATTGTTTTCAACACAACACTATCTGATTAAAAAAATGCTTCAGAAACCCTGCCATTTATTGGGCAATGATAGAATAATTTGCACATTCCTTCCAACTAGGCCGCAGGTGATCTTTAGGGGGGCCCCTTCCCTTAGGGACAGGGTGGCACCAAATGTGGTAGACCCTCCAACTAAAAAGGTATCTTTTTTTTCAACAACTTTCAGGCTATCATCAGTGTCGCCTTTGTCAGATCTGCGCTTGAATAAAAGCAAACAGGAAAACCAAATCATTTGTTTCCACTAGCACATCGAGAGAACATAAAATTGAGCCTTTCATCACATATAGCTCAAAGGGCGTTGTATATTTATTGCAATGTCCATGCGGGCTTCAGTATATTGGCAGGACCAAGCAACCATGGCAGGTTCACTTGGGAGAGCACATGACAAATATTAAGAATGGCTTCAGATTCCATTCAGTATCAAAACAATACACTATACATCATAATCGTGACCCTGCGAATACACTGTTTATGAGGATAGACAAGTTTAATGCCCATTGGAGGGGTAGCTCCCTAGTGAGAGATTTATCTAGATTAGAGATGGCCTGGATACACAGGGTACGCTGCTATACACCGTATGGCCTTAATGTTGACGTAGATTTAAACGCTTTTATAGACAATAGTTAGGCCTTTATAATGTGAACCATCTCTGAGTTCCTGGGTGTGGAGGGGTATGTATATGGAAATTAGATGTGGGGGGTTGACGTCCCTTTGGGATGGGGGAGGTGATATCGCCTTTGAATGTTTTTTAAAAAAATCTGGTCTAAATGATCTGGGGTAAATTTCTGCTTAAAAAATGAGAAAAATAGTTTTCTCTAACCGGCATCACCCTTCCTTTTTAGGACGGATATGAGAGAATAATATAGTGGGTGATTGTGTTTTGAAGGTAGCACCCCCCCCCCCCTTTTTTTTACTAGTAATTTGTATATTTTTTAATTTATTTTTTCAATTAATGGATATATATTATTATGATCTAAACCATTAATGATTTTCCTCTTTTTATGATTGGTTAATGAATTATATAAATTTGTATATTTTTTTGGCTAAGTAATTGGCTAATAATATATAGAATATGTTTTATATCATAATTACATTATTTATAATTTGAGATTCAATTAGACTTTTGAGGAATTAGATAAAACAAATCTCTTTCTTTTTATACAGGAAATTAAATGGTTAATGCTGTTATGATTAAGAAATTATATTATAGTCTATTTGAATGTATATTGAAGCCTAGGCTAGTTAAATAGCAACTGACAGCATAAATTTAATAGGCCTATGTTTTTTTTAAATGTTAAATCTAATGACTTTTTATATGAACAAGCAAGTAATTCCAATTGAAAGTTCATATATATAACCACCGCTAATGGCTGTTCGTTATGGCCATTTATTCGACTTCCAGCAGGGAGGGTAATGTCTTTACAATTAGTAAGCAGTTGGGTTGTGGGCATTTGCCCTACCCCAAAATGGCGGACCGATGAAAAACAAACTGGCGAGTTGTGAGACGGATTTCTCTAGTCACGCTGAAGATGTACCTGAATATGTGGTTGTAAGGCATGATCACATATTCCACTTGGAGCTGGGAGGGTAATTTCCATTTGTAGTTTTTATTTTGTTTTATTTTGGGTTATGGGCATTTGCACTATTCCAAATTGGTGGACCAGCGGAGGTGAACCAGGAGCTCAGAGGTGGGCGGTTCTAGTTGTGTCCATAGTGTATATAAAGCGGTGAGTCAGCACGCTGCCTGTGCCCCAGGAAGAAGTCATCTTTTGATGAAACGACATAGGGTTGAGCGGCGTGCTGACGTCACCACTGTTCCCCATCTGGCCCGGAAGTGACGGGCAGTAAGAGAGAGCCGGCTGGCTTGAATATTTGATACACGCTTTATATGTACAGCAAGAATGTAAGTGCATGATTGACGCATATTTTTGATTAAAACTGTTTTTATGGAATTATGCTATGGGATCCCTTTTGTTTTTATCTGGTAACTGAATACCTATCAATATGGCTGTGAGGAGAAGTTAGAATGGAAGTGTTTTATGCTGGTCCAAGTGGAACATCGGGACACACTGTGTATAACCGTGTACAGAAATCCATGTTGGGGGGTAAACCACGTGCATGTCAGATCTCCTTAAAAAAAGAGATCTAGATAGCTGGTAAGCGGCAGTGATTTCATTGGTGGAGGACTTTCCCTTGGTGCACCCTGTCACTTCATTGTAGGTGTTGTGTGCGGTGTCACTATTGAGGATTGAAGATTCACCCCTTTACTTTTTATGGACTATTTTTTATTTTATTTATTTATTTGGTTCTAATTTATTTATCACAATATTCATTTTTTTCACTGTCAGCGTGTTAATTCACAAGCACAATTATGTGATTAGGATTGTCATTTCAATTTTTTATATTGCACGTTGAGATCAATTTTTGGCAGTCGAATGTATAGCACATATATATCCATATAAAGATATATTATTCTTTATATTTTCTTTCAGCGCAGCTTTAGTATATTGATCGGATTTTATTGTGTGTATCTCACATTAAGTTGCAGCAGGATTTTTTTTTTTTTATCACTATCACATTTAATCACTAGGATTATCAGACAACGCTGTTTTCCACACATTTTTACATAGTGTAATACCATTTCGTATATTTAAAAAGGGTTTTACACTTACAAAAAATCCAAATAAACAAGCTTGTAACATGCAGGTAAGTATGCAATGATTCCACAATTGTCAAATCGCTTTTCAGGGGCTTCGAAAGCACTGCCTATTCATTGCAATGGGCAGGGAGTTTTGGGAGTGCTAAATAGAGCGCTCCCAACCTGCCCCAAAGATGTTGCTTGCAGGACTTTTTGGAATATCCCACAAACACACAGCCTCAGTGTGAAAAGACACACTGGAATGAATGGGAGGTGGTTTCAGGCACTTAGCAGAGGCTATTTCCAGCACTAAATCACCTGAAAACCACTCTAGTGTAAAAGGGGTCTAAAGCATAGGAGGGTTTAATTTCACTTTAAGGCTGTTGATAGATCAGTCTCTACAAATTCGGCACAGTGCCTAAAAATAGAGAGCCACTGAGCATGTGCAGGGCAGGGTGAGAAATTGTATTACTGGATTATAAACAGCATATACACTTATTTTTTATGTTTTACATAGCTATACCTGCAACAGGCGGCCAGCCTGAAGCGATCTAGCAGGACTTAATTTTCTGACTAAAGTTCCACTTTAAAGATGTAACCTTTTCTGTTAATATCTTCTAGAACCAGCATAAAAATACACACATAGTCTAAAAATAGATTGTTCCGGTTATCTTCATCTCAGTCGAAATTTCCTGAATGAACAAAAAAATTGTCAAGGGCAGCTTCACAAATGGGCAAACAAAAAAAAAAAAAGAAAAGAAGAAACTGTATTTACCATAAAAGAAGGTGAAATATAAAGTTCAGCTCTTATAAATAGATCTCTTATTGTCAATACGAAACTCTTTTGAGGGAATGCATCTCAGAACAAGCGAGCATAGAACCACAGCTAAAATATTAGTGTTCCCAGGTGAAGATTGGTAGCATACTGAACAGCACTTAGTTAGTATATATAAAATAAAGTAAAGCTGTGATAACTTCACAGCAACATTTAATTACAAAAACGTTCAATTCATTTTTTATAATTGAGTGTCATTGTTTTATATGCCTGATTTTCACCTGATTTTTCTTCCTAGAGTTTCATTGTACTAGAAAATTTATGACTGCTGTCTTACTTATGATGAATTGTGTTTTGAAGCTAAACCAGTCAATAAATTCCAAGAAATTAAATGCATCTCATTAGAGCACGCTCCACCCTGTCTATAAAACACTGAACAGTAGACGACTATCTTTCCACAAGTCCATTGTAATATATGACTCTCCTGTTCCTAAGCATTTTCCGAGCTGCTGTCTCTTCGAATGAGAATTGTTAGATAATGCTTTGTGCAAAATCCTTTTCAGCTCATTAAAATTATTACCAATATATCAATCATATGGTTTCTATGGCAGCTTTTCAAAACATTTATGTGGCAGATATTGTCAAGTAACTCTTTTAATAAATTTAGACTTAAAAGGTTTAGCCCTGAGTGTGAACTTGGTAAGCTTAGTTAAACTATCCCAAGTACAAATGCCATATCACTCACTAAGAGCTTGCCCATATAGGTAATCTCCTTCTATGTCATTTCATTTCATTTATGTTTGCTAACTTATATGTAATTATGTATATGTATTTTCCTGTTTTATATGAATGGTGGGTAATTGTGAGTAAACATCTAGCTGTTTTAATAAAATACTCCCCTTTTTAAAACGTACTACACCATTGGAGATTGCTTTCTTATACCCTAACATTGAGAAGATACCATGGAGAGTACCAGATAGGACGTCCAGGATTGCTAGATAGAAAGTTACTTTATCCTGGGACCCCCAGGCGGATACTATCCATGGAGGCGGGCTGTGACACACAGACCCCTGGAATAGGATCTTTTTATCCAAATGCTGTTATCTTACAGCAGTGAGGTGAGCTGCTAGCAAGCACGAATTTGTCATGAACCACTATAAGGATTAGAAACCAGTCATCTATTTGGAAGATCCCTCACCTTTGTCACCATATTTGACAAAATTGTGTCTTCATTTGGACTATAATATTTATTTCAATACTGCACATTCCTTATTGGGCATGAATGTGGCTATTTTGCACTAGTTTCATTACTATTATCAATATAATTTGTTTTTTCTGCCTTGGTTCATACGTTACTGAATGTTCATATATATATATATATATATATATATATATATATATATATATATATATATATATATATATATATTATATTTCACGTGTGCTTTGATATATTGTTATTTAACAGTGCAACATCATCACTGTATTACTATTGCACCTTTTTTAGTCACAGATTCACTATTTGGTGTTTGCAGCAGTTAAGTTACATTATTTATAGTGTAGCCCCCTGTTCCTAAAATTGGGGCTATATTGTCAATTTAGTTTTTGGCTGAGCTGTAAACAGTTCAGATTTGATTGTATAGTTTATTTGGTTCTGTTGTAAACTTAGTTGTGCATTTATCACTATTGCCAGTAAGCGTCACTGGTACCAAAGGCCAGTATGAGAATTTCAACTAGGTATGTAATGAATATTATTTTTCCAGAAAAGCCCAGTAGGAGGTTCCTGGCCGCTGTGCATTCTGGGAAGGGGGTATTTATTGGGCAGAGTCATGTGCTCTCGTGTTTTCTATTACCTCGGGGCCCTCCTGACCTGAGGATGTGTTGCTGCAAGTTCTGCAAGTAGGCCCAGAAGCCTGTCTGGGGCCTACTAATCCTGTGGTGGTCCTTAGGCTGTCTTGCCTGTATGGAAGAAGCTGAGTTAAGCTGAGGCGATCGAGGGGAGTATCCTTGCTGGAGAAAACCAGGACACTTTTTTGGCTGTAGGCAGAGCCCTATTATAATTCGGGGGCGGGGTATGCATTTGTAGGCGTGGCATAGTAAAAAAAGAGAAAACCGAGGATCTGGAAGTGCTGCAATGCGAAAAATGGGTGTGGTTTATGTGAAATTGTGGACATGGCTTAAATGGGCATGGCTCAAAGGGGATGGGGTTAGAGTCTGAGATGAATGAGGGATGGAGAGGGAAAGGGGGAGAGGGGAATGAAGGGACAGCAGCCCCAGATCCAGCACAACAATAGAAATATGTGTATTCTAGAAAGTTTAACAATCAGTAGATAAAGATACACCAAACACCTGGTGTTAGCGCTTCAATCATCCTGGCAACATGATTGCTATGATGTCAGGATGATTGAAGTGCATTATTTCTATTATTAAATTGTAATAGAAAATGAAATCATTCAACTCAGTGGGATCCCTGAGCATGTCGCCTGCCCCCGGCAGAGTCCTTCCTTGCATCAGGTGCCCCCAGCAGAGTCCTTCCTTGCATCAGGTGCCCCAGCAGAGTCTGTCCTTGCATCAGGTGCCCCATCAGAGTCCGTCCTTGAATTAGTTATCCCCAACAGAGTCTGTCCCTTCATCAGGTGTCCCCAGCAGAGTCCATCCTTGCATCAGGTGTCCCCAGCAGAGTCTGTCCTTGCATCAGGTGTCCCCAGTAGAATCCATCCTTGCATCAGGTGTCCCCAGCAGAGTCCATCCTTGCATCAGGTGCCCCCAGCAAAGTCCGTCTTTGCATCAGGTGTCCCTGGCAGAGTCTGTCCTTGCCTCAGGTGCCACCAGCAGAACCCGTCCTTGCATCAGGTGCCCCAGCAGAGTCTGTCCTTGCATCAGGTGCCCCCACCAGAGTCCGTCCTTGCATCAGGTGCCCCCAGCAGAGTCCCTCCTTGCATCAGGTGCCCCCAGCAGAGTCCCTCCTTGCATCAGGTGCCCCCAGAAGAGTCCATCCTTGCATCAGGTGCCCCAGCAGAGTCTGTCCTTGCATCCGGTTCCCCAGCAGAGTCCATCCTTGCATCAGCTGTCCCCAGCAGAGTCCGTCCTTGCATCAGGTGCCCCCAACAGAGTCCCTCCTTCCATCAGGTGCCCCAGCAGTCAGTCCTTCTACCAGTGTTCCCAGCCTCAGTCCTTACATCAGTGTCCCAGGCAGAGCCATAGTTACCCCCATACATAGTTACCCCCGTACATAGTTACCCCTCTCCCCCTAGTTAACCCCATGTACATAGTTACCCCCCTGTGCATAGTTACCCCCTGTACATAGTAACCCCCGTGCATCGTTACTCCCCCCTGTACATAGTATCTCCCCCTGTACATAGTTAACCCCCTCCTGTAAATAGTTAACCCCTTCCTGTATATAGTTAACCCCCCTCCTATATATAGTTAACCCCCTGTACATAGTTAACTCTCCCCCTCCTGTATATAGTTAACTCCCTCCTCCTGTATATAGTTAACCCCCCTCCTGTACATAGTTAACACTCCCCCCTCCTGTATATAGTTAACCCCCCACCTCCTGTATTTAGTTAACCCCTCCTCCTGTATATAATTAACCCCCCTCCTCCTGTATATAGCTAACCCCTCCCCCTGTATATAACTAACCCCCCTCCTCCTGTATATAGTTAGCCGCCCTCCTCCTGTATATAGCTAGCCCCCTCCTCCTGTATATAGTTAACCCCCTCCTCCTGTATATATCTAACCCCTCTCCTCCTGTATATAGTTAACCCTCTTCCTCCTGCATATAGCTAACCCCCCTCCTGTATATAGTTAACCCCCTCCTGCTGTATATAGTTAACCCCCTCCTGCCTGTACATTAAAGTTAAATTGCTGCACTAAGACAAGAGCAGAAGGAACATGGCATGAGCGGCCGGCACCATGTGTTCAGTGGAGAGGGGAGGGGCCAATCTGTGCAGTTAACCCCGACTTCAGTATTGTGAGAGGAGAAGCCGATTCATTGGCTGCATGGATCGAGCCCCCTTAATCTCTCCACTGAACACAAGCGGGAATGATCTAGAGGCGGCGCCGGCAGCCATTTTGTTGAAGCCAGCTGCTCCAAAAATTGCAAAAGCAAACATTATCGATTTTTGCTTGGGCAAAATCCAGAATCGGGACAGCCTCCGATTATTCCTTATTAAAGCATTGCAAATATATAAAGTGACTGGTGCCCAAATTCTGTTCTAACTTCCCATTATAGCCATGGATTGTGTAAGCTTGCCCCCTGTCTCTGGAGGTACCTCCTTGCTCCCAGCAGAGGGGGCGCTACAATAGTAATAGCGCGAGAGCCACTTTTACATATGATTCGTATCTATTTACTTTGTGTAACATCCTCTTTTACAATATACAAAAGAATTCGGCTAACTTTACTGTTTAGTTTTGTATGAAATGTATTTTTTCTTCCATAAAAATTGCATTTGAAAGACCCCTGCGCAAATACCGTGTGACATCAAATATTACAATGACCACCAGAGCCTTTGCTAAAAAAAAAAATATATATATATATATATATATATATATATATATATATATATATATGTATATATATATATATATATATATATGTGTATATATATATATATATATATATATATATATATATATATATATATATATATATATATATGTATATATATATATATAATGTTTGGGGATTCTACATAATTTTCTAGGAAAAAATACTGATTTTAACTTGTAAACAACAAGTGTCAAAAATAGGTTAGGTCCTTAAGTGGTTAATGACCAGAGCACTTTTTGCAATTTGGCACTGCGCTGTTTTAACTGGTAATTGTGTGGTCATGTAATGTTGTACCCAAATGAAATGTGCGTCCTTTTTTCCCACAAATAGAGCTTTCTTTTGGTGGTATTTGATCACCTCTGGGATTTAAATTTTTGCGATATAAACTAAAAACTACCAAACATTTTGAACAAAAATAAAGATATTTGCTATTTTTGTTATAAAAAAAAAAAAAAAAAAAACCCTCAATGTCTGTCATATTTTCGGGCCAAACTGTATTCCGCCATATATCTTGGGTAAAAAAAAATTCAATAAGCATATATTTATTGGTTTGGGCAAAAGTTATAGCGTCTACAAACTATGGTACATTTACGCAGCTTTTAGTTTATGACTGCCTATCTCATTTCTTGGGGTGCTAAAATGGCAGGACAGTACAACCCCCCCCCCCCCCCAAATGACCCCATTTTGGAAAGTACTGCTGAGAGGCATGTTGAGCCCATTGAATATTTTTTGTCACAAGTGATTGAAAAATGACAACACAACACAATTTTTTTTTACATAAGGTTGTAATTGATTATATATTGCTCACACATTCCATGGGTATATGTGGAATTACACCCCAAAATACATTCTGCTGCTTTTCCTGGTTATGGGGATACCACATGTGTGAAACTTCATGGGAGCCTAGCCATGTACAGGACCCCAAAAACAAACCACCGCCTTCAGGATTTCTAAGGGCGTACATTTTTTAATTCACTCCTCACTAACTATCACGGTTTCTGAGGCCGTGAAATGCCAAGATAGCACAAAACCTCCCAAATGACCTGCATTTAGCACCGAGCAAGCAATGCTACTAGTTCATTATCCTTCCCTTCAGTCTGTCCACTGCACTTCAGGTCTTCACCAATGTGCTAGCTGCTGTGCTTGAAATGCTTTGTTCACAGGGCATCCAGTCAGCGGGATACCGGGAAACCCTTCTCCTTCTCCTGATTGAACAGTCACAAAAGCCTTGTCTGCCATTGTCCATCAAAGAGGTTCAATTGAATTCTGAACCTTTAAAAATCAGTGCTGGAATCAGCTTTTCACTTAGAGTATCTAGGTCTCCTACTTGTTCTGGATTTTTTTCCACAGGATTAACTTCTACTCCCAGGTTCAAACTCTGCATTTCAAAAGTCGCCAAATGCTTTTGCATGAGGGATCTGGGCAGTTCCTTTACCCAATTCCAATCTATACTGTTGCAACTCAACATTCTGCATGCGTGAGAATCAGTCCCTGGATAATTGTGTGCACCTAAAGCCCAGGATCAAGTTATACCTGGCTGGTGGTTCACAAATCAAGCCCTGGAGTTGGGAAAATCCTTTGGTCAGTGGAACTGGAAGATTCTTATGACAAAGCACAATCCGGGCAGGCTAGGGATGAGTCCTGCATGCCCTTTCAGTGTAGATGAATTGGTTTCTGGAGGAAGCCAGTCTCTCTTCTTATTTTTCAGACCGGTCACGTGAATTTACAGCTCTGAAACAGGGTTCATACAGGAGGCCACGTGATCTCCCCAGCTGACGTCAGATCTTGGCCCCTCCCCTGGAAGCTATGTTTTGGAGCTGTAAAGCATCTGTTAGTCACGTGGCCAGCCTGAAGAGACCTCTAAATAGGTATTTACAATGCTCGTTTTTAGAAATGACTTACATAGTGTGGTATGACAGGCTCTAATAGAGGGGCTGGAAGTGATTTGAAATTTAGACTTAACAAACACTTTAAAAGCTACTTTGATTATGCAATATCTATTATGATTATTTTATTTTTATTTTTATCAAAAGCCAGTTATCTTTATAAAATGTCAAACTTTCTTTTTTACGAAAGAGATTTGTAGGGGTTTACAGATAAGCTGTAAATAGGCAATGACATGAAAATTGATACTTTTCCACAAAAAAATGCAAAATATTCCCTTCAGTCTTTTATATGTAAAGTCTTAAGTATCCTTCCAGCACTGTTCAAAACACTGTAAATGATGCACAGATAATATTTGGTTTATTAGACACTGAAAGTCCACACAACAATGTGTAAAATGCATATACTTTTATATATTTATAGAGCTGTGAATGTGACATTCACTAAACAGTCAATGCAGGTGAATCTACCTGGTGACAATATTTTAGAATATTGATAACGATTTACAATCAGTGAATGTTTGTGGAATTCACTTGTTTATAAATACGCGCTGTAACTTTACCAGACAGAGTTATAGTGGTTAGTTGGCTGAATTTGACCATCCTGTAGCTATAGCTGTAGCTGTAAGTATTGTTGCATTACATGTTAATGATCTTAGTGCCTATTTACACCTCAGTGGCAATGTTTTTTTTTTTTGTCAATTTAATAAAGACATTTATTTTCACATATATTGTTATATAGTACCCACTGCTGATCCAAACTAATTATATCCCATATCTGTGGCAATTTTTTTATACATTCTTTTTTTTTTTTACAGATTTGGACCAGACTGCTCTGGACTAGAACTCAGCTTTGGGTTTAGGTTCACCATGAAATCAACCTGAAGTAAGCTTGTTTGCAGTTTGATGAATGGTTGAACTAAATAGCAAGTTTACTCGCCCATCCAATCCTCTAGCCTTTTAAACTGGAATTATTAATTTGTGGCCGTATCACTATCACTACTAAATGACAGCTTCCAGCTAGGCTGTTTCCCATTGCAAACAAGTTAGTGGGGCTCACGGGTGAGGTCATTGACTAAGTATAGTCATAACCATATGGGCGGGAGAGGGTCATCCTGTTTGTCGGTCTTTGCTCATCGGAATTAATGTTGGATCTATATTATTGCATGAAGTGTCTGACATTGAATTTACATCATATTACTTTTTTCTTAGGTGGGGTTCTATAAAAAGCAAGTTTTGCACAGTGTTTGTGTTTTTATTTACTATTTACATTTTTTGAAATTGAGTAATAAGAAGAGAGACTGGCTTCCTCCAGCAACCAATTCATCTACACTAAGAGGGCATGCAGGACTCATCCCTGGCCTGCCCAGATTGTGCTTTGTCATAAGAATCTTCCAGTTCCACTGACCAAAGGATTTTCCCAACTCCAGGGCTTGATTTGTGAACCACCAGCCAGGTATAACTTGATCCTGGGCTTTAGGTGCACACAATTATCCAGGGACTGATTCTCACACATGCAGAATGTTGAGTTGCAACAGCATAGATTGGAATTGGGTAAAGGTACTGCCCAGATCCCTCATGCAAAAGCATTTGGTGACTTTTGAAATGCAGAGTTTGAACCTGGGAGCAGAAGTTAATCCTGTGGAAAAAAATCCAGGACAAGTAGGAGACCTAGATACTCCAAGTGAAGAGTTGATTTCAGCACTGATTTCTGAAGGTTCAGAATCCAATTGAACCTCTTTGATGGACAATGGCAGACAAGGCTTTTGTGACTGTTCAATCAGGAGAAGGAGAAGGGTTTCCCGGTATCCCACTGACTGGATGCCCTGTGAACAAAGCATTTCAAGCACAGCAGCTAGCACATTGGTGAAGACCTGAAGTGCAGTGGACAGACTGAAGGGAAGGATATTGAACTAGTAGCATTGCTTGCTCGGTGCTAAATGCAGGTAGTGTTAATGCTTTGCAAAGATGAGAATATACAAGTAGGCATCCCTGTTATCCACAGAGGCCATAAGGTTCCTTGAATGGAAGAAATCAAAGACTAAGATTTAATGCAGATTTTTTTGGACACAAATGAAAGCACCCAGAACCTTTATGTCCAAAAATGGGAAAATACCCCCTTTCCTTTTGTAACCTTTGCTTTCTTGTTCTGGAACAATGGCAACTACTTCTGAAAGAGGAGTTGTGTAAAAGAAAGCTTGACAACATGAAGTGGATTAGAGGTAGAGCTTGAAATTATAGATTTTTGCCCCCCCCCCCCCTCCTTCACACTACATTCTTCACCCAAGATGCCTTCGGACCAGGTGGTTTTAAATGACAATAGATATACCCCCTACTTTGAGAAGTGGGGATGTCCCTACATTGAGATGAATACTTGTTCAGAGACCTTGGGAGTCCAAGGCGTATGTTGGAACTGGATTCTGGACTTTGGCTTGAGTCTAGAGTAGTGTGAATGAATTCTTACTAGCTTTAGAGGTGGAAGACTTTCTTGTGCGAGGCTTAACCTTCTTTTGCTGAGATGAAAGGGTGCTCTTTCCCCTCTGGTAACATCCTTCATATAGTTGTCCAGGCAGGCAGACAAGCATTTGTGCCAAAGGGTCCTTCTGCATATGTATGGATAGGAGACCCATTCTAGTTATCAGGCATATGATGTCCGCAAACCAATCAACACAATATTGCAAGGATACATGTGAAAGTTCCAATTGCTGGAGAATGGAGGGATAACTAAGGATGGATCCTTGATCCCTTGGGATATCCATGGACTTTACCCCCAGGATCTGGCAGATGGAGATAAGAGCAATAACTTTCTCAAGAATAGGTCCTGAAAGGTAAAAGAAGGTCTTAGAAAAAGGCTTCCAGTGTTTTATCCAGAAAATCTTTCAACACTGGAATGTCCTCAACAAGGATGGTCGGGGTCTTGTTAGGGCAGTAGATGGCTGGGTCTACAGCTGGAACCACCCACTTCTTAAGAAACTCTTCCTCAATAAGGTAGCACTGAGAAAAATGCTTGGGAGAAGTAAATAAGTTGTCTGGATTGGACCAGTCATCATACAAAACTGGTGTCAGAAGCGAGTGCATTGGGAAGGTTTTGAAAGTTAGGGGAATTTTAAGGGAGCCCAAACTGTTAACCTTACAAAATTCAGATGCAGATTTCTCCAGCTTGAGACAGGTATGCAGTGGCATAGCTAGCACATCTGGCACCCGGGGCTGGTCATTTTTTTACACCCCCCCCCCCCCAAGAAAAATTGTATGTGGCAATGTAGCGTTACCATGCCAAAATTGTGGTTGTGGTGAGATTGCATCAACAGTGGGAGGGGCTAAAAGGGCAATATGCTTTAATGACTGTGCCAAAAGCCAATCGGGAGTGCAAGTCCCCAGACAGCCAAGGCTCTCGTGGACATTGCTGGTTCAAGAAGGTGCTCAGGTAAGTATTAGGTGGGGCTGGGGGGCTGCTGCACGCAGAAGGTTTTTTAGAATGCATGAAGATTAAAAATATTGTGCCTTTACAACCACTTTAACAAAGAATGTGCTGTGCTTAGAGTGCAGTAGTCAGGAGTAAGAAATGCAAAACACAGTGAGGGGAATTTATCAAAACTGGTGCAGTCAGAATCTGGAACAGCTGCACATGGCAACCAATCAACTTCTATCTTCAGCTTGTTCAGCTTTAAAAATGAAAGCTATGAGCTGATTGGTTGCCATGCACAGCTGCTCCAAATTCTGTCTGCTCTAGTTTTGATAAATTCCACTAAGGGCTCATTCAGACAGGCGCTGAGACAGGTCTTGTATGCTGAGTAAATTTTTGCTGCATCTGCATCCACCAGAGAGCTTCACCTATAGAAGTGGATGCGCAGACACTGTGCATTCGGATACATGCATCCCTTTGCATCAACATTCAACTCTGTCCATGCAGCTGCTGCGTCCCAATTGACTTTGACTGGACTGTCTGCAAAGGGATGCACAGAACACAAAGTATCCTCACGCAGTACACAGTCATCACACTGGGCATGTACGCATATGCTCCATATGAATGAGGCCTAATTGTAATGTGCGCCGGATAGCAGAAAAGAGGAGTTGTTGGGTAATTTAAAAAAAAGTATGGGAATTTTATTTATGAATCATACTTACCTAGGTAGATGCTACATCTGTCCCCCACCGGCTCTAAGGCTGAGAACCGAGTAATTATACAGCCAATCACTCAGTTCTCAGGGCTCCCTGAGCAAAGAGCTGGTGGCTGTCAGTCACTAGCTCTGCTCTGCCCCCCCCCCCCCCGCTGCTCACGGAAACACTGAGCTGTGGAGGGGCGGAAGTGGCCAGCTCAGAGGCTGAGCTGGGTGTCGGTCCAGGCATGTGATTGGATCCCAACCATATGGTTGGTATCTTTCCCCAGCCTGGACTAGCTCTGTAACATCAGCAGAGAGCGGCATTATCCCGCTCTCAGCTGAAAATGGATCTCAGGAGTCCAAAACAATCTGCACTGCTGTGATCAACAGAAGTACAACCAAATAGGCTTTGACTGTACTTCTCATTTAATGAATCTATCACATGACGAGTCTCTTATGAATCTATTTCTGCTCCTGTTTGGCATTACTTGTGACAATTGATAAATGTCCCCATTTATGTTGTGAACTCACCCTCACCGCCCAGGCAGGCTCTTCCCCAGCCCAGGCTTTAAATCCAGGCTCTTTCTATATAGTTTGCCAAATACGCAAGAATCAAATAGAAGGCAGACCGCACAGGCGCACTAGTGCTGAATCACCCTGCTCCTCCCATCTGACCGTCCTTTAGAAAAGCATTCCAGAGCAACGCTGCAGCTACTGTTGCTTAGCAACATAGCAATAGTAGCTGAAGCATCACTCTGTAATGCCTCGCTATAGAGCAGGCGGGAGGAGCAGATTGATTCAGCACTAGTGCACCTGTGCGGTCTCCCTTCTATTTGATTCTCCGGTATTTGGCAAACTATGCAGTGGGCGCTGCCTGTCCATTACACTTGATCGGGCAGCAGTGACACCCTTAAACCAGGGATTCCCAGTGCTAAATGCGTCACCCGGGGCAGCCCCCCCCCCCCCGCCCACTCTAGTTTTGGCCCTGCAGGTACGCACTGTATTATTAAGGACTGAATTAATTAACTAAATTAGAATTAAGGACAAAACTTTTCTGTTTCCCATGGGGGGGGGGGGGGGGTGAGGCGATTCCCTTAAACTTCTTGTTCCACAGCTACAACAGGAAGTCAGAGAAAATCCCTCCAAAGGAAGGGAAAATTCCTTATTGTCACCAGGGTAACCAGAATTATTGTCTCCATTGCAAGATTTCTGCTCTAATAATACAGACAGCAATAAAAATCGACATAAGCTGGAACAGAGTCGCAACATCCTCTTCTTATGGGATGGAGAAGGTGATGGTCTGAGAGACTATATGGAATCCCTTAATAACAACAATAGGGGTATCATACTAAACTTTGAAGTTAGTAAAGAGGAGGTGCACTTCTTGGTCTTAAGGATAAAAATGGAATCAGATGGGCTAATTACTTCAACTTTTTTTAAACCTACTGATAGGAATGCTTACATTCCTTTAGACAGCTGCCACCACAAAACTTGGCTAAAAGCGGTTCCCAAGGGACAATACACAAGGCTGAGACGGAATTGCACTACAATAGAAAAATTCAAGGAACAGGTGGGAGTACTCGCTAAAAGATTTGTGGATAAAGGTTACGAGGTAAATTCCCTTAGCAAAATAGTTGATCAGATTGAGCAGACCAATAGGAGTATATTGTTAAAGACGCAAATATCTAGGGTAGAGGTAGAGGGTGAGAAAGAACCATTTCTACTATTTTATTACAAGTTACTCGACACAACATTGGAGGATAAAAAAACATATTCAGAAGCATTGGCACATCTTGTGTAATGATAATGTTTTTAGACTCTCTTTACCTTTGAGACCTTAAGTCATTTTTAGAGGGGTCCCTTCACCTTTTTGGATTCTATCAGTGTATAAAATGACAAGTGTGTGCCATCAATGGCTGTCGATATAGGAATATCAGGACGTTTATAGCTACTAACTCTTCACATACTTTTAAGATAAAACTTTTCATTACCTGTTCCACAACTGGGGTGATTTATTTGTTACAATGTCCATGTGGACTCCAGTATGTGGGCAGGACTAAGCAGGCCCTACAGGTAAGATTAAGCGAGCACATTAACATCAGGAAGGGCTTTCCAAAACACTCAGTTTCAAAACATTACACGTTCATAATAAGCATACTAAGAACACAATATCTATGGGCATTGACAGATACAGTCCACCATGGAGGGGTGGCTCATTAGTAAGGGGGATCCCACAACTTGAGATGAAATGAATTTTAAAGATTGGATGTTTTTCCCCTTTGGCCTTAATGTGGATGTAGATGTCAATGCCTTTGTGGACAATTCATAATCATCAGACATTGGGAGTTACCGTGAGAGTAATACCACCTGTAGATGAAGTGTATCATATTGACCAAAATTGTCTCATTGTACAAACATAATAGAAACATTTCTGACCAGTTTTTGGAATGTATATTGTATGTATTATAATGTACACTTTTGAAGTATTATCTGGACCCCAGCAGGGTATTTATCCCGCTTTAAAATATTAGGAATTATACTGAATCGGAATTTAGTATATTTCCATCTGCAGATAAGTTTGTGGGACATAAAAAACATTTTAGTTTATTATTGCATGATGTTTAAGGCATTTTTATCTATTTTATTTTTGAAAACGTATCTCTTTTTTTGATAACCATATCCCTCAGGATGAATCTGTGCATTATGCAGTGCTGCCTTTAGAGGGCAGTAGTGAAGTGTCCTTTGGTGGACTTTCTGCTCACTTCCGGGTCTAATTATGCAAGATTTTTCTTTAATATTCGGCTTTGGAAGTGGTATAGTTGCTAGACAACTGTGGACATTTTTGCTCTCTTAAATGTTTAATTTTTGCTCATTAGAAATTTAATTATAGGGAATCATTGCAGTGTAGGAAATACCATTGGTGTCCAGCTTTATCTCAAAAGGAGGCTTGATATCCAACAAAGTTTATCAATGTAAAAACGATGCTTGATGCCCTACTGAGTTCTCGGGTATCAGAACGAGGCATGGTTTTGGAATTTATGTATAAAAGGTGATGACGTAGTACATTGCCGTGCCCCAGGACAATGTCAATCTTTGACGAAACTAGTAGGGCAGCTTACGTCATCGCGACTTATGAGTCCTGGAAGCTAATTTTTTAGCAGCCAGTGTTTTTATTATTCTTCCATGTATGGAAATTAACTTTTTAAACCAATAAATCATTGGATTCACACGATGTGGAGCTCTCTTTATTTCCTTTGAGTGGGATATCCTTAGATATTGAAAGAGAGAAAGATCGCCCGCAGGATCACAGGTCTTTGACCAGATCACAATCTAAAGACCCTGGCGGGGTAATCAGCCACAAGCTCTACTGGCCTTTCTAAAGGTCCAGTGTATCTGGTAAGCTGGCATTCCTTACTTTTGGTGGTGGTCTCATATAGTGTCCAATGCACGGGGGATTGAAGGGGACTACATTGTGACTTAAAGTCTACATATGGACTAAAAGTTTCAAGATTTTGACACTCTTGCTTACCAATCACCCTGTTCTTTACATCACTTTTCACCCAATAAGGAGGACTGTTTAGCACCAGATGTTTTATGCTGTACATACTTTTATAATTCTCTTCTGTAAAAAGGAGGACTGTTTACTATCAAATATTTTATGCTGTACACGTTAGGGGGACTTTTTATCAGTAGATATTTATGTTATGTATTTTAGTTGAGTGCGACTCTGTTCCAGCTTATGTTGTTTTTTTGTGATATCACACATTTGAGTTGCTGCTGTTTATTTTAATTTTCACTTTTAATTTTCACTTTTTATTTGGAAGCACGTTTTTTCTACCATATACAGTAGTAAAAATCTGACAGGTGTCCTAGTCCCTTTACGCTCTATCCAAACCTAAAAAAACTTTTCCTTTAGTTAAACTTTAAGGCCAGGAATGACCAGGCACAGCTGCAGGCAAATCAGAGACTGAAATTACTTGATTAAAAAAAAGAGACAGACTCTGAAGGAGAATGTGAGGATACATGCTTGCATTTCCTGCGTTCCAATTCAGCTGTTATGGAGGTGATTTTCAACATACAAGTTGACATGGTTGCAGAAAATGATCCGCCCCCAGATACCAAAGAAAAGGGGTTCATGCTTGGATGAGTTAGGAAATACTTCAAGGACTGTGGGGACACTAGAAGAGGACAATTGTCTAGGCTGCTGGCATCAGTCCCTCGGGTAGGGATGCTGCAAGCTGCCCCAGAGCTGATAGCAGCCCACAGGTCCACTTCCTTTGCACATATGATCTGCCACACTGCAAAGTAAAAATGTACAGGCCCTGCAAGGGGTATCCACAGACCAACTTCAGGAACAGAGAAGAATATCTGTGACTTAGGAGATGGGGAAGGCTCAGAGGCAGATGCTGGTTGCCAGTTTCAAAATGGCCAAAATTAACTCAGAAGAGCAGGCACTGGGCACCAAATTAAAAAGGCACAGCAACTTGATCCTGCTACATACCTGTGACCATAACAGTGTCACAGCTGGGGCTCCAGTGTTAACCACTAGGGGACGCAACAGTACCAGACATGCACCAGACTCATTTAGAGGGCAAGGGAGGATCTAAGGGAACATGCCCTATCCAGGAGGTCTTCGCTGCCTCTGTTTGACATATTTCCTAAGGATACTACTCACCAGTGGGTATACCACCACCACAGACAAGTAAAGCACTTTGTGGCTGACACACAGTACACCAGGTATTATGGATAGAGCCCACAGCAGTGCACCAGGGTCAAATTACAGGCCAGCCTTGCATCTTTGACATGGTGGGGTCCTGGTAAAGCCTCCAAGGCAATGATGAGGATTGGCTGATAAAAGTAGAAATCTTGTTGAAAAGATTTCTCTCAGACAAAAAAGATGTCCATTCTAAGACAATAGAAAAACAACTGGAGCACAATGAGAGTAGAATGGGTTATATCTGGCTAACCAACCACTTTTTTTGTTAGTACCTATTTTAAAGTAGTAGTAAACTCGCCTTTTTTGTTTAATTGCCCCCTGCAGGTTTATGCAGGTTTATACCATAATGTATTAGTATTCACATCATGACAGACTTCCTTTTTAAATGGAGCCCTTTAGTACTGAGTTGTCATTGCACCCGACACAGGTCTTCCTTCCTGGTTCATGTTCTCCAGCCTTTTGAGTAGCCAGGCCACTATGTCATCACTACCACGCATGCACACAGGAGTCAAAATTGTGGCACTCTCTGCATTTAGGGCACCTTCAGAATGCCTTGAATGCAGAGCTACTGTGCTTGCACCAGTGATGTCCTCAGCTGCGGCCAATGTGAATGTCTTCTAAACAGTAAAGTACCACTTTAAAGGAAATGTGTACTGAAAGGATTACAAAAGCTGTAATTGCTGGCTTCCCCATGAAAAAGCTAGTTACCTTACTCTTATTTAACCTGTAACAAGCATGCAGATGAGAAAAGAGTCTAAATCCAGAATGACTAATTTGCATACTTGTTCATTAGGTCACTGGATCAGCATGCCAGGGAATTAGAATTTTCTGTAAAAAAAAAAAGGAAGAAATGCCAGCTTCCATACTTCCTTTCTGTAGTTTTCCTCTGAATACCCCCAAAGCTAAATCTAACAATTATCTCAATTTTCAAAGATCTGCCCTGCCCGTGTACACCTTAATTTAGATATAAAATGATCAGAACGGATATGGTTTTTCATGACCTTGTTATATTTGGATGCATGGTGGAGGCCTTGGCTAAAATCAAACAATGTTGGGCTTCCGGTGCATCCCTGCACCTTCAAGGAAGGATCTCTCTTTCTCTCTCTCACTTATATATATATATATATATATATATATATATATATATATATATATATATATATATATATATACATGCACATACAGTCTATCTATCTGTCTATCTCTCTCTCTCTCTCTCTCTCTCTCTCTCTCTCTATATATATATATATATATATATATATATATATATATATATTTTATATATATATATATATATATATATATATATATATATATATATATATATATATATATATATTCTAAATTGAGAATTAAATGTTTTAATCTGAGAAGTCACATAATAAAATTGTTGCTGTACTGGAACCCAACAAGAGAATCATACACTGTCAACAAAGAAAAATAACAATAGTGCTCTTAACAAATTCTGTTAGCTTTAGTAAAGGTGAGAGAAAAAATTCTTAATTATATTCTCTCTTTGACATTTTCAAGTAGTGGCAGGGTCTCTCCCCCTCTCAACCTTGCCCATGTAATTACCTCTGCTCCTGCCTCATAGGTACTCTAATCCCTCTTACAAGTTTACACTGTTGGTCACATTAGTTAAATTTTTTTTGCAGGTTTTGAGAGTCTTGGTGGCTTGGTGAGCAAGACAATTTATTACGTAAATTACAATACACTACATTTTTTTAGGCTAAGTCTCAGATCATCACAGGCTATGTTTACTACACAGTCAAGTGGCCTATCAAAAACAGGTCCATGATCCAATTTGGGTTCCAACCCATAGTTTAACTACTTAAGGACCGGAAGATTTTCCCCCTTAATGACAAGGCCATGTTTTGCAATACGGCACTGCATTGTTTTAACTGACAATTGCGTGGTCGTGCAATGCTGTACCCAAACAAAATTGACATCCTTTTGTTCCTACAAATAGAGCTTTGTTTTGGTGGTATTGATCACCTCTGCGTTTTTTATTTGTTGCGCAATAAACAAGTTAAAACCGACAATTTTGAAAAAAAAATATATTAAACATAATAAATATACAAAAAAAGTCTTAGTTTAGGCCAATATGTATTCTTCTACATATTTTTGGTAAAAAAAAATCGCAATAAGCGTATATATTAATTGGTTTTGCGCAAAAGTTATAACAGCTACAAAATAAGGGATAGATTTATGACATTATAACTTCTGGAGATATTTCCCAAAATCCTGGACCACAATCATTTACCTTCGGCCAACATACCCGGCACAACCCATCCTCTGCTAGCAGCCACAATCTACACAATCTGATTTCTATTCCTCTTAAGCCTAGAGCCAGCCTCTCCTTCTCCTGTGCCCTTTGGAATGCCCGCTCTGTAACAAACTCACCACCGTCCATGACCTATTTATCACTAACTCCCTGAACCTACTTGCAATTACTGAGACCTGGATTCAAGAATCTGACCTTCCTTCTCCTGCTTCTCTCTCCTACGGTGGCCTCCTGTGGACTCACTCTCCCAGGCCTAGTGGATGGAAAAGAGGTGGTGTTGGAATCCTCCTATCCCCTCAAAGCACTTTTCAGGTTCTTCATCCACCCCCCTCTCTGTCCCTCTCTTTATTTGAAGCTCACTGTATTCGCTTATTTTCTCCGGTTTCATTGAGAATTGCTGTGATCTATCGGCCCCCTGGACCGGTATCAAACTTTCTTGACGACTTCTCTGCCTGGCTACCCTACTTTCTCTCCTCTGAAATTCCAATACTCATTCTTGGTGAATTCAACATCCCTGTTAATCTTAACACTTCTGCTACTTCTAAGCTGCTGAGCCTAACCTCCTCTTTTGATCTAAAACAATGGACAAGTGCTTCCACTCACTCTGTTGGCAACTGCCTTGACCTCATCTTCTCCTACCTATGCACTCCGCACACCCTCTCCAATATTCCTTTGCCTCTATCTGATCACCACCTTATTAGTTTCAATCTCTCCTTGTCTGCCTCCTCTTTGCCTCCCAACTACCAAACTATTACCCGTAGAAACCTCCACCATCTTAACCCTTCTCTTCTTTTCTCTGCTACAGATTGTCTCTACGACAAAATCTCATCCTTGTCCTGCCCCAACTTGGCTACTTCTGTCTACAACAGTTCGCTGTCATCCACAATCGATACCTTGGCCCTCCTTACAATGCACAGAATCAGTCCCCAACCGCTACAACCCTGGCAGACAGACAATACCAGTCTCAAAAAACGTAGCCGTGCTCTTGAGCATCTGTGGCGTAAAACTAAGTCACAGCAAGATTTCAGCCAATATAAATCTGCCCTCCAAAAATACCATTCCTGCCTGCACGCTGCCAAACAGACCTACTTTATCACTCTCATTAACACCCTCTCACGCAGTCCCCGTCAATTCTTTTCTACCTTTACCACTCTACTTCGTCCTCCATTACCCCCACCCACTAACTTACTCACTGCCCAGGAGATTGCTTATCTCGAGATCTCCGCTCTACAGACATCTCCCTCACCTTACACTCCCTGTCCTCCTGCACAATCAATACTTTCCTCTTTTGACCCAGCTACTATAGAAGAAGTCACTAAACTTTTTTCTAATGCCCACCTAACCTCCTGCCCCCTGGACCCTGTTCCTTCTCAAATACTACGGTCACCATCTGACTCAATCCTACACTCCTTAACTCATATCTTCAACCTCTCACTCTCTACTGGCATCTTCCCCAACCCTCTAAAACATGCACTACCCTGTTTCCCCTAAAATAAGACCTAGCGTGATTGTCGGTGATGACTGCAATATAAGCCTTACCCCCCCAAATAAGCCCTAGTTAAAGTCCTTGTAGGTTTTGTTTTCAGGGTAGGGCTTATTTTTGGGGAAACAGGGTAGGGCTTATATTGCAGCCAACATCGACAATCACGCTAGGTCTTATTTGAGGGGAAACAGGGTAGTCACTCCCATACCAAAAAATGCCTCAGACTCCACCAATCTTAACAACTTAAGACCCATCTCTTTACTCCCTTTTGCCTCCAAACTCCTTGAACATTTAATCTCCAACCGACTGAGCAACCACCTCATTGAAAATAACCTTCTCGATCCTCTTCAGTCTGGTTTTCGCCCACAGCACTCCACAGAAACTGCCCTTCTAAAACTCACTAACGACTTACTAACAGCCAAAACCAACAGTCATTATTCCATACTTTTACTCTTGGACTTTTCTGCTGCCTTTGATACAGTTGACCACCCCCTCCTCCTCAAAAAACTCAATTTGCTTGGTCTCTATGGCTGCACTCTCCATTGGTTTGAATCTTACCTATCTCATCGCACCTTCAGTGTCACTTACAACTCCACTTCCTCTTCTCCAACTCCCCTTTCCATTGGGGTCCCCCAAGGTTCTGTCCTTGGACATCTACTATTCTCGCTTCTACACGTCCTCCCTGGGTCAGCTGATAGCCTCCCATTGCTTTCACTACCATTTATATGCTTATGACACCCAAATCTATCTCTCTGCCCCTCAGCTCACCCCATTAATCTCCTCACGCATCACTGATCCACTAACAGACATATCAGCTTGGATGTCACACCACTTCCTCAAACTTAATCTATCTAAAACCGAGCTCTTAATATTTCCTCCCCCACGTGCCCCTTCGCCTGACTTCTCTGTCAAGATCAATGGCACATCTATCAGTCCGTCCCCACATGCTAGGGGCAACCTTAGACTCCGAACTGTCCTTTCAGGCCCACATACAAGCTCTGTCCAAATCATGCCGTCTCAACCTCCGCAACATTTCCAGAATACGCCCCTTTTTAACTAATGACACCACCAAGCTTCTAATTCACTCCCTGGTCATCTCTCGCCTTGACTACTGCAACTCCCCCCTCATTGGATTACCATTACATAGACTATCCCCCCTTCAGTCCATAATGAATGCCGCTGCCAGACTCATCCACCTTACCAGCCATTCAGTGTCCTCCACCACTCTCTGCCAATCCCTGCACTGGCTTCCACTCACCCAACGAATACAATTCAAAGTACTAACAATAATTTACAAAGCCATCCATAACTCTGCCCCTAGTTACATCACTAACCTAGTCCCAAAATACCAACCAAGCCGCTCTCTTCGGTCATCCCAAGACCTCCTGCTCTCTAGCTCCCTTGTTACCTCCTCCCACGCTCTCCTCCAGGATTTCTCCAGAGCTTCTCCCACCCTTTGGAACTCCCTACCCCAATCTTTCCGACTGTCCCCTAATCTATCCATCTTTAGACGATCCCTGAAAACCCTTTTCTTCAAAGAAGCCTATCCTGCTTCTAACTAACACTGTTTTACTTCCTCCATCAGCTCATCCCCCCACAGCTATTACCTTTTGTATCAATTGTCCCTTCCTTTTTAGATTGTAAGCTCTAACGCGCATGGGCCCTCTGGTCCTTCTGGTACCAAATCGTAATGTAACTGTAATGTCTGCCCTCATGTTGTAAAGCGCTGAGCAAACTGTTGGCACTATATACAACCTGTATAATAATAATAATAATAATGACATTATTATTATTATTATTATTATTATCTATCTATTCTATCTATTATTATTAATATTTTTTTAGTAGTAATGGTGGTGATCAGCTGACGTACAGCTATGGCTAGGAACGAACCAACCTGCTGCAGTATAATGATGGTGGCTGGTCAGCAAGTGGTTACCCAATTACCCTAACCTAAACTAACCCACCCACCCCTTACCTCTGCGGTGCTTTATGCCGTTTCCCTTTGTCTTTGGTGCACGGCCCCATAAATGTTTGTATTGTGCGGGTACAGCCAAGAGAGTGAGACCCGTGCCGCTGAATGTAAACAATCACTAGAAGCCACAGCTATTGGATCAAGATAAGTATACCTTTGTGGAGGGCAGGGGTGGCTTACTTTAGGTCAAGAAGTTCACTTATTATTTAGAAAACACTGCACTAGAGCAAATTATTACCCTTTTTTGTATCACAAAAAGTTTTGTCATTGCCAAACACAAAGAAATCAGTTTCCAGTTGCCTGCTTCACAGCTAACAAGATATACAATTACAACTAAAACAACAGAATATGTTATAGAACAAAGATCTGCACCATAAACACAATCACATTTCTTTCTGTGGCAAACTCCCTTACTACACTACTGTTCTCTTTATTTATATTTGTGTAATAAAATCCCAGTTGTTTATTATCATTGTCTCCATTTCTTTATTATATTGTTTACTGGCTGTTAGCAGAAACAGTTCTTTCCTAGGTTACAGGAAAAATATAAAAGAATTATTTTGTGGCTGTATACTATTCTTGTCGCTAAGATGTTTTATTGAAACATCCTTCAACATTTGCCATACAGACAGTACAACTTCTTATGACCTCTCTTTTCCCAGCAGCATAAAGTGTGTATATAGGAGTGATTGTAGATTGGAGTGCACAGATTTATGTTCAGTCGATAACATGTTGAGAGTGACCTACAGCCATATAGAATAATTAATTTCAAAAGTATAGTTGGCCAGGTGCATTGGCTGCAAGCTAGTTTTAAGGTGTAAGTTTAAGTTCAAGTATCTTAAAAAAAAAAAAAAAGTAAATTTATGGACATATTATGCCTACTATACAATTACATTCATATATCAATATGCACTTACATTTAAAAAGGTTTCTTCATTTTATGTAGAAGGTGAAGAAGCTTTGCATGTGCTTCCTCATTGGTTGAGGTCCTCCCACTTACACTTTTATGACCTGTACACACGGTCGAACATTCCGACGACAAAATCTTTTTCCGATGGATTTTGGCCCAAACTTGTCTAGCATACACACGGTCGCACAAAGTTGTCGGAAAATGCAATCGTTCAGAACAAGGTGACGTAAACCACGTATGACAGGACTATAAAGAAGCCAGTAGCCAACAGCTTTCGTATCGTAATTCATTCTGAGCATGCGTGACACTTTGTGCGTCGGAATTGTATACACAAGATTGGAATTTAAACGATCGGATTTTGTTGTCAGAAAATTTTAGATCCAGATCTCAAACTTTGTGTGTCGGAAATTCGGACGGAAAAAGTCAGATGGAGCCCACACGCGATCGGAATTTCTGACAACACAGTCCGATCGTACATTTTCCGTTGGAAAGTCTGACCGCGTGTACAGGGCATAACTTGAAAAATCCTTTGAATTAACCCACTAAGCATGCTTGATCACCACCGAGTTGGAACCGCTTAATGTTTTCTGGCATAATTCTTATTCACAATTTGCCATGTGTGAATGAGTTTCAGAGACTTAGATGTGCCAAAAAAACTGAGACGATATGATGTATTTTTGACACAATGGGTAGGCATGGTACATTTGGTCAACTAGATTTGGTGCAACAAAAACATGAAAGTAATGATTTAAAAAATTAAGATAAGAAATCATTGTAACCCCAAATTAGAATCACATTATATAGGCAAAGGGTAATCCCACATTCATGGGGAAAAAAATTGCAAATAAAGAAAAATAAATAATATAGTGCATACAATTGCAACACAAGTCATATTATAATTGAATGTTATTAAAATTTGCCTTTCCTTTTCAATCTGCTGCTCTGTAATTTTCTGAAAATGCAATGTAATATGGCTACCTAGAGGTGTTCTGTACACAGAACAACCCCCCCCCCCCCCCGAAACATAATTTCCTGCTTGTGCGATTGGCTCACCAATTTTACCAGAAGTCTGCACTAAGATACAAGCCAGATTTCAGGCATCCCCTGCAACAAAAATTTCATTTTTGGTGAGATATTTCCAATGGGAAATCACCTCTTAGGCTCGGTTCACATTGGTGCGATGTGGGAAACCTTGCAAATCCATTGTGGGTTCCCGCATCGCACCTGACTTGCAGGCAGCTCACACTACCTTATACGAACTGCTGGGAGTGTCAACACAAAGTTAATGACACACTCAGATTGGTTTGCATATCGCAGTGTGAACTGTCAATTAGGACAGGAATCGGATCGCATGAATGTGAACACCCATGCAATCCGATTCTGGTGTGGACCAAAAAAAAGGTCCCGCATGATTTTGGTCCGAATGCAATGCAATTTCACCCATACAACCTGCATGGCTGAATTCTCATCACACAGACATTGCATGTGATTTGCACAGCAGTGCGGTGTGAATCAGATGCGATGTTGGACAGTGCACCAATGTGAACCAAGCCTAAAGAGATGCAGACCCTGCATCTTTCCTCACTAGAGCCCTGCAGGTGCACAGCTGATTGATAAGTAATAAAACCACTCCCATTGGGCTCACTTTCCCACATGGATACAGAGAAACACACAGGGATTTTTTTCAGAATAACAAAAGGTAGGGATCTGGAACAAAAAAACCCTTGCAATGTACATGGATCATCCTGAGGGAAAGGTTTTTTCTGTGTTACTAAACCCACCGGAGCCTACACACGGGGGGATTGTCCGGCGGACTTAAGTCCACCAGACTTTTCCACCGGATTGTTTGATCGTGTGTATGCGGCATTAGATTCACAGTTCCCGCAGTGCACACAGTAGGAGAGGGATGGGAGATGAAGGAGCAGATCGGCTCTCTCCTGCCCTGTTCGTGCAAGGGGGGCTGTCAGTGCAGACTCTGAGCCATATGAGAGATAGGCTCTCAGCTCAGCCTGCAGCAAGCAATCTCACTGGGGCCCCCCTACAGTGGCAGAATGCTAGGGTGGCTTATCTCCCCCTTCACAGCTCTCATCCACTCAGTGACCCAGATACCGGCAGCTCAGGGATGTCTCACTTTTGAGAGCAGCAGGTTGCTTGGCGTGCCATGATGTCAAGGTGTGGAGCTGGAAGAGAGGAGCCTGGGACCAGCAGAGGGAAGCTGGATAGGAGGGGCAATGGGGCGGTAACATATAGAGAAATCGATCTCCGCCTCCTGCAGCCACTGAATGCCTGTGGGAGGAAAAGGAGGAGGCATTCAGCGGCTGCAGGAGGCGGGGATCAATTTCACTATATATGCCACCGCTCACATTCAGCTGTACAGGGGGGCCTCACGGGCCCCCTGGAGCATGGGGCCGGGTCACAAGTGCGACCCTTGCAACCCCTGTAGCTACGGCCCTGGCATGTGTGTGCGAGACAATTGAAAGACCCATGGATAGTTGAAAACCTTATTGTTACATAACCAAAATAGTTATACAGTATTGGAATATTCAAGAAAGCAAGCTGCCCTGAATATATTATAGACAAAAAATAAAGACCCCAGGAGATCCCAGGGAAAAAAAAAAATGGAAATAAAGATGAAAACAGGACATCTTGAGATTACAATAGGAGGATTATAAGGAGGCAACTGGACAAAAAAAACAAAGTAAGGAAGGCAACAATATGCTCAATTATAGGGAGACACTGTGTTTATCAGTACCTTGCACTGAAGATGATAAGCAAGATGTGCAAAAAAAAAAAGAGCTATAGATACATACCAACCTATTTTATGCCTGCTAGAAACATCATACATGCCAGATACATTTTCAGTAAACAGATCAAGGTCAGTCAGAGACTATAGATCAATATGTCACCAAGCTGAGGCAGCTAGCTGCAACATGTGAATTTGGAGCATTGCATAATGAACTCATTAGAGAGAGAATAATGCTTGGATCAAGGGATAACAATGTAAGATAAAAAATGTTGAGAGTGTATAAACTGAACTTACAGACAGAATTAGACATGTGCAGAACTCATGAGCTCACAGTGTTTCAAATACAATCAATGCAAGACAGTAAGCCAGAGATGAAGGCCCCATTCACACTGACACTGTCAAACTTGTGATTATATGTGATTAGAGGACATTTCTAACTGCCTATAAATGCATGTAATGATGTCTCAATTGTAACACATGTGCACCCAAGATCTCTAAAAATGGCTAAACGTATGTAAATGTGCCTAAGGCCCCATTCTCAACTGAGAGTTTTGGAATCGTGGGCAGAATCTCTTAATTCTGCCTGCAATTGCAGAATTGCAGCAGAAGTTGGGACATATTTACGGTGACATTATTTCTTAATGGCACCCCAAATACAGTTCAATTTTGCAGCAATTGTCATGAAACAAAACACACAAAAATCGCAGAAAAAAAATGCAACGGCAAACATGACTGGCTTAGTGCCAACTTTAGGTACATGTTTTTGGAATGGAGGGAGGCCCATTTTAAATTAATGGTGCCGCTCCAAAAACACACCACAAAATCACACAAAAAGCCCCATGATGCTGCATCATCGTTCAGTGTTGTTCAGGTGTGAACAGGGCCTAAATGAATCTAAAGAAACCTAAAAGCATCTAAACCTGCTGTACATTAGGAACATCTAAATGCAGTAAAACATGACCTGGGAAGAAAAAAAGTTGTTTAAACTTTTAGGATCATTTCTCCTGCGTTTAGGACATCTAATGAGATGTGAATGAGGCCAAAGACACAGCCCAAGGAGGAGCACTAGGCAAGTATAAAAGCACACAAGTCAACAAAGAAGTAAGAATTTGATGTAAATATTGTGGAAGCAGCCAAACCAGTGGCAGAGAGCATTGTTCTTCATGTGGGGAGACATGCAGTATATGCAAAAACAACTAAATCAGGTTGTTAAAGTTTGCATGCAGACAACAAGAGCAATAATATGAATAGCTATCACCCAATTTACAATAATTACTACAATCAAGGACTGTGTGTGGTCTTTTCTTAAATGGGTACCTTGGTCCTAGGCCCTGCCTACACAAAATTAAAAAAAACATACTACACTACAGAATAAAATATAAAATCTGGGGAAAAAATTATTTACTCTTGCAGTAAGTCCTTTAACCTCCTTGGCGGTAATTCGGAGTGTTGCTTGGGGGGAATTTTTATTACCAAAAGTGGTAATCCTGAGCCACACCAGGCAAAGTTACTTACTTACCTTGTCCCCGGGATCCTGTGATGTCCTCCCACTGTGTCCATGGGTTGTGTACTCTGCCCGATGTATTACTGTGCCAGGCTCCATTCCCTGTGAGCGTTACGACGCACGGGGGGCAGAGTTCGTGGCAAATTCGAAATAGTGAAAAATACATAACACATACAGTACACTGTAATCTGTAGGATTACATTGCTGTATCAAATAATTTCACCTCCCTTTTGTCCCTAGTGCTTTGTCCAGTGCCCTGCATGCAGTTTTATTTCATATATAATGTTCTTTCTGCCTGGAAACATGAGGTTGTCCATGGCAACCAAAAAGTGTCCCTTTACGTCAAAAGTGGTTTTAGACCAGCTAGAAAACAGCGATAGTAAATTAGAACACTTGCAGAATTGAATGATAGTGAATCGTGGGGAAATTTGTAGACACTGAAAGTGACTACAATGACAATTCTGCAACTGAATTTCAGTGTTTTTGATTTGATTACATTATTGAATATATTTTATTTGTATTATATTATTATTTTTGATAATTATTTATAGTTATTTATTATATTATAATTTATGAATTTGTGTTTCAAACGTTATCATACCCGGGATGTCTACAGGCATACCCCACTTTTAAGTACACAATGAGGTTTATTTACTAAAGCTGAAAAGTACAAAATCAGGCTCACTTCTGTAGAGAAACCAATGAGCTTCCAGGTTTTATCACCAAAGCTTAATTTAACTAGCTGGGGTTAGAAGCTCATTGGTTTCTATGCAGAATTGAGCCTGATTTTGCACTTTCCAGCTTTAGTAAATAACCCCCATTGTGTACTTAAAAGTGGAGTATGCCTGTACTAGACTCTTGTTTGGACAGATTTAAGTGAGTTATTCCTAAGAATTACAGGCTTACCATATACAGCGCCAAATTTCAATGTAAAATAATGTACCACTTTAGGAGGCAAAAATCCAACATAATCATACCGCCAGGGAGGTTAAGTGTTCATTTCAACAGGTATCACATGCTTTTCTGGTTATAAATGGGTCAAAACATAATTGCATCTACACGAGCATACAAAGGAACATTTTATGATCCACAGATTACCAACTCGACCCTGGTGTAAGCTAGGCATGGATTTATTCTCCATTCTAGGACAGAAAATAACTGTATTTTTGTACTGTAAAATGTGTTTCTTGAAGTTCATTAATGAACATTCGATCAGAAGTAAATCAATGGTAACTGGGTTATACTGCCACCTACAGGAGAATTGGACGCTGGCAAACAAAAAGCCCTTTAGCCTGTCAGGTCATGTGGGACCCCTCCCACTCCAATCCTGCTGAAGTTTTGTATAAAAGCAATACAAGGAAAGTATCACAAGCACAGAGGAGTGGGACCTGTGTCTTTTAATTTCCTCCTACCTACTGCCCATCTCTTTCCCTAACTTCCGGAACTGGAGCTTCTCCTCTTCTGTTTATGTTCTATTTCTATGGACTACATATCCCATGGTACCTTGTTGCCTGTAAGCTGTGATTTCTGTACTGACTCTGCCTTCTGAAACTCCTCCTCTCAGCACCTCTGTAGTTCAGTAGGCAGGTTCAGTGAAATTTGTGACACAGCAGTGCCTACTCACAGGACATAGTGAACACAGGTCACAGAATTTATGGAAATAATTGTGTGGGGGTCTTCCTAAAGTAAGTTTATAAACTTCTAGAGCATTCAGAGTAATACTAGAAATAGCTGAAATACAATGTAGAAATGAATATATGAACTTACACTCTGACTATAGATACACCTAAAGTGGAACATCACCCCTAAATGGAAGTTCCTCTTTTCTGCCTTCTCCCTCCTCCTCTTCATCTTTTGGGGGATTCGGGTATCAGGTTTTGACAGGTACCCGCTCCCACTTCTGCCTGAATCACCTAGGCAATGTGAACTGAAGTTTGCTCCGCCATGCCCGCAGCCTTTTGGGTCACGTCACAGTTCCCAGGAATCTGCGGGATCATTCACAGGGCGCAGCGTGATTCACGCATGCGACAAAAGCTTTATCTGCCCCCATCTGTAAATCTAGCTTATCACAGCTAGCAAGGCGGTGCCAGGGACCTAAAGACCAGCGAAGAACTGGTCCAGGTGCGGACAGTGCTGGATTCCAGGACACGTGAGTGTAAAAGTCAGCAGTTACAGTATTTGTAACTGTTGACTTTTAATTTCTTTTTTTTTTTGGGTTGGGGGGGGGGGGGGCTGAAGAACTTCTTTGACAAGAAATGGCTTTGTTTCCTGTGTGTGACTTATTAAAGGGAGACTTTGAACTTATTTCAAATTTATAAATCAATGTCTGAATGTATGAAGTTTCTCACATTTACAAACAACCTTTTATGTAAAAGCTTACTATACTAAACTAATTGGAAAAACATTTTTGTAAAGTTAAATGCATGTGAAACTGCACAGAAAAAAAAACCATGAAGGGATCTGTGTCAACATAATCAATTTGTGTTTTTTTTTTTCTTTACAAAAATTTATTTGCCAAAGAGGTTAAAGGAAATGCATGTAAAATGCACAAAAAAATCATACATACATATAATATATACCTAATACAGCAAGTGTCCTCTCCTCTTGGGAAATGTATTAAAATAAACACCAAAGACATACTTGAAAATGCCCAAATAAAAGACAATCAAAAACAAGCTTTGGTCCATATTATCCCAAATAGTACATGCATACCATTCCAGTGTAGTTGGGAATAGGGGAAGGGGAGGGGGTGAAGGAAAGGAGAGGGAAAGGAGCAGGGAGGTAGAAAAAGAAGGAAAGGGCAGAAGGTGGGGAGGGGGGTTGGGGTGGGTGTCATATAGAAGCTTGGCATCTTGTGCATCTTCCTTGCACGTGATTGGGTATTCTTTGCAAAGGGAACCTTTAACTCATTTACTAAGCTCTGGAGCAACTACACTCTGTAAGACCCCTTTCACATTGGGGCGTTTTCAGGTGCTAAGCAGCTGAATGATCAAACTTAGCATCTTAGATTCACAGTTCCCACAGTGCACACAGGAGGACAGGGATGGGAGGAGAAGGAGCAGATCGGCTCTCTCCTGTCCTGTTCGTGTGAGGGGGGCTGTCAGTGCAGACTCTGGCCCATATGAGAGATACGCTCTCAGCTCAGCCTGTAGCAAGCAATCCCACTGGGACCCCCCTACAGTGGCAGAATGCTAGGGCGGCTTATCCCCCCTTCACAGCTTTCATCCGCTCAGTGACCCAGATCCCGGCAGCTCAGGGATGTCTCACTCTTGAGAGCAGCATGTTGCTTGGCGTACCATGATGTCAAGGTGTGGAGCTGGAAGAGAGGAGCCTGGAACCAGCAGAGGGAAGCTGGATAGGAGGCGCAATGGGGCGGTAACATATAGAGGAATCGATATCCGCCTCCTGCGGCCACTGAATGCCTGTGGGAAGGAAAGGAGGAGGCATTCAGCAGCTACCGGAGGTGGAGATCAATTTAACTATATATGCCACCTCTCACATTCAGCTGTACAGGGGGGCCTCACGGGCCCCCTGGAGCATGGGGCCGGGTCACAAGTGCGACCCTTGCAAACCCTGTAGCCACGGCCCTGGTATGTGTGGGTGAGACAATTGAAAGACCCATGTATAGTTGAAAACCTTATTGTCACACACAGACAAACAGTGTGAAAGGGCTCTTACGTTCACAATCTTTTTGCCTTCAGTAAATCAACCCCGATGACTTGGCTGCTGATTTCACGACAGTAACTCAGCAAGTTCTAAAGTTAGAGGATCAGTATTACAGCCAAGCAACTAGCATTTGGGTAAGGAGAGCTGTGGTTCTTGTATTTGGAAGCCCTAGTGTAATTTAGCTGCTCCCCTCTCCCCTTGATCATTTACATAATGCCTTTGATTTATGATTGGTTCACAGAATACAAGTTGTTCTGTGAATGGTCATAGGTTGATGGGAGCAGAGAAGGTTTTTGCAGAGCTGCAGCCCCCCTAGCCACAGCAGACCAGAAGTACAGATGCTAGATGTGGTAATTGGCTTGAAGAAAATTGAGATTTTTACAGTACAGAGAATCAATTTGATCATTTAGTACACTTGAGCAGAGGTACTTTTTTTACACTTAAGGAATTGTAAAACTGTCTTTGCCTTGGCTTCCACTTTTAGCCAATATTTTAAAAATAATCTGTCGTTTGCCTTTTAAACGAGTTAAGAAATTATTTTTTTGCTGTGCAAGTAGTATCTCTGGAAATATATTTTATTTTGGGCAGATCTCTGGAGATAGAGTTATACACTTTGTTTTTGAGATACATTTGTAAGTTGCCTCTGGTACTTTTGCATCTGGGAATAGACATCCACTTATATTTTAAAACAGCTCTGCCTAATTTGTTGAAATTGTCAAATTGCTGCTGTGTTGCTTGGAGTCAATCTGTCTTCAGAGCATGCTGATATCTGAGTATTTGAAGAGGAGATTAAGTAAGCATACATAGTAGTTATGATCATTTTACATAGTTGTAATATTTCTTAAAGGAAAACTATAAAGGTTTTAGTTAACTCAAACTTTTTTTTTTTGCAGGTTCATAAATTTTTAAAGCTGAATTCCAGGAATTCAGCTACCTTTTAAAAAGTGAAGGCACTCTATGAGTTAAATCCAAGGAGGTGCATAACATTTTCTAGACTTATCTCTTTTATTTATATCTGACAGGTTTATAGTACTCTGGAAAACAACTGTCTGCTGCATTTCTGGGAGCTTGATGCTGATAATTCAGGTCTCAGCATCTTCAATAGTAAAATCACTGCAGCTGCTATGCCCGCTACCCGGCGCCCAATCACAGAAGCCTTTGTATTATGTGAACTCAAAGTCTTCTGCAGTCTTCAGCAGTCTTCCTAGGATGAATGGGCAGAATTGTCACCTTAGGACAGTAAATATGTAACTGGCAGGCTCACCAGGTATACATAAAGTTTAAAAAAGCCTAAAGCTCTAACCTACCCTAATATTTAAACTAACACGTATAGCAGAACTCCAGTCAAAATAATAGGATTCAGTGGTTCACACTGATGCAAATTCGTATACATACCAGAATCCATGGAATCCGTTCAGTGAAATAACTGTGGAGGCTGTTCACATATGCAGTGTATTCCTTAAAAGTTGTTAAAATCTTAGTCTTAAAACAAAACTCCAAGTCTTACTGTAGCAGATTGAATGTCTGTTCCATAAATACTGTATATCTCTCATGCCGCGTACACACAACCACACTTTCCATCAGAATAAATGATGGATGAATGATGGTCTTTCCGACTGAACGGATTTGCCTACACACAATCACACCAAAGTCTGTTAATTTCGAATGTGATGACGTACAATGGGACTAGAAAAGGAAGTTCAATAGCCAGTAGCCAATAGCTGCCCTTGCGTTATATTTGGTCCATCGGAATAGCATACAGATGAACGGTTTTCCGTATAGGAATTGATTCTGTTGGAAAGATTAAAACATGTTCTATTTCTAGGTCTGTCAGAATTTTTGAATAAAAAAGTCAGATGAAGCCCACACACGATCGGAATATCCGATGAAATGATTCCGTCTGACCTTTTCTGCCGGAAAGTCCGATTGTGTGTACGCGGCATTATAGTAATGAACTGAACATACCTTGGCTCGATTGAGGCAGGGTTTAGCTAACATTAGATATGTTCGGATACCAAAACCAAACCCCACTGAAATCAAGGGAAGCCAAATCCGTAAAATCAATAATAGCCATTTTCTTGTCATCCCTGTTAACTGACACATAATCTTGTGAATCCCACTGAGATAGCCAAGGATGGTCTGTGACTCTCATTTAAACATAGCTAGCCAGAAGAATAACCAGTGAAAAATTGTTATACTTTAACCACTTGCCGACCGCCGCACGACGATATACGTCGGCAGAATGGCACGGGCAGGCATATGGGCGTATATATAAGTCCCTGCCTGCCCGCGGGTGGGGGGCCCGATCGGGCCCCCCCCCGGTGCCTGCGGCGGTCGGCATTCCTTCGAGAGCGATCCGGGATGAGGGGGCGGCCATTCATTCATGGCCACCCCCTCGCGATCGCTCCCGACGAATAGGAATCCCCCGTGACATCACTTCCTCTCCTGTAATGTAAACACAGGAGAGGAAGTGATGTATTCTCTCCTCCGTGTCGGTATTTTTCGTTCCGACACGGAGGAGAGCGGATCGGTGAGTTGCACCAACACTCTACACACACAGTAGAACATGCCAGGCACACTCACACCCCCCCTTTACCCCCCGATCACCCCCCCAATTACCCCTGCCCCCCAGTCACAGTGACACCAATGTCATTTTTTTTTTTTTTTTTTTTTGCATTGGTGTCATTTGTGACTGTAATAACTGTTAGGGCAGTTAGAGTTAGCCCCCTTTAGTTCTAATGTACCCCCCTAACCCCCCCAATAAAGGTTTAACCCCGTGATCACCCCCCGTCGCCAGTGTCACTAAGGCTGGGTTCACATTGCAGCGGTTTATGAGAACGAATGTGATTCGCACCGCACTGCAGTGCAAATCACATCCGATCTCTGTGCGATTCGAGTTCAGCCATTCGCCGCACCCGCCGCAAATTCGCACGGGACCCTTTTTTTGGCCCGCAGCAGAATCGGATCGCATGGGTGTTCACACCATGCGATCCGAGTTTGCAGATCGCACTGCGATATGCGAACTGATCTGGGGGTGTCAGTAACATTTCACTGACACTCCCAGCAGTTCGCATAGGGCAGTGTGAACTGCCGCCGGGAGGCATGCGATGCGGGAACCCGCCGCGGATTCGCGGCGTTTCCGCATCGCTCCAGTGTGAACCCAGCCTAATAAGCGATCATTTTTCTGATCGCCGTATTAGTGTCACAGGTGACGCTAGTTAGGCAGGTAGGTATTTAGGTTCGCCGCAGCTTTTTATAGCGCCAGGGACCCCCATATACTACCGCATAAAGCCCCCTGATTGCCCCCTAGTTAACCCTTTCACCTGTGATCACCATATAACTGTTACAGGTGACGCTGGTTGGTTAGTTATTTTTTTATAGTTTCAGGGCACCCACCATTTATTACCTAATAAAGGTTTAACCCCCTGATCACCCGGCGGGTGTCATTTGTGACTAATAACTGTTAGGGCAGTTAGGGTTAGCCCCCTTTAGTTCTAAGGTACCCCCCTAACCCCCCCAATAAAGGTTTAACCCCGTGATCACCCCCCGTCGCCAGTGTCACTAAGGCTGGGTTCACATTGCAGCGGTTTATGAGAACGGATGTGATTCGCACCGCACTGCAGTGCAAATCACATCCGATCTCTGTGCGATTCGAGTTCAGCCATTCGCCGCACCCGCCGCACCCGCCACACCCGCCGCACCCGCCGCAAATTCGCACGGGACCCTTTTTTTGGCCCGCAGCAGAATCGGATCGCATGGGTGTTCACACCATGCGATCCGAGTTTGCAGATCGCACTGCGATATGCGAACTGATCTGGGGGTGTCAGTAACATTTCACTGACACTCCCAGCAGTTCGCATAGGGCAGTGTGAACTGTCGCCGGGAGGCATGCGATGCGGGAACCCGCCGCGCATTCGTGGCGTTCCCGCATCGCTCCAGTGTGAACCCAGCCTAATAAGCGATCGTTTTTCTGATCGCTGTATTAGTGTCACAGGTGACGCTAGTTAGGCAGGTAGGTATTTAGGTTCGCCGCAGCTTTTTATAGCGCCAGGGACCCCCATATACTACCGCATAAAGCCCCCTGATTGCCCCCTAGTTAACCCTTTCACCAGTGATCACCATATAACTGTTACAGGTGACGCTGGTTGGTTAGTTATCTTTTTTTAGTTTCAGGGCACCCGCCATTTATTACCTAGTCTCACTAGTGTACCCCTAAATTTAGGGGTGTCTACTTTCCAAAATGGGGTCATTTGGGGGGGGTTTGTGCCATCTTGGCATTTTATGGCCTTCAAAACTGTAACGCCCTTAGAAAGCCTGAAGGCGGTGCTTGGTTTTCGGGGCCCCGTACGCGGCTAGGCTCCCAAAAAGTCCCACATATGTGGTATCCCCGTACTCAGGAGAAGCAGCAGAATTTATTTTGGGGTGTCATTTCACATATGCCCATGGCATGCATGAGCAATATATCATTTAGTGACAACTTTGTGAAAGAAAAAAAAAAAAAAAGTTTGTAATTTTCCCGCAACTTGTGGCAAAATATAAAATATTCCATGAACTCAACATGCCTCTCAGCAAATAGCTTGGGGTGTCTACTTTCTAAAATGGGGTCATTTGTGGGGGTTTTGTGCCATCTTGGCATTTTATGGCCTTCAAAACTGTAATAGGTAGTGAGAAGTGAACTCAAAAATTTACGCCCTTAGAAAGCCTGAAGGCGGTGCTTGGTTTTCGGGGCCCCGTACGCGGCTAGGCTCCCAAAAAGTCCCACATATGTGGTATCCCCGTACTCAGGAGAAGCAGCAGAATTTATTTTGGGGTGTCATTTCACATACGCCCATAGCATGTGTGAGCAATATATCATTTAGTGACAACTTTGTGTAAAAAAAAAAAATATTTTTTTTTTTGTCATTATTCAATCGCTTGAGGCAAAAAAATAAAATATTCAATGGGCTCAACATGCCTCTTATCAATTTCCTTAGGGGGTCTACTTTCCAAAATGGGGTCATTTGGGGGGGTTTTGTACTGCCCTGCCATTTTAGCACCTCAAGAAATGAGATAGGCAGTCGTAAACTAAAAGCTGCGTAAATTCCAGAAAACGTACCTTAGTTTGTAGATGTGACAACTTTTGCGCAAACCAATAAATATACAATTATTGACTTTTTTTTTACCAAAGACATGTGGCTGAATACATTTTGGCCTAAATGTATGACTAAAATTGAGATTATTGGATTTTTCTAATAACAAAAAGTAGAAAATATCATTTTTTTTCAAAATTTGCGGTCTTTTTACGTTTATATCGCAAAAAATAAATATCGCAGAGGCAATCAAATACCATCAAAAGAAAGCTCTATTTGTGGGAAGAAAAGGACGCAAATTTTGTTTGGGTACAACATTGCATGACCGCGCAATTACCAGTTAAAGCAGCGCAGTGCCAAAGTGTAAAAAGACCTCTGGTCATTTACCAGCAAAATGGTCCGGTCTGAAAGTGGTTAATAAAGTATACCAGTTTCAATGCAATAGAAGCTGATTAGCAGAAAACACATAACTTTTCACTCACTGTGATGTTTGCTGTGCAGGAGTTTTTGGAAAGATGCGGTTGAGATTATTTACTATAACTGGAGAATGCAAAATCTGATGTAGTTATGCCTAGCAACCAATGGGCTTCCAGGTTTATTGAACAAGCTTATATTAGAAGGTGATTGAATACAATGCACAGCTGCACCAGATTCTGAGTGCTCCAGTTTTAGTAAATCTCCCCCAGTATGTCAAAGATATATTTCAGACAGTTTTTGGCAACAATATTTCAAAAATACATTGAAACATATGTAAATGAATACAAAAGTAAACTAACTAGAGTGTTTTTACATATAACATAATTAACAAACAATAATCACACTCATATTAATTTTTCTAATCATTAGTGGGGTGAAATGGACATTTGTTTTTGACCGCAGTGATGAGAAAATTTGAAGGAGCAGGATGGAAGGATAAACCCCCTTAATGACCAGGCCATTTTGTTGTGATACGGCACTGTGTCGTTTTAACTGACAATTGCGTGGTTGGGCGACATTGTACCCTAACAAAATGTATGTCCTTTTTTCCCAAAAATAGAGCTTTCTTTTGGTGGTATTAGATCACCTCTGCGTTTTTTTTTTTTTTTTGCGCTATCAACAAAAAAAAGACTAACAATGTTGAAAAAAAATAAAAAATTTAACTTTTGGTATAATAAATATCCCCACAAAAAAAAAAAAAAAAAACTTCTTCATCAGTTTAGGAATTTAGAGCAATATGTATTCTTCTACATATTTTTAGTATAAAAAAAAACACAATAAGCGTATATTGATTGGTTTGTGCAAAAGTTATAGCGTCTACAAAGTAGGGGATAGATTTATTGCATTTCTATTATGTTTTTTTTTAAACTAGTAATGGCGGCGATCAGTGATTTTTAGCGGGATGGCGACATTGCGGTGGACAAATGGATTAAATGATGCCTTGCATAGGCTGATCTTTAATAAAAAGAGCATTAACTGCTTGCCGACCAGCTCACGACAATGTACGTTGGCACAATGGCACGGCTGGGCAAATGAGCGTACCTGTATGTCCCCTTTAAGACACGGCTCAGTGGGCACGCATGTGCCACATACTCCGTGAGCATGCCTGCGGGTCCCACGGACTTGATGTCCACGGGGGGCCCCCAGTCGTGACATGGAGCGGCAGAACAGGGAGATGCCTTATGTGAACAAGGCATTTCCCTGTTCTGCCTAGCAACATGACAGGGATCTACTGCACCCTGTCATCGGGAGCAGTGATCTCTGTCATGTTGTAGTGAGCCCATCCACCCACAGTTAGAACCACTCCCTAGGACACACTTAACCCCTTGATCGCCCCCTGGTGTGTAACCCCTTCCCTGTCAGTGTAATTTACACAGTAATCAGTGCATTTTTATAGCACTGATCACTGTATAAATGTCACTGGTCCCAAAATAGTTTCAAAAGTTTCCGGTGTGTCCGCTGCAATGTTGCAGTCATGATAAAAATCACAGATCTCCGCCATAACTAATAAAAAAAATAATAATAAAAAAGCCATAAATCTATCCCCTATCCGCTATAACTTTTGTGAAAACCAATCAATATATGCTTATTGCAAATTTTTTTAACAACAGTAGAAGATTACATATCGGCCTAAACTGAGAAAGAATTTTTTTTTTTATTGATATATATATATTTTGGGAATATTTATTATAGCAAAAAGTAAAAAATATTGTTATTTTTTTCAAAATTTACGTTCTTTTTTTGTTTATAGCGCAAAAAAAAACAAAAACAAAAAAACACAGATGTGATCAAATGCCACCAAAAGAAAGCTCTATTTGTGGGAAAAAAAGGACGTCAATTTTGTTTGGGTGCAAGGTCGCATGACCGCGCAATTGTCAGTTAAAACGTTGCAGTGCCATATCGCAAAAATTGCTCTGGTCAAGAAGGGGGTAAAATCTTCTGGAGCTGAAGTGGTTCACTAACAGCATCTAATCATATATAATATTTCATCAGTTTAGAAGACTTAGGCCGCGTACACACGCGCGGACTGTTCGCCCAACTTTGTCCGTCCAACAGTTTCAGCAAACAGTCCGCTCAAAATTAGCATGGACGGACATGCCCACACACGACGAACGAACAGTTTGCTGAAACCGTGCGCGATGACGTGAACAGCACGTACGACGGGACGAAAAATACGACGTCCTATACACTGCATTATAGCTTTCGGCGTGAAAATCCTTTCTGAGCATGCGCGCAACTTTGTTTGACGAACAAGCCTACACACGAGCGGGCTGTTCGCTGAAACAAGGTTTCAGCGGACAGTTTTTCGGAAATTCCGAAAAACCTTGTCCGTCCAACTGTCCGCTGAAACTGTCCGCTGAAAGCCCACACACGAGCGGACTGTCCGCCCAAACACTGTTCAGCGGACAAAGTTGGGCGAACAGTCCGCCCGTGTGTACGCGGCCTCAGAATAATGACACATACTGTAATATATGTTACTGTGCCTTCCTGCTCTTTCTATACTGCTCTTTGTATTACTTTAATAAAGTGACCCAGCTTATGTACAATGAAGGGTTTACATATCCCGGACAAGCTGTAAAAGCTGTTTAAAACAAGCCCTCATTCACCTCTGTAGCAATAGTCATTTTTGAGAGATTCATTCTCAAAGTTCACAACAGTGGCTCTGAAATCTTAGTTATTTTTTGTGGGGATCAGAATTTTAGCAGGCTCAATGTACATAAACAGGATTTATTTGTAAAGGTTTTCCATGATTCACATCTTTTTTAATTGGAAAAATGTGTGAAATCCCTGTGAATGTTGTGTGAATTGTGTGTCATACCATTTACAAATAGACTTCTATGTGTTTCTTTGGTGTTAAAAACTGACTAAAATGTAAAATTAGAGTGCTTGTTGTGATCTTCAAGGGTCTTTTACCCTTTCCAACCATTTACAATTTCATAACGTCTGGGGCTTTGTATGGGCTTTCTGGTCATTGGCTAACTAGTTTAAACTTTGGGGCGCTATTTCAAGATATGCGGTGTGCTGGCAAAGGTGTACAATGATCATGTGATTGAGAGCCTGTTCCACTGCCTACCAATTATAAACAGTGGCCAGGAAGTGACTAGGGTGGGTGACAGTGTAGCCATAGTGCTATGAGTAATCCAGTGCTATATCTTGGCCTAGGCTGACAAGGGCCACAAAGTAGGCCCCCGCAAAGTAGGCTGACAAGGGCCTACTTTGCAGGGGGTGGCAAAAAAGCACCTCCCTCTAAAAAAAAACGGCCTCCTCCTGGCTCCTGTGCAAAAGAGTCCCTGCCAACTTGCGCTACACTCTTAAAGTAGCGCCAGTCTTATGGGGCAGACGAGGCCAGGGGGCAGGGTCCAGGATGCAAATCATCTGTGCCGCCACTGCTGCCTGCTTACTGGTGAAGATGTGCAGACTGACTGGTGAACTGGTCTGGCAGCCACCAATACTAAGTGTGGCACTGCAGCCTACCCTACTCTATGACATCCTTAGGAGGAACTTATGATATGTAACTTCCTCCCGGGCTCTTTGTCAATAGCGCAAAGAAGAGAGGAGGAAAGCCGGAGCCCCCAGGTATGGCATCACTTCAAAATAATTAATTTCATTTCTTTAACCACTTTCAGACCGGTCCATTTTGCTGGCTTAAGACCAGACCACTTTTTGTGATTCGGCACTACGTCGCTTTAACCGACAATTGCGGGGTCGTGCGACGTGGCTTCCAAACAAAATTGATGTCCTTTTTTTCCCACAACTAGAGCTTTGTTTTGGTGGTATTTGATCACCTCTGTGTTTTTTATTTTTTGCGCTATAAACAAAAATAGAGCGACAATTTTGAAAGAAATGCATTATTTTTTACTTTTTGTTATAATAAATATCCCTCAAGTTTTCCCTCAGTTTAGGCCGATATTTATTCTTCTACATATTTCTGGTAAAAAAATATTGCAATAAGCGATTATTGATTGGTTTGCGCAAAAGTTATAGCGTTTACAAAATAGGGGATCGTTTTATGGCATTTTTATAATTTTTTTTTCTAGTAATGATGGCGATCTGTGATTTCTATTGTGACTGCGACATTATGGCGGACACATCGGAAATTTTTGACACATTTTTAGGACCATTGTCATTTATACAGCAATCACTGCTATACAAATTCAGTGATTCCTGTGTAAATTACACTGGCAGTGAAGGGGTTAACCAGTGGGTGGCAGTGTAGGGGTTAAGTGTTCCTAGGGGCGTGTTACTAACTGTGGGGGGCTGGGCTTTGTTTTGGTGAACACTGATCTCTGCTCCAATCACATGGAGCAGAGATCAGCTTCACTTGTTGCTAGGCAGAACGGGGAGATGCTGTTTACAACGGCATCTCCTCGTTCAGCCACCCTGTGAGACGATCGCGGGTATGCCTGCGGCGATCGAGTCCACGGGACCCACAACCGGACTCACGTGGGTCCCAACCGTCACGCAAGCACACCGCCGGTGGCGTGCTCACGATGGCAGGGCGGCATTTAAAACTGGACATACCTGTACGTCAATATGCCTGCTCATGCCGTTCTGCCGACGTACATCAGCGTGCGCCGGTCAGGAAGTGGTTAACCATCCTTGCTTGAGCGAGCGTATTGAATTGCATCATATACAATTAAGACTTTTAATTGTATATGATGGCAATAATATTTTGGACCTACTCACCTCATATGTGCTATCGCAATATGTCACTGGATTAGTAAGATTACTCCTATCTTATAAAATATTTGGATTTGTGTTTGCTGTCACTGATTATTTCACTTATTTGTATAATGACTAGGAACTTCCTAGTCATTATACAAATAAGTGAAATAATCCTATCATTACAATCAGTGGCAGCAGGGCCAGATTAAGAACATCGTGGGCCTGGTGCTGAGGATTTTGATGGGGCCTTTTATAAACAATAAATAAATAAAAATGAAAAAAATTTTTTGTTATAATAAATTAAATTAAAGAGAGAGAGGGAGGAAGAGAGAGAGAGAGAAAGGGGATGAAAGAGGTGTGAGGGGTACGGGAGGGAGGATGAGAGAGAAAGGGGGGGATGGGAGAAAGAGGGAATGACATCAACGCAGCCTGGCCAAGGCAAATGACGGAAGGCACAGAACCCAGAAGGAAGAGCGGGTGAAGATGGAAGTGCCCGGGCCCCGCCAGACTGATCACAGCACAGCACTGGAGGGCTCAGTCTGACAATTTAAGTGTACCCTAATGTGCTAATATGCTGGGCACACTTGTACATTATTGCATAATCTCCCCAAGGGCCTCTAAAAAGTAGTAATGTTAGAAAAGTTTACTACCGCTTTACTATCACCGGAGCCTCTCATGGGGCCCCTACTGACCCTGTGGCCCTTGGGCAGTGCCTAAGTACATGGTTGTCAACATTTCAAATATATTTTAGGGACGCTTTTTTTACAAGTGCTATATTTAGAGTAGCTGACATCCCCCGTGTTCCTCTATACATCACAATAGTAATTACAAAATTAAATAAGTACTAATAATGGGGCAGAACAAATATGAGGACTGTGAGATTTCCTTTAGTTGAACTGACAAAAGTGCCCATTCTAGAGCTGGTAACATTGAGGCACATATAATTTTAACATATCATTTTAACATATCATTTTAAAGAACAGTTTTTGTGGGTAAGAGGCATAGGGGAGGAGTGTGGATGGTATAAAAGTGGGAAGTATGTGCAGGTGAGGGAGAGGAATGTGGAGGGTCTAACAGTGGGCCCTATGTACATGAGAGGAGTGCAGAGGGTATGGCAGAAGGCACTATGTACAGGAGAGGAGTGTGAAGGGTAAGACAGTGGGCAGTATGCACAGCAGAGGAGTGTAGAGGGTATGAAATTGGGCACTATGTATAAGAGAAGAGTGTGGAGGGTATGACAGTGGGCACTATGTACAGGAGTGTAGGACAGTAAGCAGTAATTACAGGAGAGGAGTGTGGAGGGAGGGTATGATGGTGGGCACTATGTATAGGAGAGGAGTATGGAGGGTATGACAGTGGGCACTATGTATATGAGAGGAGTATGGAGGGTATGATAGTGAGTAGTATGTACAGGAGAGGAGTGTGGAGGGTATGACAGTGGGCACTATGTATAGGCGAGAAGTGTTGGAGGTATGGCAGTGGGCACTATGTATAGGAGAGAAGTGTTGGAGGTATGACAGTGGGCACTATGTATAGGAGAGAAGTGTTGGAGGTATGACAGTGGGCACTATGTATATGAGAGGAGTATGGAGGGTATGATAGTGAGTAGTATGTACAGGAGAGGAGTGTGGAGGGTATGACAGTGGGCACTATGTATAGGCGAGAAGTGTTGGAGGTATGGCAGTGGGCACTATGTATAGGAGAGAAGTGTTGGAGGTATGACAGTGGGCACTATGTATATGAGAGGAGTATGGAGGGTATGATAGTGAGTAGTATGTACAGGAGAGGAGTGTGGAGGGTATGACAGTGGGCACTATGTATAGGAGAGAAGTGTTGGAGGTATGGCAGTGGGCACTATGTATAGGAGAGAAGTGTTGGAGGTATGACAGTGGGCACTATGTATAGGAGAGGAGTGTGGAGGGTATGACAGTGAGTAGTATGTACAGGAGAGGAGTATGGAGGGTATAGCGGTGGGCACTGTGTATAGGAGAGGAGTATGGAGGGTATGGCGGTGGGCACTATGTATAGGAGAGGAGTATGGAGGGTATGTCGGTGGGCACTGTATAGGAGAGGAGTGTGAAGGGTATGACAGTGGACACTATGTACAGGAGAGAAGTGTATGACAGCGGGCACTATGTACAGGTGAGGAGAGTGTAGGATATGACAGCGGGCTTTATGTATAGGAGAGAAGTGTGGAGGGTATGACAGTGAGCAGTATGTACAGGAGAGAAGTGTGGAGAGTATGACAGTGGGCATTATGTATAGGAGAGAAGTGTGGAGAGTATGACAGTGGGCACTATGTATAGGAGAGAAGTGTGGAGAGTATGACAGTGTGCACTATATATAGGAGAGGAGGATGAAGTAATCTGGGAAGGAAAAATGTAAAGGTTTGTGGAAGGATGTTTAGGGACTGCGTAGTGGTTAAGCGGGCCAGACATGGATTGAAATTACACCAATTAAGCAGAGACCAGCCATAGTCGATCTATGTATGGGCTAGCTGGTTTTACACAAGTCAACCTATTAACCGACTTGAGTGCAACCAGCCTGTCAGGTTTTCCCCAAAACAATCAGTGCTGCCAGCTATAGTTAGCAACACTAATCATTGTATTCACTGGCAGAACACAATAACACTGCTGGAGTGATTGCCCCATTCACAGGGCAGCAGGTGAGAGGGTGTGTGGGGACAGGCTGGGGAGAGATACTAGTCAGTCCCTGGGTAGGCACTGGTTAGTATCAGAGCCAGATACACACAGGTTACATAAGCCAAGATCATTAGAGCGAGAGCAATAATTCTAGCACTAGACCTCCTCTGTAACTCTAAACATGTAACATGTAAAAAAAATGTAAAGCATGGCTTAATACACAACAAAAAATCATGCTAACTTTAGTGTTTTTTTTTTATGAATGAAACAGTTTCTTTCCAACATAAAAAGTTGCAAATACCACCATGTTATTCCATAGGGTGTCTGCTAAAACAATATATAATGCTTGAGGGTTCTGAGTAATTTTCTAGCATAAAAAAATGATGATTTTTACATGTAGGAGAGAAGTCTCAGAATGGGCCTGGTTGCCAAGGGGTTAATTATCATAAGTAATATACAAATAATTATTATAAGCTCTGTGAGTTCATCCTCTCAGTCTGCTGCAGAGCGTTCCAGCTTGTATCTATACTGCCGCTCTGTATGTAGCTTCTGACAGGCTACGCAAGGAGACCTGTATCTCTGGAACCATATATGATAGCAGCCCCATATTTTAACCAGTGCTGGGGTGGGTCTTTAGCTACCTACCCCCCAAATGTGGGGTCTCTGTGACTCCTGATCACCGAGCTACAATCCTCGAAGTCGATCTTTTTTTTTAATTATTATTATTATTTTTTTTTTGGGCAAATGGGCCTATCTTGAGAAAGGGGCCTGGAGCTGCAGCTCCAATAGCCCCTATGTTAATCCGGCCCTGAGTGGCAGCAAACACAAGTCCAAATATCTTACAACATAGGAGTAATCTTACTAATCCAATGGCATAAGGCTGCACTGATAAGACTGCAATGATGGGCACTGATAGGCTGCACTGATGGGCACTGATAAGGCTGCACTGATGACCACTAATGAGGCAGCACTGATAAGCTGCACTGACAAGACAGCACTGACAAGGCAGCACTGATATGCTGCACTGATGGGCACTAATATGCTGCACTGATTGGTATTGATAGGCTGCACTGATGGGCACTAACATGCTGCACTGATGGGCACTGATTAGGCGGCACTAATGGCCACTCATGAGATGGTACTGATGACCACTGATGAGGCGGCAATGAGGGGTAATGGTAAACTGCACTGATGAGCACTGATGAGGCTGCAGTGATAAGGCAGCACTGATATGCTGCACTGATGAACACTGATAAGGCTACAATGATGGGCACTGATGGGACTGCCCTGATGAGGCTGCACTGATGGCCATAAGGTGGCATTCATAAGCTGCAGTGATATGCTTCACTGATGGGCACTTATATGCTGCACTGATGAGCACTAATAAGCTGCTCTGATGGGCACTAAAAGGCTGCACTGCTGGCCACTGATAAGGTGGCACTAATATACTGCACTGACGGGGTTGCACTAACATACTGCACTGACAGGGCTGCACTGATAAGGCAGCAGTGATATGCTGCACTGATGGACACTGATATGCTGCACTGATAGACACTAATATGCTGCCCTGATGGACACTGATAGGCTGCACTGCTGGCCCCTGATGTGGCTGCACTGACGGTCACTCATGAGGCTGCACTGATGAGGCCACACTGATGGCCACTGATGAGGCGGCACTGATGGCCACTGATGTGGCGGCACTGATGCACAGGGAGGGGTGTGGCCTTGACAAGAAGGGGTGAGTCATTTTTAAATTAAGGGGTGCACAAGTTTAGTCAGGTCTAGGGCAGCACAAAACCTAAATACACCACTGGAGTAATCCATATTAGTCTTATTGGTCCTGTGATCAGTATTGACTTTACTGGCTGATACAAATTGACTAAAGTGAAAAAAATAAAAAGTATGATGGTGTTTGCAAGTTTCTAGATGTGTATGTGAGTGAGTATGCTCCCAGTACAGAACTGACTGTGTACACAAATATGTGGCAGCCCAGAGTTAAAGCCAGAGTTAAGGAGTTAAAAATGACTTGTGTGACGTGTGTGTGTGTGTGTGTGTGTGTGTGTGTGTTTACCAGCATACAGCAGCAGCCTGTTATTGATTTGTATAGCAAACACCTGTCACTCCCGGGAGCAGTGATACATTTGTTTTTAACAATGTACAGCTATCTCTGTCTGTGTGAATGACCCTTAAAGAAAAGAGATTACTTCTAAAGAAAGAGGCTACTGTTCATCCAGTTTTTTTTTATTATCACTTGGACTTTTTTGAAAACGTTCTTTGCCCTTTTTATTGATAAATTATGGAAATTAATTTTTTGTTGCACCGTGCACTTTATTACAATAAGATTATGTTAATTTTTATGGATTCTTTTTATAACAGAGGATAATGGTTCACTGTAATGCACTTTAGGGTTGAGGGTTAAGGTTAACACTGTATTTATTTACTCATCAGACTTTAAATTAGCTATCATACCCAATCTAAAATCAACACCTGATTCTTTATTTGCTTTGGTACTTCAGCCCTTCGATCAGTATTAACTCTTTGGTTCTGTGATCAGAATTGGTTCTGTGATCAGAATTGGTCCTGTGATCAGTATTGATCCTTCCATCTCAGCATTGATTCTTTGGTCCTGTGATCAGTAGTGGTCCTTTGGTCCTGTGATCAGTATGGGTCCTTTGGTCCTATGTTATCTGTATTGATCCTTTAGTCATGTGATTAGGGATGAGCTGAACACTCCCCGGTCCGGTTCGCACCAGAACCTGCAAACGGACCGAAAATTTGCGTGAACTTTAGAACCCCATTAAAGCCTATGGGACTCGGATGTTTGAAATCAAAAGTGCTAATTTTAAAGGCTAATATGCAAGTTATTGTCCTAAAAAGGGTTTGGGGACCCGGGTCTTGCCCCAAGGGACATGTATCAATGCAAAAAAAAAGTGAAATATTTCTTTAAATATTGTACGTGGTAGTTGTCTATAATATGCCTGTAAAGTGGCACGTGTTTCCCGTGCTCAGAGCAGTCCCTGCACAAAATGAAATTTTTAAAGCTGCTTTCAGCTTTAATGTAATGTCTGGTCCCGGCAGTATGGATGAAAATCGGTGAGATAAACAGCATGGACCCCCCCCCCCCCCCTCAGTCCATTACCAGGCCCTTTGGATCTTGCATGGATATTAAGGGGAACCCCACACCCAAATTAAAAAAAGGAAAGGCGTGGGGCCCCGAGGCCCTATATACTCTGAACAGCAGTATACAGGCGGTGCAAACAAGATAGGGACTGTAGGTTTGTTGTTAAGTAGAATATGTTTGTCATTTTGAACAGGTACATTTTTAAAGTGTATCTCCAGTCATTAAAATAAATTTTTAAGATTTTTGGAAAACATAGGGAAGGGTTATCACCCCTGTAACATTATTTTTGCTGTCTGTGCCCCTCTTCAGAATATTTCACCTCACTTTCTGTCCCAATGACAAATGTTTTTTGAAAATGTGGGGGTTTTAGTGAAACAAGGATTGGTGATAAAGCATCAGTGGAGAGGAGACATGTTTTCCCATATTAACTCTTACAGTAGAGAATTTCCCTTCCCAGGGGTAGATTTCATATCACTTCCTGTTGGCTCCTTCCGTTTGTAAGTAGGAGATGTTTGTAAGTTGGATGTTTGAAATTAGGGGCCTGCTCTATATGCTCTTCAGAAATTTGGGCCTAAGGTGTTGGTGTTGCCACAACACTGTAAGCCCTCACACTCTTGGTGGGCGCTGGAACGCCCTGCTGGGAACTATTTTATCAAGAATTGTAATTACATGCCATTGTTGAGCAGTGGTAGAAAAATTGGGCCTTTGGTGGTGGTGGTGGTGGTGGGGGTAGTGGTGCTGGTGCCACAAAAATGTAAGTCTTCACAGTTACTCTTGGTGAGTGCTGGAACGGGCCCTGCCGTGAAATATTATATCAAGAATTGTAATTACATGCACCTGTTGAACATGGGCAGAAAAATTGGGCCTTTGGTAGTGGTGGTGGTGTTGCCACAACACTGTAAGCCCTCACAGTTACTCTTGGTGGGCGCAGGAATGGGCCCTGCTGTGAAATATTAGAACAAGAATTGTAATTACATGTCCCTGTTGAACAGGGGCAGAAAAATTGGGCCTTAGGCACTGGTGCTGTTGCCACAACACTGCAACCACTCACAGATATTGTAGTTGAGCGCAGCAACGAACCCTCCTGCAAAATATTGCATCAAAAACTTTAATTACACGCCCCTGTTAATCGGTTACAAAGCCTCCAGCAGCACTGAATGTGTGTTCCGAAAGAACGCTGGATGCAGGACAGGCCAGTAGCTCAATTGCATACTAAACAAACTCTGGCCAGTGATCCATCCTCAAGACCCAGTAACCCAGAGGATTTTAGGTGGGAAAGGTGTCCAAGTCTGATCTTGCCCTTAGGTATTTCTGCACCATGTAAATCAGACGCTGGTAATGGTTGCTGGAACCATCATACCTTGGGGCTGCTTACTAAAAAATGCATCGGCCAGACGGCCATCTTCTCTCACCGCTCCTTCTGAAACTGACAGAACCCTCAGCAACACATTGTCCAGGACCAGGAGTTTGTAACCTCCCAGGCTCTGGGAATGCGTTGCACAGACCTTTCTGCAAGGCCTCCCAAAGATATTTAATCCTCTGCTCCCTCTACGATGGCAAGATAAGATCCACAACCTTACCCTTGTAACGTGGATCAAGGAGGGTTGCCAGCCAGTAATGATCCCTCTCCTTGATCCGACGAACAAGAGGATCCTTCCACAGGCTTTGCAGAATCAGGGAGGCCATGCAGCGTAGGTTAGCTGAGGCATTCGGTCTGGAGTCCGCTGGGTCACTAAGGACTACATGATCCGCAGCCACCTCCTCCCAGCCACGTACAAGTCAATGGGTTTCTTGGGACTGTAATGATCCCTTAAAGACTGCTGCTGATGCTGAGTGCTAGGCTCCACCTCCATGCTGACACAATCCTCCTCCTCTTCCTGTGTGATCAGCAGGCCAGCAGGAACACTGCCTGGATAAAGGGGGCCTGGAGAGGTAAGGAAGTCCTCCTCTTCCTGCCTCTGTTCTACCTCAAATGCTCTGTCCATTATTCCACACAGCGTGTGCGCCAAAAGGTGGACAAGAGGGACAGTGTCACTGATGCATGCACTGTCACTGCTCACCATCCTTGTGGCCTCCTCAAATGGTGATAGGACAGTGCATGCATCCCTGATCATGACCCACTGGCGTGGGGAAAAAAACAAGCTCCCCTGACCCTGTCCTGGTGCCATAGTCGCACAGGTACTCATTGATGGCCCTCTGCTGCATGTGCAGCTGCTGCAGCATGGCCAACGTTGAGTTCCACCTTGTGGGCATGTCACAGATTAGGCGGTTCTTGGGCAGGTTAAATTCCTTTTGGAGGTCAGCCAGCCCAGCACTGGCATTATATGACCCGGGGAAATAAACACAGACTTTCCTGGTCTGCCTCAGGACATCCTGTAAGCCCGGTTACCTGCCCAAAAACCGCTGCACCATCAAGTTAAGGACGTCAGCCAAACAGGGCACATAGGTCAGTTGTCCCTGTCGGAGGGCAGAGAGGAGGTTGGTGCCATTGTCACAAACCACCATTCCTTGCTTAAGCTGGCATGGCGTCAATAACCTCTCAGGCTGCTCCTGCAGAGCTGACAGAATCTCTGCCTCAGTGTGGCTCCTGTCCCCCAAGCACACCAGCGCAAGCACTGCATGGAATATTTTTGCCGGCGTACTTGCGTAGCCCCTTGAACGCCTACGGAGCACCGCTGGTTCCGAGGACAAAGCACAGGAAGAGGCCATGAAGGAAGAAGAAGAGGAGGGGTGGAGGAGAGAGGTGTGTCAGAATCACCAGTAGTAGCATTTTGGAGGCGTGGTGGCGGATCAACCTCCAACACTACTGCACCTTGGGGCAGCACAGTGGTGTAGTGCTTAGCACTCTCGCCTAGCACTCTCGCCTAGCTGTTTCAAATCCCAACCACGACACTACCTGCCTGGAGTTTGCATGTTCTCCCTGTGCCTGCGTGGGTTTCCTCCGGGTACACCGGTTTCCTCCCACACTCCAAAGACATGCAGGTAGGTTAATTGGCTTCTGTCTAAAAAAAAAATTGGCCCTAGTATATGAATCGGGACCTTGGATTGTGGGCTCCTTGAGGGTAGGGACCAATGTACAGGAATACGGACAATTGTAGACACTCACTCAGGTTGAACTGGTTGAACTAGATGGACTGGTGTCTTTATTCAACCTTACTAACTATGTAACTATGTAATTATGTAACCTTGTCCTGCATCCTTCCCAGCTGGCAGCAGAGTCACCCAATTCACCGTGAAAGATAGGTATCGTCCCTGCCTATGCCTGCTGGACCATGAGTCAGTGGTAATATGCACCTTACCGCTGACCAGCGAGGCAAAGACGTTGCCTTCCACATGCCGGTAAAGAGCCGGAATCACCTTCCATGCGAAAAAGTGGCATTTGGGAACCTGCCACTGAGGAACCGCACATTCCAAAAACTCACGGAAGGGGGCAGAGTCTACCAACTGAAAAGGCAGCAGTTGAAGTGCTAGCAATTTAGCAAAGTTAGCATTCAACCGCTGGGCATGTGGATGGCTGGGAGTGAACTTCTTTTGGTGTTGCAGCAGCTGGGGCAGGGAAATTTGTCTGGTAAAATCGGACGTTGGTTTACTGATAGCAGATTGCCCGCAAGTACTTGGCTGTGACACACCTAATTCTACACCTTCATTCCTCTCAGTGCAGGTTTCAGAAAGGACTGAAGGTATAGTGGGGTTGGAGATCCCAGCTGATGAGGAGCAAGGAGAGGTCCGCTTTGTTCTTTGGTGTGAGTCTTTTAGGTACGCTTGCCAACGAACTGCATGGAAGGTCAACATATGTCTGGTAAAGCATGTGTGCCCAAGCGGCTGATGTTTTGGCCATGCAAGATACGCTTGAGGCATATGTCGCAAATAGCAGCGGTGCGATCTGATGAAATCATCTCAAAAAAGGCCCACACCAAAGAACTTGTGGAATAACTCGCAGAGGCCACAGCGCCCTGCACATGCGGAGCTCTGCGGTTTGATGCAGTCGGTGTGCTGCCCTTAAGCTGCCTCGTTGGAGATGTGCCTCCTCCTCTTCCTTCTCTCTCCTATCAGGCACCCATGTGGAGTCAGTGACCTCATCATCGGCTCCTTCCTCATCACTGGAGCAAACCTGGCAGTATTCTGCAGCTGGGGAACATGACTGCCAGATTGCTGTCCTTCTTGGGCACCCCTCTCTCTGGGGTCACGTTACTGCCTTCCTCTAGCTGTGTACCATCATCAGAGCCTTTAAAACGCTGGGCAACCTCCTGGACCAACACTGTGGTCAAACAGTTTGGCGGGCTCCTCAGGATGACATGGTGGGACTAGGGAAGGAGTGACTGATGCCATTGAGCCGAGGGAAGAGGCCGCTTTGGCAGCTGCTTTGCCAAAGTACCCTGAGCCTGGGTGAGAAATGATGAGGAGGATGAGGACGGCTTGGTCATCCACTCTACCAAGTCTTCGGCATGTTGCGGCTCAACACGGCCAGCTGCCGAAAAAAAGTACGAGCGTGTCCCACGGCCACGTGCGGATGAGGATGCACCGTGTCCATGACCAGCACTGTTGCCTCTAGATACAGAGCCTGCTTGCCCTCTTTTGTTGGCTTGTGACTGTGTGCCTCTCCTTGTTGGCCTTCCAGACATACTAATGGCCTGCAGGGAGATATAGCTGCACAAAGCTGGGACATATATATACACTGATTATACTGCAGCTAGCAGAATCAACTGCCTGCCTGTAGTATTATTAGTATGAGAACACCGGCAATTGTATTCAGGTAAAGCTTTAGATGCACACTGTGCAAAGGACACTAAAAGAAAATACTGCAGCTCCCTGCCTGTATTTGTATGAGAACGCTGGCAATTGTATTCAGGTAAAGCTTTAGGTGCACACCGTGCAAAGGACACTAAAACAAAATCCTGCAGCTACCTGTCTGTATTTGTATGAGAACACTGGCAATTGTATTCAGGTAAATCTTTAAGTGCACACGGTGCAAAGGACACTAAAAACAAAATACTGCAGCTCCCTGCCTGTATTTGTATTAGAACGCTGGCAATTGTATTCAGGTAAAGCTTTAGGTGCACACTGTGCAAAGGACACAGTACACTAAGTGAAAATAGTGCAGCTCCCTGCCTGTCAGTATATTATGAAGAGAATAACAGGGACGGATCTAGCTAAACTGAATACAGTGTATAAATATATATACAACACACCTGGGATGCATATATATCCTTTACACACTGTAACTGAAGCTAATTGACTTGCCTGCCTATTCTATCTTAATTAAATCAAATGACACTGTCTCTCTGTCTATCGCTCTCCGCCACCGCAACTAATTACACAAGGCTGCCGCGCAGGCGGCCTTATATAGTGTGGGGCGTGTACTAAACCCCCTGAGACCTAATTAGCCAAAGCCGCCCTGGCTTTGGCCAATCTTTTTGCTCCGTTTTTTCTGCGCTGTGATTGGCCAAAGCATGAGGGTCATAGTGCATGCTTGGCCAATCAGCAGCCAGCAATGCACTGCAATGCCGCAGTGAATTATGGGCCATGACACGCCACTCGAATTTGGCATGAACCTAACATAATGTAATTCGTAATTCGCCGAACGTGCGAACAGACGATCTTCGAGTCGAACGTGGGTTTGACTTGAACATGGAGCTCATCCCTACATGTTATTTGTATTGGTTCCTTTATCATGTGATCAATATTTGTCCTTTGGTCTTGTGATGGGCATTGCTCCTTTGTTCCTGTGATGTGTATTGGTCCTTTTGTCCTGTGATAAGTATTGATCCTTTGATATGTATTGGTCATTTAATCCTGTGATTGGTATTGGTGCTTTGGTCCTGTGACCAGTATTGATCCTTTGATATGTATTGGTCATTCAAACCTGTGATTGGTATTGGTCCTTTGGTCCTGTGACCAGTATTGATCCATTAATATGTATTGGTTCTTTGGTCCTGTGACCAGTATTGATCCTTTGATATGTATTGGTCCTTTGGTCCTGTGACCAGTATTGAGCCTTTGATATGTATTGATCATTTAATCCTATGATCAGTATTGGTCCTTTAATCCTGTGACCAGTATTGATCCATTGATATGTATTGGTCCTTTGGCCCTGTGACCAGTATTGATCCTTTGATATGTATTGGTCCTTTGGTCCTGTGACCAGTATTGATCCTTTGATATGTATTGGTCATTTGGTCCTGTGACCAGTATTGATCCTTTGATATGTATTGGTCATTTAATCCTGTGATCGGTATTGGTACTTTGACCAGTATTGATCCTTTGATATGTATTGGTCCTTTGGTCCTGTGACCAGTATTGATCCTTTGATATGTACTGGTCCTGTAATCAGCATTCAGAAATGTGTGTGCAAGTTTGTAGATGGTGTTGCTGCTGAAGTAAGGGGTTGTAGTAACCTGTAGCCGGTATGGGGCTGCAGTAGTGAAGGCAGAGAAGGAAGGCTGCGATGTGTTGTAGACAGATGAAGCTGATTGTATATGTGAATGTCAGCTCCTGCTCCTCCCTCCCTCCCCCATAAAAGAGTTGAGTGATCTCCATCCACACCGTGCAGCACACACATAGTAAAGTCGGCGTTATCTGTGTGTGTCTGTAGGATGAGCTGAGAGCTGTGGCATGGTGTAGGTAGCTCCCGACTTGTACCATCCTCACTCCGTCCACCCCCCTCGTCCTGTGAATTGCCCGCTCCTGTGCCCAGCGATCTCCGTACTCCCCATATAGACAATGCCTTCTCCTGCCTCCTAAGACCACCAGCTGCAGGAACCCCCCCACCCAGGAGCATGACATTGTGGAATGGAGTTGACAGCAAGCGGGACTGCTAGTTTGCCATCGCAGCCGTTGGATATACGGAGTATCGATGCTCCTTGGTACCCATCTGATGACTGATCGGGACGCTAGTTTGGCACATCCATTCTACAGAGGGCAAAGCGTGTCTCCAGGTAATGGGCAGGGACGTTTCCTGTGACAGGTGCCTTGTCTGAACTGAATGCAACCCTCTCATCACACATTGCCTCCAATCAAGGGCAAAGGACACTGACCTGGACCAGCAGCCCCCTACATTTCCAGGATCCAAAGAAAAAAAAAAAAAACCCAGGAATAATTAAGTAAGCAGAACACAGACAGGTAAGGAATCCTCCTTTGTGGTTTGTTGTGGGCATTTAATTCTTCTCCCAGGAAAATGATGGCTTTAGGAGAAGTGTTGGTGCTCCAGCAGAGGGTTAAACAATAAGGTGCTATTGAAGTGTTCCAGGCAGAGATGTCCATCCTGTAGGCTGTATGAGGCATGATTTCCTCTAACCTGTTGTCATAGTGGAGGCACGCATTCTACACACTCCTCATCTCAGAGCCTATGTAGACTTCTTTGCTTTCCTTCTTTTTTCTTAATTAGTGAAATGTGTTTTTTGGCTTGCAGCAGCTAGGTTGTTAGAAGGGTCCAGTAATTTAGATTTCATAATTTACCTCTCCACAAGCTGCAGCCTATTGAAGTATGGACCTGTTCATCAGTGTGGTTATGGAGCAGGCTTCACATTCTGTATCACAAGCAGCAGCCTCTCATCATGGACTGGAAAAACTGTAAGCATTTTTTTACAATTACTTGCTCTTGCTTTCCCCCCTAAATTGCTAGAGGGGCCAAGCTGGTCTTCATCCAGCTGCTGATTAGCTGCATGATGAAGGCTGAACCCTATAGCCAGCCTGAGAAGTACATCACACTCCACAATTTAGGATGTGGAAATTGATTTTCATTTGTCTTTTCTCTAATATCTCACATATCACGTAACAAAGGCATAGCTAAGTCATGCAGCAGACATTGATGGATGAGGGGCTTCTTTTGGGGGTAGCATGGGTTTTGCAAGATCCACTGTCCTAAATGTAATGCTGATATTTTAGAAAGGAATATGGAGGCATCAGCAGATTTTCTATATGAAATTATAGTCCATTGATGGACTACCGGTCTGGAAGACCGATTGGCAGTTTATTAGAGCTGCACCCCCTTAAGAGCAATGCCCAACTGAAACATCTAAGATGAGTGTCAAGATCTCTGTTGATGATTTAACTCATAATTGGTCAACGTCAGCAAAGAGATCATTTTTTGGTCAGCTACGTCACGTCTATGAAGGGTTAATGGGCTGCAGTGATTTTAGCTTTGGTACTGTGTACATGTCAGGGAAAGCAGAATGGGTCGTGCCATCTCCTTGTGATGTTATCAAGTATGTTATCCAGGCAGGTGATGCCTGAGTTGTTGAATCCTGACAAATCCTATGATGCAGAGCTGTTTGCGTGCAAATTGTGGTGATTAAACTCAGCTCACATCCTGTGCTAGAGTTGGATGGTCTCTGAGTGCTGAGTACATGTGCTGGGCAGTATGGCTGAAAGGACTCGTGCTCACCGGCTGAGGTAAATACAGGGTAATGGTGTGAAATGAGCCATGGTTAATATTCTATTAAAATAAATGAAAAAGAAAAGATCTACCAGCTTTCCGGTGCCAACCAGTGAGATATATATTTTCTAAATGCATGGTCATATAGAATATACTAATTAGCTTGGGTCGATAAATTGTCAAAATGCCCAGACACTAATAAAATGTAATAATAATTTTATACATGCGTTTCATGTCATCAGCGATGGGTTCCATTTAATTAAAAAACTCTGGTGTCAATATAATTTAATTAAAATTCTCAACAAACACACAAAGTGCCTGCAAGTTCCACTATTTGAAGACTGGATGGTTCAACTTTTGTAGAGGTTTTTTATTGCATTCTTAAATAGTCGACATTTTCCAGCAGGTTGGAAAATTGTTGCATTCAGATTTATTATTCTTTTAATTGTACCTATTTAAATAGTCCTGACACTTCTGAATTCATTTAATTTATATCAGTCCATGTCCCAAGAGGAGTTTGCAGTCTATTGTCCTCATTACAAATATACAGAGGCAGAAAAGCCAAGACTGGAAGGGCTACTGGAAGGACAACAACATATATATATTAGGAGAACACACAAACTCCATGCAGACAATGAGGCTGATTTACTAATGGCAAGTAGACTGTTCATTTTGCAGGGGAAAATGCGCTTTGTAAGGGGATTTTTTCCAGAGCTTAGTGAATGAGGAGAAGATCCGCTGTTTTCCATTATCCAGCTATATGAAAGCAGAAATAGTTACATAATCAAGGCCATCAAGTCCAACCTATGTGTGTGATTATATGTCAGTATTACCTTGTATATCCCTGTATGTTGCGGTTGTTCAGGTGCTTATCTAATAGTTTCTTGAAACTATCGATTCCTCCCGCTGAGACCACCGCCTGTGGAAGGGAATTCCACATCCTTGCCGCTCTTACAGTAAAATGTTTTTTTTTTTTTTTTTGGGTGTTCTTTGCAAAGTGAAATTTCACCATATTCACTTGCAAATTGAACAGCCTATTTGCCTTTATTAAATCAACCTCAGTATCACTGTATTGATTTAAACTTGAGAGCCAGGGCGGCAAGGAAACAGTGCTGTAACTTAGGGGGGCATTTACTAAAACTGGTGCACACAGAATCTGATGCAGCTGTGTAGAGTAACCAATCGGCTTCTAGTTTTTATTGCCAAAGCTTATTTGAACAAGCTGAAGTTAGAAGCTGATTGGTTACTACGTACAGCTGAAGCAGCTTCTGTGCGCACCAATTTTAGTAAATCTCTACCTAAGTGTGCTACTTATCCCTTTTCTAGGTGTATACTATCAGTTAGTTCAAGTGAAGCACAAAAATCTCATACTAGTGCAACTTTTTACTATTTTAACTACTATTGATTTTAATGGAAAAGACTAAGAAATTGCAAAAATTGACTTTATAGGCACATGCATAGGATAAAAAAATATTAGTAATATTTTAATTTTTATTATTGATTTCATTTTAACTACTATTTACCTAGAACATAAAAAAAGCGTGTCTGATATCAGCATTATAAAACATCAATTTTTACCTGATTGGGAGTTGGAGATTAATGGGTTAATTCGCTCAAGACAAATAGAATTGCACTTTGCTCTTTGTTGTGGAGCTTTTTCACAGACATACAGGCATACCCCACTTTTAAGTATACAATGGGGTTTATTTACTAAAGCTGGAAAGAGCAAAATCAGGCTCCCTTATGCATAGAAACCAATCAGCTTCCAGGTTTTATTACCAAAGCTTAATTGAACAAGCTGGGGTTAGAAGCTCATTGGTTTCTATGCAGAAGTGAGCCTGATTTTACACTTTTCAGCTTTAGTAAATAAACCCCAATGTGTACTTAAAAGTGGGGTATGCCTGTACTTGATGCAAGTTGATATATGCAGTGGAGCGATGTTATAAGGTGAAGATACCTACATTCATTACCTGCATAGTGGATTGGGATTCAGATTTCTCCATACATGATTGCTTGATTGGAATGGGATACGTGAAGGAGATATAGCATTGAATTAAGGATTCCTTACTAATAGTCGTGCTTTGTGGTCACTTTATGGCCAAGGCGATCTGGTGAGCGCATTTTGTTATCACTTCGGGTGAAGAACTTTAAGCAAGTTTATTGAAGAACATTTCCACTTTATTATTCACGGTGTTGGAGTAGACACAAGAAGATTTGATCACATATGTTTATTATGGACATTTCGGATGGTTCATTTTATTGTGCACTTTACTAACTAGTATATGATTTTATTGCTACTTAATTCATATATTGTTCCCATTGCGCCCTTCATATATATTTCTACAAAAATCCCATACTAGTGCAACTATTTACAGGCATACCCCACTTTTAAGTACGCAATGGGGTTTATTTACTAAAGCTGGAAAGTGCAAAATCAGGCTCAATTCTACCTAGAAACCAATGAGCTTCCAGGTTTTATTACCAAAGCTTAATTAAACAAGCTGGGGTTAGACGCTCATTGGTTTCTATGTAGAAGTGAGCCTGATTTTACACTTTTCAGCTTTAGTAAATAAACCCCATTGCGTACTTAAAAGTGGGGTATGCCTGTACAATTTTAACTACTACAGGCATACCCCACTTTTAAGTACACAAAGGGGGTTTATTTACTAAAGCTGGAAAGTGCAAAATCAGGTTCACTTCTACATAGAAACCAATGAGCTTCCAGATTTTATTACCAAGGTTTAATTGAGCAATCTGGCGTTAGAAGCTCATTAGTTTCTATACAGAAGTGAGCCTGATTTTGCACTTTCCAGCTTTAGTAAATAAACCCCATTGTGTACTTAAAAGTGGGGTATGCCTGCATTGAATTTATTTTAACTACTATTTACCTAGGACATTAAAAAAAAAGTGAGTCTGATATCGACATTTTAAAACATCAATTTTTACCTGACTGGGAGGTGGAGATTATGGGGTTAATTCACTCAAGACAAATAGAATTGCACTTTGCAAGGAAATTTGCCCCAGAGCTTAGTGAACGAGGTGAAGCTCTGTTGAAGTCCATCCTCCAATTAGGTGCAAGCACAACTGTTTTTTTTTAATGTTCCTTTCATTTGATTGGGTATTATTCGCAAAGTAAAATGTTACCATGTTCACTAAGCCCTGGGGAAAATTCACTTACAAAGTCAACAACCTGTTTCCCTTTAGTAAGCCAACCCCTGTAGGTGGTGATTCCCGCTGGTATATAGACATTGAGAGTGATGCGTTATTTTTTTTTAAGGTTTTCTGTTTAATGACTGGTCAGCAAACTACTGGCGCTGTAATAACTAAAAATTGATTTGAGCAAGTAGGGTGTTGCTCTGAAAATGTTTGGCTTTCGGTATGTTATGATTTTTTTTATTTTATTTTTTTATAAGAAGGTGAGGAATCAGCTAAGGAAAGATCTATTCAATATTTTACAAAACATATACTGACTCTGCAGGTCTACTTGCATTCTCATTGTGAGGGGTCTTTCCGACAGTACAGTGGGGATGTTGCAGCACGCATCTAGGCAAAAGCTGTTTTCAGATGATAATGATTTCCAGTAGCTGCTGACCCAGGCCAAGTTCCAACTTGCTTCCTGTAGGTATAAAAACTACATGTCTCAGTGCCAATCTATTGAGGCATCAGTGCTGTTACTCATGCTCCGTGTTGCTTCTGCTAGGAGCCAAAGATGAGTCATTACATTTGGGCACAGTGGCATACTGATTAAGATGCAGCTTTATCATGATGAAAACTTTGATCGGGGAATAGTGATGTGCTTCTTCAAAATAAAGCACAGGTTTCTCGGTAAGGCAGACAAAGACTTAAAGGAGGAAGCCTTGAAACCTTAGAAATTGCAGGTTTCAGGTCCAATGCGTCATGTCTGGTTGACATTGACAGTTACTCTTAAAAGCTGAAAGCTATATTTAAATGGAAATATCTGAAAGATAGTTAATTAAAATATTACATACCGAAGCGCCATCACTTAGAAAGCTGAAGCTGAATTCCAGGCAGATATGATGAAAACACTAAGTATTGCAGTTATGTATTTTATATTTTTAGATGCAGCTAGTGCATGCACCTAAGTTTGAATTGCTATCAGCCTTTTGTATTCCTAAGTACTTTGGAAGTCAGACTGAGACAAGGTGTAGCAGTGCTTGACACAAATTAGGTTTAGGCGCTGCAGGATAAAGAGGAGAAAGCAGAGTTATGAGAGCATACAGGCATATCCCACATTTAAGTACACAATGGGGTTTATTTACTAAAGCTGGAAAGTGCAAAAGAAGGCTCACTTCTGCATAGAAACCAATGAGCTTCCAGGTTTTATTACCAAAGCTTAATTGAACAAGCTGAGGTTAGAAGCTCATTGGTTTCTATGCAGAAGTGAGCCTGATTTTGAACTTTCCAGCTTTAGTAAATAAACCCCATTGTGTACTTATAAGTGGGGTATGCCTGTATTCTGCTTCTGATCCCTCACTGTCCAATCACAGGCTGGGACAACCTGACTGTGCTACTTACCTGCAGCCAAAAAAATTCAGGTCACCAGCCTAGCTCTGCTGTCTGTCATGTATATATAAATATCAGGGCTAGCTGGACAGAATGACTCTCATACATGTAAATCAACTGTGTATTTAGCTGTATGCCTGGAGTGCAGCTTTAAAGAGGAAGTAAACCCTGATGGGTTTACTTCCTCTTTGATTCCCTGCAAAGGTAAAGCATAATGGACTACTATGCATCGCATAGTAGTCCATTATGTGTCACTTACCTGACACAGGAGCCAGCGAAGTCACCGCTGTCCCCTGTAGTTCCAAGTGTCCATCTTCTTGGTGGGTCTCAGTGGGTCTCGCTGCTCCGGGGCTGTGATTCGTCACTCCCACGCACGCGCATGGGAGCCGACACTCGCGGCATATTGCCGTAGACAGCGGTGGCTGTCTTCAGGTAAATATCTCCTAAACCGTATAGGTTAAGAAGATATTTCTTGGACCTACAGGTAAGCCTTAATCTAGGCTCACCTGTAGGTCAAAGTGGTTTGTAAGGGTTTACAACCACTTTAAAGCAGTATTAAACCTCAAAACAAAAATGTAATATTTGCCATCTTACCAATCCTTAGATCAGGGGCAGATCCAGAACCTAGTCTCGGGAGGGGCACTGCCAGAAAATTTTGCGGCCAATTTATCGGGCAATGGCTGTTGTTGGCACTTCAATCATCACAGCGCCATGGTTGATATGGTGTCAGGATGATTGAAGCGCATTATTTCTATTATTACATTGTAATATGAAATTAAATAGTTCAACTCACCTTAATGTAGAATCAGTTGGAGCCCTGAGCGTGTCACTTGCTACCGTTGGCTGCCACCAGATGCAGATTCTCACTTGCCATGTCACTTGACACATCCCCTGCCGCTAGATGTGGATTGTCACTTACCAATGTCGCCTGCCACAAGATGCAGATTGTCACAAAGTGATGTTGCATTGAGGCCATCTTGGAACACCCCCACTTGTCTCCAGTAAGCCTAGAATTAGAAGTTGGCAAGCGGACATCTTTATAGACCCACCGGAGTCTTGCTTTTCACAGTTATTTTTAACAGTCAACTCAGCTTATTTAGTGAAATATAAGTTGAGTTTACTTTTAAAAATACCTGTGAAAAGCAAGACTCCAGTGGGTGTATAAAGATGTCCGCTTGCCGACTTGTAACACTAGGCTTACTGTGGACGAGTGCGGGAGTACCAAGATGGCTGCGACGCAACATCCCTTCAGTCACATATTCAGATGAGTAAGGGCTTCCTGACAACACCTGGCTGCTTGCTCAGTCACACGCCAGCCCAACCGCCTGCTGGCATGATTGCCTGTCTGCTCACTCACCCACCGGCCTGCTCAGTCACCTGCTCATTATTTTCTCGGGGGGAGCAATTGCCCCATTGCCCCCCCCCCCCGATCCACCCCTGCCCTAGATGTAGTGGCTGCTTTGATTTTTTTAAGCCTCCCCCCCTATTTTTATTTGGGATTTCCTGACAGTAATTGATTTCTTGTTATACACTGTATTACTAAAAGCATTGGGACACCTGCCTTTACGTGCACATGAACTTTAATGGCACCCTAGTCTTAGCCTGTAGGGTTCAATATTGATTTGGCCCACCCGTTGCAGCTATAACAGCTCTCACTCTTCTGGGAAGGCTACCCACAAGGTTTAGGAGTGTGTCTATGGGAATGTTTGACAATTCTTCCAGAAGCACATTTGTGCGGTCAGGCACTGATATGGATGAGAAGGCCTGGCTCGCAGTCCTCACTCTAATTCAACCCAATGGTGTTCTATTGGGTTGAGCTTAGGACATTGCACAGGCTAGTCATGTTCCTCCACCCAAACTCGCTCATCCGTGTCTTTATGGACCTTGCTTTGTGAGCAGTCATGTTAGAACAGGAAGGGGCCATCCCCAAACTGTTCCCACAAAGTTGGGAGCATGAAATTGTCCAAAATGTCTTAGTATGGTGACACCTTAAGACTTCACTGGAACTAAAGCCTAACCCCTGAAAAACAACCTCACACCTAAATCACCCTCCACCAAATGATTTGGACCAATGCACAGGTCCATAAGGACATGGATGAGTGAATATGGGGTGGAGGAACTTGATTGGCCTGCACAGAGTTCCGACCTCAACACGATAGAACACCTTTGGGATGAATTAGAGTGTTCACGTGCATGTAAAGGCAGGCGTCCCAATACTTTTGGTAATATAGGGTATGTTGTTTCAACTCTGAATGGAGGAGCAATGGAGACATCTTTGGCCAGCAGAATTGTGAATCTGGGGAGAGCATAGTAATAGATGCACTAGCAGATGTGGATGGACTTGACTAACAAATGTAAGCCAATCTTCATATTTTAAGCAGTTACAGCAACATATTTTTTTTCCTTTTGGGATAAAGGTTCTAAATAAATGAATAAAAGCTGACCATAGTAAGCACCCCTGTCAGTTTTAAATGGTTTGTCTTATCCCTCAACTTGCTACTTTTGCTGCATAGCTTTGTCTACTAAAGGAATTTGAAAAATAAAAGACTCATGCCGTGTACACATGGTCGGACTTTCCGGCAGAAAAACTGGAATAATTTCATCAGATATTCCAATCGTGTGTGGGTTTTTCCGAAAATTCTGACGGACCTAGAAATAAAACATGTTTTAAATCTTTCCGACTGAATCAATTCCTATCGGGAAAACTATTAGTCTGTATGCTGTTCCGACAGACCAAAAACGACGCAAGGGCAGCTATTGACTACTGGCTATTGAACTTCCTTTTTCTAGTCCCGTCGTATGTGTTGTGCGTCACCGTGTTCTAAACTATCAGACTTTGATGTGATTGTGTGTAGGCAAGTCTGTTTCAGTGGAACTCGGTCGGAAAAACCGCCAGAGTTTATTCTGACGGAAAAAACGGTCGTGTGTACGCAGCATTACTGGCCAGATCACCAAGTAAAAATAAAGGAAAAAAAGCCTAAAAAAGAAAACCAATGCAGCCATCATATATTAGAATTAGTAAGCTGTAAAAAAATAATTTTTTATCTTTTTACATTCATTTGTATGCACTAAAACAATTAATGTCTTATGTAGACATTAGGATCGCAAAGAAAATTAGATGTGAGTTTTTTGTATGACCAAATGATTACATCCTACATACTTATGTTCCAGTTTCATGGTAGAAATGATTTCTTTGTCAGAAATGAACAATAGTATGTTTCTGAATGTAGCTGTGCATTGTCAGTGTGAAACGACCTCCAGTGTCCTTCGAGGAGCTCTGTGGGGTTTATTTTTAAAAGCGTACTTTTTTTTCCCCTTAACTTAGTAAGCTGTATTCAGATTGCTCATGTAATCATATCAGGGGACAATTCCTATATTTTGAAACTTCTATGTACATGAATGGGTTTTTCAAAGTGAACCTGGTATTACTTGGCTATATGAAAATAAATGTATTTTATTGTGGAGCATAACAATGTTCAATTCCTATATTTTTAGTCTGGTTTCCAGGAAAGCACTTCTTCCACAGGGAAGAATGGAAATGCATTTAGAATGCACTGCACTGCCGTATAACCTGAAAAACGCAGAGATGGTAATGTACTTACTTTGTGAACTGTATGAAACTCAAACACCACTCTTTTTCCAATATCTTTGTGAATTTTATGAAAAGCAGACATTTTCAACTTGTTGCAAAATTTTTAAAGCTGAGATCCAGCTACCTTGCAGTGCCTCCCACCAGCACAGTAAGGTCTAATGGTACATGAGAATGCTAAGGCTGGGTTTACATCTAAGCCACATGCGGCTCGCAGCAAGGGGTCTGATTTGTCCCTGTTTTCCAATTCAGGTACGAATCAGGGTCGAATTTTTGCCTGAATTCGGACCTGAAATGGAGCCAAAGACACACAGGACTCCTGTTCAAGCCGCTCTGCAGCCGCAACAAAGATATGTGAACCGGCTCCATAGAGAGTCGGTCACAATCTCCTGTCATGCGAATTGGATGCGGAACCCCACATTTAATTTGCACTAGTTTGAACCCAGCCTAAGGGTCCACCCAAATTCTGGGAGCATCAGAGAGCAGGGAAGATTGCTGGCTATCAGCTAGAAAATGTCAGCCCTTGTACACACGGTCGGAGATTCCGACGGAATGTGTCCTATTGGACCGTTTTGTCGGATATTCTGACTTTGTGTGGTCTCCATCAGACTGTTTCCATCAGAATATCCGACGGACCAACTTTTCCAACTTGCCGGTAACATTTTCCGACAAAATGCTCCAATCGGACATACTCCGATCATGTGTAGCCTACTCCGACGGACAAAGTGCCACGCATGCTCAGATCAAATTCCTAGACCAAAGCTATTGGCTACTAGCCTGAACGTAGTCCCGTCGTAACGAAATAACGTCATCACGTTATGTACAATCGGATTTTCCGACAACTTTGTCTGACCGTGTGTATGCAACAGTTTCGGACAAAATCCGTCGGAACAAAATCCAACGGATTTGGTTGTCAGAATGTCCGACCGTGTGTACAAGGGCTCAGGGGTAAATAATTTAATTTTTAGCCCACTTTCGAACTGGAGTGTTTTTCTTTTTTTCTTCCTATTTTCCCACGCCTGACTACTGTAAACGTGGAGAAATGCAGAATTCCCAGTCTTTCTCATTGTCCATGTTAACACTTATATGCTCAGTCATCCTACACTCTTTGCCCTACGCTCTAAAAAGTGCATACATTTTTTTCTACATATTTAGGCGTTTTTGTCCCATAGATTTCAGTGGGGGCAATTGTAAATGCATGGTACATTTTTGCATGTATTTGTGCATGCGCACACACCTGATGGACGCTTCTCTGCCTAAAGAACTGCCCTTTTCCCTGGCCCAGCCCAGGGAACAACCTCAGCTTTAACAAAACACTTGTAAAATGCCTAAAAAAAGTCTGAATGAAATGGTTCAAAATCACCTGGAATACACTATGCATACACTTTGCTCAGGTGTGAATGCAGGCTTAACCTTTGCAGTGCTAGGTGAATTATTAAAATGATACTAAACGCACTGTTTAAAGTGATTGTAAAGTCTAGTTTTTTTCCCTATAAAAGTAACAAACATGTTATACTTACCTGCTCTGTTGCAATGGATTTGCACAGAGGAGCCCAGATCCTCCTCTTCTCAGGTCTCTCTCTGTGCTCCTGGCCCCTCCCTCCTGTCGAGTGCCCCCCATAGTAAGCAGCTTGCTATGGAGGCACCCGAGCCGAGTCACAGCTCCCTGTGTCCATTCAGACATGGAACCCCAGCCCCAACCCCTCTCTCTCCTAATTGGCTGACTGACTTTGATTGACAGCAGCGGGAGCCAATGGAGCCGCTGCTGTGTCTCAGCCAATCAGGAGGAGCATCTCGGATGGCCAAGGCACTCATAGACATCAATAGAGAGACATAGGGCGCAGGTAAGTATTAGGGGGTGATTGAGGGTGGCTACTGCACACAGAAGGTTTTTATCTTAATGCATAGATGCATTAAGATAAAAAAAACCTTCTGCCTTTACAACCCCTTTCATTTCCATTGCCCCTTCTATTTCTGTATGTGGATGATGGCACTGTAACAATATTAATAATAATTAAAAAAAAATCCAAGTCCCTTTTTCCTAATCAAGATACAACTGTCACACGATACAGCTCTTTCTCAGCCTGTCTGCAGGGAGACATAAGCAGGAGAAGCTTCTAGTCCTCTGCTGTTCAAAATAAAAACAGCCTTTGGAATGCAGAGTAAAAATAAATAATATCAATAAACTGTTTTAAATTGTCATACCATTATATAATTGAAATGAAATCTTTATTATTTTGTGGAAATAACATAGTGTGGGTGTATTTTCGCCAGTTACAGGCTGTGTTATGTCCACACCAGCCTGTGTCTTAGCCCTTGTACACACGGTTGGCTATTCCGATGGACAATGTCCGATCGGACCGTGTTGTCGGATAATCCGACCGCGTGTGGGCTCCATCGCACTGTTTCCGTCGGAGTATCCGACGGACCAAGTTTTCCAGCTGGGCTATAAAATTTTCCGACAACATGATCCGATCGGACTTTGTCCGAATGTGTGTAGAGAATTCCGATCGGACAAAGTGCCACGCATGCTCAGATCAAATTCCTAGACCAAAGCTATTGGCTACTAGCCTGAACATAGTCCCATTGTAACGAAATTATGCCATCACGTTCTGAACGATCGGATTTTCCGACAACTTTGTCCGACCATGTGTATGCAACATTAGAATTACAGGGAGGGGAAATATCCAATCTATATGTAATATCCTGCCCCTATTGTGTTTAGCTTGTTAGTAGGCATAGAGGAGGAGGGAAGGAGTGGGATGTCATTTATCACTGTGTATACGCCCACATGTGTGACTCTATAGTCACATAGGATGGTCAGATGTGAAAGGAAGGGAATGCTCAGCATAGAAACTCACTGAAAACTGAGCATGTGCAGAGTTGCTCCCACAACTGAAAAATCCCTACCTGAATTGTGGACATGGACAGTAGGTGGAGATAGAGAGCAGCAGGACCAACCACGTTTTTTTGCAGAATACAGATGATTTTATGATGTGGGTTTAGTGACACTTTAAGTATAAGTGGAGTCCAGCTTTACATTTTTTCGAGGGACACCTGCTAAGTTGTTCTTTATACTATAAGCTTGCCAGTTATAATGTTTCTGGGCCCTTTAATACCTATAAAAAATACACTACTGTGTGTTTTATGACACCTACTACTGCATGCAATTACGCTGTTTCTGTAAACCTTAGCAATTAACCTTTTTATTTGCTTTCCTTTGGCCTCCTAATTATACCATTAAAAGTGGGGAGCCTTTACAGGCAAAATAATACCTCTCAATGCTGCTAGAGATCCTCTGAGATTGTAACTCCTGCTGAGCTGCCAACACAATGCCTTTGCTGCACTGAAATCCTAAAGGAATCGTATCAGCCCTGCCCTGGTAAACACCTTACCACTAGGGATGAGCTCCGGTGTGTTCGCAAAGCCCATGTGCAGAGACTGCCAGGAAGTTGGCACTGCGCTACGCTAATCACAGGCAGTGGCACATTGTCCCGATGCACGGCTGCAGAGATCGGAAAATGTCTCACTGCCTGTGATTAGCGCAATGCTGACTTCCTGGCGGGCTCTGCATGTGGGCTGTGCGAACACGCCAGAGCTCATCCCTACTTACCACTATGTTTTGGAGATGAGGAAAGCGGGGAGGTGTTTTGTAGTTCAAACCAGGAGCAAATACCCTTAAGTGACAACATTTCTCCTCCACAGATGCGATAAGTGAGCTTTGTCACCCTAGGACAGGGAATGTGTTAGGTATACACATTTCTTGTATAAATTTTCCTTTATATTTATCAAAATCATATAATATGAGGTCAAATCTAAACACTTCCAAATTGTATGTAATCAGGCAGGTCCTTGCACTACACATTTGAAGTTAAATCTAAAGAAAATTGAATAAGAAAATTGTATAACGTATGGCCAGCCTAATTGGCAGGAACAGCAGGTGAAAATAAAGGAAAAAAGCCTCAAAGAAAAAAAAATATTCAGCCACCACATCTAATGATTGGTAACTGTAATATATTGCATTTTTGGCCTTAAGTTGTTTTAAGTAGTGTTTACTATTTACGGTATTTCAATGGACTTATTTTACACAGAAATATAAATGTTAAATGCCCTATTTTTTAATGCAGTAAATTACAGCTAACAGATTTGAACTGCCCATTTATGAATGGGAACTTTTGTTTAAATGCCTTTTTATGATGTAAAAATGGTATGAAAGATCCATTAGAGAACCCCAGAGCACTATCCAACCAGTTACACTTTGTTCATTAACTTTGTCATACGCCTAATATTTTAATGGTTCTATTATTTTTTTATGGTTCTAACAAATAATAGTGTAGAAAAAAACAATATTAACAGATGACAAGTGAATCTACCATAAAAATGTGAATTCAGGTTGAAACAACACTAAGCCCTTGTACACATGGTCGGAGATTCCGTCGGAATGTGTCCGATTGGAGCGTTTTGTCGGATATTCCGACTGTGTGTGGTCTGCATCGGACTGTTTCCATTGGAATATCCGTCGGACCAACTTTTCCAACTCGCCGGAAATATTTTCCGACGAAATGCTCCGATCGGACATACTCCGATCATGTGTAGAGAATTCCGATCGGACAAAGTGCCACGCATGCTCAGATCAAATTCCTACACCAAGTAGCTTTTGGCTACTAGTGTGAACATAGTCCCGTCGTAACGAAATAATGTCATCACGTCGGATTTTTCGACAACTTTGTCCGACCGTGTGTATACAACAGTTTCGGACAAAATCCGAAGGATTTGGTTGTCGGAATCTCCGACCGTGTGTACAAGGGCTAAGGGGCTGTTTGAAACACAGAGTGGATATTACTATTTGCAGAACTACTATGGGGGTATATTTGTAATAAATTTGCAAAGCAATTCACGCAGGGAAAGTGCATGTATGTGCATGTAGGGCAAAAAAAAAGGAAACTAATGGTATCAGGCCATGTCCTGTGCTGTTTGAATGCTTTTCATTCATTTAAAATTAAATATACCATATTTGTACACTAGATGGGGCTGAGCATAATAGAACATGTATTTGATACTTAGCATCATCTAGTGGCCAAATTTAGTATTTTCCCATTTAAATGAATGAAAACCAGTTGACCAACATAGTATTAAAAGTATAATAACATTGTTTTTTTTGCTCCATTCACACAAATGAATGCACATGTACTTTCTTTGAGCAAATTGCTATGCAAATGTGTTATAAATACACGTTATAAATATTGCACACCGTACGAAAAATACATTTATTTAGTTACTCCAGAAATTCGACTTTATTTTGTTTTGTTAAAAAATGCATTCGTCCAAAAATCCGAAATAATTAAGGTCGAATCTGTCATTGAAGGCTTATCGTGTCTATTGAATGTTCTAAGAAGATTTGACTGAGCAGCTAAACTGTACGGCGCCGCAATCGTACATTTCCGGTCGAATGTTCCACCTACAAGCTATAGTAGAATTCTAATGTTGTATGACACTAGTAATAATTATATTTATTAATTATTATTACTAGTCAAATGCACATGTCTAGGCTTCAATGGGATTGGTCTACTAAACCCAAATAGGTGGCTCACTTTACAAGGAAAGTTGCACTCCATAAGAGAATCTTCCACAGAACTTAGTAAAAGTGGTAAAATTTCGCTTTGCCCAATCAAGTGCAAGGAAATGTAAAAAATAAAAAAACAGCATTTTTGCTTACATATGATTGGATGATGGAAGTTGGCAGAGTTTCACCTCATTCACTAAGCTCTGGGAAATTTCACTTGCAAAGCAAACAGTCTATTTGCCTTTACTAAATTCACCCCTCTGAGCAAACTCTGAGGGAACATTTAAAGGTCAAGACTAATATTTGATAGTCTGTGTTTTTCACACATGGAGCCTGATTTATTATGTAAGGGGAAGTGATCCTAAACTTGATTCAATATTGGCGTGAACCTGTACTTACTTCAAACATTTTATGTGCAGGGAAATTTGAAAAAACATCTTCCACCGCTGCGTAGTGATTTCTCTCTATCCAAGAGATCATTTATACCTCTGCGCTCTGGGAAGGCTGATTTCTGCAGCTCAATGCTGCTCCATTTTCTCATTCAGTGTTATTCCTGCAAAACGTCCTCATATAGCTCAATTTTTACACACATAAAATGCTTTTCACCTTCCTCACAGGAGATGCGTTTTCTTTCTGTTAGGCTGAAAACAAATCATTCATAAGGTTTGCAGGTGAAACATTTGCACAAGAGTATTTGTAGGTGCAGACCAGTGGTGGGGTTTATCAGGACTAAAATAGGCAGTTTGGACACAGATTCCAGATGGTTGGGGGGTATGGGGGCCTTGAGGATGCTCTGAAAGCTCTGTATATTAGTGCTTTTTCTGGAAAAGCAATTTTGGCTTTTAGCTTTGCAAAGCTTAGGTTTCCTTTAACCTCCCTGGCGGTACGATTATTTCGGATTTTAGGTGCTAAAAGCGGTACAATTATTTTGCATGAAAATTTGGCGTTTTATATTGTAGTCCTGTAATTCTTAGGAATAACTCACATAAATCTGTCCAAACCAGAGTCTAGCAGACATCCCGGGTATGATAAAGTTTGAAAAATTAAATCATAAATTATAATATAATAAATAACTATCAATAATTATACCAAATAATAATATAACAATAATAAAAATTATTCAATAATGTAATCAAATCAAAAACACAGAAATTTGCTCAGTTGGAGAATTGTCACTGTCATTACTTTTCAATATTTGATGATAGATCTCCGCACAAATCGATATCGCTCAATTCTGCGAGTGATTCAAATTTATTATCGCTATTTTCTAGCTGGTCTAAAATCATTTTTGATGTAAATTGACAGTTTTGGTTGCTATGGACAATCTCCAGTTTCCAGACATAAAGAGTTTTTTTATATTATAAAACTGCATGCAGAACTTTAGGGACAAAGGGGATGTGAAATAATTACATACAGCAATGTAATCTGTAAGATTACATTATACTGTATGTAATGTGTATATTTTACAACGCTCGCAGGGAACAAAGATCGGCTCCATGATAGATCCAGCGGAGTACGAGCCGCTCGTACAGCGGGGGGACATCGCTGGATCCAGGGGAGAAGGTAAGTAATCTCCTCCTGCATTCAGAGATGCGGTCCCGAGTCTGGCTCGGGGTTACCGCTTTTGGTATAAAACTTCCACCCCGAGCCAGACTCGGGAATACTGCCAGGGGGGTTAAAGCCCAACTCCAGGATATTCGTAGACCCATTCCCCACTAACTAACTGCTTGTATGCAAAAAAAATCCAATGCCCATTTTATTTCCCAGAATCCAAGGTCAGGTGACAATCCTTTTCTCATCTTCTGTTTACTTCATGGGGTCCTTTTCGGGTGTCCCTATCACTGCCTGCACAATGTGGACACCTTTTATTGGTGGAGGCAACACTTCCAGCACCCAGGCCTTTTGTCATAGGCTCCAGTGATGGTGAGGTGCCTAAGAAGATAACAAGCAGGGAAAATACCTGGACCCCAGGGTATTGAATGTGTATGGAGGAACACCTGGTACAAAACTTCATGTCACTTTGAGTACTTTTTTAAGCATTTACCACTTGCCTACTAGGCACTTTTACTCCCATTCCTGCCCAGGCCAATTTTCAGCTTTTTACTGTCGCACTTTGAATGACAATTGGGCGGACATGCAACACTGTACCCAAAAAAATTTTCATCATTGTTTTCGCACAAGTAGAGTTTTCTTTTGGTGGTATTTAATCAATACTGGGGTTTTTATTTTTTGCTAAACAAATGAAAAAAAGTCCCAAATATTTTGAAAAAAAACATTTTCTTCGATAAAATCCTGTTATAAAATTTTGCAAACAGGTAATTTTTCTCCTTCACTGATGTGCACTGATGAGGCAGTACTGATGGGCACTAATAGGCAGCGCTGATGTGCACTAATAGCCAGCACTTATAGGAATGGATGGGGTGGCATTGACGGGAACTGCTAGGCTGCACTGATGGGCACTGATGAGGAGGCACTGAAGAGGCTGCACTGATATGTGGCAATGATGGGCACTGATAGGCGGCACTAATAGGGGGCACTGATTAACAGCGCTGATGGCCACTGTTTGGTAGCACCAATGGGCATTTATTGGCACTGATAGGCAGCACTGATGGTCACTGTTAGGGCTACACTGATAATCAGGACACTGATGATCAGTGCCGTGATTGTCAGTGTATATGTCCCCTTTCACACTTGGCACTTACCGGCTCTCTCCTATCCTCATGCTTTGACAGTGTGCTTCCATCATAATCAGCTATGATTGGACACAGCTGATCACGTGATAAAGAGCTGCTGTGATTGACTCTTCACCCTGATCTGTAATCCCAGAATCCGAGGTCATGTGACAATCCTCTTCTCCTTTTCTGTTTACTTCATGGGGTTAAAGGACACAGTGATCACAGAGCGAGCAGGGTGCACACCGCAGCAAGCCATGGGGGGGGGGGGTGGGTACAGTTCTAGGAGGACATCAATAGATGCCCTCCCAGAACTTAACGACTGCACTGTAGCCGTCATTCGCATATAACAAGTGATTAATGGTTACAAGAATCAGATACAGCCAATGCATTTCAGGGAAAATTGCCTTGTGCATTCAGTATTAATAAAATCACAACGGAGTGCACAAAGGGACCTGTATTAAGGCTTGATGAAGATGGTTCATAGAGGAAATTTTGCTCCATTACTCCTCAGAATGATTTGGAAAACAGTATCTGAAGTCAAGGCTGAGGAATAAGGTAGGGAGTTGAGTGGTAAAAGAGAAGTTTGGGCTACATGAAACAAACATATAAACTCACGATATTGCTTTGATGCTGCAGCTGTCCCCCCACTGGCTCCCAACACTGTGAACTGAATGATCACATGACCACTGACCGCTCAGTTCTCCATTCACTCTGGGCACTGTCAGTCACTGTTCTCTGCTCACTGGAGGTGAGTGGGAGTGGCTGGCTCAGGTTCTCAGCAGCCTGCTGAGATGCCGGGCCAGCTGCCAATCAGGCGTCTGGGTCAATCTTGACATTTCACTTTCAGATCGGCTCTGTGACGTCAGCCGAGAGCAAGCTTTAACCTGTTGTCGGCTGATTCTGGGTCACAGAAGAGCAAAAATAAGTAAACCAGAAGATAAGTACAGCATGACCAAAAGAGCTTTGGCCATGCTTCACTTTTAAGATAATCAAATTATCATGCACAACACACCTGCCTTCCCTGTACCTGGAAGTTAAAATATTATCTTCCATGATGTCAGATGCAAGACACAAATACCCATGTACACCTGCTTTTATGTATGACCCCAATAAACTCAGAGAGATTCCCATGAATTGAAAAATCAGCCTGCAACCCAATTAATCAACTGCTGGTGCTGACTATTGTGTATAGAATACAACATGAAAAGGAAGATATCAAGCCATTTGTCAGCTAAATCCTTGGTAGAGTTTTCATACAGAATGAGTGTCTGTGTGTGTCTTCTATGCGTAAATGCTTAGAAAGAACATGTAGGTCTTCAATGTATATGCTTGCTGACTGACACCCACTTCATCAATCACCCCCCAGCCTAAACATATAGCCGTAGTAGGGGTAATATAATGTCTGTCTTTCCATTTTGAAAGTAGACTTAATTTAGTGTGAGTCTTTGTTGAGGCAGGTTTCTAAGCATAACAAAAAGGGCATACATCAAACATACATGTCTTGCAATGTACAGTAGAGAATCACCATAGAATTAGGATTGATACATTTTGCATATAAGGCAGCAATCAAAACATGATTATTAACATGAATCCTTACTGTAAGAAACAAGAAAAGCAGCTCCAGGTGAGTGAGTCTCTGGTTAATCCCCACACACACTAATCAGGTGCTAGCCCAGTTTACATGCTGTGTAACATAAGGAAATTATTCCGGACGCTGTACTTCCAAAAATCATTTTATTGAAGCTTCATAACAAGTGGTTGACAAGATGGAGCAGGGGACAAAAAGGTAGATGTGTTTTGCACAAATGTTAATGCTGGTCATTAAGCGCTAACATTTGCGCGAAACGTGTCTATCTTTTTGTTCCCTGCTCCATCTGTCAACCACTTGACATATGAAGCTTCAATAAAAGGATTTTTGGAAGTACAGCCATCCGGAATCATTTCCTTACCTTACTGTAAGAAGTCGCCACAATCTCACAGGGTTACGCACCATATAACGACAATCTAAGTATAAACTGAAATGTAAATGCTGCAATTTTTTTAATGTTTCAACATTATGACTTATTACCATAATAATGATGTATACAAGTGACATTTTACAGTACATATTAATGAATGTATCCATTGCAATGTCTTGTAGGATCAAGATGCATTTTACCACCTTCTGTAGGTGATACAATTATTTATTGGTTGCATGTACTAGTAATTTTTTTTCCCTGTTCTGAATATTTCAGTCGCTGTTTTAGTAAATAAAGCGAAAGTGGGGCACCTTTAAGCACAAAGTATATAGCTAAAAGATGTACACAGTTACATGGACTGCAGCATATTAAAACACAGTGAAATCATTGGTTAAACCCACAATTTATTTTTTCAACATTACTTCTCCTATGCTATACATGATAAATAACAAACACAAGGTTTTGTGTAGTAAGACCTTTTTTGTTGTTAAAGCTTAAATGTACCAAAAAAAAAACTAACAATATAAACACAATTGACATTATGTACCTTTACTGTGATGTGTCCCTTGTGCTCCTGTCTTATAGTTCAGTAGAAACCTGCCTCCTCTGATTGCCCCCCCCCCACTGCCGTAATCTTCCGGTCTGGTGAAGGTTAAAAGAACTGAGATGCTATTACAGGCTCCCCCGAAGAATGCCTGACTATGCCCCCCTTGCCACACAGCTCCCCCATTCATAGAAACCATACTATGCTTTCTATGGGTGACACAGGATGAAAAGCCCACTCCTTACATTCATAAACTGTATTTTATTCATATATTTATTTTATTTTTTTAATTAAACATGGGTTTTAAATAATACGTTGTTCGTATACATTTTATACATCAGGGATTTAACTCCAAAAAAGGGAAAGTCCCTCCAAACGAATGTCAGTTGAGAGCTATACCTGTATTTATTATACTTACTCTCATAAGCCACTGTTTATAGGGCAATCTTGGTAAAGGGGCAGCGCCAAGCATTAAAATGTACAAATTCTAATAGTGCTCCTTATTTTGGTTCCCTCAACCTGTTACCCCTGTATATTTGTGGTTACAGCAAATGGCCTATGGAAAATATATATAGAAATTTTGAATAGTCGGACAATTTATTACTGTTCCTGAATTATGAAATTATCTTTTAGTTCTCTTCTTTGTTGGTCTGCACAGTTAAAAAAAGTGATCATGAATATAACGCAGAAAACAGATTCCACCATTAAAAAATGTTGTCATTAGATTTTACTGTAACTATTGCATGATATAAGAGGCTGTACATAAAGATGGCCTCATTTAGGTGCTCTTAGTGTAGCCTGATCTCTAAATACAGGCTTACAATAAATTAGCCACCGAGCAGATATTTACTGCCTGCCAGATTATTGCTCCACTGCTGTAAGGCTTCTTTAACACTGGCAGTGGGGGGTGGGGGTGGGGGTAAAAACAAGTGGTCAAGCCATGGTTTTACCAATGCCCCAACTACTCACATAAAGTCCGGGGGGGCTGTTCACATGCTGTATTAATATGCTCATTGCCTATTCAAGTCAATATTGTGACACATTAGTCTAATTGACAGAGAAAAAAAAGGATATTCAGGTGGTGGCAGCATCACCTCCTGAATACCTGATACAGTATATCAAAAAAGTGAATACACCCCTCACATTTTTGTCAATTATTTTTTATCTTTTCATGTGACAACACTGAAGAAATTATATTTTGCTACAATGTAAAGTAGTGAGTGTACAGCTTGCATAACAGTGTAAATTTGCTTTCCCCTCAAAATAACTCAACGCACAGCCATTAATGCCTTAACCGCTGGCAACAAAAGTGAGTACACCCCTAAGTGAAAATGTCCAAATTGGGCCTAAAGTGTTAATATTTTGTGTGGCCACCATTATTTTCCAGCGCAGCCTTTAACCTCTTGGATATGCAACAGAGAGGGGTAATGTATATCTCCATATACTGGGACTTTAAATGAAGCGCACAAGGAAAGGGGGTAGTGCACCTTCATCCCTAATCTAAATTCAAAAAATAATCCTGTTTATACGCATGCTATGTACTCTCCAAGATGTCTGCATATGCATTGAGCAACTATTTGTCATATACAACGTTACGCAATTTGACATTCATGTGCAATAAAAAATTCTTTACTTTTACGTTGTGTTTGAGCCTGCCTCATCTAAAGTCCCATACTTTTTTATTATTTTTTAACCTCTTGGATATGAAGTTCACCAGAGCTTCATAGATTGCCACTGGAGTCCTCTTACACACCTCAATGACAACATCACAGTGTTGGTGGATGCTAGAGAACTTGTGCTCCTCCACCTTCCATTTGAGGATGCCCCACAGATGCTCAATAGGCTTTAGGTCTGGAGACATCCTTGGCCAGTCCATCACCTTTACTCTCAGCTTCTTTAGCAAGGCAGTGGTCATCTTGGAGATGTGTTTGGGGCCCTTATCATGTTGGAATACTGCCCTGCTGCCCAGGGGATCATGCTCTGCTTCAGTATGTCACAGTACATGTTGGCATTCATGGTTCCCTCAATGAACTGTAGCTCGCCAGTGCCAGAAGCACTCATGCAGCCCCAGGCCATGACACTCCCACCACCATGCTTGACTGTATGCAAGACACACTTGTCTTTCTACTCCTCTCTCATTAGATCACAGGAGATGGTTTCAGTAATTTATGTGCTTAATCTGCTTGTTTTCAGCAAAATGTTTGCGGGCTTTCTTGTGCATCATCTTTAGAAGAGACTTCCTTCTGGGATGACAGTCATGCAGACCAATTTTATACAGTGTGTGGCGTATGGTCTGAGCACTGACAGGCTGACCCTCCACCCCTTCAACCTCTGCAGCAATGCTGGCAACACTCATACATCTATTTCCCAGACAGAGCCTCTGGATATGTAGCTGAGCATGTGCACTCAACTTCTTTGGTCGACCATGGCAAGGCCTGTTCTGAGTGGCACTTGTCCTGTTAAACCGCTGTATGGTCTTGGCCGCCATGCTGTAGCTCAGTTTCAGGTTCTTGGTGATCTTTTTATGTAGCGCAACAATTCTTTTTTTCAGATCCTATGAGTTATTTGCCATGAGGTGCCATGTTGAACTTCCAGTGACCAGTATGAGAGAGCGATGACAGCACATTTAACACACCTGCTCCCCATTCACACCCAAGACCTTGTAACACTAACGAGTCACATGACACCGGGGAGGGAAAATGACTAATTGGGCCCATTTTGGACAGTTCACTTAGGGATGTATTTACTTTTGTTGCCAGTGGTTTAGACATTAATGCCTATGTATTGAGTTATTTCGAGGGGACAGCAGATTTACACTGTACAAGCTGTACACTCACTACTTTACATTGTAGCAAAGTGTCATTTCTTCAGTGTTGAAAAGATATAATACAATATTTACAAAAATGTGAGGGGTGTACTCACTTTTGTGAGATACTATAGCTGCTACTTAGCTGCACTCTGAAAAGCATTTATTTATTTTTTTCAGGTACTTATATAGCACCGTCAATTTGTGCACCGATTTACATACATTTATATTGTACATTCACATCAGTACCTACCCTCTGTTGGAAAAGAACAGCATGTAATGTAAAGTCACATATATATATATATATATATATATATATATATATATATATATATATATATATATATATACACACACACTATACCTTTCTACCCAGCAGGTGGCACTCCAGTGTTATAGTGTGTTATTCCATGGTAAAGTAATAATAGGATGTTCTGTCTATGTTAAGTGCATGTTCCTGTTTTGCTGTGTCGTGTTTCCTAATGCTGTAAGACACGCATTACTAATCTTCATGAAATTAAAGTATTCTCTGCATTCAACAAGCTTCCAAGCGCATGATTCAATAACCTGCTAATACCGTCAAGGAACTTACAATCTAAGGTCCCTAACTCACATTCATACATGCATATACTAAGGCCAATATAAGACAGAAGACAGTTAACCGACTTTGTGAATCTTATGTTTTTCAAAAATTCTAACAATATCTTTTCCAATATGTAAGTGAAAAGGTGTAGTGGTAATGTGCAGCGTGCAGTAACTAATATCAATCAATCTCATTTAGGATTACCCTGGTCAGATAAGGGAACAGGTCATTTTTATGGATTACTGTACTTTGCCTATGATTATTATTATTGCCCAGTGTACTGCCTTACTAAATAGGCCTAATAGAGACTTGTGCATAGCAGATATAGCAGGCAGATATAAAACTAATTTAATGTATTTTTAGTGCAGCAAGTTTAAGTACCTGTATTTCTGTTTACGTTGGCCTTCCCTAATAAAGAAGCACTCAGAATGAATGAAGGGGAGTCAGCAAGCAAATCCAATCAGGGATGTATTAATGTAAACAGTGCTGCCAGTCTGACACTATAACATGTCTACGGGTAAGGAGAGCACCTCATCAGTCTGCTTTTTGTTCCTTCCTTGGTCAATCAGAAGGTGCTGGGGTTGGAGACGATGGCTTGTGGTTGGTTGCTAACCAGGTTTTATTGTATAGCTGCAGTAGAGGAAGTGTGAACGCTGTCTAAGCTGCGGTGTTTGGCGGGGTTGCTTCAAACAAAGACTGGTTAAGCATGAATTTAGATGGGCAAGTGGGAGATTTCACATGTATGACTTTCACTCATGTATTTAGCCCTGTGCCAGGAGCTCTGATTTAATATTGTAGTACAGACTGCACTCCTGATGTACTTCAGATTTGAATTGCATTACAGTTTCTTATCTGTTACTACGTTTCTCATGTGCACTACATGAAAATGAAGGGGCTTCTTAACCTCAACTTTGGGCTCCTCCACTGCATTGGCCAGCTCTGCTCTGTGTAGCATTTTCCGGGGAATCTAGGGTGGGTGGGTGAGCAGGTCTTTTGATGCCCTGGACTCTTAAGATGTGGGTAAATTATACTGGGCATCATTCAGCCTGGAAGAGGAATGGAACTTGAATCCTTGCGAGGGTGAGTCTGTGGGGAAGAGAGCTAGAAAAGAGGTAAATGTAGCAGCTGGTCGAGGTGTTTTTTTAATTTTTACAGCTCTCAAGGTTTTTTTTGTTTATTGGAATTGGACTTTAAATCTGCATTATAGTTTAAAAAACTGTCTGATTTAATAGGGCAGTAAAAAAATCAATACTGATTTGAAACCATATTTTAGCAGATGGATGAAAGAGCAATACTATAGATGCTGGCCTTTGCTTTTTTAACTAAGCTTGGATATAGGTGCAACAACTAATAGTTTTTACCTTGCTGAAATAGTTCATTACATCCTGCTGCTGTTCTTGAGGTTATATGCTCTTCTATGTGATCTTCTATTCCTATTTAATTTAATTCACTGTGACTTAATTCTCAATGAGAGCTCACCCCTACTAGTTTATTCTGAATCATTAAAGGCTTATATTTTTCCTTTTATTTTTCTTTTTTCTTTTTTAAGGATGGCATTTGAAGGTCATTTTTGAAAATGTTCAGTGTACAGACCATTCTCACTGGTTATTACATTTTGTGTCTTGAGCTATTTCTTTTCTTTATTTTTACCACTGGATGTGACTCTCTTATTCTCTTAGGTTATAGCTCAGGTCTATTCATATTATAAAATAAATACTCAGCAAAGCACAGTTCACAGAATCACAGCTATATGGGTATTATCCAACATCCTTTCAGAAAAAACAAACCCTTAATTTGTATGGGGTCCCTATGCCCCCCCATATCATTCAACTGCAGAAGAACTATGAAAACAAAATTGGGAACTGTATGTGGTTACTCATGCCTTTGCTATCTGTGATGAGCAGTACTCTGGCATAGCATAGCTTTAATTTACTATGATTTTAAAGCAGGTTAAACACAGACAGAAAATATTCTGGTGGTTTTGTTTAGATCAGCACAGCTGCTTATTAGCAGCCCTCCCAATACTGAATCAACACTGTTAGCAGATATTAAAAGATATAACAATGGATACAAACATGCTGAAGGATACCGATGACAGTCTGATTGTGGAAATATATAAATACTTGCATGGTCAGCATAAGACAATATAATATACAACATTTCAGCTTATCAGTCCTTAGATTTTGTGTATTGGTTTTCATTTTTACAGTTTTTATTTCACTATATCCACTTTGTAATCCTACGAATAATGCACTGTTTGTGCCAGGATGGCTACACTCACTCAATCCACTGTATGAATGGAGCCATGGTTGCCACCCAGACTGGATTTCAAACATGTTTACATTTGTTCACCTCCAATAATGAGGTGTGATGGGTTTAGAAGGTTACAGAAATAAGAGAAGTCAGCTCAGGAAGTGTGGAGGACACTGCATTTCTGGCAAGATTACATACTGCATTTTCTGCAGTTACTGAAAGTAGCCTTGCCCGAAAAATTAAAAGGAATGCAGCCATCATATCTAAGACCTGGTAAGCTGCTATACAGTTTTGTTCTTCATAATAATCTAGAAAAAAAGTTGTGGAATTATATATTTTGCTATATGTTTACCTATTGTGTGCCAGCAGGTCAGGTTTGCTGCCCCCCTCCCCCCCCCCCCCCCATCTGGAGAGTTTTTCACTTGCAATGTGGATGATTTAGGTCTTTGACTTCTATTCTTATGTAGCGCTACGTAAAAGCCCATGACAGTTTAGACAATTCACAGCATTCATTGTAAATTCAGTGCCAAGATGTTTAGCTCACTAAATAGACAGTACATTAATAAACAGAATAGTGGAAGATGGAGGCATTTCAGGGTGCACCAACCAGTCAGTGCCTTAAGTTTTGCTAAATTATTAAAGAAAACATGCTTATTTCACCCACTGGGGGAGATTTACTAAAACTGAAGCACTCGGAATCTGGTGCAACTGTGCTTGGTAGTCAATCAACTTCTAATTTATGCTTGTTCAATTAAGCTTTGACAACAAAACCTGGAAGCTGATCGGTTTCTATGCAGAGCTGTAGCATATTTTACATGCTCTGGTTTTAGTAAATCTTCCCACTGTGACCATATAAAGAAGTGATTAAAAATAAAGTGAAATAAAAAGGAATCATGGTGTTGATACATCTAGCCTGTAGCTGTCACTATTTACACTTGCTACATGTAAATTACTTTCTATAATCTGTACAAGTTAGTTCCATTTCTGTTATGATAAACTCAGAAGACTACACATGTTTATGGATGCCTGAACTTGTCTCATGGAGTCAGCTTGCTCAGCAGGGGATCTTTTTGCTGATCTCTGCAGAGCAGGTGGATGGCTGGTCCATGTATGCTCTGATTATGCAGAGTGAACACAGATACAGCCTGCTCTCCTCTATGGGCAGCCAGATGTAAATATACCGACTTTCCATTTGCACCCAACTGGCATCCGATCCATTGGATGAAAGGGGAACAGATCCCTATCCGTCTGTTTTTTCGGGATTGGATCGCATTGGATGTAGGCAGGTGTAAATGGACACATGTCCATTTACACTCACCACTCTATAGAGGAGAATGGAGGGTCCAATCAAGTCTGCCTGGAAAACTGACAGGTAGGCCTAATTGGATAGCTAGTATAAAAGGGGCCTAAAGAACTCTATAACTACTCTGCCCCCCAGACTACAGGACACAGCAAGACTGGTGACAAGAATGTTTCTTCTATCTCTAAAGCAGCTTGCATCTTCTTTTCCACACTCTGGTGAGATTTAAACGCTCGCTTGAATTCAAATGACTGCCTATCAAGTCTCTGATGTGAGGCCGGGTTGCTGATAGGGTGCCCCTTGTGGCTGAGTGCAGCCTACACCTGGGAGTGAGACAGGCAATACGGTGCCCAAAGGTGCACGGGTTTCCGGATGCGGTTTGCTGGGTAGCTGAGTTGCTAGGGCAGCTGGGGTGCACTGGTATAGTAAGTTGGGCAACCGTGCATGGAAGGATCCCAGTGAAGCAACCAGGAACAGGATCAAGCCAGGCCAGGGGTCATACACAACAGGTTCAGTCCGAGAGGAGGTACAACAGGATGAATCAGGAACAGAGTCGGTAGTCAGGCATATTAGTGATATAAGGAGTTGCATAATAAAAAAAAGTACTGACAGTAGGATCGCATATAATTCAGTATAGGGGGGTAGGAAAAAGGAAAGGCTGAAAGAAAAGGAAAGGAATTGGCTCTCATTGAGCAGATATTACTGAGATTTGTAAAATAATGAAGAGAGCTAATAGCTCAACAAAACAGCATACTGGGGGAATGACAAGTGGTCCACCAGAGGCCAAAGAGCTACCATCAAAAGCTCACATAATAATGGGGATCCAAAGGTAGAAAACTGGAGGCGCAAAAACACCATCAAAGGAAACACTGCCAACAATAAAAAGTAACACATAAATAGAAATGATACCATTGTCCCATTGTCCCAAAAAGTTCCACACCCATCAATGTGTCATGAGAAAGCATATGAAGAGGAATGGAAGGGATGGGGTAAGGTGTATACAAGTACCAAATAACATCACAGAAAAAATTCAGAAAACAAATAATAGCTCAAGGCTATGTAAGGAAATATAGCAAACAACTTGCTGCTGTCAGAAAAAAATAAAATAAACTACCGAAAGAAAAGTATGGCTTTAAACAATAGAAAAAAGTTTGCATTGAACGAGTTCTAAACCGGTAAGACAAAAAAAGTTTACCAAACATCTAATTCAGTGTTTCTCAACCTTTTTACTGTCAGGGAACCCCTGGCAAAAAGTCTGAGATCTCGGGGGAACAGAAGAAGGGGCACACAGCAGAAAATGGGAATCATGGGCCAAACAGCAGAAAATGGGGCACACAGCATAACATGGGGCTCACACAGCAGAACACAGGGCACATTATGGGGCTCACAGCAGGACACAGGGCACATTACGGGGCTCCCAACAGTACACAGGGCACGTTAAGGGGCTCACCGCAGGACATAGGGCACATTATGGGGCTCACAGCAGGACACAGGGCACATCAAGGGGTGCAAAGCAGAGCACATGGCACATTACGGGGCACACAGCAGGATACGAAGCACATTACAGGGCTCATAGCAGGACATAGGGCACATAATGGGGCTTATAGCAGGGCATGGGGCACATGGCAGAGCACATCACAGGCACACAGCAGGGCATGGGGTACACCTCAGAGCACATCACAGGCACAAGGCAGGGCATGGGGAGCAGGACATGGGGCACATTACAGTAACATGGCAGGGCATGGGGCACATTACAGGCACATGGCAGGACATGGGGCACATTACAGGCACATGGCAGGGCATGGGGCACATTATAGGCACATGGGGCATATTACAAGCACATGGCAGGGCATGGGGCACATCACAGGGCATGGGGTACATCACAGGGTACGTTACAGACACATGGCAGGGCATGGGGCACATTGCAGGTACATGGCAGGGCAGAGGGCACATTTCAGGAACATGGCAGGGCATGGGGCACATTGCAGGCACATAGCAGGACATGGGCCACATCATAGGGACGTGGGACACTTTACAGGCACATGACAGGGCATAGGGCACATCACAAACTCACAGCAGGGCATGGGGCACATCGGAACACTGTTGTAGTAATCCTAATCTAGAGTAATGTGGGAAGTGGCTGTAAGAAGTCTTCTCCATATCGCACCGTTCCCGCCCCTCCTATCTTCTCATCCATCTCAGGTGATGTCACAAGCTGTTGGGGTGGACAGGAGGAAAGGAGGGGCCGGCGGCCGCGGGGAACAGCGAGAGAGAAGACTTATTACAGCCGCTTCCAGAGCTGCTCTGTATGTGTTAATGGAGACCCGATCTACTCAACAGCTGTCTGTGATTGAGGGGTAGACAGGTAGATCGCCACGGAACCACTGGGGACTTCTTGCGGAACCCTAGGGTTCTGCGGAACCCCGGTTGAGAAACACTGATCTAATTAGTTGGAAGTTAGAGATATAAGAATACCATTGAGTCAAACAAAAAGAAAAAAGTCAATCCACAGAGTCCTCAGGTGTTGGGGTAGGAGAAGAAAAATGACCAAGTTTTGATTGCCCTTGGTCACTTTTAATTCCTTCAGCACCAGCTGATTCTTGCAGGGAATGGGTAACCATTCGATTTCGTGCGTTGCTTTGGTTGAGAGGCAATCCAGAAGCTGGATGTTTTGTAAAGCAGATCCTTGGTAAGTGAAGCGGATTGAAAAGGGAAATCCTCATTGATAGGTGATTTGATGTTGCTGTAAAACTTAAAGAAGTGGCTTCAAAGCCTGACACCAGAGATGGTGAGCTGAGATAGATCAAAAAAGTTGATAGGTATGTCCCTGGAAAATCAGTGAATCGTTTGCTTTAGCAGCAGCTACTAGTTGTTCCTTGGTACAGAAATAGTGACATTTAGTGATATTATCGTGCAGTGATCCATCAGCTTTGCGACGTGTTAGGGCTCTATGAACCCTGTTCATCTCCATTAGTTTGTTCCTGAAATAGGGATAGTATAGCAGCTTGCAAATCAGTGACAGATTCAGGTATTCCACATATACGGATATTGGAGCGCCGAGCCCTATTTTCGCAATCTTCTAAACAAGATTGCAAGACTAAGTTTTCCTCTTTGAGGTTTTCAAATTCAACTGCATAAGTCTGGGTGTTATTTACAATGTCATCAACTCGCAGTTCAAGATCTGCAGTGCGTTGTCCCAGTTCTCTAATTTTCCTAGTCAGACTGTTTGTAATATGATCTTAGGTCTATTTAAGGGGTTTGTGAAGCATTTTTTCAAATTTCTTCAGAACAAAAGAATAATCAGGTTCTGTAAGATATGTACTTTGTGAAGTTTGTATATCAGAATCTGAGTCATATTCCCCCTGTGTTGCCACAGACATCTAAGCCCTTGTACACACGGTCGGAGAATCCGTCGGAATGTGTCCTATCGGACCGTGTCGACGGATAATCCGACTGTGTGTGGTATGCATCGGACTGATTCCGTCGGAATATCCGTCTGACCCAATTTTCCAACATGTTGGAAATATTTCCCGACCAACTGGGCCGATCGGACATACTCCGATCATGTGTAGAGAATTTTGATCGGACCAAGTGCCACGCATGCTCAGATCAAATTCCTACATCAAAGATATAGCCTGAATGTAGTCCCATTGTAACAAAATTACTTCATCACGTTCTGAAAGATCGGATTTTTCGCCAACTTTGTCCGACCGTGTGTATGCAACAGTTTCGGACAAGATCCGACGGACAAAATGCGACGGGCAAAATGCGACGGATTTGGTTGTGGAAATCTCCGACCGTGTGTACAGGGGCTTAGAGTGCAGAGAGGATTTCACTGAGTGAGAGATAACGGGGAGGGGATGAAGCTAGTGCTATTCTGAATGAAACCTGAGGCAGCGCTGCTTTGTTGTTCCCTGGCTTCATTTTTAGGTGAGAACTCCCAAGAACCATTACATTAGGTGGCAGGCGTTATTAGCAGACTGAGTAACAACATTTACCGGGTGAAGCTGACCCGGGACACAATATAATATGCTTGAAATATGTCTCCCTTCAGGAGCAGAGCTCTAAGCTGGCATGTCTGCTCAGTCAGGCTCCGCCCATGTGCCCCCCAGGCTATTAAAATTTCAAGCCAAAGCAAATCTGCTGTGACTGAGGCAAACATTCTCATTGTGCATAGGAAATCCTCAGTTCATTAACTCCAAGCAAATAGAGAGATTTATATATTCAATAGAAGCAAAGAAGCTCTTCAGTCTTCAAATCTTACAGTGACATTTTGGAAGGTTTACTACATGTTCTTATATCTCTACAGAGTCACTTGACATACAACTGCACAAGCATCACCACATAAACGACTGCATGGCAAACAAATTAATACTAAACTACATGTTTCAGACATACAACTGCTTCAAAGTCTAGTTTCTTTGAACTCATCAATTGCTAAGACTGATAAAGATCCTCAAGATAAAAATAAAACCTAGAACACACGACTAGTTTTTTTTTTTGGTCAACCTAGCGGGCTGAACAAAATAAAACTGACAGCTCAGGTCGGAGTCGATATACTAACAATCCAATGTTAGTACATCTATCTTCCCTATTGTGCTATTGTGTTCTGACAGGGGAATGCTCCCCCCCCCAACCAGAACACTCTGGTCAGCACTCTCAGCCATTTTCGGTCAGGCCCCTTTGACAGAAACTGGCTGAATGTTGGGCTTCTGACGGAACAGCTGCCATACACATGGGCCGAAAGTCGGCCGGTTTCTATTGAACCAGCCGATGTCACCCAACATTCAGCCCATGTGTACTAGGCTTTAGGTATAAAATGATCGGAAAGAAACCTGGCTTATGAAAAAAATAATTCAAACCTGCTTAGAGTGACAAGTCGCTGAATTCTTTGCAGCTATGAAATATCTGATGGACACAAGTGAAATGTCAGTTGTTTTCCTTCTGTTAGGCAGGACCTTTAAACATTTAATTTGATGAAGTACATTTCCTATTACTGATAAAAGCCAGACCAGTGGACAGGAATCTGAACCACGTAGACATATTGAAAGAACCAGAAGGCCCATTGTGGTGGCCAAGGAATATGAGATGTGTTCAAAAGTCTAAGTTTTGAAAGTCATTACAATCTTGTCTTCTGTATTTTTCAAACCTTGAGAATGTAGATTTACATTTGTTAAATGTATAATACTTCCTATACTCTGTTCAAGTTAGTTACAGTTCCTGTTCCTGTTATGAAATACTCAGAAGGCTGCATGTGCAGGAATACAATGTGCAAATCCTGAAATAATAAAACATATACGAACAATGTAACGTAGAGCAGGGAACACAGAAATTACATGTCTGAAATGTACATTTATACAGGCATACCCCACTTTTAAGTACACAATGGGCTTTATTTACAAAATCTGGAAAGTGCAAAATCAGGCTCACTTCTGCATAGAAACCAATGAGCTTCCAGGTTTTATTACCAAAGCTTAATTGAACAAGCTGAGGTTAGAAGCTGATTGGTTTCTATGCAGAAGTGAGCCTGATTTTGCACTTTTCAGCTTTAGTAAATACACCCCATTGTGTACTTAAAAGTGGGGTATGCCTGTAGTTTCTTCAATCTGTAAGGTATGTCTATTATATAATGCCTTTACTGTACTTTAAACTCCAAGTATATCCATGCTTATTTTTGAAACTGTGTTTGTACAGTAAATATTGCACAGTTTTAGGCATTTGTTACAGTAGATTACACAGAAGCAATATTAATTTTTTTAACAAAGGTGATTTGTTGTATACTGTCCAAGAAATGTTTTCTGTTACATTATCACACATAAGACTAGATATGTGAGGCAACTTTCTGAGTTGCACATAGCTCACACAAGTGGAGGCAATTTATATAAAGTATTTAAAAGAAAAATGTATTGTCAGTAGCTACCAGCTGGATACCAGTATTCACTGTATTCACATTTGCCAGATAGAATGATTGCAAAGATTTTCTAGGTGCTTGCTATGGGCATCATGCACATATTTCCTTTTACTTTTTATAAATGGGTCTTTCTTGTAGCAGACTATAGTCCTACTTATTTTATATACCCTAGGTGGCTAAGATCGTTTTAATTTTTTACATATACCGATAACACATAGTACAAGCTTCAAAATTAGCTAAATATCACCAAGACTTTACTGAAAGCAGAAGATAAGCTGAGATAGCCTCTTCTACATTGATGCAATCAACAGATGATCACATGTGGATGTACTTTACATTGATTGTCATGCAAATTAGATTTATAATCTCAGAAGGAAATTTACAGATATTATTCTGTATTTTTAACCCTGGTGGCATACTAGCAGAGGCACTGTTAAAGTGGAACTCCCTAACAAAATGTTTAGTGGAGAACAGTTACAACCTTTGTCAAATTTTTTTACACACTCCGGGGGTTATTTACGAAAGGCAAATCCACTTTGCACTGAAAGTGCACTTGGAAGTGCAGTCGCTCTAAATCTAAGGGGTAGATCTGAAATGAGTGGAAGCTCTGCTGATTTCATCATCCAATCAAGTGCATTTGCAGTGCAAAGTGGATTTTCCTTTAGTAAAGAACCCTCTGTGTTCTTCTTGGCGATATTTACCTTTGAAAGATGCAACAAGAAGAGTAGGTGAGGAGAAATGGTTCAAAGAGGACAGCTGCCTTGGTGACGGATGGCATGTGAAAGAAAATCTCTGCTAAGAAATATACATTGAACAGCAAATTATTGACATTGTTTCTAACTTTTTCCCTTTTCAACTCTATTCAAAATAAAGTTTGACATTAAGTGGTTGTAAAGGCAGAAGATTTTTTTTATTTTTTAGATAAATAGATTTCTGTGTGCAACAGCTCCCCTTAGCCCCCCTAATACTTACCTGAGCCCCATCCCAGTCCAGCGATGTGCAAAAGTTGCCTTGGCCACCCAGGAATCTCCCTCCTAATTGGCTGAGACACAGCAGAGGCGCCATTGGCTCCTGCTGCTATCTATCAAAGTCAGTTAACCACTAAGGAGAGAGAAGGGGCTGGGCCAAATCGCCTGGCCCGGTGTCTGAAATTCTGGCTCAGTTTGCCATAGTGAACTGAGATGGAAGTGGGAGTGAGTACCTGTCAGAACCAGGTACCCGCTCCCCCTTCCACCCCAAAAGGTGGCAAATGTGTCAGCAGAGTGGGGGAAGAGACAGACAAGTGGAACTTCCCCTTTTGGGTGGAGCTCCGCTTTAAATGTGGTTTTATTTTGAAAGAATATTGAGATATGTGCTGACTTCTAGTAAATATGGCATGCAGCATAGAGAATATCCAAGCAGTATGATGGTTGTAATATGATTTGAATGCCTAGAACGTATCTAAGCTCTTCTAGTCAGGAAAAATATAACTTTGTTATGAATAACACCTATCAACTGCACAAATGACTCACTTTATGCAAGAATTTATTCACAATAATGATGATAAAAGTATTTTCTTAAGGAGGAGAGAGACAATTACAGTATATTTTAACAAGGATCCGAGTCATTCTACCTCTCTTTGCTTCTGTTGCACCATTCCAATGATGCTAAGTATTTATTTCCAGTTGCTTACATTCAAGGTCAGAAGTGGTGCAAATAGTGCCAAAGTAATTTAATTCATTTGCCTTGCTAGCATCTTGCTAGCATCGTTTATTCTCTTTGATTGGCGTGTGTCTACCACGCTATATTTATCATCTGATTCATTCCACTATGCAGCTCAAATCAATTAGATTTATCTAGTATAGTGTGAATTTGTTTCAGCATTTCATGTAATTATATTACTCAATTTGCATATGTTAACATATAAATAAGCCAACATCTCATTCTATGTAACATGGCAGTATTTAAGATATCAGTCAATATGCTAGTCATATAAAAAACTATTTGTTGCTTTCAATCAGCTTTCAACCAAAACAGTTCATGGCTTCAAGTGACCAAACAATAAAAAATGAGGGGCAGAAATTGATTAAAATGTATTTTCAATTAACATTGAGGTGATTTTTGATCAGTTTCCATCTCATTTCCTTTGGTTGCTGGAAATTAAATGGTTGTAGTGGAGTGCTGACTTTCTTGTTAAATGATAAAGAACTCTGGGGAAGATGGCTCCTACTTCCTAGTAGTGTCACAGGTGGGCTATGTGGCTGCTGTAAGCCATAGTGATCAAGAGTATTCCAACAGTGATATAGAGACAGAATTATTAGGCGGGTTAAAAAATGTATAGTGATTTTATACATAATTTCTTACATTGTTTATTATGGTCAGGACTAAAAAAAAAGTTTAATACGTATTTTTCATAAACATATTAATATTTCTAAAATACACAAAACATGTAACTCAAACTAAAAATTCCACTTTTTATGTATAGCAGCGCATGCACATTTTTTTCCCAAAACATGCGTTAAAGTTCAGTTCAGTGTTCAGAAGACAGGGTGCTTTGTTCTATCCACTTGCTTTGTGATTGAAACACAGCTTCCACCATATAGATCACCACTTGTGGAACAAAGGACGACCCCTATGGGGATGCACTCACCAAACATATGAAACCAATAAGCCTTCAAAATGCCAATGCAGTTTTCTCCTTTTGCCACTAGTTATCTCCCTTGTTGGAAATCGGCTTTCACATATAGGAAACAAAAATGCCAGCACCAGTGTTCTGGTGCTGGCAGAATATTTAAGACATTATACAGCAGAAAAATATTTTAGTATAAAACATAGACTTGCTTAAGTTTTTAACATTATTAAAATGATTAAAAACATGACAACAGGTGAGTATATGACTTTTGCAGGTTTTCATATTGCAGATGCGGTAGAATATTGGGAAGTTCAACGTGCTTCTCAAATTATAAATCTCAGCCTCATGATGAATATATCTCCTGATGAAGCAGAACTATATAATAGGAGAAATGTGTTCAGCTACCCAATATTCCACCGCATCTGCAATATGAAAACCTGCAAAGTCATATACTCACCTATGTTGTATCAATTGAAAGGGTTGGTTCACCTTTATAAAAAGGGGTATTTTTCAACTTTAGTCAGAGCTGCGCAGTTTGCTTTAATCTACAGACGCCCCTTATCTGCATAGGCAGTTTTTTGGTAAAGGTAAGCCAACCCTTTAAGCAGATGATGGATGATGTAAGGGGGTTCATGCATTTAATAACTGCAATATTGCTGAAAACTTAAGTAAGTTATTTGTATAAGGAATGTAACATAAAAGTCTGTTTTATGCAAAAAAAATCTGCTGTATAATACCTTAAGTCATGATAGTATCAGCACATTTCTAATTAAATGTACAGAGTTTTTTTAATGTAAGCAGTGTATGAGTAACTAGCGATACTTGACTTGGCATCAGCCTCTTTCCATCCCTGTACAGCAGGGCTGAAATGTAAGAGGAAAAAGCAGTACAAGAAGCCAAGCAGTTCATGTGCTGACAATGAGCATGTTGATAATATGAGAAAACACAGCTATATGAGCTCATCACTGTGATGTTTCTCCTTTCATTGTCTGGTCAAAGGGTCGGTCCTTGGCAGCCTGGGCTGAGAGGACATACATAAATTGTGTTTTGGAGGTAGAACCTGCTGAAATAATAAGAACAGATGAAAATAACATCTGAAAACTCCAGCTAATTGACATCCTGTGCCGTTAGGCCTAGTTCACACCTATGCAGGTTGCAGTTTGCATATTGCAGGTGCAGTTTGCGGTTTTCAATACACATTTTTGATCCATTGCAGTCTATGGAACCAAAAACCAGAAAAAGGTCCCTGGCCCATAAAATGCATATGTGACCGTGACCCATAGGAAACCATGTTAAATGTAGTGTGTTTCTGCAAAGCTGAAAATTCACTAAAAAATGCATAGGGGCGAACCAGGCCTTAGGCATGTAAGGATGTTGTAGTTGATCAAGTAAATTTGTCTTGGATTCTGTTGGCTTTACTTTGTCATATGTTATGTTGAATATGTTGGTAATTTTTGGTGGTAGTATTATGCTATAAGCATATTGTATGGTTAAAGCAACTCCATCATATAGGTACAGCGTCTATGACATGTACACTTCATTTGGGCACTATTAACCCTTTCCCACCTGTTCTGTCATTACTTTAAAACGTTTTTAACATCAGGGATTGGAAAAGAATGGCCAATCTTTCCAGGTGTGACAGTACATTTCGCTGTAATGGCGTATGTCACCCAAGATTCTCAACAAGGCAGGTTAAGGGGTTACAGTGTGCTTGTCTAATTTGGAGGAAATAGTTTTTTCAGTTTCCTCTGTGGTTGGTAAAATCTATTTTGGGATCTGGAGCCTGGAGATTTCACAGAGTGGGAGGATATCTCCAATCCTGGGACCAGGTTTTGGGAACAGCCAGGAGATTGATAGTGCAGGTGTGTACTGCTCTTCTTTGTAGAATCAGGATCAGCATTCTGGGTTCCACCTTCCCGAGGAGTCCAGGTGTGCAAGTGGGAAGCCGGACGGCTGCATGGTGCAGTCTTTGATAGAACAAAGGGCTCAAGCCTGTGGGATGGAGCAGCAGTAAAGCTGAGAAAGAGAGTGCCAACTGAGGTACGGTGTTTGCACGTGAATATAGGGACCCTGTTACATGGTCAGGAAGACTAAGGCACAAAGCCTGAGCAGCAGTGCTGCTAAAAAGAGCAAGGAGGCTGAACTTTCTTTTTTGTGTTAATGGTGAACCCCCCCTGCGTAGGCAACTGTTCTGTAGTTGGACATTTTCTTTTCCTTTAAAAAAAGTCACAAAGGTATGTTATATTTTCTTTTTTTTTTTTTACATTTCTTCAGTTGCTTCCTGGTTTCTGGCCTAGGCCAAAATGATGTCATACGTCCAGGAGTCTTCATAGGAATTTTTTTTCTTTCATCTGGAGGAGAGGTGGAGGTGCTTTCTCAACTAAGCACACCCTCCCGTGGTGTTTTTCAAAGTGATTTCTTAGCAAAATAAAGCATGGAGACGGATCGGTGAGTTTGCCTGAAATATAAAAAATGTATTCAATAGTGTTTTCAGTTTGTGATACTCAGATACAGTTAAACTCCACTTTAACTTTCTGCTGAAAAACATTCGTTCCTGCTGATAATTTGATCACAGTCTCCTCCTGTCAACCTTTGTGAGAGGAACCACAAAGTGCAGAGAGGGAGACAGGAGATTGTCACTTCTGGTAGTGTTGGTTTCCCGGTAGACTTGTGAGGACAATATCTTTTGAATGCAACAGTGTTTGACAGCATCTGCAGAGGGATGGGTATTTACATGCTTTCTTTTGCAGGATAATCATTTAAATATTCATGATAGGGGAATTTAAAAACAAATAGTTGGCAAGCCCAAAGTTTCCTTTTCCTGCTCATGGCAAGAAACACAGAATGATTTTGTTCTGGTGTACATGAACTAATAATAGTACAGGTGATAGCTGCAAGAAGATGTCCACATTTTTAAAACCTTCAATACTTATCCATTTTTTTTCTTTGCTAGACTTTACACCATTCCACATTACCATATGCATTAATCTGAAACGCTCGTTCAATTACATTGTCTGCCCTGAAGCAGTGTGTTGTGCTCTGATTAAGTATAGCCGTGTGTCTAATCTGTGAAGCATTGTAACATTAGAGCTGCATAGTCACTGCTGTGATGTTTAAATAATATTCCTCATATCTTAAAACTTGAAATATAGGAAGAATCCCCACAACTACTGAAGGGATAAAAAAAATCATATGAATTTTAGAAACTTTTTTTCTGAATGAACTACAAGAGGACCTTCTTCTGTGTGCAAATGCCTGTCTTTGATGTAAAGCGAACATTCAAAGGAGAACAGTCACGTCAGTATATTTTATGTCGAAAGAACAAACTAATAAAACAAATTAAATAACATTCTTAATACTACATTCTTAAAACGTCCTCTAGTTATCATGTCCTCTCAGTTCCAGACAGTTACTCAAAGGCCAATCACAGGGAACTCAGCCCTCTTAGAGCAGAGTACGGGTTCTTGTCCAGAGAGAAAATAGAGGGATATCATTTCCTCGCTTCTGTATCCCCAAGAGAGCCATAGGGCTCATTCTATATGGAACTGTAGACGAATTCCTAAGTTTCAGTACTGATTTAGGTGACCTGAGTGTAAGCAGTTGTATTTTGCTAGTCTGCCACTAGGTGGCTCTGTCCCAAAACATTGTGTAATAGAGGATTATGTAACTCCTTTTAAGACCCTCTGTAGTGATGTAAAGGGTGGGCTTAGTGCCCATATATAGGTTGTGAGGAGCTTATTGAGGTCGGAATATGGGAGCCAACTGGACTCTGAGCTAGATGCAAAGGGCTTTTTAGGCCAGGCCAAGTGTTCTTTGTTTTGAGTACTAATACCCCTGGGTCTTCTAGTGACACCTGGGCAAAGTGTGCACAGTCTGAAAGTGCAGCTGCAACAGTCCTATCTCTGGAACAACATGAAAGAAGAATGAGCTGCATTCACAAAGTCGAAAGGGTAAAGCAGAGCCCACCGACTGAGTACTAATGACCCTGGAGAGTGAGAGAGTGACACTAATGAGCTAGGGTTTTACACAGTCGTGCTCCCAAGAAGAAATATGGAATTTTATGGAAAGATGGCATAACAGTGATGTGCAATGCGTGGCTTTCACATTTGACGACTGCGGACCATCCACTATATGTGATTGGTGAAGTATGCCAAGCGTCACCAGATTGTAGGTTTAACAGTAAAGCAGTAAAGTGTGGAAACTAAGATTTAGTATTGACATAATTTCTATGAATATACAGGCTAATGGCTAGACATGTGCAATTCGTTCCGTTCCAAATTAGTTTTTTTTCAAACTTTGACCAATTCATTAATTCGGAAACATCCAAATTAACAAAAACTTGTTTAACAAATCTTTCTGAATATTCGTAAATTCGAATATTTGAAAACTCGTAAATCCATAAATTCATAAATTAGAAAAATTAGAAAATTTGGAGATCTGAAAACCCAAAAATTATAGGTATTGGAATTTCCTTTCAAATTTGTCTGTTAGTGAACGTAATGAATATGAATTAAACTGAAGTTACGAATTATCCAAAGTAACAACTGCCTTATATAAACGAATGGAGCGTAACACATTAACCACTTCAGCCCCGGAAGATTTTACCCCCTTCCTGACCAGAGTACTTTTTGTGATTCGGCACTGCGTCACTTTAACAATTGCGCAGTCGTGCGACGTTGCACCCAAACAAAATTGACATCTTTTTTTCCCCACAAATATAGCTTTCTTTTGATGGTATTTGATCACCTCTGCGGTTTTTATTTTTTGCTCTATAAACAAAAAAAAAGAGTGACAATTTTGAAAAAAACGCATTATTCTTTATTTTTTCTATAATAAATATCCCCCAAAAATATATAAAATATTTTTTTCCCTCAGTTTTGGGCCGATGTGTATTCTTCTACATATTTTTGGTAAAAAAAAATCACAGTAAGCATATATTGATTGGTTTGCGCAAAAGTTATAACGTCTACAAAATAGGGGATAGTTTTATGGCAGTTTTTTAAAAAATTTTATTAGTAATAATGGCAATCTGCAATTTTTATCAGGACTGAGACATTATGGCAGGCACATCAGACACTTTTGACACTATTTTGGGACCATTGTCATTTATACAGCGATCAGTGCTATAAAAATGCACTGATTACTGTGTAAATGACACTGGCAGTGAAAGGATTAACCACTAGGGGGCGATGAAGGGGTTAAGTGTGTCATAGGGAGTGATTCTAACTGTGGGGGGATGTGCTTCAGGTCAATGGTAGCGATCACGGCAGTGATCTCTGTCATGATACAAGCCAGAACAGGGAAATGTCTTGTTTACATATGCACTTCCCTGTTCTGAGGCTCCGTGACATGATCCCTGGGAGACATCGAGTCCACCGCTCCCGCGGGCACGCTCACGCTGTACATGGCAGGAGCGCATGTGCCCCTGCTATGTCCACCTTTTGAAGGGGACATACAGGTATACCCTGCCACTTAAAGGGTACTTACAGGTAAATAAGCGCACAGCAGTCGGCAAGTGGTTAATAATAATAATAATACATAACAGTAATATTTTAATTATTAATAGTCAAATTTTCTGATCTTTTTCCTATTTTCAGACTTTTGAATTTACGAATTTAAGAATTGCTATCATACCAGAAAAAATAAAACGAATTAAATGAAAATGAAAACAAAACTGCCAAATTTTTAGCAGTGCAAATGTCTAGTAATGGCCGGGGATATCATGGGAAGGCCTATGGCAAGGAGTTGGGCACAATCTGGTGAAGGCTTTGGGCTATAGTTGTGGGTTATTGTCCTATCCAAGAAAAAGCAGCTTGAGTAATTTGGTGCCAACAATGGGCAAATCAGAAGGTCCCTTACATGGGTGCTTCAGACAATGGCCAGGATTCTTAATCATTTGCCTGTTCAATACTGCAGTAGTTTGTAGCACTGACACTTAATGTATGAAGGTAAAAGAAAGCCTCTCTGTGCAAGTGAAAGCAGATATGTACTCATCCGTGCCACATCAGTGATCATCAGTGCCACTACAGTGCCTCACAAAAGTGTAATAGGTAGTCAAATTTGATTTAAAAATTATGTCCCTAGAACTCCTGAAGGTGCCCCCTGAATGTAGGGCATCTGTATGTGGCTAGGCTGTGTAAAAGTCTCACACATGTGGTATTGGCATACTCAGGATGAGTAGCAGAATGTATTTTGGGGTGTCATTTTTGCTATGTACATGATATGTGTTAGAAATATCTTATAACTTATATGACTTTATATCTTATATTTTCTTCCCACATTTTCCAAAAACTTGTGGGAAAAAATGAAGACTCATAATGCCTCATAGAATATATGTTGGGGTGTTTGCTTTGGAAAATGATGTCATTTTTTGGAGGTTTCCACTTTCCTGGTGCTCCAGGACCTTCAAAAGTGTGAGAGATAGTCAAGAAATTATATGTGTAATTTATGCTCCTAGAACACCTGATAGTGTTCCCTGCATGTTGGGCCTCAGGAAATGTGGCTAGGCTGTGAAACAGGCTCACACATGTGGTGTCGCCATACTCAGGAGAAGTAGCAGAATGTATTTTGGGGTGTAGTTGCAAGTTTGCATACGCTGTGTGTGAGAAATACCTGTTAATATGAGAATTTTGTAAAAAAAATAATAATAAAAAAAATCTTCATTTTGCAAGAATTATGAGGAAAAAAATTACAACTTCAAAAAACTCACTATGCCTCTTAGGCCGCGTACACACGGGCGGACTGTTCGCCCAACTTTGTCCGTCAAACAGTTTCGGCAAACAGTCCGCTCAAAATTAGCATGGACGGACATGGCCACACACGACGAACGAACAGTTTGCTGAAACCGTGCGCGATGACGTGAACGGCACGTACGACGGGACGAAAAATACGACGTCCTATACACTGCATTATAACTTTCGGCGTGAAAATCCTTTCTGAGCATGCGCGCAACTTTGTTTGACGAACAAGCCTACACACGAGCGGACTGTTTGCTGAAACAAGGTTTCAGCGGACAGTTTTACGGAATTTCCGAAAAACCTTGTTCGTCAAACTGTCCGCTGAAACTGTCCGCTGAAAGCCCACACACGAGCGGACTGTCCGCCCAAACACTGTTCAGCGGACAAAGTTGGGCGAACAGTCCGCCCGTGTGTACGCGGCCTCACTGAATACCTTGCAATGTTTACTTTCCAAAAAAGGGGTCATTTGAGGAGTATTTGTACTTTCCTGACATTTCAGGGTCTCAAGAAATGAGATAGGCCGCCAGTACATCAGGTGTGATCAATTTTCAGTGATTGACACCATAGCTTGTGGACTCTATTTCCCAAAGACCAAATAATATACAATAATTTGGGTTATTTTAACAAAAGATATGTAGCAGTATAAATTTTGGCCAAAATGTATGATGAAAATTTACTAGTTTTATAACTGAAACAAAGAAAAATGCATTTTTTTAAATTTTCAGTCTTTTTTTAATTTATAGCGCAAAAAATAAAAAACCTAGTGGTGATTAAATACCACCAAAAGAAGGCCCTGTTTGTGTAAAAAAAGGACAAAAATGTTGTATGGGCATAGTGTTGTATTAATGAGTAATTATCATTCAAAATATGAGAGCACTGAAAGCTGAAAATTGTTCTGGTTAGGAAGGGGGTTTAAGTGCCAAGTGGGCAAGTCGTTAAGTAATGCAGAGAGTTCAGGGGCCAGAATTAAGTAACGATTAAGAAATGCATGAAGATCAAGGGTCAGGATTGGGCAGCACACAGAGTTCAGGGGATAGGATGCATAGGGTTTAGGGATCTGGATCAAGTAACACAAAGAGTTCGGGGGTCAGGATTAAGTAATGACTGACGTTCATGGGTCAGGCAAGTAACATCCAGATTGTGCCTGGCCTGGTGCCTTGTGTTCATAGTTTCCCCCCAGCATCAGTATTGCTCTTGGGTGTCAGGCAGCATAGTATTGCAGTGTGCAGCCTCCAACACAAGCATGTATTGGACTAGTTTTACTATGTATATACCATGACTGATGCCCCTGGAAGCCGGAAATCACTAAAGTTGACACCACTACTTTAGTGATCTCCTCTTGCTTCTGGATCCCATGCAGAGCAGCCAGCCTGATGAATTGTGACAAAAGGTTAGCTGCTCAATACAGGTGCCATTTAGAGAAGCTTTGCCTTCTCTGAATGAATACAAAGCATTCTCTGATTGGACTCATTGCCCCACATCTCCACCTCATCCAATCAAAGAACACTATGTATTCATTCAGAAAATGCAAAGCATTCTCTGAATGCCATTAATGCTGTTTTACTGACCTCATGTGGAGATGGTTTGGGCATTCTGGATTACAGCTGCGTCAACACGCACAACAACAATCCAGAGATGATACACGTGAAAGTAGCAGTAAATGCTGGATGGGCCTATGCCAGAAAGACTCTCCAACAGAGGTGTTAACAATGCCTTGTGACAGAGTCCTTTTGACTGAGATACTTTTTGTACTGGCAAATTTACGCAAAGTGTTGAATTGGACAATCTGGCAAGCAGTGTTGTCCCAGTGAGTTGAAAAACTCTTGGTCATGGATGCCCATCTTCAGTTGAAGCATAAAAAGTGTAAAATAATACTGGACTGGTGATTGAATATATCTTTGGCCCTAAATTGCCTTCCCTTTTTAAATGAATATTGCAGCAGTATGCTACATGTGCCTACATGGATGAACTTGCCCAGGAAGTTGTTTAACCTTGTCAGACATTTTGCAGACATATAGAAGTGAAGAGTTATTGAAGAGAGATTTTTGGCGTGGCTAATGCGTGGAGAGTTTTTATTGTTGGACATAAGAGGGACCCAGAATTCACCTCTAGGCAGACCTCTAAAAAGACTCTCTGTAAGCTACAGTGAGTATCATATTAAGCCAGACAGGTAGGACCAGCATTCAGGGCTTTTGCTATGATGGTAATCTGCCTTAGGGCTTGGCAAATGGGCAAACATAGCTTTCTTCCAGGTGCATACCGATTGCATTTGAGATGTTTCTCGGTTCCTTCCTAACCCTATTCTGTCTAGTTCTGCATTTCCACAGTTTAAGTAAAATAGCGGTTCTGAATTACAAGCTTCTGTAAGCAGAATTCAGTTTGTTTACAGACTTTGATGACTTGGTGAACCCTCAAACACCCTAATACTTTATCATAATATAGATGAAGATCAGACTTTAGAAGCCATAAATTTCATTCCTAAAAACTTTGTTCATTAAAATACACAGCTCAGGTAGGCTATCTTCAAAATGCACACACAACTTAATCGAGCATTAGTTGAGGAGAAAATGAATGAAGCTTTATCGGTGACTAATTAATACGCTGGACTTAGTAGTAGGAGGAGTATTGTACAAATTAATTCCATTGTGCTTTAGCTCAGCTGGACTCTCTGCACCTCCTTATGCTGCGGACAGAGTTTATTTTTAGTAGCTGATCTTGCCTGCATTTTTTGTTAAATTCAGAGCCCTGTAATCCCCCTATGAGTGTTAACAGTATTTGTGAATATTGAAAAAGGCGCTTTTATGTAAGGACAAGATGTACTTTAACTATAAATATTCTTTAATCACAACATAATATTTGTAAGTACTGCTGTTCTTTCGTGGCACAGTGGATGCTAATTGGAATTCCAGGGTTTTTGATAATGCATACACTAAATCTCATATGGCGATGCTGCTAATCTGTGACTTCTCTAATGCCATTTGCAACTTTTGTTATTCTTAAGTGGCTAGTCCTGTTCTGGCTATGAGTAACTGCAGATATTACTGATCCTTGTACCTCAAAGGTAATTTTTACCATGTAACCTTTTCTTGTCCATCTTCAGAATAAAAAAAAATCTTGAAATGGTCTCATGCAATTATGCCAAGAAATATACAGAGCAGAAGAATGTAAAATTCTTTCAAATAAGCCCAACATATAATGTGAAAGCAATGGTTAAATAATAATGATCAGTGGTGTCCCACTCCTGTCTTCGAGGGCAACACCAGTCAGACAGTTTGGGTAGGGTTTATTTGTTAATTACATGTGCTGCATGCAGTGATTTCAATTTACTTCTCCATCTCACAATGCCGATCAATAAGTAAGCCGCCTCATTGAACACAATGCACTACCTGTGTGGCAGAAAATTATGGAAAAAAATAGAAAAAGGACTGAGCAGGACTTTTTTGGTGCTAGCAAATCCACCTTCAGGAAAAATGATACAGAGACATAGGTGAAATCACAGGTGTTTGTCACATACTCGTATTTAAAAAGTCGGGGTGAAAGCTCCATAGTAAAAACATTATTAGATGTATTCATATTACAGACAAGACAATACAGCAACCCCATTTTCGGGTCCCATATGTGACATGCAACTAGTGAATCCAGAATGAGGCATGGATCGCATGCCACAGGGAGCCTGGTATACCTAGCCACACGTGCTGTAGACACCTTAGTGCTGGGATTATAGTCACATGTGAGTGCAACCTATGAATCAATTTTTAACCCATTTTTATTAAACACATACTACACCATACAGCTCTTATTTGTTTCCCTAGTGGAGTCTGTTTTCCAAACCCCCAAGCCTAAGCCAGAGGGAGTTCCAAAGTGGAGAGACGCACACTCAGGATCTGTTTGGTTTATCCAAACTAAGCACATTTTGACCTACCCTAAAAAGTGGTCAAACACCTTTGGTGAGTTGCCATCTACCTCATGAGCACTGGTTATTTGAAGACTCATTAAATCAGAAGAATTTATGTTTATATGGTGTTGGGATTGTCACAATGGGATTTAATTAGTTTGCTATTGATTATACACATGGTATATTATGCACCATTTAATGTGTAGTTTACGTGTAGTTTTGTAGTGCCAACTTTACCTTTGTTAAGTATAGCAACCTCATGCACCTTCCCTTAATTTGGGTAGTAATTGACATGTGTATATAGCAAACAAATATAGATAAGACAGATAAGCTGAAGGAAAAAACAAAGGAATGTGCTAAGTACCAACACGTTTCACAGAATCAGCTTCTTCAGGGGTTGAAGAGATGTAGAAGAAAGAAACTTCAATACAAGTCCCCATAATAAGGGGGCATTTTGATTTACTGGTGGAGACCTCCCAAAAGCTACAGTAGAGAAGGCTGACGATAGGACAGATGGGAGGTAACAGACAACCACCAATTAGGGAGTGTGAAGGCAGCATAAGGGGGAATCATAGAGCATCATGCCCATAAACTGGTGACCCTGCACACATATTGGTGACAAATCCAGAAAGATAGAACAGACTAAAAGGCAATCTTTTCAAACACAAAACCAAGTGTCACTGATGTTAACAAACAGCCAAAGGTGTATAAAGTCATCACACTAGCATTATTAAGGGGGCTTGTATTTCAGTTTCCTTCTTCTGCACCCCTTGAACCCTTGAAGAAGCTCATTCTGCGAAACGTATTGGGACTTGGGATTGTAATGGTAGAAGTTTTTTTTATCTTAATGCATTCTGTACATTAGAATAAAAAACTTTCTGTGTGCAGCAGCCCCCCCCAGCCCCCCCCTAATACATACCGGTGCCCCATCTCTATCCAGCAATATCCAGGAATCCCTCGGTCCGTCTAGGACTTTCCTTCCTGATTTGCTGAGACACAGCAATGGCACCATTGGCTGCAGTAAATCAAGGTCAGTAAGCCAATAAGGAGAGAGAGGGGGCAGGGCTGAACTCTCAGCTGCATGTCTGAATGGACACACAGAGCTGCGGCTCGGCTCAGGTGCCCCCATAGCAAACTGCTTTCTGGGGGGGGACTCAACAGAAGGGAGGGGCCAGGTGCAGCAAAAAGGGACCAGAGAAGAGGAGGATCCGGCTGCTCTATGCAAAGCCACTGTAACAGAGCAGGTAAGCATAACATGATAGTTATTTAAAAAACAAAAAAAAGAGACTTTACAATCACTTTTACACCTTCCTTTGTTTTTTTTCCTTCAGCTTATTTCCCTTATCTATATTTCTTAGCTATATACATTAATATGTTCCTAATAGACACCGCAGTTGTGAAGTTCTTAACAATGCTGACATCTAAATTGAATCCCTGCCTTAGGGTTCATCCTAGATTATAAATGAACTCAATATAAAGCTTGGGATCATGCCTGGCTTGTGTAAAAGGTTACAATCGTGTATGATTGACATCTGAACACCGACCGTGCATGCATGAACCAACAGTTGCCTTTAGTAAATCAACCCCATTGAGTTAATTTATTATTTGGGCGAATCCTGAAGCAGGAATTCAATTAAGCCATTGGCATTTTTATGAACTTCACAATTGCGGCGTCTATAGGAACATATGAACACTGATTTCTGATCTCTGACATGCTGATTGTGCGACAGTCCATATGAACTCCCCAGTTGGGAATGATTTAGCATATGCCTTTAAGAGGAATTAACCCTTCTGATTTTTCTCTGGAATATTCATGTGTTTGGCTCAATTGGCTCATTTTTCCTCTCTAGTATCAGAGGATCTACACCGCTTATTACGTGAGTGGCCCTTCCATGTTATTTAGAGAACGGCATGATCCTTGATCATTTTAGACTCTGCTGAGCCCATGATATGGTGGGCGCATATGGAGGGTGGCATTAGATACTGATAATTTTGACATCTGTGTGAGTCTTGGCCATGTGTATCTATTTTGATTTTACGCAACAACATTGTTATTTTCGCGATAGGTGGAGGTTCTTGATTACCAATTGTGGTGTGTGCAAATACAATAAAATAATATTTTTTCACTTTGACATATCATTTGGGGCCACTTTATACCTACTTTCTTTCGTGGGGCTTTTGCTCCATTTTTCAGTTGTATTATGTTTGGGTATGCTGACCCACACCCTATGATGGTGGAATAATAATTGTTTAGAGGTCCTCACTTCCTTAGGTTCCATTTGATGCAAGTGGCACCAGCATTACTTTGTTTCATGTTTCACCATGAATTTTTTAATATGAGTATGTAAAAAAACACGTGTGATTTTATCCATGTCTCTGTATCATTTTTCCTGTGGGTGGATTTATTAGCACCAAAAAAGTTCCGCTTACTCCTTTTTCTATTTTTTTCTAATTATACATTAGGAATGTGGTGCTGAGGTGTTCAATTGGATTCACTATTTATGTTTGGATAGTGGCTGAAATTTTATTGAACAGTTGTGAAATTGAAACTCCTAGCAGGGAAAGGTTCTGAAATGTCCCCTGAGGTATTTTCTGAAATCCTATCTGAGGTAATGCATGAGGCTTGTGTGCTGGCCTTGTTATTAAGTTTAGCTCCAGGGGTGGACTGACAACTCATGGGGCCCCCGGGCAATAGGAGATTATGGGGCCCCCAGGCAATAGGAGATTATGGGGCCCTTGGGCAATAGGAGATTATGGGGCCCTCAGGCAATAGATTATACACACACAGACACAAAATATACATACACACACTGAAAGGGTACTGGAGAGACGGGGCAGCTATAATCTTGGGATTTTTTTAAAAACACAGATTTTTACATACTTTCCCTGGTTTTATTGAGGCTGGCCACCCTGATGGGGCCCCTTGGTGGCATGGGGCCCTCGGGCAGTGCCCGAGTGCGCGAATGGTCAGTCCACCCCTGTTTAGCTCCAAGCATCCCCTCAGTCTGAAGAGGGCAGCAATGCCTAGATGTTTCCTTAGTTACCGCCTTTATCGGTGTATAACACTCACATTAATTTTAAGAGGAAAGTTTAGGAAAAAAAAATGTAAATAAGGAACTTTGAAGCAAAATAAGGGTCAGTGCCCATCTGCCACCTCATCATTGCCATCATTGCAGCCTGATCAATGCTCATCTGCAGCCTCACAAGTGCCATCAATGCAGCCTCATCAGTCCACATCAATGGAGCCTCGCCATTGCCATCAATGCAGCAGCCTCACCATTGCCATCAATGCAGCAGCCTCGCCATTGTCTTCAATGCAGCAGCCTCGCCATTGTCTTCAATGCAGCAGTATCACCATTGCCATCATTGCAGCAGCCTCACCATTGCCATCAATGCAGCAGCCTCACCATTGCCATCAATGCAGCAGCCTCACCATTGCCATCAATGCAGCAGCCTCAGCATTGTCATCAATGCAGCAGCCTCAGCATTGTCATCAATGCAGCAGCCTCAGCATTGTCATCAATGCAGCAGCCTCAGCATTGCCATCAATGCAGCCTGATCGATGCCCATCTGCAGCCTAGAGGGGACAGGATGGAGGGAGATGGGATGAGTGCCGACAGATTACATACAGTGATAATCTCCTATGATAGACAGAACAGTGGCCCAATGGTGTCCCAGGAGACGGGACTTCCTATTATGGAGGCCGACAAGTAAATAGGAGATTCTCACTGTATGTAATATGACTACGCTCATCCCGCCCCCCTCCCTGTTCACTCAGAGGCAGCTAAAATTGAACTATTGGCATATAACAAGCACACTAGGGTGTTTCATTTTTCCAAAGATGTGATTTTCATATGACTTTGCTTACGCCCCGAGTGTGAGTGATGTAAAAGATATATATACCAAATTTCAAGAAGATTGGATAATATTTAGGGGTTGCACATATTGATCACTTTTATCAAAGCAAAGTCTGTGGGCTTCACTTGATAAGAAGTCATATACAACAATGCTGGATGAAGAAAGTCCCGTTCAAGGCTTTCTAGAAGAACAACGAGTGAAAATGGTTAACTACATCCAAAATGTCCTAAAAGATGTAAGTCACCCAAGAGAAGACTAAGACAAAGAGTTATTACAACTCTCATTCCGGTACCTAGGAAGTTGGTCTAAAAATGACTTCAGTTTCAGGATCCCAGGGGCACTGCATCAAGCAAGGTGGATGGCAAAGGCAATATATGCACTTAAAATTGTCCTCTTCACTAAACAGTTGAATATTTGTCATCGATAATTGGAAGGAATGAAACGGGTTGCACATTTTGTCAGCCTCATATATGTTCGATTTTGGTATGAGGCACTTGTAAGTCGATGGGCTCCAAAGAGTGATTTGGATATGCTACAGCTTTTGAGCACTTACCCAGATGCAGACGTCAAAAAATGTGCTCTCACAGTTGCTAAGAGACACCTTTGGTATCTGTCATAAACAAACGTAAGATTGGCTTTTTGGACGTATTACTCAGGCTGTTAGAAAATATGACAAAAAATTTAGAAACCAAACCTGCAAAGAAAAAGGAAGTGAAACCATTAGAAGGTAAAAACATGTTTTTTGAAGGAAAAGACCTGAGACATTTCATTACTAATAAAACAAAGACATTTTTTGTGATCCACGACGTGACAGAATACAAGGGATTGAATCGTTCAAAGTTGATTAATATAACACATGTTTTGCCTATCATATTATGTATCGTATTGCGTATCGTATTACCTATTAATCTTAGTGTGTAGTTTTAATAGTATTTTAAGTTTGTGATTTCTAGTTTTCCCAATAAAAGTAAATAACTTTTACAAAACAGATCAAAGTGTGCAACCTTTAAATATTATCCAATCTTCTTGAAATTTAGCATATATATCTTTTACATCACTCAGAGTTGGGGCGTAAGAAAAGTCTGCAAACATTTTACTGTTTATTTTTATCCATTAGAAAATGAAACACCCTAAAGCACACGCTATTTGCACCTGATTTTCATGGTGAAAACGTGAATGTTTAAGCCAATAAACACAGTACCTGTTGAAGTGAACAGACGAAAAGATAAATTGTCATGCAGCCTGTTATGCTCTCTTATTGCTGAAACTTTAGCGCAGAATTGGTTTACTTCTCTTTTTACAAATCTAACATCATCCAAATTTCCAAACCATCACTAGAGCATGCCAGATCAGCTGATCAGCTGAGAACGTTAAATTCAGCTGTAATCAAGTACACCAGTGTACACACAATAAGGAGAAATGGAAAATCACAGTGTGACTGAAACTGATTGGGAAAGTGATGGTGCAGCGCTAGTGACAATTTAAAAATTAAATGGGTAGTCTAAAGTGCATAGATGACCTAATACACATCTAATATTTATCAAAATTAGAATAATTGTGACGATATTAAACAGTATACATGTGCAATATTGAAATAATGATAACAGGTTATTAAACCTATGTATAACTTGCATATAAAATGCAGTGATATCAGGTGATTAAACCATTGTATACCATGCATGTAAATTCAGTGATGTCACGTGATTAAACCAATATATACCATACCATACACATATAATACAATGAACAACTTATTATAAACTCAAAAGCAATAATAGAAAAAATGAATGAACAAAGAGAGTCCACTGAGTGATGAAAATGTAAATGTCCAAAATATATGTATCTTGACACCCCAAATGGTAATTATCAAGCCACCGCTAAACATGCATGAAAAAGGGGGGGATGGAGCACCACCACCAATAACACTGAGGCTTACCGTAATAAGTTGATTCAATAGGATATGCACCCTATGAATCAAACTTGTCGGTGATTCTTCACCAAAGATAATAAGGCCCAGATGAATATAGGCATTGGTAGAATTTGATAAAAAAAATCTTCTCTCAAGGACCACCGGTCGACAAGAAAGGTGGCTCCAAGATATATAAAACGTCTCATGGATTCAAACTTAGAAGGCCAAAAGGGAATAAAAAACACACATAGCATGAATCCGTATAACACAACATTTATTAAAAAGTTAAAGATTTACACTCACATTTAGAAGAGGTAAAACAAGCGCTTATTAATCGATAAAATTACACAATGGGAACAGCAGGCTTGACCCGACTGACTGAAGCTGATTAGCAGTGTTTGCCAATTACCAAAGATTACCGGGTCAACTATTTTATATTAGTCTTCAAACGGTATTATATTCATCATTATTTATATATGTCTGTCAAACTGAGACCATTATATTTTAGTTGGGAATAGCAATAATCTTGTCTCACTGCTAGCCAGTATCATGATACCTACCCACTGTTTCCTCTCTGTGAGTTATGTTGTTATGCAAGGTACATTAGTAATCATGGTGCTTAGTATAATTGGTTAGATACAATATTCTGAAGAAAATTACCTGGAACATATTATTAGAAAGTTGCAATTTGCTCACAAATGGTTGCTTTTGACAGTATTTTTATTTTCCTCTCACAATAATGCATCAATAAACCTAGATACAATTTGTAGCGAAATATTTTGGTGTTATAGTGTCTGATAAGGAAACAAGGTTATACATTAGAGAATCATTGCACAATGTTCTTATAATCAAATATGTGTGAAAATATACCGATAGCAAATTTCCTGGATGTTAATCATTTTCTGCGAAAGTCATTGGGAATTTAAAACAACAAGAAACATGCTGTTTATAGAAAGACACCACAGGCTGATTTGTGCATACATTGTTCCCAGTTGAACGTACTGGCAATGAAATATGGCCAGAAATTAGAATCATAACAAAATCCTCCCACATAATTTGTTTACTGAATTATAAATATTATCAGCTGACATTATTCCAATGCAAGCCTTTTGATTTGTATAAGTAGTCAGTGCAAACGCCAGGCTTAAAGTGTATGTAAATATAAAACATATAAGATATTCTAATCAATGAAAATATAGTTTTCTATCCTCACTATGCCATTTTTTTCCTGTGGTTACATAATAATATCACATATCTGATTTTCCTACCAGTCTCCTTTCTTTTTCCACAGCTTCCTGCTCTGTTCTGTAAGTGCTTTCCATGGGTTCAGACCTGTGGTATCATTGACAGACCTATATAGAGCCTTCAAAGAGAACAACCATGCAAAAGCACATGAGAGATGGTATATGAATAACCCCTTATTGTTAATGGGGGCTTCTAGATTCCAATGAGCCCTCATTCCCAAACCCCCCCCCCCAACCGATATGCCAGGATTGTGTCCAGAGTACCCTCATGTTTAGGGCATGTAGTCTGGGTATGGCATAGGAAGAAAGGGGCACATGGTTACCCTCTCCCATTTCTTGTCCTGCTAGGCTGCATGCTCAGATTAGAGTCTGGTATGGATTTTTGTGAAGGACTGTACACTTTTTTGGTATTTTTTTTGGTGGGGTTTCCCCCTTAAAGTCCATACCAGACTCAACGGGTCTAATATTTGAGTTTGAGGGGACCCTTCACTGTTATTTTTACTTTTGTGTAGGGTCACCATGACATTGACCTATGATCAATGTTTGATTTGTATTTTCAGGGGGAACCCTACACTACTTTTTTGAGTGAGCTGCCCACAACTTAACAAGAGCATCCCCAAGGCATGATATTTAAAGGAATTTTGCATTTTTAATGTTTCACTTTAATTATTGCTACAGTCATTGCTCTTCTTCAATCATAATTTAAAAAAAAAATGTTTTTGTTTGGTACATGTTTTACAAGCAGTGCCCAGCCTCCAATGCCATTTGTTCTACGGTGCCTTGCTAATTAGCCTAGAAAAAGACCATCATTTATTTTTAACATTCAGCTCCTATTTACTTTAAATGTTTTCGGATTTGGAATGGGACTGCTGTAATGTTCGCTAAACTTGCCTCAAAAAAAAAGCCAGATATGTACTGTTCATCCCTAGTTTGGAGTTTAGAGTTATTTTGCACAGATGCCTTGACTTAACCTCCCTAGCGGTAATCCCGAGTCTGGCTCGGGTTGGGAATTTCACTACAATAGCGGTAACCCCGAGCCAGACTCGGGCTTGCACCGCTCGATGCAGGGGAGGACACAGGGATCGTTACTTACCTTGTCCCCTGGATCAGCGATGTCCGCCGCGCTGTGTGATCGAGTTGTCCTCCGCTCGATTCACAGTGCCGAATGCCGCCGAGCTCCGTTCCCTGCGACGTTACGGCGTACGGGAGCGGAGAACGGCGGCAAATTCAAAAAAGTAAAAGTACACAAAACACACACAGCACTTACAGATTACAGTGCTGTAGTAAAAAATACACACCCCCTTTGTCCCTAGTGGTTTGTGCAATGCCCTGCATGCACTTTTATATTATAAATACAGTTTTTTACTGCTTGGAATTTGGAGATTGTCCATAGCAACCAAAACATGTCCCTTTTTCAGTTTTTTTTGGATTTGATTACATTATTGAATAATTTTTATTATTCTTTATTATATTATAAACTTTATCATACCCGGGATGTCCGCTAGACTCTGGTTTGAAGAGATTTCAGAGCGTTATTCCTAAGAATTACAGGACTACAAAATAAAAGCCAGATTTCCATGCAAAATAATTGTACCGCTTTCAGCACCTTATTCCAGACTGAATCATACCGCCAGGGAGGTTAAATGTGGGACTTTAACCACTTAAGGACCGCCGCATGACAATGTACGTCGGTGCAATGGCACCGACAGGCACAAGCACGTACATGTACGTGCTCGCCTTCCAGCGGGTGGGGGGTCCGACCGGACCCCCTCCCGCTGGATGCGGCGGTCCGTTTCGCTGCAGGAGCGATCCGGGATGAGGGGATGGCCGTTGGTTTCTGGCCATCCCCTCTCGATCGCTCCTGGTGAATGTGAAGCTTCCCCCGTCCAGGGTAGCCCCCTACCCCCCAATAAAGATTTAACCCCCTGATTGCCCCTAGAGTTAACCCTTTCACCCCCTTTTGCCAGTGTCACTAAGCGATCATTTTTCTGATCGCTGCATTAGTGTCACTGGTGCCGCTAAGTAGCTAGTTATTTTTTCAGGTTCACCACCAGGTTTTTATAGCGCTAGGTACCCCGATATACTACCCAATAATGGTTTTAATCCCCTGATTGCCCCTAGTTAACCCTTTCACCCCATTTTGCCAGTGTCACTAAGCGATCGTTTTTCTGATCGCTGCATTAGTGTCACTGGTGCCGCTAAGTAGCTAGTTATTTTTTTAGGTTCACCGCCAGGTTTTTTATAGCGCTAGGTACCCCGATATACTACCCAATAACGGGTTTAACCCCCTGATTGCCCCTTGTTAACCCTTTCACCCCCTTTTGCCAGTATCACCAAGCAATCGTTTTTCTGATCGCTGCATTAGTGTCACTGGTGCCGTTAGGTAGCTAGTTATTTTTTTAGGTTCACCGCCAGGTTTTTATAGCGCTAGGTACCCCGATATACTACCCAATAATGGTTTTAACCCCCTGATTGCTCCTAGTTAACCCTTTCACCCCCTTTTGCCAGTGTCACTAAGCAATCGTTTTTCTGATCGCTGCATTATTGTCACTGGTGCCGTTAAGTAGCTAGTTATTTTTTTAGGTTCACCGCCAGGTTTTTATAGAGCTAGGTACCCCCATATACTACCCAATAATGGTTTTAACTCCCTGATTGCCCCTAGTTAACCCTTTCACCAGCGATCACCGTATAAGTGTCACTGGTGATGCTGGTTAGCCAGTTAGTTATTTAGGTTCCCCGTCAGGTTTTTATATAGCGCCAGGGACCCCCATATACTACCTAATAAAGGTTTTAACCCCCTGATTGCCCCTAGTTAACCTTTTCACCAGTGATCACCGTATAAGTGTTACGGGTGACTCTGGTTAGTTAGTTTGCTTTTTATAGCATCAGAGCACCCACCATTTATTACCCAATAAAGGTTTAACCCCCTGATCAATTAGGTTTTAGGGTTAGGGTCTGCGTCGCCCCTGGTACATCTGCTCCTGACGAGTGGAAAAATCCACGAAACGCGTCAAGCTATATTTGATGACACAGTTGTATTCCATATGGATTGATCTCTACCCAGCTATTATTAATATTCCATGATATTGTTTTTATACTAGCCAATAGACCTATATATACCTTGTGGGTGCACGTGCCAGTCTTGGGTCTGTCGCTGTGGCATTTTTCTGCCATAGCATTCATATTTCTTTTAAAAATTAATTTCTCCTTTTTATTTATTTATTTGACTTTGATCATGTGTCGTTTTGACTGTATTATTCTACTCATTATGTTCATGCTCTATGTGCATTATATCTACATGTGAAATACATTATATTCTTTATGATTCTAGATGAATGTCATCAATTAAATATTTAAATATTATTTATTTACAGTTTATCTCTACTATACAATTGCTTCATTTAAAGTCCCAACCCCCCTTTAGTTTTCATTGATTATCGGGATGGAAGCACCATGCTGTGCTTCATTTAAAGTCCCATATTCCCCCCTTTTTGTTTATATGATAAAGCCTGTTCCAGCATGAGGGCCTTTTTTACTACTTATTGCACCCCGGTTCTATGTTGTAAGATTCTCCCCATAAAATCCATTGACAGCATACCTAGATCCCTATTTAACCATGCACCCACACTAGAGGATGCCTTTTGATGCCCAGAGATAGTGTCTAGCTTACAAGGAATTGCAGCTTGTGGTAGCTGGCAACATTTGGGGGACTAACCATTTCTGTAGGAGCTGAATAGTGTTGTCAGCCCTACACATGAAATTGGGTTCTAATTAGTAGAATGGCAGGATCACTAGGTCATTTCTTTACAATTACTTGGGCTTTGAATAAGTGCATATATTTGGGATAACTTGCATAGTAGTGTTTTCTTATATTAGTTTGGAGAGACACCTTAGTTTTATATTTGTAACCATGTGTAGTATTTTTTTATTTCTTATTTTACTCAAATAGTAAGTTATCATCATGTGATAGGTTTTTAATTGTTGCTAAACCATGGAGTTTACAATAAGTTGAGGCTTTGAATTGTATTTTTAATGGCAGTTTTATTGTATCTTTCGATAATGATTAGAATTTTCTGATTAGTACCTTCAAGTGTTGATGTAGGTGTGATTTAAAGAGTATACTATCTCCTCAGTTCTATTAAAGCCCCATCACACCAGAAGATTATTACAGCAGGGGTAAAAGAACTGTGGAGCTGTTACAGGCTCTCTCATCAGCTGTTACTACAGCGTCTATGAATGAAACAGGATTCATGAATGGAGGACAGATGGGTGGATGAAAAGTCAAACCCCCTCCTCCTGTATTAACGGCTTCTATGAAGGAAGGAGCTGGGCAGAAAGGGCAAGCATAGTTGGGCACTCTTGATGAGAACTTGCCTGTGACAGCTCCTCAGTTCTATTAAACTCCAGCATATTATAAAGGTATGGCAGAGGGGTTAAGGGGGGTATCAGAAGACAAAAGATTTCTACTGAATTAGAAGACAAAGGCATGAGGGACACATCACACTGAGGGTCATATTCCTTGTACTTAACAGGGAAAAATCTCTCTCTCTCCCACAATATACAAGGGTTCTGTAAATTCTGTTTTTCTATATTTCAAGTAGTCAGAAATGTTTCCACATTAAAAACGCTTATAGATGCGTTTGTACGCTGTTACAAAAATTTGGCGTTTCAAATGCCAATAAACTTCCATCCTGAATGCGTTTTTTGCTTCCAAAAAAATTTCACTAAACTCAACTGCCTCTAAACTACTCAGTGTACATGTGCAGATAAGATAACATAGAGGAGAGTTCAGGAGCTGCTGAAAAAAACCCAACTCCTCAACCTCAGTTTATCGGCAGCAGTTTACATGAGGCCTTAGACTCCAAATATCTATTTTGCCTTAAGCCCATGCCAATTTACAATCTACTTTTCATTTGGCTGCTGCCACAGAGATTCTGACAGCTCTGAAACAGAACATGTTCACAGATAAGTGCTTTTGTTGATTGAACCTAAAGGAGATTGGTGACAAGGAGCCACATAATTTCGTTGATATTTTGCCAAAGGAAAAATGTCTCTTCAGTTTTCCCAGGGACGAATATCTCAGACCCTACGTTACTGCCTTACCCTCTTATGTAAAAGACACCATACATTTTCTGCAAATATTAGACAGTTTACATATTCCTGAATACTCCTTATTAGTTACAATAAATGTGAAAGCCCTCTATACTGTAGTTCAATGCCACATTCCATAGGCCTTGCATCCATAAAACACATTACTAGTCTGGGAAGAGAGAGGGACTTGGCTTACAAGTTCATTCTCTCCCTTCTCGAATTTATCTAAAGGACATAATGTTTTCTCTTTCCATTGATCCCACTACCTCCAGATACAGGGGGTGGCAATGGGGACTTGCTGTGCCCCATCCTATGCTAACCTGTATCTGGGGGAGTGGGAAAAATGTTTTTCATGGACGAGTCACTGTTGATGTACACGGACCATATGTTGGTATGGTACTGGTACATCGACAATGTCTTCGCCATTTGGGATGGACCCATTGATACACTTCAGCAATGTTTGATTAGAATGAACAAAAACAAGTTCAATCTAAATTTTATTATAGCCTATGACAACGAGCGCATAGCATTTTTGGACATGGAAGTGTATTGAGGCATTGAGGGCACCCTTGGTAGCAACCTCTATAGGAAACCCACGGCAGGAAACAATATCTTGCATGCCTCTAGCTTTCACTACCAGACATTGGTAAACTCTATACCCTACAGCCTGTACCTGCGGACTAGGCAGAATTGATCTGATGATGCAAGTTTTAAAATTGAGGCTCAAAAACTCTGTGACCGGCTCTTATTGAGAGGCTATTCACATGCCTCCCTTAAAAGAGCATATTAACAGGCAACAGCACAAGATAGAAAAAATCTATTATATACACAAAAACCTAAAAATGATGCCAATCCTCTGCGTATCATCAGAAAATATACAAACCAACAAGCCAAAGTTAACAACATTGTCAACAAGTACTGACATATGTTGTCCTTTGATTCCTTACTAGGACATTTTGTCCCTCAGTGTCCCGCTTTACATTTAAGATGGCGCCATCAATCAGAGACAAACTCACTGCTAGTGAATATAAGGGTGAAGCTAGAAAAGACCCGTGTAAATACAAGGGTACATTTATGTGTGGAGCGTGTAATTATTGTAAATACATGCTTACTCAAATGAATCCTCTCCTCCCTAATGGTCAAACATTCCATCCTAGGCATGTCACCAATTATAGAACCATCAGAGTTGTTTACATGCTCTGCTGCGACTATGGCTGTTTTTATATTGGCAAGACAAAACTTGAATTCTGAGGACAATCATACAGACACATAAGAAGTATGCAATAACCCTGATTTACCTTTGGGCAGACATGCTAAAATTGTACATGGAGGTCAATTTCCAAAAATCAAGTTCCTTATATTAAATCATATCCACCCCAGCTCTAGAGCATGAGACTGGAATAAAACTCTCCTCCAAATGGAGCTGTGCTGGATACACAACCTTAAGGCTACATCCCCACCAGGCCTCAATGAGGCCACATCCTTCAAACCCTTCCTCGAGGGATTTTCCTCCAGGGGAATGGAGAAATTAAATATAGTGTATTTATCTGTATCCCCGGGTCCTTTATATGCCTCCCCATTTAAGTAATTTGGGTCAATTGATATGTGATCAACCAACTATTTTTTGAGCACCAATATTATATTGGAATTGTATAGTACTCATAATGTTAATCCTGTTTATTGCTTTAATAAACTATATTATGTATATATTTTTTCTTGCAAATTAATTCTGTTCTGTGATTTTTGGATCATCCTGATCAGTTTTCTTCTGTGTCTTCTCCACCTTTTGCAAAAGAATTATATTTTCAGTTCTGCTACCCACCACTGGAGAGCTGGGGCTGTTTTGTTTCATTTTCCCTTATGATTGGATCTGTTTATGTTGACTTAATATCATTATCACATGGAATTTACTGATTTATGCCAGCTGACCCCCTGGGGATGGACTGTAGGGCGCCCAGCACACATACCCGCCTGGTTTCTTAAACCGTGGTGGCTTCTTATGGGGACAGTTGATGTTTCAGCATCTCACCCGGTCTCCATCTTACTACTCCAGCGGACATGCGCAGTCCAGTGGAGTGGGTCCCTGTGTCAGTGTGCAGAGCGAGTGCATGACGTCATTCCGTCATGCTGACATTGTGCATGCCTGGTCAGGATGGGAATGTGTGCGCAAGGCTCAGGGAGCCAGCATAGGTGTTTTCTAGGTCTTTCTTCCCCACTCCCTCTCAGGCGCAGCTGAATCATACTTTAGGCGTCCTTGGAGTCATGGCCGACAGTTTGAATGCCAGGATATGTCTCCATGTGACTGCCGTTTTTATGCAAGGTATGATGGAATACTTTTTGAGTCTTTCCTCACCCCTTCTCTCCCCCTTTTTCATTTCATTGACATTGTGGGCTTAGTCTCTTTTTTGGGGGGCATGCATTTGCACCTTATGTACATCTGAGAGCTGAACAACCTATTTATTGATAATGCCACCTGCCCAATACTTATCTATAAGACAATAAATAAAGGAGGATTTTTAGGCTCATATAAAAGTGGAGTTCCAATAAAAAAAAAATTAAGAGTCAGCATCTACAAATGCTGCAGCTGCTGACTTTTAATAATCAGACACTTACCTGACCCAGGGTCCAGCGATGCTGGGGAAATGAAGCCCTACTCGTCCCCTCCTCCTCTCTGCGGTGCCGGCATTGTCACTGTGGGTGCCCGGCTGCATGCTGTGACTGGTTGGGCAATCATCTGGGACCTGTGACGTGTCCCAGATGATTGCAGAGAGGGAAGGGGGAGACGTGATCTTCCTTGCGGTGCTGTGGGTGTGCCAGGAGGAAGTGGGAGCTGGAACCCTCTAAAAAGAGGGTATCCACTCCCCCCCAAAAAATGACATGCCAAATGTGGCATGTCAGGAAGTCACCTTCCTTTAAAGCGGAAGTTCCATTTTTGGGTGGAAGTCCGCTTTAAGACTGATTTACTACAAGTTTTAACAATTGATTTAACTAACTAGTAATATTCTAATATAGAGATCTTTGGCAATGGTATATGCAGTATAAACCGGGCATTCATGTAAATATACATCAATTTGTCTATTATCATATATATGGAATATATGTTACCCGGTCTATATCTGGAATTAATCTAAATTTCCGTATTATGTAGTACTATCCAAATACAATTATATGACCGATAAATAAAATACAAACTAAGAAATATACTAATGGAAACTTAGACATTTAGTATATTAAAATATAAATTTATATATTAATTGACTAACCCATTTCTATGCTTTCATTATTTTTTTAGTATATACCATCCTCATATCTTCAAATCACCCTTGTACCATCAGCCTGTCCCTATTTGGCACAGGTAGGATGCACTATCTATATAAAAAAATAGGTATAGCATTTATTTTAAATCAAGTTTTAATTATGCTTATTCTTTGCTATATATTTTATCATCTTTACCTACAGAGTGACAACTTCCTTTTTTTGGCTTCAGCGTTCCTAACTGTTCCTTGGACTCTGGGGGAGTTTGGCATTTTCCCAATTTCAGTCGCTTTGTTTCTATGTAATCATTAAAGCATACTAACAAGATCAGCCATTTTGAGCAAAAGCTTTATGGAGACACAGTTCTGTCTATGTTTGTTTTTAATAGTTCTGTGGAATGTTGTAATTGGCGACATCACTACAATATATGTGTGTTTGTTTAAATACATTTAACCACTTCAGCCCCGGACCAATTAACAGCCTAAGGACCAGAGGTCTTTTTACAATTTTGCACTGCACTGCTTTAACTGTTAATTGCGCGGTCATGCAATGTTGTACCCAAACAAAATTTGCGTCCTTTTCTTCCCACAAATAGAGCTTGCTTTTGGTGTTATTTGATTGCCTCTGCGATTTTTATTTTTTGCGATATAAATGGAAAAAGACCGAAAATTTTGAGAAAAAAATATATTTTCTACTTTTTGTTATAAGAAAAATCGAATAAGCTAAATTTTAGTCATACATTTAGGGCAAAATGTATTCAGCCACATGTCTTTATTAAAAAAAAATGTCAATAAGCGTATATTTTTTGGTTTGCGCAAAAGTTATAGCGTCTACAAACTAGAGTATATTTTCTGGAATTTACACAGCTTTTAATTTATGACTGCCTATCTCATTTCTTGAGGTGCTAAAATGGCAGGGCAGTACAAACCCCCCCCAAATGACCCCATTTTGGAAAGTAGACACCCCAAGGAAATTTCTGAGAGGCATGTTGAGCCCATTGAATATTTTTTTTTTTGTCCCAAGTGATTGAATAATGACACAAAAAAAAAAAAAGTTTACAAAAAATGGTCACTAAATGATATATTGCTCACACATGCCATACCCCAAAATATATTCTGTTGCTTCTCCTGAGTACAGGGATACCACATATGTGGGGCTTTTTGGGAGTCTAGCCGCGTATGGCACCCCGAAAACCAATCACTGCCTTCAGGGTTTCTAAGGGTGCAAATTTTTGATTTCACACCTCACTACCTATCACAGTTTCGAAGGCCATAAAATGCCAAAATAACACAAACCCCCCCCCCCCCCCCCAAATGACCCCATTTTGGAAAGTAGACACCCCAAGCTATTTATTGAGAGGCATGTTGAGTCCATGAAATATTTTATATTTTGCCACAAGTTGCAGGAATATAATATTTTTTTTTTTTTTGCACAAAGTTGTCACTAAATGATATATTGCTCACACATGCTATGGGCATAAGTCAAATTATACCCCAAAATAAATTCGGCTGCTTCTCCCGAGTACGGGGATACCACATGTGGGGGACTTTTTGGGAGCCTAGCCACGTACTGGACCCCGAAAACCAAGCACTGCCTTCCGGATTTAAATATAAAACGCTACCAAAAAAAACTGTTAGCGATCGCAGGGATCAGGCCTGACTCTGCGATCGCTGTAGTTATGTGTTTAGTGTTTTGTAAGTGACAGTGATCGATGGATATTGCACTTGGGTAGGCTGGGCGGAGGGGCACAACGCAGGTGCTAGCAGGTATCTGGGCTGATCCCTCTAACAATGCGTTTTTTTGGAACCCTAAACTGCTGGGGACGCTAGTATAGATCTGATCAGATCAGATATTGATCTGTTCAGATTCTATACCACTACGGGAGGTTTATGCTTTGCACGTGGGTGTTAGCGGTACTGGCACTAACCTAGCGCTGCCTGGGGCGACGCAGACCCTGACCCTGAAACCTAATTGATATCACCCGCCGGGTGATCAGGGGGTTTAACCTTTATTGGGTAATAAATGGTGGGTGCCCTGATGCTATAAAAAGCAAACTAACTAACCAGAGTCACCCGTAACACTTATACGGTGATCACTGGTGAAAGGGTTAACTAGGGGCAATCAGGGGGTTAAAATTTTTATTAGGTAGTATATAGGGGTCCCTGGCGCTATATAAAAACCTGACGGGGAACCTAAATAACTAACTGGCTAACCAGCGTCACCAATGACACTTATACTGTGATCGCTGGTGAAAGGATTAACTAGGGGTAATCAGGGGGTTAAAACCATTATTGGGTAGTATATGGGGGTACCTAGCGCTATAAAAACCTGGCGGTGAACCTAAAAAAATAACTAGCTACCTAGCGACACTAGTGACACTAATGCAGCGATCAGAAAAATGATCGCTTAGTGACACTGGCAAAAGGGGGTGAAAGGGTTAACTAGGGGCAATCAGGGGGTTAAAACCATTATTGGGTAGTATATCGGGGTACCTAGCGCTATAAAAACCTGGCGGTGAACCTAAAAAAATAACTATCTACCTAGCGACACTAATGCAGCGATCAGAAAAATGATCGCTTAGTGACACTGGCAAAAGGGGGTGAAAGGGTTAACTCTAAGGGCAATCATGGGGTTAAATCTTTATTGGGGGGTGGTAGGGGGCTACCCTGGACCTAACACTAACTGCCCTGACAGTTTTTACAACTGACACTGAATGCAGTGATCAGTAAATAAATGATCACTGCAATCAGTGACACTGTGACTGGGGGGGGGGGGGGGGGGGCGATCGGGGGGGTGATCGGGGGGGGGGTTTGTGTGCCTGTGTGTTATTTAGTGTCAGTGTAGTGTTTGGTGCAGACTTACTGTGTCTTCTCCTCGTAGTCCGGTCAATAAGACCGCCCCGAGGAGAATGACATCACTTCCTCCCTGCCTGTGTATACAATACACAGTGGGAGGAAGCTTCTCATTCGCCAGGAGCGATCGAGAGGGGATGGCCTGAAACCAACGGCCACCCCCTCATCCCAGATCGCTCCTGAAGCGAACCGGACCGCCGCATCCAGCGGGAGTGGGTCCAATCGTACATGTACGTGCTTGTGCCTGTACATGCCATTGTAATGACGTACAATGGCATGCGGCGGTCCTTAAGTGGTTAATGCAGAGATATTATATTTTACTACTGATCGCTATATAATAACATCTGTGATCTTTTGAAACCACTATATTGTAAATACACGATTTACACTCTCATAACACCCCTGAAGAAAGAGTTATCCAATACTCTGAAATGCATCGGGTGAACCTAGAGAATTCCAAAGTGTAATCTATGTGGTAATTTTGTACAACTACTGTAATCATTACAATATATTTTGTTGTTAAATTTTTGTATTATGTGTAATAAATGATATACAATTTACACTTATGTAAGTACCGTTAACCAGTTGGGGTCTGCCCACCGTCAAATGAGGGCGGGGCAGCTCTTGCTCTGGGACGGCGTCATATGATGGCGTCCCAGAATGGCTGCTCTAATTCGCCTGCAGGGGCATGCAGTGCGGCGATTGCGGCCATGCCACATTCCAGGGACACGACGGACTCCGATCTCTGTAAAGAGCTGCTGTGTCCAATCACAGCCGGTCACATGTAAACACGGAGATGCCGATAATCGGTGCTGTTCACCTCACACTGACAGAGTGTGTGGCAAGAAGAGCCAATCAGCGGCATCTCCACTCAGGGGGACATCTACACATGCAGTGCCCTGATTACAATATAGCGCCAATAGTGTCACCAATCAGTGCCCACCATTGCCCAGCAGTGCTAGCAATCAGCGTCCACCACTGCCAGCAATCAGTGCCCACCACTGCCTACAAGTGCCGCCAATTAGTCCCCATTAGTGATGCCAGTCAGTGCTGGCTATCAGTGCCGCCTATCAGTGCTGCCCATCAATGCCCATCACTGCTGTCCATCAATGCCCATCAGTGCCACCCATCAGTGCCCATCAGTACCACCTATCTATGCCACCAATCAGTACTCACCAGTGCCACCTATCAGTGCCCACCAGTGGCACCTATTAGTGCCCATCAGTGCCACCTAACAGTGCCCATCAGTGCCACTTATCAGTGTTCATAAGTGTGGCATATTAGTGCTTCCCCATCAGTGCCCATAAGTGCCCATAAGTGCCACCTCATCAAAAAACAACCCTTGAAAAAAATAAAATAAAACAATGTAGACCCTGTATAAACACATCAATAGACATAAGGTGACAATTTTAGTAAGAATGTGAGCTTCACTCAGCCCTGGCAAACAGATCCTGAAAGAAAAGAGATTACAGTGTCTAAACAAGATTGAAAACCTTTTCAGATTGCTATCTATATAAGCTGGAAGGACACTATGATGTAGGTCTCCCAATGCCATAAGGCATTGTGAAATCATTGAATTGTGTGTGCATTTTCTCTGACATATATATTGACTTTTAAAGACACTATAAAATATAGAATATGCAATATTTATAGGTAGCACATAAAAGGTCTGTTTCATCAAGCCTGCTGGCATAGTTTTCTTGTCTACAAAAAAATATATAAAAAAAATGAAAGTGAAAGATTTCATGCAGAATACAACTTTCTCTATAGATATCACAGATGACTAGCCAGAGCTGTGTATAGATTAATTAATAACTCTTTATCAGTTGCCAGGTTTGTGTCTCTCCTGGGCTTCAGCCAGGGACAATGGCAACATTCCCTCATCAGTGAAGCCAGTATAGGCTCTTCTCTTCCCCATTTGGCCTGTGATAGTTTTGTATAATGCCATTTGGAATGAATATTCCAGTTACTGTCCAAAGAATCCATAAGTTGATTAGTGTATCAGAGTAGTTGGAGTATTCACATGCCTTCTTCCATGACACTCTGTCTGTAATTGGGATTGGAGAAACAATTGATATATGGTCACACCATTTTGCTATGTAATAAGACTGAAAATGAATATAATCAATCATTATTGGTGATAAATATCACTTATAAGTTGGGTTTCAGGGAAATATGAAAAAGACTAAAGCATTGCTAATAATGTTATAATGGAAACATGAAAACAATTTTGATTGGTCATTACATTAGTAGCAATTATCCATTATTATCAGGTCTACTTCAGTACTTTTGTTCATGGTCAAGCAGTAAAGAGAACTACTGTATGTTTATACCGAAAATAAATGTGTTAAAAATTGTGGTTATAGCACACATCTGGCAGAGACGAACACAGGTCAACTGTATCACATATAAAAATATTAATGTGTCCCTTTAAAGATTTTATGCTAAACAGATATTTTATATGATTGAGACTAATGGGAAATTCTCTAGTTGGTCACATTTTGGCAGTTGTGAACAACAATTGACTTCTGTCATTGAGTATTGATAAGCAGGGTGAACTGGTCATCTGCAAAGTTCAAAGTTACACCACATTCTATTCTAAGACTGCCCGGGCTTCACCCCCTATGAGAGTCGGTGTACAGCCAGAGAACTGGCCTCTCTAAAATCAGCCCTGAAAAAAAATGAGACTACTGGTGCATGGTCTTTTCATGCTCCTTCTTCAAACGCCTGATATTGGCAGCCAGCATATTCTTCAAAGGCAGTTCTAAGGATGATGAAATGACTACCTTTAATAGTCCTACACTTTAGCAAACAGGTTTCAAGAGAATAATAATACATGTGATGAGAAAATGTTCTGGTGGCAATACAGGTTGATTTACTAAAATGGGTGCAAAATGTGGTGTAGCTGTGCAAAGCTAATCAGCTTCTAACTTCATCTTGTTTGACCCCTTTGCACCTAAGGGTAAAACAAATCTTAATGCCTAAGCCCAATTTTGCAACTTTGACATGTGTTAATAAAACCATACATATCATCACAACTACTTTGTGCATCCAGGTGGATTATACCTTGTTTTTTTTCAGAACAAATTGGGCTTTCATTTGGTGATAAGTGGTAATGGTTGTACCCGTAGTACAGCCCAGCTTTTTTTTATCCTACCTAAAACACACTGACACCGATACTAATTGAAAAAAAAAAATCCTTTCCAAAAAAAATATAGACCCTTACCTTGACCCAAACACTAACCCTGGCACTGTCCTAGATCAAACCTTGATCTAATTATTGATTTTTTTACAATTATATATATATATATATATATATATATATATATATATATATATATTTTAGATACACTCTTTTTTCTCTCTCTGCAAGGACAGAGAAAGATACAATGTATCTTCTTTCACAGAGAGAGAAAACACATGGGCGGGCTTCACAGTTTCTGATCATTGTGATAGCCAATCAGAGGCTCTCACAGTGATCGGGTGACTTGGAATTAGACGTTAACCCGTGAGACCCTATTCTAGACGTTAACCCGTGAGACCCTATTCTCTGTGCTGGGAGCGCGCAAATATGCGCCCCCACAAAAAAAACCTCAGTCCAGTGGGGTTGCATATTTGTGTTATGTCGGCACCAAGGGATTAATTAAGCTTTGACAATAAAACCTTGAAGCTGATTGATGAAGCTTTGGATGAAAGTGGTTCTCTTTTCTACTTAAATTGTTTTGGTTTTTTCTTCTTCTTCACTTGTTCTGTGGATTCTGGATCCCCTGAGATCTAAAGACTCCCTTAAAATTCCATTCTCTATTTAGAGATAATTTAGCAGAATGTTTCTGATGTTTCTGTTTGTATGTTCAACCTGTATTACATAGTCCATGCAGATGCTTGTTGTATTGAAACTTTTTTTATACAGTAAGTCTCTTAAATGTCTTTTGTTCCTCCATATCTCTTCTCTTCAGAAACCCTTTTTGACCCATCTTGATGCGTATGTCACATTTTACTCACTGTTTCTGTATTACTTTGTATTTGCTCAATTCTTTTACTTTCAATCAAATCTTTATGGGAAATAATGCAGTATGTAGGAAAGGCTATTATACTACGCTAAATCACTGCTATATGATTTATAAAGCTTTAGTATTTCTGTAGTTATTGCACATTAATACACACACAAAAGTATCAGTGAGCTATTACTGTATATATTTTAGTTTTTTAGCCTTCATATTTTTGGAAAATTTCCAGAAGCTGAACATTATTTCGCTGATAAAGGGGACCCTATCAGTCACTTAAAAAACCAAACTCTTCAAAATTGGACACTTTTAGGGCTATTGGAGGCCTGTGTCCTCCTCTGCATACTGTAGCACTATGCTCTGATCCTTATGTCACTACAGATGCAGAAGTGACAGAGGGGATGGAAGAAAAACCACAGGGTGCAGCAGAGGACATAGACATCTGACACACCCGGAAGAGTGTGGCATAGGCTACACAATTAGAATGGTGGAAAAGGTTGGAGACTCAGAGCCCTGAAAGTTGAGTATAATAGCTATTTTATTGTAGGGAGCTGACTGACACCGTTGTTTAATTAGGGTATCTGTGTCCAGATGTATCAAAATTCTATAAAGCAGTTATTCTGTATATTAATATTAAGTCAGATGGTACATACAACATTTAACCCCTGCAACCCCTAAACTACAACGTGTAACCAGCCACCAACTAAAATATTGTCTTTTTACTAATAAATGTCTGAACATTTTTTAAATGATCTTAGTCCAGCTTACTTCTTGTTGCAGTTGCAGGTGTTGAAAGACATGCTTGAGCTGCATCAATAAAGTATTATGAAAAAAATGGTATATGTATTGCTTGTATAGTGGCAGCTCCTGAAGAGCATGCGCTATGCTTTTTTTTTCAAAGTTAAAATTGCCTAAACTGCAGTTTGGTTTGGGTAAAATTATCTAACGTAGACTTCAGCATCAGTCTGACTGGACTGTGAGATGTTCAGCCTGGCCACAGGGGGCACTGTCTCTTCTGGCAGGCATGGAACTATGGTCTGGTCAGGTGCTTAAGTTACTCTCTCTCGGAGCCCGCCCAGTGGAAGGGGCGCTCTCGCTGTGCTTTCTGGGAGAGGGTATTTAAGATGCGGACGCCACGTGGTTCAGGGTTCCGGTCCGGTCCAGAATGGTTTGGGGTTCCGGTCCAGAATGATGTACTGACGTCATGGTCCTGGTCCTCCTGACCAAGTCCCCAGGAAGGCTATGGCCTGGGGTGGGGATCCACCCGATTTTCTGGCTAGCCCAAGGCAAGGAAGCTAAAGAGGGATTCTGAGGTGGTTGGGTGTCCCGTCTCCGGCTTGGGAGAGACCCAGTGACTTCCAGGGGAGGACTCTTCAGAAGAAGACCACATACGGGTTGGTTTCTTAGTAAGAGCCTGGAAGGGCTGAAGTACCCGAGAGAATCCGGTCTTGTGGATATCGCCAAGCTGACTGAAAGATCCAAGTATCCTACGAGTGTTTTCAAGCTTAAGTTTCCCTACGTGTTCTACAACAACGTCTGTGGCAGAGACATTATATTGTAAGTTCTACAACAACGTCTGTGGCAGAGACTTGTTCCCGAGTAAGCACCTTGTTGGCTGCTAGGCCTTGTGAGAGAGGAACTTTCCAACTTGAGTGATCATCCATGGCTATGGCTATTCTCTGGATGCAGTCAAAGTAATCAAGTTCTTCAACATTTTGACTTTGACCCTAAAGCCCCATACACACTATCAGTTTTTCTGCCGAGTTTTTCCATCAGGTTTACCAAAACCATGTAGTGGAAGGGCCTGCCTGATTGCATACACATTGAAACTCCTAAGGTTTGACCTCATATTATATGGTTTTGGTAAATCTGAAGGAAAAACTCAGCAGAAAAACTGATAGTGTGTATGGGGCTTAAGAGTACCTGAATACCCTTTCCAAACCTCTGATCCCAATTTAAGAGACTGTTCATTGTCTACGTTTGCAAATAAAATTCATTCAAGTGGATCTGTTGTCTCTCAAGTTACTGGGCCATTACCACGGGACACCTCTAGACGTGCAACGAGGAAGACAGAAGGTAACGGTAAGCCCAAATCTAACCAGCAGCTTCTTCGGGGTTAGTGCTACACTTGCGTTCAGTATAATTAGTACATATTTGCAAAACCATTTAGTGAGAGACAAATTAAGTGACTGCTATTTAGTGACTATGAGCCCTACATTTGTTTCTGAAGTGGTGGAAACTAGGTCTCATAGCAGATGCATCAAAATTGCTATAGACTGCACTAAGAAATGATTGGCAATACTTAAATTTCTGTGTAGTAACTTATAGGGGGTCTATTTATGAAAAATGTCCAGGGGAATTTGTACTTACATTGGTTCTGTGTAAATCAGACAACAACTAATGTGCCCTAGGCTATTTTCTCTTCTGAATAAATATCCCTTTTTATGGGCATTAGTAAAATGTCACAATTATGACCTCTGGATGGACCTGAGATACAATGCAACAATTTTAGAGAACACTAGAGGGAATTAGCAAATACATGTAACCAATAGTTACATGTACAGCTGTGCTCATAAGTTTACATACCCTGGCAGAATTTATGATTTCTTGGCCATTTTTCAGAGAATATGAATGATAACACAACAACTTTTATTTTACTCATGGTTAGTGTTTAGCTGAATACATTTATTATCTGTCAACTGTGTTTACTCTTTATAAATCATAATCACAACAGAAACTTCCCAAATGACCCTGATCAAAAGTTTACATACCCCAGTTCTTAATACTGTGTATTCCCCCCTTTAACATCAGTGACAGCTTGAAGTATTTTGTGGTATTTGTGGATGAGGCTCTTTATCTTCTCAGATGGTAAATCTGCCCATTCCTCTTGGCAGAAAGCCTCCAGTTCCTGCAAATTATTCGGCTGTCTTGCATGAACTGCACATTTGAGATCTCCCCAGAGTGGCTCAATGATATATAGGTCACTTTATTCTGCTGTAGCCAACATCAGGTCGACTAGGCCTTGTGTTTTGGTTAATTGTCATGTTGGAATGTCCAAGTACATCCCATGCGCCCCTTGATAACATACTGCATTCATCATTTTGACAAAATTTCTGGTGCCTTTGTAGCTCACACCTCCCCAAAACCTCAACGATCCACCTCCATGTTTCACAGTAGGAATAGTGTACCTTTCATCATAGGCCTTGTTGACTCCTCTTCAAATGTAGCGTTTATGGTTGTGGCCAAAAAGCTACATTTTGGTCTCATCCCTCCAAATGAATTTGTGGCAGAAGGTTTGAGGCTTGTCTCAGTGCTGTTTGGCGTATTGTAAGCGGGATACTTCGTGGCATTTGCGTAGTAATGGCTTTCTTCATGTGCCTCCTTCTCTCAGAGAGTCCTGTATTTCACCTGAAGTTATTTATGGGTTTTTTTTGCATCCCGAACAATTTTCCTGGGCAGTTGTGGCTGACATTTTAGTTGGTCTACCTGACCGTGGTTTGGTTTTAACAGAACCCCTCATTTGCCACTTCTTGATTAGAGTTTGAACACTGTTGATTGGCATTCTCAATTCCTTGGATATCTTTTTATATCCCTTTCCTGTTTTTTACAGTTCAACTACCTTTTCCTGCAGATCCTTTGACAATTCTTTTGCTTACCCCATGACTCAGAATCCAGAAACGTCAGTGCAGAACTGGATGAAAGATGCAAGGGTCTGTCAGGAGTCCAGAAACTCATAGAACTTTTATACATACACACTAATTACAAGCAAACAGATCACAGGTGAGTATGGTTACCTTTAATAGCCATTCAAACCCCTTTGCTTCAATTTGTGTGCATGTTATCAGACCAAAATCACCAGAGTATGTAAACTTTTGATCAGGGTCATTTGGGTAGTTTCTGTCATCATTATGATTTAAAAAGAGTAAAACACAGTTGATTGATAATAAATGGCTTCAGCCAAACACTAACCATGAGTGAAAAATGTTTTTGTTACCATTCAATGGCCAAGAAATCATAAATTCTGCCAGGGTATGTAAACGTATGAACAAAACTGTATCTGCTAATATCCTCTAGCATTCTTTGGAATTGTTACTTTGTCTCTCTTGTTACTTAGACATACTGTATATATTTTCATTGCTCCTCAGCTCCATCTAGCAGTATTTTTCTATTGCCAAGAAAAAATATACATTAATTCAGGAGAGAAAACAGTCTAGAGAACATACGTTCAGAGAAGAATAAGCTGATAGAACATTTGCTTTGCCCAATTCACAAGGAAAATATGTACATGCCGATTTACTGAACAAATGGGTATGTGAATTCATTGTAAAGTGATCTCTTCATGCTACAGTAAGTTTACAATTGTGACAAACCTTGTGTCTCCTCTGAAAAATTATTACTGGTGGATCACTTTTCAGATGTGTTTGACAGGCAGTGAGAAGGTTATATGCCACTTGTTTTAACAGTTGCAGGGCAATTGCGGCGCAGCCCTATTCACTTTAGTGCCACTGCCAAATGTGACATGGGGTACAATTTAGCTGTGGCCACACCATGTGGTTGGTTTACTAAAACTGGAGAGCGCAAAGTCTGGTGCAATTCCGCATGGTAGCTTTGACAAAAAAGAAAACAAAACAAAAACACTGGAAGCTGACTGGTCTTTGTGCGAAGTTGCACCAGATTTTGCACTCTTCAGTCTTAGTAAATCAACCCCCACGTGTACAATCCTGTTGGGCAGCCCTTGCAGCTTAACCCCCCTGGCGGTATTCCCGAGTCTGACTCGGGGTGGATTTTTTATACCAAGAGCGGTATCCCCGAGTCAGACTCAGGACAGCGTCGCTGGATCCAGGAGGAGGTTTACTTCTCCTTCGGATCCAGCGTTGTCTCCCCGCTGTACGAGCGAGCCGTGTCTCGCTCGATGCATCACACCGCCGATCTCCGTGCCCTGCGAGCGTTGCGACGCACGGGCACGGAGATCGGCGCCAAATTCAAAAAGTGAAACAAACAGTATACATACAGTATAATGTAATCTTACAGATTACATTGCTGTATGTAAATATTTCACATCCCCGTTGTCCCTAGTGGTCTGCCCAGTGTCCTGCATGCAGTTTTATATAATAAAAACTGTTCTTTATGCCTGGAAACTGGAGATTGTCCATAGCAACCAAAACTGTCACTGTACATCAAAAATGATTTTAGACCAGCTAGAAAACAGCGATAATAAATTAGAATCACTCGCAGAATTGAGCGATAGCAATTTGTGGGGAGATCCGTCATCAAATACTGAATAGTAATGACAGTGACAATTCTGCAACTGAGCAAATTTCAGTGTTTTTGATTTGATTACATTATTGAATAATTTTTATTATTGTTATATTATTATTTGGTACAATTATTTATAATTATTTATTATATTATAATTTATGATTTAATTTTTCAAACTTTATCATACCCGGGATGTCTGCTAGACTCTGGTTTGGACAGATTTAAGAGAGTTATTCCTAAGAATTGCAGGACTACAATATAAAACGCCAAATTTTCATGCAAAATAATGGTACCGCTTTTAGCACCTAAAATCCGAAATAATCGTACCGCCAGGGAGGTTAAGGGGGTTGGTAAAAATGGAGCTCAACATCCTATTTTTTCCAGCCCCAACCAACGTGCTAACCCTGGTAATTAAAAGAAGAGCACTTACACAAGAGAGCAGACTCTATCATCTCTGGGAATTTTGAAATGTCAATTAACAGAAACACAATCTATTATGCACCATGCTTTCTGTCTTGTCTGAGAGGCAAGTCAGTATAATTGCAGTTTACCGATTCATCTTGGCTTTACAAGTTGTCCTTTAATCTTCATATATATTTCACACCATGAAAATGAATTAAGGAGAAGCACAAATTTAATTAAAGAAGTACAAATAGGGGGTTATTTAAGGAAAATCCACTTTGCACTGCAAGTGCACTTGGAAGTAAAGTCATTGTAGATCCGAGGGGGACATGCAAAGAAAATAAAAAAACAGCATTTAGGCTTGCACATGATTGGATGATAAAATCGGCAGAGCTTCCCCTTTTTGAAAACGAACCCTTAGCCCTTGTACACACGGTCGGAGATTCCGACAACCAAATCCGTCTGATTTTTTTTTTAACTCCTCCTGCATAAACAACTGCATTTGTGTGTATTATTCTTTCCCCTGATCGCGCCTACGCCACCAATCTCTCATACTACACTTCCATACTTCCAATACCTCTAAGCCCCTGTACACACGGTCGGAGATTTCCACAACCAAATCCGTCGGATTTTGCCCGTCGGATTTTGTCCGACGGATCTTGTCCGAAACTGTTGCATACACATGGCTGGACAAAGTTGTCGGAAAATCCGATCTTTCAGAACGTGATGATGTAATTTAGTTACGATGAGACTACGTTCAGGCTAGTAGCCAATAGCTTTGATGTAGGAATTTGATCTGAGCATGCGTGGCACTTTGTCCGATCGGAATTCTCTACACATGATCGGAGTATGTCCGATCGGAGCATTTTGTCGGAAAATATTTCCGGCAAGTTGGAAAATTTGGTCCGACGGATATTCCGATGGAAACAGTCGGATGCATACCACACACAGTCGGAATATCCGACAAAACGCTCTGATCGGACACATTCCGTCTGAATCTCCAATCGTGTGTACAAGGGCTTAGATTTAGAGAGACTGCACTTCCAAGTGCACTTTCAGTGCAAAGTGGATTTTCTTTTTGTAAATAACCCCCAATGTGTTTTGAATCATTTATTTTTGTAAGTTGTATAAGAAGCATTATTTAACCCTATTAAAAAAAGATTCTTGTAAAAATTATTATTATGTTATTAAACAAAAGCAGTATAGACTGCTTCCAATTTCCCAACACATTAAATAATACACACCTAAAATATAAATGAATGTGGAACAGCTAATTACACAGCTGGAATACAGTTTATTCTATAAAATCTATAATTCCATAAAACCAGATTTGTGATTTACATACCACTACCACACTGTGCAAGGAGTACTGTGCCTTTCTGGATCACCCCCATGTTAATGTGGCAGAGGTAATGATGCAGTGTGTGACATGTATCCCTATCAAATAAGTGTCTGTACAGAATTTCAAATCCCTTGGAATAGAAAGCCCAATTAAACTTTCATTTTAAATGAGCCAAATGCTTTCCTAGTGCCTCAAAACAAATAATCTGCAAAGTCTAAAGCCCCATACATCAGATTTGCTGCTGATTTTTTCCTTCAGATTTACAAAAACCATATATTATGAGGTCAAACCTTAGGAGTTTCAATTTGTATGCAATCAGGCAGACCCTTCACTACATGGTTTTGGTAAATGACCAGGGGTCAAGTCCTGTGGAAAAAAGTGTGGGAACTCCCACCCAAGATCCCTTCCCCCACCAAAAAAAAATAAAAATGATACGCTCATATGCACAAACTCTTCAAAAGTGGTATTTTTCATCCAATTTTCTTATTGTTTGTATGAAGCTTAACTGTTAGTACATTAAAAAAACACAATTCTCAATAAACATAAATACGGTAATTCTCTGAATAATCAGCATTCATTCAATTGTGCTTCCATGCAAATGTGAACATCATGTTCTGATCTTTATTGGGGAATTGTATTTTGTATATAGAGTGTTTATGTGGTGAGTTTACACTTTTCATTGAACAGAGTTTGGATAACACAGGGTTAAACGGAAAGGTCATAAATTAACTGCACATTATCTGGACAGAATGCTTAGGGAGATAGTGATGTGTTCCTGCTTAGGAGATGTATGTTAGCTTGGGGGGCTGCAAACTCTGCAGGGGCTCCAACACACACTCGCTGCTATTCCAACCCTTCACATATTTCCACATAAACTTCCCTCCTGGCATTAAACTTTGCCCGGTATTGTGCTCAGCTTACCACCCCAAACTGATGTTCCTCCCTCAGCTCACCTCTCTCCCTGCATGTCCTTTGAGCAGAATAGCTGTGCTCCTCCTTTGGGTTCTCTCATCATATGGCACTGAAGATAGAGGAGGGGGAGATTCAGCGGGACACACAGAGCAAGTATACAGGAGACTGGGGGGCAGGTGAGGAGACAGAAAATCAGGAGGGGCTGGCGGGGAGGAGCGCATCACGAGAGGTGTGACTAAATACAATGTCTTAGCAGCAGGGACCTGATCTACCCGTCAGCTAGCTGTGACTGACAGGTAGATCGAAGCGGAAGCTGTCATGGGGCCCCCTACTGGCAATGCCTGAATGGTCAGGTGTGCGGCACTTACTATTGCAAACTGTGTCGGCGGCTGCTGGTGTAGCACCTGCCACACAGCTCGCATACTTCAAAGTCTTGCAGAACGCGGCTGTTAACGGGAACTGAGTTCCGGTTGTGGAAAAAGTACAGGAACTCCGTTCCCATGCGTTCCCGCAGGATTTGAGCCCTGTGCAAATCTGAAGACAAAAATCTGCAGAAAATCTGATAGTGTGTATGGGGCTTAAGGCCTGGTTCACACCTATACATTTTTTAGTTAATTTTCAGTTTTGCAGTAACACACTACAAGTCCATTTAACATGGTTTCCTATGGCTGTAGTTCACATCTATGCATTTTATGGAAAGGGCCAGGGACATTTTTCTGTTTTTTGTTTCCATAGACTTCAATGGATCAAAAATATTTATTGATGTATTGAAAAATGCAAAACTCACCTGGAATATGCAAACTGCAACCTGCATAGGTGTGAATCAGGCCTTAGAGTTTGTTTATTCTTTAAAAATCATTCATCTAGTATGTATAGCTGTCTTTCCGACAGAAGCTGGTCTAACCCCCATCAAATCATACCTTTTGTACCACCACCCCCTCCCTTTAGAATGTAAGCTCTGTGAGCAGGGCCCTCCTGTCCCTTCTGTATTAACTGTCCTGTAATTGTGCTGTCCCCCCTCTACATTGTAAAGCACTGCGTAAATTGTTAGCGCTATATAAATCATGTACTATAATAATAATAATAATAATGACTGACTTTTTTCAAAGCTGGGAAACCAGCATCAGGTCGGTGCTCACAACCACTGGCTCGGCAGTCACGCAGAACCCAGTCAGAACACAAAGGCACAGCAGGGGAGATTTCCACACTAAGGCCGCGTACACACGCGGGGACTGTTCGCTCAACTTTGTCCGTCAAACAGTTTCAGCAAACAGTCCGCTCAAAATTAGCATGGACGGACTTGCCCACACACGACGAACGAACAGTTTGCTGAAACCGTGCGCGATGACGTGAACGGCACGTACGACGGGACGGAAAATACGACGTCCTATACACTGCATTGCAACTTTCGGCGTGTAAATCCTTTCTGAGCATGCGCGGAACTTAGTTTGATGAACAAGCCTACACACGAGGGGACTGTTCGCTGAAACCAAGTTTCAGCGGACAGTTTTTCGGAATTTCCGAAAAACTTTGTTCAGCAGACTGTTCGCTGAAACTGTCCGCTGAAAGCCCACACACGGGCGGACTGTCCGCCGAAACACTGTTCAGCGGACAAAGTTGGGCGAACAGTCCCCGCGTGTGTACGCGGCCTAACATCGCGTGTGTTAGTATGGGGATCTTTCGGGGTTTTTTTGTCATTCAGCCCGCTGGGGTGAACAAGAAAAAAACCTTTACGTGTGCACCAGGCTTTAGAATATCTGCGTTTTTTTTATTTTTTTTATTTACCCAGGTCAGTACTCATACAAAGTAACTTTTTGAAGTACCAACAAAACAATTAAAAGTGGATGGAAATAAAGGCATGTGTTTACATTTCTGATGTAGAAGAAGTGGCATGCTCTCTTTCACATTTTTGTCACTTCTCCCTTTAAGTAAAATTTTTGTCCAAAGTTGTGGAGAAATGGTAAAAATATATGTTAGCATAAATTTAAAAAAATACATTTTTGTGTAATTTCTACAGTGTGAAGTGATTTTTTTCTGTACATTGGATACATCAAATACAAATTTGAAACACTAAACAGCTGTACTAATAGCTTAATCTGCATTTGTCACATACCTCTATTCTCCCTGAGCAAACGTAGAGAAAATTGCAATAAAATGACCAGACAACCTATTCCCAATGCTCAATCAGAATGCTGATGCCTCATTTACAAGCATAAAAAATGTATAAGCATACTGGTGTAAGAGTTGCTACCAGATGTTCTTTCACGTGTTGAACAGATATGACTACAAAATCTGTGATGGTTAGTAACATAGCATGCGTTTTACTTGAGAAAGTTGTGTTTCTAATAAAAAACCATTTAGAAGAAGTATGCATGTATGTGTTTTTCACTAGGTTCTACTTAAATCTCTAGCAAGACCCCTTTCACACTGGGGCGGGAGGTGCGTTGGTGGTAAAGTGCCACTATTTTTAGCGGCGCTTTGCCGTCGGATTTGCAGAGCTATTCGGCCGCTAGGGACCGAGAAAGGGTTAAAAACCAATGTTTTTTTTTCTAAATTTCGCTCTTTTTTGTTTATAGTGCAAAAAATAAAAACCGCAGAGGTGATCAAATACCACCAAAAGAAAGGTCTATTTTTGGGGAAAAAAGGACGTCAACTTTGTTTGGGAGCCACGTCGCGCGACCGCACAATTGTCAGTTAACCACATTTGTGTAAACAAACCTCTCCCCGTGCTTCCTACTGTGGCTGTCACCGATCGTCTCTTCCCGTTTTGGGAAAAGACGATCAGTGACGTCACATGCCAGGCCACGCCCCCCTACAATAAAAAAAACATAACATCATACATAACACATACACTGCCCCCTACTGGTTAACTCCTTAACTGCCAGTGTCATTTACACAGGAATCAGTGCATTTAAATAGCACTGATTGCTGTATAAATGACAATGGTCCCAAAAATGTGTCAAAAATGTCTGATGTGTCCACCATAATGTTGCAGCCACAATAAAAAATCGCTGATCGCCGCCATTACTAGTAAAAAAAAAAAATTAATAAAAAATGCTATAAAACTATCCCCTATTTTGTAAACGCTATAACTTTTGGGAAAACCAATAAATAATTCCTAATTGCGATTTTTTTACCAAAAATATATAGAAGAATACGTATCGGCCTAAACTGAGGGATATTTATTATAGCAAAAAGTAAAAAATATTGCATTTTTTTCAAAACTGTCGCTCTATTTTTGTTTATAGCGCAAAAAATAAGATCAAATACCACCAAAAGAAAGCTCTATTTGTGGGAAAAAAAGGACGCCAATTTTGTTTGGGAACCATGTCGCACAACTGCGCAATTGTCAGTTAAAGCGTCGCAGTGCCGAATCGCAAAAAGGGGCTCTGTCCTTTAGCTGTAAATTGGTCCGGGGCTTAAGTGGTTAAGGTGACGCAGTGCCAATTCGCAAAAAGTGCTCTGGTCAGGAAGGGGGTAAATCCTTCTGGGGCTGAAGTGGTTAAAGAGAGAGTCCACTGGAAAAAAAATATTAAAAGCCAGCAGCTATAAATACTACAGCTGCTGACTTTTAATAAATGGGCACTCACCTGTCCCAGGGTCCAGCGATGTCGGCAGCCGAGGCCGATCGATCGCTTGGCCCTCGGCTGCTGCCGCCGCCATTCTGGGTGAGGGAATCAGGGAGTGAAGCGTTGTGGCTTCACTTCCCGTTTCCCTACTGTGCATGCGCGAGTCGCACAGCGCAATGGGAATGGTCCCCGCTGTCTCTGGGACCCGTGTGTGTCCCAGCAGACAGCACGGCGGGACAGGAAGAAGCATAGACTACCATGGGAGTCTATGCCCGGAAGTCTTAGACAGGTATCTGCACCCCCCTCCCCCCTGAAAGGTGCCAACTGTGACACCGGAAGGGGGGAGGGTTCCGATGAGCAGAAGTTCCACTATAGGGTGGAACCCCACTTTAAGTTAGTATACGATGCATACTAGCACATTATGCTTTTGTCTTACAGGGTTTTTTTTTTTTCAGGTTTACAACCACTTAAAAAGTAGGAGTAGGCTAGAAATAATTGAATTTTAAAGTGGAAACCAACATATGATTTTACATTTTGACCATAAGTATGCTTTTACTTTCCATAGCCTGATTCTACTTTAAAATTCATGTTAAAAAAAGGTGACATTACCCTTTAAAATATATTGAGTTGGTTTATCCGCTGCACAGAATTTGACTTTCAGTGTCCTGTTTTAGAATTGATTTAGGAATCCTGTAAAGTAACTACACAAAAACATGAACAAATATCTGAACAAATATCTATGTTTATATCTGCTTGTCAGCTAAAAAGTAATGTGTTTGTAATTTGCTTGGAACAACAAGAATGTAAATTTAGGTATTCTGCCAGGTTGTCAGTTTTCAAAAGAAGTTATCTATTGAAATAGACGCAATGTTAAGCTCAAGGGTAAACTTAGTGCCTGGAGACAACAAAATAATGTAAATTTCAATACACATGTAACATCCCTGTGGAGGTATTAATATTTAGTTATAAAAATAAAAAAAAACACAGGGAAATCAGGACAACAGATTAAGAATATGGCATATATTTGTTAAGCTGTATATGATTTTTTTATTCCATTGATGGTTCTAAGGCTCAAGGTTTTTTAAAACCTAAGGGAAAAACCTGTGTGCAGCCAGCCCCAAGCCCCCCACCATACTTACCTGAGCCCCATCTCGATCCAGCTATGTGCATGAGTGCCTCAGCTTTCCGAGGGCTCTGCCTTCTCATTGGCAATCACAGACACTGACCCAATCAGGAGAGAGTGGGGGCGGGTCGAGCTGTGGCTCTGTGTTTGAATAGACCAGCAGAGCCACAGCTTGGAAGTGAGCGTTCTTGTGTGCCCCCATTGCAAGCTGCTTCCTCTAGGGGCAATCAGCTGGAGGGAAGGGCCTGGAGGACCTGCGAGGGACTCGAGAAGAGGAGGAGCGGAGCTGCTTTGTGCCCTGCACTGCACAGAACAGGTAAATATAACACGTTTTTTATTTTTTATTTTTAAATTGACTTTAATATCACTTTAAGGCAAAAAAGACAAATAAATCCTTGCCCAATCCACCAAACTTTAGCTCCAGTTAGACCATATTTAGACATAAATATGTTAGACATATTTATTGGCCTATTTTTGACAATTTCTGTCCCTTCTTCCCTAGAAAACTTAATGTTTTTGTAAAACGTGGGGTTGTAGGGAGGTACACTCCTAGATAAATCATTGTGTAAATAAGCAAACCTAAAGCAAATCGGTGGCCAAAATAGCCTGGTCAAGGTACTCTGTTATGCAAATATTGAACAGATCTCTTCACTCCCTCTCCTTGTTTACATTTGGCTTGTGAGGCTGCCCATCATAGCAATAGACCAGGAGTGAAGAACAGAATGGGCTTAAAAATCGTAAAAATGTTTGGACAGCAGAGCTTTCTGTCACTACAAAAGAATTAGAATATTTACATATATTTACACTACAAAAGAATTAGAACATTAGAAGAAATTCCTATAGAGCTAGCTTCAAGCCAACAAACACAAAGCAACTCCTGCATAAAAACTGCACAAATATGAAATACATAAATTGTATACATGTTTATTGTACTACAAAACAATATAATAGAACAACACAACCCATAAAATCAGCTAAAAACAATTGCCATATACATAAAAAAGTCTGTCCAATGCATAAAAGCAGCAATTATAGAATACTACAAAGTCACACCTGTGAACGACATAACTGGGCCTCTTCATAATCATAACTGTAAGGGTAAATGCACACTAGGGGCAGAAAATTTGCCAGAACCTTTGGCAGAAAAATGGAAACAGTGGCTCGTATTGCACAAGCGTTTATGAGAGATGGGGTTTTATGGACATTTGCTCTCAAAACATGAATATGAAGCAAGATACCTGAGGGGAGGTTGGGGGGATACATAGTTTGCCCCCACATGCTATCCCTCATGATTACCATTGAGGGATGCATCTTCTTGCTTTACTTTTTCTCCATACCCTATTTATGTTTTGTTACAGGTTTTGACTTCATCCCTCCCCCTACCTTGAATATTACTTGACACCCCTCCATATAGCGGTGGAACTGAACTGCAGTGCCATCATCTGGTGATATAAAAATGTACAGCCTTACCTTGCCACTATACCATTAGTAAGACCTGGTCTGGAATATGCAGTTCAGTTTTGGGCATCAATTCTCAAAAAGGATATCAGGGAACTGGAGAAAGTACAGAGAAGGGCAACCAAACTGATAAGAGTAATGGAGGAGCTCAGCTATGAGGAAAGATTAGAGGAACTGAATTTATTCTCTCTTGAGAAGTGGAGATTAAGGGGGGATATGAGCAACATGTATAAATGCATGAGTGGTCCATATAGTGAAAGTGAACTTGGTGTATTCACTTCTTTAACCACTTTAGCTCTGGAAGGTTTACCCCCCTTCATGACCAGGCCATGTTTTGAATTACGGAACTGCATTAGTTTAACTGACAATTGCGCGGTCCTGCCTCTATGTGCATGGGCATATAAGCTAAAATAGAGGTGCTTTTTAGTTTATGTGTCCACGTTTACTAAGTTTACGCTTGAGCTGAAGAATAAAATGCAAAACGCCTTGGAAAATGGACCTTAATAACAGTAAATAATATAAGTAGAGTCAGGGTTGGTGCAAGGATTTTTGACATACTAAGTGAAACCTTATTTTACAACTCCCATTGGCTCCACCCCTGATGTCTCTGACTTTGCCCTGCCCATGTATACGGTGGAGGTGGCCGAGGTGGAGATTTTTGTGGAACCTCTCCAACTATTTCTTCAACTGTGGTCCTCAGGCCCGAACCTGCATTTCTGAACCCGGCCTGAAGACAAATAGTGCTGAAACCGTCTCGCTTCCTCACGCCAGCTGTAGGCCACAGGTATATGGACAGGCTAGGGTAGTATAGGGACAGGCTAGGGTAGTATATAGACAGGCTAGGATAGTATATGGACAGGCTAGGGTAGTAAATGGACAGACTAGGGTAGTATATGGACAGGTAGTGTAGTATATAGACAGGCTAAGGTAGTAAATGGACAGGCTAGGGTAGTAAATAGACAATCTAGGGTAGTATATGGACAGGCTAGGGTAGTATATGGACAGGCTAGGGTAGTAAATGGACAGGCTAGGGTAGTATATGGACAGGTAGTGTAGTATATAGACAGGCTAAGGTAGTAAATGGACAGGCTAGGGTAGTAAATAGACAGGCTAGGGTAATATATGGACAGGCTAGGGTAGTAAATGGACAGGCTAGGGTAATATATGGACAGGCTAGGGTAGTAAATGGACAGGCTAGGGTAGTATATGGACAGGCTAGTGTAGTCAATGGACAGGCTAGGGTAGTAAATGGACAGGCTAGGTTGGTAAATGGACAGGCAAAGGTAGTATATAGACAGGCTAGGGTAGAATATGGACAGACTAGGGTAGTATATACAACTCACTTTATCTGCAGACCAGGCCCTGGTGTCTGCGGCTGCAGAGACACCTGTGCGACAACAGGCTGATGGGGTCTCCCCCGCCCCTCCCCCTTCACAGTCAGCTGACATCTAGTTCCTGCCCCCTGGTTCCGACAGCCATGCATTAAACTGGTCTGTCGCGGAGAGGCCAGGTGAGCAGCGCCAGCCCAAGGAGGAGCCCAGCTGCCTTGGGCCCCAGAAATACATGCGGCCCCCGGCCCAGTCAACCTCATGCTGGTGTTGCATCTCTGAATGATGTGCGCTCTAGTACCTTGTCTATAGGTAGTGCCGGCCCCGAGTAGAGTTTGTTCCAAAAATGAATAAATCAACCAGTACAAAATAATTGCCCTCTGAGAAACCTCACTATGATAAAAGATGTGTCAGGGCAGCAGAGGAAAGTGACACTGGCAGAAGTGTTATCACAAGGTATGGAACAGTTGCTCCACAAAAACCCTGCAAGTGTGTTGTGGCCAAACACTACTTATTCAGGAGTTGGTTCAATAATGTTTAAATAGAGAAAACCCCACCTGAAAAAGAGTGTAGAGCATCATACTGAACTTGAACAGCTGATGGTGTGGGTGAAGTGCCATAAGGGGCAGAAAAAAGCCAATGTGAACTGACAGAAAGAGGGGAAACATGACAGGAAAGTAAGAAAGATGCAACAGAAAGAAAAGAGCAAAGTTATACATTGCAACAATTATATCAGCATGATACTATAACGAAAAGAGCAATACAAACAGATAGAGAAAAAGAAGTAACACAAGATGGGTAAGAAACAAGGGAATAGAAAAGCAAGCAAAAAAGGAATGAGAAAAGAGTAGGAAAAAAACAAGCATGTTGGGCAAAGTGAACATGTAAGGAAAGCAATGCCCTACCTGCACACTTGAGTCATGTGGTCTATATGTGTGAACAAGTGACTTGATGCGATTTAATAATTGTATTTCATGGTCGCTGAATTACCTCATTCTGCTTTAACCTGCTGTTGGCTGAATCTGTGTCACAAGAGTGCACTCCTCGGACTTATAGAAGTATGGAAAAAGGGCTTTTGGCCATACTTCTCCTTTATATGTATAACCTACATTTATCCGTTTCCTCAAAGATTCTGTGAAAAGAGGAGACTTTGGTGAAGCTTCACCATTTTGGCGAAATCCATTGGGGTCCCAGGTAAAGTTAAGGAGGCTTTTGGGTGTGCAGTGTGTCTTAAATGTCTCCTGGGGGTTACAGAAGCTCTTTTCAATCATCTTGGACATGTTCTTGTGCCAAGAAAATGGCTCTACTGTACATTTCTGTTTAGGATAATCCCTGTTTAGCATAAACTGTCAACAAAAGAACAGTGGAAAGTCTTGAATAACTGACATTTCGAAAATGTGGAAATTTTACTGGGTTATTATTAATTTAGTCCAGAAAACAGTTAACACCCACATATTACAGGCCACGTGTGGAGCAAGAATGGAATTAGCAACTTGTCAGTACTTATGTTAAGTTATATTGAAACATCATCTACCCATGGAGTTTTTTTTTTATAAAAATGTAGATCCTAATGAAATATCCTCTTTAATAATATTTTACTTTAATGTTCATACATATTCAATTAGCAGGATCATAATTAATTGACAATTACCTAATGTACAGTATATTATACATATTATAACAGGACAGTTAAAGTGTATGTTAAACCTAACAAATAACTTTTCTTATTTACTTATTTCAAGCCCTTAATTTATGGCACATCAGCACTTCCACCCCCCCCCCCCCCCCCCTTCCTGACCAGGCCAATTTTTAGCTTTCAGCACTTTAATATATATATATAATACTTTCCCCACAAATAGAGCTTTCTTCTGGTGGAATTTGGTCACCACTGACCACCATTTTTTTTCTAAACAAATGAAAAAAGACCAACATTTAAAAAAAAAGGTATAATATTTTGTAAATAAGTAAGTTTTCTCCTTCACTGATGGGCACTGATTAGGCTGCACTGACAGTCACTGATGAGGCAGCACTGATGGGCACTGATGAGGCAGCATTGATGGGCACTGATGAGGCAGCACTGATGAGGTGCCGCTAATATGCAGCACTAATGGGCACTGATATTCAGTACTAATGGGCACTGATAGGCGGCACTGATTATCAGCACTGATAGGCAGCACTGATGGGCACTGGTAGGTGGCATTGATGGGCACTGATAGGCGGCACTGATGGCTACAGATTGGCACTGATAGGTGGCACTGATATGCACTAATGGGCCACTGATAGGCAGCACTGATGGGCACTGATATGTGGCACTGATGGGCAATGATGGGTGGCACTGATGGGAAATGATGGGTGGCACTGATGGGCCTTGATAGATGCCACTGATGGGCCTTGATAGATGGTACTGATAGGTAGCACTGATGAGGAGGCACCGACAGGCATTACTTATAGGCACTGACAGGCATTACAGATGGGCACTGATTGGCATCACAGGTGGGCATTGATTGGCATCACATGTGAGCACTGGTAGGCAACAACAATGCCCACCAGTGCTCACCTGTGATGCCCACCAGTGATGCCCATCACAGGTGGGCCCCATCAGTGATGTCCATCACAGGTGGGCCCCATCAGTGATGCCCCCTCAGTAATGGGCATCACTGATGGGGCTGCACTAATAATCACTGCACTGATTATCAATGCAGACCCCCCCCCCCCCCGCTTATCGTCTCTCCTTAACTTACGCCCTGTCAGCAGTGAATAGAGGAATGTCAATAACCAGCAGGTTAACTGGTAAGGCTGTGATCAGCTGTGGTTGCAAACAGCTGATCACATTTTAAAGAGCATACAGCATAGGCTCTTTACCGTGATCAGAGATGCGGTGCGTCAAAACAACACACCTCACTACCGATCGCTGCGGTGCCCAGGAGTGTGTACGAGCAGATTTTTAATATTTTGCAGCTTTCCAATCCTTGGATGTGGTGGCTACATTAGTTTTCTTTCCTTAGGCTTTTTTTCACCTGGTGATCTGGCCAGTAATACTCTTGTATTAGAGTGCCTACACTCTGGATGAAGGAGCACCTGTGGACAGCAGCATTGTCAGTATGGGGGGGGGGGGGGAGTGTTAGATGTACTAGCAGATTTACATACACAAATAAATCAAAGCCAAACTCAAGCTAACCCTTTATAAGCAGTTATAGCAAACAGTTATTTTCCTATTTGGATATATGTAGGTTTTTTAAAAAGCAGATCATTGTAAATACCCCTACTACCCTGATAGTGTGAAATGGTTTGTTTCATCTCTGTAACTGATACATTAGAAACAACAGACTTACTGGCTGGATTGCCACGTGAAAATAGAAAAAAGAAAGCCTAAAAAAAAAAATGAATATAGCCATCACATCTAAGAAATGGTAAAGCTGCGCGCTCTGTGATCGGCGAGTCCGTGAGACTCGCCTGATCACCGATCCGTGTAAGGGGTCGATCCCGACCCCTTATCACGTGATCAGCTGTCAGCCAATGACAGCTGATCATGTGATAAAACGGAGCCGGTAATCGGCTAGTATTCCTCCTCGCGCTGACAGCGCGAGGAGAAAAAAAAAAAGCCGATCGCCGGCGGCCGTGTTCGGGACATCAGTCCCGATCACGGCCAGCAATTTAAGCGGGCACCTGCCCCCTGCCAGTGCCCACCTGCCACCCGCAGTGCCATCCTGAAATAAAGTAAGTGCCCCCCTGTCAGTGCCACCCAGCAGTGCCCATAGTGCCCACAGTGCCACCCAGCAGTGCCCACAGTGCCACCCAGCAGTGCCCACAGTGCCACCCACAGTGCCACCCAGCAGTGCCACCCACAGTGCCACCCAAAATCTGCCTCAAAGGTGCTGCACCCCAGTGCCGCCCATCAGTGCCCAGCAGTGCCGCCCATCAGTGCCCAGCAGTGCCGCCCATCAGTGCCCAGCAGTGCCACCTATCAGAGCCACCTATCAGTGCCACCTATCAGTGCCCATCAGTCCCATCTATCTGTGGTACCTATCAGTGCCCATCCGTGCCACCCATCCGTGCCACTTATCCGTGCCACCCATCCGTGCCATCTTATCTGTGCCCATCTTTGCCCATCAGTGCCGCCTTATCTGTGCCCATCGGTGCCGCCTTATCTGTGCCTATTAGTGCCGCCTTAACTATGCCTATCAGTGCCCACCAGTGCAGCCTATCAGTGCCCACCAATGCAGCCCATCAGTGCCCACCAATGCAGCCCATCAGTGCCCACCAATGCAGCCTATCAGTGCCGCCTAATCAGCGCACTTCAATGAAGGAGAAAAATGACCCGTTTGCAAAATTTTATAACAAACTATTAAAACATGATTTTTTTTTTTTTTTTTTTGCATCTTTTTTTGTTTGTTTAGCAAAAAATAAAACTCCGAGCTGTAACTAAATACCACCAAAAGAAAGCTCTATTTGTGGGAAAAAAATTATAAAAATTTCATTTGGGTACAGTGTTGTATGACCGCGCAATTGTCATTCAAAGTGCATCAGCGCTGAAAGCTGAAAATTGGTCTGGGACTGAGGGGGGTTTAAGTGCCCAGTAAGCAAGTGGTTAATACCACTTTCAAGTGTCTTCAGATACGTTTTGAAATATGTTCATGCACCTTTTTTAAAGAGAGTAAAATAATTTGGGAACAAACGATCTAGTGGTCATGTCTTGATTTACTTGTCAAGTTGAATTGGTCGCACAGGCTCAGATTTTGCAATAATGATTCTTCACAAATGCTAGCATATGCTAGTAACTGCAAATTATGAATGTGCAGTGAAGCTAAAGTGTTTTTTAAACTACTTATTAAAGTTGGGTATGTAAGAAAGAAGTGCACATATTTGTAATTTACAGTTGGAACACATTAATTTTCAATAGTTTTAAATTTTTGGCATTTTAATTATTTTTTCTATTTTTATCTGGAGAAAACAGTGGCTCAGCTTCGGTTACAGCTAAGATGTTATGATGGTGTTTACCAAGTGTATCTTCACTTTCCACTCTTAATCAAGGCAATGTAGCAGTGAATGGAAATGTAGGTAAATCTGAATCTGAAGCTTGTATCAATGACTTTAGTCTCTGCTTTATAAATCTATAATCTGCGTATGCTAGTAACTCCCGTACCCTCTAGACATAACCTTTCTGGTATAATAGATACAATCTTAAACGAAAAACGAGGAAGATGTTCTTATGACTTCAATAGAAAGGCCATCTTGTAAAAGCTCAACCATACAAGCTGTACCGCTGTGATGATGTGTCAGAAAGGGTGGTTAGCAGTAATGGGGGAGATTCAATAAAACGTTTGTAACACTTAGTCTTTTGCCAAATTCAGTAGTCGTGCGACAGTTATCCTGCTATTTGTGATACCTGAACACATTCGGGAAGTTCCATCTTTTACATGATGGTGCCATGACTGCAAAAAAATTATTTAAGAAATAACATCTTAAATGAGAGGTAAAAATAAGATCTCTTCAATGTTGGATTCATTGGGGGTTATTTACTAAAGGCAAATCTACTTTGCACTACAAGTGCACTTGAAATTGCATTGAAAGTGCACTTGGAAGTAAAGTCACTGTAGATCCGAGGGGGACATGCAAGGAAAATAAAAAACAGCATTTTAACTTGCACATGATTATATAATAAAATCAGCAGAGCTTCCCCTCATTTCACATCTACTCCTTAGATTTACAGCGACTGCACTTCTAAGTGCACTTTCAGTGCAATTTCAAGTGCACTTTGCACTTGTAATGAAAAGTGCACTCATAAATAACTGCCATTGTGTTGCATCTTTAAATAATGTGTCACAGGCAAATGCATAGTATTTTTTCTATACTTGACCTTTTCACTACTAGACCATTATTCTAAATATGATAAAAAAAAAAAAAATTTGAGTTAACCCTTAATCATGGCCTTTGAATTATTCCTCTCACTTCAGTGAATGCATGATCACCTATTGTGTGTTGCTAAATTGCTGTTTTACACATGTATGCGGGTGGTTGTGCTTTTAACATTTTTTTCCATAACCACTTACTTTACTTTCTCTTTCGTTCATTGACGGACACAGCTCCATTAACCTAGGGTTATTACGCCACCTTCGGGAGAGGACTATTAATGGAGCTGTGTCCATCAATGAACTTCAGAGAAAAGGATTTTATGGTGAGTACAAAAATCCTATTTTTAACATACAGAACAGAGCTGACACTAAAATGTAAATTCATGTTTGAGTTTCTAGTACACCTCCCTAGTGTTGCATATTATTTACGAAGTATACAGAGGTAGGAGGAGGGTGCCCCCACAGCCAGCAGCTTGCTATGGGGCACTTGAGCCGAGCCCCTGCTCTCTTTGTCCATTCACACACAAAGCTGTGTCTCAGCCCTGCCCCCTCCATCTCCTGGTTGGCTCACTGGCTGTGATGGCTTTTGCTGCTGCCAAAAGCCAATCAGGAGTTCAAGTCCCCGAAGAGGCAAGGCTCTCCTGGACATTGCTGGATCGAGAGGGGATTCAGGTAAGTATTGGGGGGCTGCTGCACACAGAAGGTTTTATTACTTTCATTTCCCATTCATGTGTTACTGCAATTTCTCTCCTTCCTCTGTTGTAAGAGAAATCAGAGAGTTCTCCATTGTAAACAGTAGCAAGTGACTGCTGTGACTGGCTATCACAGCAATTCCATGATACGGAACCCTTAAGCCCCGTACACACGAGCGGACTTTTCAACATCCAAAGTCCGACGGAATGATTCCGTCAGACTATTCGATCGTGTGTGGGCTGCAACGGACTTTTGATTCGCAAAAGTCTGACAGACTTTAGAAAATGGAACATGCTTCAAATTTTTCCGACGGAACTCCGCCGGACCCAGTTCCTACCGAAAAATGTGCTCGTGTGTATGCTATTCTGACGGACTAAAACCGACGCTAGGGCAGCTATTGGCTACTGGCTATGAACTTCCTTATTCGAGTCCAGTCGTACGTCATCACGTTCGAATCCGTCGGAGTTTGGTGTGATTGTGTGTGGCCAAGTCCGCTCAGTCGAAAAGTCCTTCAGAACTCTGTTGGAACTCCGGCAGAACTCCGGCAGAACTCCTTCGGAAGTCTGTCGGACATAAGTCCTCTCGTGTGTACAGGGCTTAAGGATCTGCTTGTACATGGTTTCTCTGGACCAAGCTGTCTAATGACAGCTCAGTACACAGAGATTAGTACATGGAATAGATGCCCTAGCTGTTTTCTTTATCGCTAGTTACAGCATAAATAGTTCTTGGGAAAGTAGGTTCACCATTTATAAATGTACACTGCTAGAAAACAGATTCCTTAGTATGCAAACTATAATAATAAATTTGTACCCTAAAATAGCAATGTAGCAGAAAATCTTAACTTGGCCATCAGGTTGCAGTTAGAGCAAAACAAAAAGGATACAAATCCAAATAGATGTTGTTCCTATATGCCCATATGACCATAACATTCTTATCTACTGTCCGACTAAAATGAATTGCTTTCATATTTATTTAGCATTTTTTTACAGTCATTGTTCTACAGACAGAAGTGTTGCTGATGCTAAAAGTCTTTCAGTGTCTTAACATCATCAACATCTAACAAATTCAAAAGTGAATTTAAAGTATATCTAAATCCCAAAACACAAATGTAATATATTATAGCTTAGCTGCATTTGTTTTCTTTTCAGGTTAAGTACATTTTCTGCAAATATGGAAAAAAAAAACACCTCTTGATACTGCCAGAAATTCTGAGTCCTTTTAACTTATTGTGCATGGGACTGAAATATCTAACAATGTTGTCAGTCTTATTAGATTTATTCTGTGAGCTACAACCCCCCATCCATGTAATTGAGAGATACGAGGGGGATGAGTCAGGAGAACAGTCTAGGGCAGGGATGGCAAACCTTGGCACCCCAGATGTTTTAAAACTACATTTCCCATGATGCTCATGCACTCTGCGGGGTAGTTGAGCCAAGGTTCGCCACCACTGCCCTATGCCTCGTACACACGAACGGACTTTCCGTCAGAAAAGGTCTGACTGAATCAATACGATCGCATGTGGGCTTCATCTGACTTTTGTCTGCAAAAATTCAGACGGATCTAGAAATAGAACAGGTTTCAAATATGTCAGACGGAATCAATTTCTATCGGGAAAACCGTTCGTCTGTATGCTGGTCCGACGAACCAAATACGAGGCAAGGGCAGTTATTGGCTACTGGCTATTGAACTTCCTTTTCTAGTCCCGTCGTACATAATCACGTTCAAGTCCGTTCAGTCAGAAGTCCGTCGTAACTCTGTCGAAAGTCCATCGGAACTCCATCGGGAAGTCCGTCTGACATTTTCTGCCAGAAAGTTCAGTCGTGTGTACGCGGCACTAGGGTAACAATGTTACAGTATAATGAGTTAGCACCATAATCCTAGGACAGCAAGTTATTAATGGCAGGATCTCCAAGTGAAAATAAAGAAAAAAAAAGCCAGAAAAAATCTAACTAATGCAGCCACTACATCTAATTGTGTCCTGAGTGGGTCAGGAATGCTTAAAAGAAAAGTGCAATATTTAAAGAAACAAACATTCATACTAACCTTCATGGCTGTAGCATGAATCTCATGCTGCAGTTGCACCCTATCGCCATTAACACTGAGAACTGAGTGATTACAAGGCCAATTATTGCTCAGTTCTTGGTCACTGAGCAGATAGCGGTGCCTGTCAGTCAATGGCTCCCTGCTCTGCCACACCAGTACTCACTGAAGCTCCAGGCTGTAGAGATGGGAGGAGCACACTGAGAGCGTGAGCCAGCTGCTAGCCAGGCATCTGGGCAGATCCAGACAATATTGTTGGGATCCCTACAGTGAGTGGAACAGTTCTGTGACATCTGTTGGCTTAATCTGGGTCACAGGAGTGCGGAACTAAATGCATTCCTGTGACCTACTCAGAGGAGAAGTATAGTCAAAAGAGCTTTGGCCATACTTCTCCTTTAATCCACTGTGCATGAGTTGCAAAACTTGTTAGAAAGTAGGGAAGAATGTTTCTTGGTAATGAAACCCATTCTGCCAAAAAAATCTAGCTTCTAAGAATGTTGGTTGGATGAAATTGAGTTTCATTCTAACATATGTAAGCCACAATCATTATTTGAATAAAGACTAACTGGCTTATCTAACAAGTCTGTACAGACAGCAATGATTAAAGTAAGTTGTAAAGTCTTGTTTAAGAAATAAATAAAAATAACAGACATGTTATACTTATCTCCTATACTTATCTCCTATATGTAGTGGTTTTGCACAGAGCAGCCTATATCATCCTCTTCTCAGGTCCCTCTTCGTTGCTCCTGTTGAGTGCCCCCACAGCAAGCAGCTTGCTATGGGGGCACCCAAGCCAAAGTGCAGCTCTGTGTCCATTCAGACAGGGAGCTGCGGTTTGGCCTCGCCCCTTCTCTCTCCTGTTTGGCTTTGACTTTGATTGACAGCAGTGGGAGCCAATGGTGCCACTGCTGTGTCTCTGCCAATCAAGAGGAGAGTCCTGGACGGCCGAGGGACTTGTGGACTTTGCTAGATAGAGATGAACTCAGGTAAGTATTGGGGGGGGGGGGGGGGGGTGAGGGGTGCTGCTGCACACAGTAAGGGTTTTTTTTTTATCTTAATGCATGGAATGCATGTATAACTATAACTATATTTAAAGGAGGTAGAATAATTACAATTGACACCTTCTTTTTATAACATCAATATTGTAATAGCAACACAAACAATAGTTATTTTTTGACAATCCAAAATAAACTCCTTTATGTTGTGAGAGCTGCCTGTCTGCTGGTCATTATTTTTCCACAACTTCCTGGATTCCCTGCATGCTTTGCAGCTTCTCCTCTGCAGTTAAATTTTAATTTCTAAGGACTACATATCCCATGGTACCATGCTTCCTGCAAGCAGAGTTTCCTGTGCTGATTATGCCTACTTAAACCCCTCCACTCAGCACCTCTATAGTTCAAATGCAGGCTCTGTGAATACTTTGACACTGTAGTGCCTATGCACTGGGCATAGTGAATACATTTCACAGAATTCAAGGGAATAATAAGTGGAATTCTTCAAAAAGTACATTTACAAAGGTCGTGGTCATTTTGTTTAATGTGGTAAAGAATATATGAATTTTAGATTTAGACCATAGATACACCTAAAATATATTCTCAGTGGAGACAGTAAATGTAATTGCTGTATAGTTGGATATTATTGAAAGACTAAAAAAACTAAAACTGAATTATTTTATGCTACATTCAGGTTATATAAAGAGTTAATAACCATTATGGAAGAACAGTTGATGGAGGACTGTGATATATACCTATTCAGAAAATAGGATTCTTTTTAACAGAAGATAACATGGAGTTGGTAGTTTTAGCTCAACTGGGTAAAGATTCCTGTATTTCCTAACATATTAGTCCATTTAAATTGAGCATGGTCATTACAGTACTTCCTAAACTACTTCTCTACATTAAAGTAAAAACTTTCCATAGCAAGCCCTTGCTGTTTGCTATGGGGGCACTCAGAAAAGAGGAGAAGCAAGGAATGTCGTTAGGGGACTACAGAAGAGGAGGCTCGGGGCTGCTCTGTGCAAAATCATTGCACAGAGCAGGTAAGTATAACAACTTTATTATTAAAAAAAAGAACCCATGTCAATGACGGGTGATTCACCCAGCACTGTCCAATGGGAGCTAAAGAGTCCTCAGCCCTGGGTAAGGCTAGGATCACATCTGTGCGGGCCAGGAACCTGTGCAGAGTTGCACACGTTCCCAATCTCTACCTACCCAAAGGCAAAATACACTGCTCTTTTGCAGACACGTGGTAGTGTTTTTAATTCTTAAGGGCACCCCAACACATTGGGAAACATGTTTTTGTGTGTCTCTGTGTTTTTAAACATGGGTCAGGGACTGCAGGTACAGCAGCCCATATGAATGGATAGGCTGTTGTGCCCATGCAAATGCTCCCACACAGTTTGGTATTTTGAAAGATTATTTGCCACATAGTGGTTTGCCAATTTTTGCCTAGACGCTCAGGATTGCTTTTTGAACCTAGATTAAGCTTTAATTTTTAACTTCGATCATTAACATGACTTTATTTCTTCATTTCTGGCAACGGAATGGAGCATTGGGTGAGTAAAGGGACTTTTCTGCTGAGGTCAAGGAAAGCTGGTTCACTTTAAAGCATGGTTGTCCAACTTGTGGCCCACCAGCTGTTGCGGAACTACATGTCCCATCTTGCCCCTACCTTTAGGAGTCATGCTTGCAACTGCCAGCCTTGCAATGCCTCATAGGTATTCCACAATAGCTGGAAGGCTGCAGGTTGGACACCCATACTTTAAAGAGACTCTGGGTTGATTTACTAAAACTAGAGAGTGAAAAATGTGGTGCAGCGGTGCATGGGATCCAATCAGCTTCTAACATCAGCTTGTTCAATTAAGCTTTGGCAAAAAAAAAAAAAACTGGATGCTGATTGGTTTCTATGCATAGTTGCACCTGATTTTGCCCTCTTCAGTTTTAGTAAATCAACCCAAGTGTTCTCTAAAAAAAGGAGAGCTGATAGCATGTATAAAATACAGGCACCTAGATGTGTCTTTACATACCTACAGGAGATCTCATTGCCCTTGGATATTCTTGAATATTTGTTCATTTTTAAAAGGCAAAACTCCAAGGAGTATTGAAGCTTTCTGCTCCTTTCCATCCCATAATACCATTATCCCATCACTGTGATAGGTCACCTTATTGGCCAGTAGGACTGTGTGGAGGTAGGATTGGGCAGGCACGCTTTGCCAATTTCAGGAAGCTCTAAAAGCTTTGCCTTATTCATAACGGCCCAGTGTTCAGACATAGCAATGCAGAGCTGCTGCAGTTATGCACAATACAAGCCTACTAACAGCCTTCTGTTTTTGAAAAGTGACAGATTCCTTGCAGGCTCTCCACTCCCTGTTCCTCCTGTTCTTGGATCTTCCCTGCTAACTGTGAACCCAGAAGTGCTCAACCCTGAGCATTTCTTGGGTCAAGTCTGTCAAAGACCTGACTGAAAAGCCAGGAAAACAACTGATCAAACACAGTCCTATGTTCAATCTGCTGGAACAGAAAGAACAAAAAGAAGGGGAGATATTAAGGGTCTACTAGACCTCTGGTGTCTCCATAAGGAGTACCTGTCACCTGAGCAATGCTATAATGTTGTGTTAGCAATAAAGTTAAGTAAAAAAAAAATGATAAAAAGTGTTTAAAATGTAATTTAATATAATAAAATAATAATAAAAAAAAACATATAAAAGCACCCGCATAAAAATGCATGCCGAGGGTGTGCACACGTGTATAAATGATTGTGTAACAAATACTGGGTTTCACCATGCAGAGAAAGCGAGGTAATTCTAGAGTCCTCATTTATGGATAACTAATGAGCTGGCATTTAAAGTGTCACCTAATGATAATTTTGGGAGCCGTAAATTTTTTAATGGGTATGTGAAATTTTGAGGCCTGACATATTTGGTATCTATTTACTTGACACAACCTCGTCTTTTATTTTGTATTAAAGGATACGTTCACCTTTTTAAAAAATAAATAAATAAATGCACATCTTTTTGCAGGTAAAAAAAATGTGCATTCGTTTTTTTTATTTGGAGCCTGGAAAGCATAGCACCCACAATCAGCATATTATAGGTGCTATGCAGGGCTCTTGTAGACTCTGTGTGTATCATGTTACAAAAGGTGAACTTATCATTTTAAATTGTGTTTCTGTGCACAAAAATTAATTTTAGTGTATTTCTCCTGAAAGATTTGATAAATATTTGAGAAAATATTGCACTACATAAAAATTTGTAATCACCATCTTATTCTACAGGGCCTCTGCATTAGTAAAACCTATTTTTTCTGGGATTTTGGGGTTGTAAAGGCAGAAGGTTTTTTTTTTTTGTATCTTAATGCATTCTATTCATTAAAATAAAAAAGCCTTTTTGTGTGCAGCAGCCTCCCTCAGCCCCCCTAATACTTACCTGAGGTCCCTCTAGATCCAGCGATGTTGCAGGAGTGTCTCAGCTGCCCAGGACTCCCCTTCTCATTGTCTGAGACAGCAGTGGGAGCCAATGGCAATAAAAGTCAGTCAGCCAATGAGGAGGGAAAGAGTGTGGGGCTAGGCTGCGGCTTCATGCCTAAATGGACACAGGGAGCTGTGGCTCAGCTCGGGTGCCCTAATAGCAAGCTGCTTGCTGTGGGGGCACTCAACAGGAGGGAGGGGCCAGGAGAGCCGAAGAGGGACCCGAGAAGAGGAGGATCCGGGCTGCCTTATGCAAAAACAGTACACAGAGCAGGTAAGTATAACATGTTTGTTATATTTAACTAACAAAAAACAAGACTTTACAATCACTTTAAAGCGGAGGTCCACCCTAAAATGGACCTTCCGCTCATCGGAACCCTCCCCCCCTCCGGCGCCACAATTGGCACCTTTCAGGGGGGAGGGGGGTGCAGTTACCTGGATAATCCAGGTTACTGCACCCACTTACGGGATAGCTCTCTGCGGAAAGGGGCATAGATTACGCCCCTTTCCGCAAGTGCCCGTCCCCTTCCGCAAGTGCCCCGCTGCCTGCTGGGAAACACACAGATCCCAGAGGCAGCGGGGACCGTCCTTATTGCGCAGCGCAACTCGCGCATGCGCAGTAGGGAACCGGGAAATGAAGCCGAAAGGCTCCATTTCCTGATTCCCATACCCAAGATGGCGGCGGCAGCACCCGAGTGACGATCTAGAGATCGGCTTCGGGTGCCGACATCGCGGGCGCGCTGGACAGGTAAGTGTCACTATTTTAAAAGTCAGCAGCTGCAGTATTTGTAGCTGCTGGCTTTTAAAAAAAAAAAAAAAGCAGAGTCCCGGTGGACTCCCTCTTTAACGTGTGTGAAAAAAGGAAAAAAATACTTCAGAGACAAAGTGGTTATTACAAAACATGAGCACAGCAACATTGATTGCCCCTAGCAACTGTTTAATTAATTGGTTTTGTGCTTTCCCCTTTCTGTAATTATATAAGGTTGAATCTTTTGGTTGCTAGGGGCAATTGTTCTAATTTTACTGCCCCAGTTGTTATGTCATCTCTATTGAATTGTTGTATGCTTATGCTTGCAAAAATGTTTTTCCTTCATATTTTACCATTTCAGCTGTTTTTGTGAGAATGTATTACTGCATTACTCATCGTCACTGTCACAATATAGTACAAGCATTATTGTTTGTATCTAGCATGTCTTGTAAGAATATACAACCCTATAGTCTTTCACATTTATATGTTTAGAGCTATATTATCTACTTTCAGCCTTTCTGTTACATGTCCAATTCAGCATTCATAATACATTTACAAATGGCATTAAAGGAAACTATAATTGTTTGGAATTAGTAATGTTTTTATTTTTTAGATTTATAAAAAGTTATTTTTTCCTGTTTTTGAACCATTATCCCAAAATAGTGTATAGTATGTAGTTTAAAAAATATATACTTTTTGCTCTATTGGCTCATTTTGAACCACCGCTGTGGTATGTCAGGGCATTACCCTAGGGTGAGCTTGGTGTGTGGTTTACACTGCTCCAGTCACACCCTCATTGGGGTTAACATCTAAACTCCTGCTGTGGTGTTTGCATGGCTGGGATCCAATGGCAGGAACAAAGGCCTATGCACTTTTAAGTTCAGCACCTAGTACCAGCCCTGCTGTGGCTGCTCAGGATAATTTAAAAAACCGTGCCTAACAGCTGTTCTCCCAGGCTGGCATAAAACTAGTCTGTGTGCTTTACTGCACATGTGCCCACTGGTTCCTGGCATGTGTGTGGATCCACTCTATCTTCCTACTCTCATTTCACGCTCCACCACCTGACGCTCCCTGAAAGTTATCCAGAGCTTCTTTCATAGTGACACACAGATGGCTGCATGCCCTCGCCTACTCCTGCAACTGGTCATGAGTACATCTTATGGGGCCTGCACACCTTAAGTGTAAGATTATTGATATAAGTGAAACAGTCTCTTGGACCCTCCCAGGTCCTACAATTCCAAGGTGGCCTACAGCATCCCTCCCTGTCCATTGGCCTGCCACAGACCACTTCTTCACAATCTTTGTAGTCCCTCTTCACTCTGCTACCAGGAACCTCCTTTGCATTATCCAGTGGAGTATTTCTGCTACAGCTGCAGCTCCCTCTGTGTACTCATGTAGTGAAGGAAGAAGGGGAGTGCAACCTATTTAAAAGGACATTACCACTGGGGAGCCTCCACTGATATTCTTCACAAACCTAAAGTTAATATTTTAATTGTTACTTAAGCATTCCACACATGCTTAGATCTGGAGCTGCTTGCACTGCCTACTGGCTGAAGAGCCTCAACCTGTTAAGACTTTTTCAGTGCAGTTCCTATTGCCTTAGTCCTTTATAGTGATTGGCCAAACTCAGAAAAACTCGGCTCCTTTTAAGCATTTTTTCCAGCAACGCCCTATAGTTGAGAGAGTATTAAAAAGTTTTCTGTTCTTGTCATGGATCCAGCTACTTTCTGTCTTGACAAGACAACTGTCCCTGTTGGGGTTATCCCCGTATTGAAAGACCCAGTGGATAAAAGATTAGTAGGTCCTCCTAATTATTATTTTCTCAGGCTTTGCTCTGCAACTTACCATTGCTGCTATGTCTATCTACTAGGCTTTAACCATTTTTGACCCTACCCCACTTATGCTGTCAAACTTGCCAACATCCTCATGGGCCTTAATTCTGCTCTCCTTTATAGCGGGCAATAACCATTGTCCCAAGAACCAGAAAAGATTTAAGGTTTTTACTTACACTTATTCACTGTTGTCAAGGAAAAAGGGACATTTACCCCCTCCCTTTATCCATATTACCACCTTTGCTCTGTGGACACTAAGGATGCCTACTGTTATGCCCACATTTTTTCAGCTCATCAACACTAGCTGCATTTTGCTATGGATGTGCAACATTTCCAATGTGTTTCTCTTCCCTTTGGCCTGATCTGAGGTGCTAGCCCTTGTACTTGCTCTATTTCACAATCAGAACATGCCCTTAGTGGATGCCAGGATATCCTCTTTCTGAGGAAATGGTGGCACAAACATTGTCAGCCAATGTCCAATGGACTTTGCAAATGCTACAATGATTTGAGTGGATGCTGAATCTCCAGAAATCAGAGCTGGAACTGCCTTATCACTAGCATTATTGTAGCTTGGACTTAGCCAATGCCCTGTTCAAAGTTTTCTTTTCCCTGAACAAATTTCAGATTCTCTGCAACACTTTTGGGCTCTGCAGTCCAGGAGCCAACTGACCTTCCATTCTTGTATGAGTGTCTAGAGCCTAATAGTGTTTTCATTCAGGGCAGTCCTATGTGTTCAATTTCACTCCAGACCCTTGCAAATCAATATTCTGGCAGCATAGTACAGTCTCTAATTCAGCATACACAGGACTTGGTCATTAAAGGAAGTGCTACACCTGATCAATATTCTGGACCCAGGGAGATTCAGTCATCCCTTCAAAGCAGGACCTTTCATCTGCAAGGTCATCCAACTTAGATTCAGTAGAACAATGTCACAACTTTGGCCTACATCAACCATCAGTGAGGCACCCAAAGTCTTACAGCTGAAAGAAACGCCAATTCAATTCTGGCTTTGCAAAACTTCATCTTTCAGACCTGACCACTGTGCACATTCCAGGTGTGAAAAACTATATATGTGTATATATATGCACGATTCTGGGCAAAAATGAGAATCACAATTTTTTTTGTGCTTAGAATAAAAATATTACGATTCTCTCACGATTATCGTGACGTAAAATCTTTCACATTATACAAAAAAAAAAAAAAAATGGGCTATCATTACTGGTTATTTTTTTTTTTATTCATTAAAGTATTTTTAAAAAAAAAATTGCATTTGAAAAACAGCTGCACAAAGTATAAATCACTTACAAACAAAGTCTATTCCATTGACAAATTGTTGCAATGTTTATACTTAAGTTCAACTGATAAAGAATGTTTTAATACTTGGCAGACTGCCCAGTTTTTCACTTCCTTTCTTTTGCACTTTAATCAAGATCACGGTAACGACTCTTGATGATTAATATGCATCTGCTCTTGTAAAAGAGGTATGCCTGAGCTGAATTATTACACTAGAGATCTTGCATGTACAGTAAAACCTTGGATTACGAGCATAATTCGTTCTGGAAAAATGTTTGTAATCCAAATCACACTTCTATCAAAGTGAATTTACTCATAAGAAATATTGGAAACTCAGATGATTCATTCCACAACCATTTATTCATGAGTATTTCAGTTTATAGTCCATATAAAAAGATTATAGCAATGTGATAGGTTGTGTAACCATAAAATGTCCATCCACAAATGGAAGCCTCCACTAGGAGATTAGAAGCAAAATCCAGCAGGAGCCACAAAGTATAAAAGAGAAGAGAGGCACCTCTAAGTGTAGCAATATGGTAACATTTAGCAACTCACATGGTTGATGATTAAAAGAGGCACATCTAAGTATACAGGCATCCGGGGTAAAGTTGCCCACATAGACCATCCTCCACATCGCCAACTCTCACCGCTGTCAGTCTGCAATTGTGACCGGGAAGATTACCCTGCAGTAGAGCGATCTGAAAGCCAGACTTGAAGCATTCACGTAGCACAGCGTGGAAGGGATGACGTTGATGGCGGTGCAAGGGATGGTCTATGTGGACAGCTTTACCCCAGATGCCTGCATACTTAGATGTGCCTCTTTTAATCATCAACCATGTAACTTGCAAAATTTTGTACCTTTTTAATAAATGTAACCATATTGATACACATAGAGGCACTTCTCCGTTATACCCAGTTGTGGCGTGTATATATATATATATATATATATATATATATATATACATTGCTTGGATATATCGAGTCAAAATATAAGAACAATTTTTGCTTGTCTTGCAAAATGCTCTCAAACCAAGTTACTCTCAATTCAAGGTTTTACTGTAATCCAAATGTGATGCAGGGAAGTTTTATATATATATTAAAACATGCATTTGATATCATAAATATGTCCAAATCTAAAAAAAAACTTAGGCTATTAAAAAAGGTTAGTGTATCTAACAAGAACAAACATATCATTTTTTTGCAGCTTGCTAGTAAATAAGTGAGATGACTGCATCAGTGTCTTTTTTCTGGCTTCTTTCCTTATTTATACTTGGTGGTCCTGCCTATAACATATGTCCTGTCCTAGGCTGACAACGGTTACTGACACTCACCCTAGGTTGCTTGGTCTACAGAACAGCTCATCCCCATATCCAAGAGTGGAGGTACCCTGTAATCTACAGAGGAGTACTGAGCAGGGCTGATGATACAGCTTGAGATTTCATTGCAGCAGAGACATAGAGCACAGAAAGATCCCTGGCTGGATCAACAGTTTTTTTTTTTGCACTTGTCAAGCATATACAGTATAATAAAACACTGTCTGTTATTGTGAGCGTATATTTAACAGACCGACATGGAATAAATAAGAGACATTCACTGTTGGCGTTTACGTACATTTCAAGTTGCTAAAACTAGACAGTTGAACATTATTTTGCCTCCCTATTACAAAAGGGAGTATAATGGTATAGACTGATGGACACTATCCATTTTGCCCAGTCATATCAGTTGTTTGGCAATATTTGTGGTTTAAATTGTCTAAAAAATGTGCCTCTTTGCAGCATTATTTAGTTCATGCATGCTTACGTAGTGTTTAGGTATTTCTAGATTATCATGCTGCTAATACAACCACAGTAAATTCAGAATGAGCACATAATTCACACCTCCCAACTTTTTGAAATGAGAACAAGGGACACCTATTAGCAAAAGTATGTACACATAGGACACACCCATTGCCATGCCCCCTTATAGGATAATTATACAAAAAAAATGATTAGTTAAACCCACAAGTGTTTTAATTTTACCACTATTATTCCCTTATACTGGCTTTTGAAATGTAGAAATGCTGCATATTAAAAATTGGATAAAGGTTTAGCGCTGGGAAACACACTTTGAAAGATAAAAATACATTTTATATATAACGATATAAATCAGGCCAAAATTAAGGCCAAATGAGGAGGAAAGAGGGACAGGGGGACTTTGTTCCAAATCATGGACAGTCCCTTGAAATCAGGGACAGTTGGGAGTTATGTACAGTACAGGTATACCCCACTTTTAAGTACGCAATGGGGTTTATTTACTAAAGCTGGAAAGTTCACAATCAGGCTCACTTCTGCACAGAAACCAATGGGCTTCCAGGTTTTATTACCAAATCTTAATTGAACAAGCCGAGGTTAGAAGCTCATTGGTTTCTATGCAGAAGTGAGCCTGATTTTGCACTCTCCAGCTTTAGTAAATAAACCCCAATGTGTACTGAAAAGTGGGGTATGTCTGTACATAGTATTCAGTACAGTACAGTATTCAGTACAGCAGTTAGAAGTTGTCACCACCTATAGACAGCAAATGTGCAGCTGTTTTATTCCCATTTCTTTCAGAAATAAACCCTACAGTAACTATTAACTGCCAAGCAAAATATCCATGAAACTTCTACTTATGTTACTATCATCTAATGCAATTACATTTTATCCTCAATTCATGTATAATGCTTAAGCAGTTTGTTGCATAATGATCTGACAGATTCTCAACAGCAATTTCATTTAAGTATTATGATGTGTATGATCTGACACTGCTTGTATGGATTTATTCTGTTTTATTGTCATATAAACTGAGAGTGTGCTTTAGAGTTTGTGTTCTTATTTCTACATCCAATGATAAGGAAGAAGCTTATTTTTTTCTCATCCTCCATTACTTCAATTTTCACAGTATATGATTAAAAGGTTAAATGAGGTAAAGGACGTTTGACTGTGTTGTTGCAATATGTTTGTATTTTTTATACAGTAGACTGTCAAAATTTTTTATGCGAAAATAGGGCAAGTGATAGACAGCCAAGGACTGACACTTGAACTCATCAGTGAAAGCTTCAAGCACTGTTATGCTTAACTGCTATCTTATAACGAAGAAGTACCTCCTTTTAATACACAGTACATTTGACATTTTAAAATTAATAGAAATCCAAGCAGCAGATGCCCAGCCAGTTGGAAATTGCTGTAAATTTCCTTGTGCAAGATCCCGTAGCCAACTGCTACAGGAAGCATGGTGTAATACTAATGAAGAGCACGCTCTGAATTCTATTGTATGACAAATAAGGATATTTACATTCTTTAATTTGGTAACGCGATTTTTTTTTTATTACTAATGTTATCAGGGCATTGTGTAGGATTATTTATAATGTGTGTGTATGTATGTATATATATATATATATACACACACATATATATGGTATATTAACATTAGCTTTACATTTGTCTTGACAAAGTGAACATACTGCCCTGCAGCTTAGTAGATCTAATCCCAACAGTCACTAAATTATCATAAGCTTTTACTACTTTACTGTTATTTAGTTAAAATGTAAAAATATTTTTCTATTTTTTTTAAATATGCAGTTAATATCCTATGATTCTGCCAATAAGGTTTTTATTTTATTATAATATATCATAAGCTTTTACTAATTTACTGTTATTTAGTTAAAATGTAAAAATATTTTTACATTTTTTTAAATATGCAGTTAATATCCTATGATTCTGTCAATAAGGTTTTTATTCCGGACACATCTTTTTATTGGCTGAAAACTGTCACCCAGTTTTTCTCCTGCATTGCTACACTGTCACGTATGCCCCTGGTATAGGCTAAACCTAATCAAACACTGTGCAAACTGTGCGAACCGAGGAACCGTCTGAAATTGTCGCAATGGGTGGTCCTACTGGCCCTGCTTTGGTCAACAAAAGGAAAAGGGGGATGCGCAAAATGACCACTAAAATAGTATGTCTGTTAAACAAAAAAACAGCTATAGGAGAGCAATGAATGGAGGATGGGCAGGTGCTGTGTAACCTCATCTCTATCTACCTGTTGTATCACCAATCAGATTCATGCCTACCTATCAGAATTTGACCGATTAAATTAAACATCTTGCTGACAGTTTATTTTTGTATAAGAGTGGGTACATTTTGGAATATCTCTTCTGCATTAAAAATAGATAAAATTAAAGTAATTCTCAAATTATTGATAAAGTGCCTGGATGTAAAATGAAGACCTTTTTAGTTTCACACCTCCAAACAGACCTGTATTCCAAAGGTCTGTATCCATATTTGGCTCCTTTTCCTCTCTGTTGGGTGGATTGATCTGCCTGACATGAGCACTATAGTTTCTAGTTGATTAATGAGGCAGCAGTTCTAGACTACAGAGCTTGGTCATGAAAGTATTCCACTGAACTCCAATGTCACCTGACTGACTTTTTCGTCTGAAGACCAGCAATATAAGGGGCACTCTGACCCATACTGCTGACTTGTGCACTTCATTGGGTTGTACATAACAACCCAATGAAGTGCATGAAGTGCATCCACTATATTTTATACTTTTTTGGGAAAGCACAGCCAAAATTACAAACTATTAGCTATCTTCCTATATTGGCACATAACTTGGCACTCTAACTTGGCACAGTAGTTAAAGTGATTATAAAGACTTGCGTTTTTTTAAATTTATATAAAACGTTTTTATTTTGGATAGAGTAAGGGAGAGTTAGAACCCCAGTCACATTTTTTTTTTTTTTGGCATCTGTGTCCCTTTGCGTTGATTTCACAACTTATCCTATAGTCAAACAGGAAGTGGGATGGAATTCCTGCAAATTAAAGCAATTCTTTGGGGATCCCCAAGTCACCAGAACTAGTGTCCCCATTGGAAGATTTCCACTCTAATTCTTTTCTGGGGGCAACCCAAAATTTTCGTATCTTCTTTGACTTTCAATGATAATGGTAAACAGGACAAATAGAGAGGGTGAATCTCCTTAACGAGGGCACAGACAGCAATAAAAACTGACAAGAGTTCTAATTACTCTCCAAACTATCCAAAACTAAAAACAATGTTTTGCCTTTAGTTATACTTTAAGGTAATAACTTACTCTTCAGACTTTTACAAACACTTTAAGTGAGTACAAGAACAGGGATATAAGTGTGCAGTGTGTATTGCTTAGACCAGTGATGGCGAACCTTGGCACCCCTGATATTTTGGAACTACATTTCCCATGATGCTTAAGCACTCTGCAGTGTAGTTGAGCATCATGGGAAATGTAGTTCCAAAACATCTGGAGTGCCAAGGTTCACCATCACTGGCTTAGACTGTTCAACCTGTCTTATGTCTACATGGAGTTCACTGCATGTGTTGTTATTTCTGATGTTTAGGGGTATGGTACTTTTGTTGTGAGATATGCAACTTCTTTTTCCAGAAGTAACATGGGGAGTTTGTGTTTGGCTATTTTATTGTTGCTGTTTTTGGCTATCTGCCTGAAATGTATAATTTTTTGTGTGGGCTTTCTTAGTGCTTCTAAATTGGGCCAGTACGTGTCTGCATGACTGGTATAGGTACAACATATTTTAAACTCCTTTTGTGGATAGAGAATGATGTGATTGGTGTGCTGCAAAGTCCTGATGAATAGGTCAATACTTATAAATGAGTAAAATAAATACATCTGCATTTTCATTGAAAAATGAAGTGGAGCTTTCATGAGCTATAATCAGACTTCCTTCTCCCATACCAGTTTTGTTGTTCACATTTCCCAGTGGTAGCAAAATTTAGGCAGGTGTTTATTAGCACAAATTAAGCAATCAGTTACTGTATGTTCTACCCTCATGACTAACAGAAATGCATAAACCCTAAAGTTACTGCTGATTGCTTGGCAGATCCAATTAAACACCTGCTCGGGCCTAGTTCAGCAAATCATTAAAATAATTAAATCCATAAAAAGAATTTAAAATCCTTACAATTCCTGTATTATTTTCTCTTCCCTCAAACATTTACAGACATTTTGCTTTTCATAGAGCATTATGGTTTTTACATATTTTATTGCTAATGTTGAGAACTCATGTTAAATACATGTTTATTATTCAAGTTGGTTTCACAAATCACCATTTGAGAATTTTATGCATCCACACTATATAAGGCTGCTGCTTACACAGCGGCGGTATATAGTGAATGAATGGAGATTAGGCAGGTAGTGTAGTGTGCAGTCGGTCAGTGTAGTAGATATAATACAGTTCAGGGTATATAATGCAGTCCATGTAGGATATATAATACAGTTCAGAGAGTATAGTGCCATCATTGTAGTATATATAATACAGTTCAGAGTATATAGTGCAGTCAGTGTAATGTATTTAATACAGTTCAGAGTATATAGTGCAGCCAGTGTAGTGTATATATAATACAGTGCAGAGTATATAGTGAAGTCCATGTAGTATATATAATACAGTTCAGAGTATATAGTACAGTCCGTGTAGTATGAATAGATGAGCCAGCGCCCCCCCGAACCATACCAGGCCACTTGCCCTCAACATGGGGAGGGTGCTTTGGGGTGGGGACAAGGGCCTCTTCCCTACAACCCTGGCCGGTGGTTGTCAGGGTCTGTGCATGGGGGGTTTATCAGAATCTGGAAGCCCCCTTTAACAAGGGGGGTCCCAGATCCTTGTTGAGGGCATGTGACCTTGTATGGTTCATGGGGGGGGCATTCTCTCTTAGTCTTAAAGGCAGACCAAGGGGACACCCAGGCACGATATTTAAACGTCCCACCCAGCCTATAGCAGAATGACGGTCGGGAGGTGGTTGTGTTATCCTGACTGGACGTCAGCAGGAAAAACCACGATCACGCACCCACAGGGGCACTCAGCGTGACAATCGGTGGTGTGATGTGTCACTCTGACACACTACAACTCTGATCATGATGTAGGCTCTTTACCACGTGATCAGCTGTGACCAATCACAGCGTGTAACCAGGAAGTGCTGGTAAACGTCTTTCCCCGGTTTGCGCTGACAAGTGATTGGCAGCTCTCCTGTCAGAGGGAGGGTCTGCGTAATTTTGGTCCTTTTTAGTTTGTTTTGCAAAAAAATAAAAACCCCAGTGGTGATCAAATACCAGCAAAAGAAAGCTCTATTTGTAGGAAGAAAATTATACAAATTTAGTTTGGGTACAGTGTTGCATGACCGTGCAATTGTCATTCAAATTGTGACAGCTGAAAATTGTCCTGTGCAGGAAGGGGGGAAAGTGCCCTTTATTGAAGGGTTAAAGGAATATTTCATTTTTATTGTTTCACTTTAAGCATTGTTAACCACTTAAGCCCGGGACCATTTTTCTGGCCAGAGAACTTTTTGCGATTCAGAGCAAAGAACAGAGCACTTTTTGCGATTCGGCACTGCGTCGATTTAACTGACAAATCGACGCAGTGCCGGTTGTGCGACGTGGCTCCCAATCAAAATTGACGTCCTTTTTTTCCCACAGGTAGAGATTTCTTTTGATGGTATTTGATCACCTCTGCAGTTTTTCTTCTTTGCGCTATAAACAAGAATAGATTTTGAAAAAAATTCATTATTTTTTACTTTTTGCTGTAATAAATAGCCCCAAAAAATATATAAAAAAACATATTTTTTCCACAGGTTAGGCCAAAATTTATTCTTTTCTACATATCTTTCGTCAAAAATCGCAAAAAGGGTTTATTGATTGGTTTGCGCAAAAGTTATGGTGTCTACAAAATAGGGGTTAGTTTTTTTTTTACTAGTAATGATCTGTGATTTTTATCATGACTGTGACATTATGGCGGACACAGCGGACAATTTTGACACATTTTTGGGAGCATTTGGGACCATTGGCATTAATACAGCAATCAATGCTAAAAAACTGCATTGATTACTGTAAAAATGTCACTGGCAGTGAAGGGGTTAAACACTAGGGGGCAACGGAGGGGATAAGTGTATCCTGGGGAGTGATTCTAACTGTTAGGGGGCATGGCTACGAATGACACTTCACTGATCATGGGTCATGGGCAGCCAAGGCTCATTAATATATGTGGGGAGCAAAGGCTGGCCTGTGTAGTCTGATTTAATAGAAGAGCTACTGTAGCTCAAATTGCTATAAAAGTTAATTCTTGTTCCAAGAGAAAGGTGTCAGAACACAGTGCATCGCAGTTTGTTGCGTATTGGGCCTGCATAGCTGCAGAACGCTCAGGGATCACATGGGGATCCATGTCCACAGCCAAAATCGCCAAAAATGTATGTGAACATCAGAACTTAATCATTGGAGCAATAGAAGAAGATGCCCTACTCTGATGAATTTAAGAATGGTTTAAGGAACACAACAATGAGCTTGAGGTGTTGTGTTGACTTGGTATCCAAATTCCCCAAATCTCAATCCAATGGAGCATCTGTGGGATGTACTGGAAAAACAAGTCTGATCCGTGGAGGCCCCACCTTGCAACTTACGGGACCTTAAGGATCTGCCACTGATGGCTTAGTGCCAGATAACACAGCATACCTTCAGAAGTCTAGTAAAGTTAATGCCATAAATTTATGGGTGGTTATATTGTTAAGGCTAATTGATATACATACTGTATACTAAATATACAGTGTACATATTTCCTTGTACTAGCTACCAGTCATAGTAGCCATGTGCAGCTAGGCACCCCATTACCTGTCTAGACTTTAATTGTCCTACACTCCCCTCAACACCTTCACTCCCCTAATTCTGGTCTCCAGCGTGTACCTCAAACCTGTCTACACTCTATGAGGGACAGAACCTTCTCCTGTCATGCTCCAAAACTCTTTCCAAGAGCAACAGAGAGTCACCTTTCTTAAACTCTTAAATCAAAACGGAAAACGTTTTTCTTTAGACTAGCCTTTACCTAACTGTTCCTATCTTTTGTGGTGTATCATTTGTTATTGGTTTGTTTGTTTTGTAAAGTGCTTTGAGAAGGTACCCTTTGAAAGTATTATATAGGGAAGGTTGACACTGTGCTTTATACTTCCTGTAATGAAAATATACATAAAATATATGTATATAATTACATATATACATACATATACATATATAATATGTATATTTTCATTACAGGAAGTATAAAGCACAGTGTCAACCTTCCCTATGCTTCACAGCTTTATACATATTTCTGTGAGTTTAGGTATTTAAAGTAGGTGGCAAATAAACAAAGTGGTTCCATATTGTAGTAACAAGATTATGTAGCGGTAGTCCCTCTGCTGAAATGTTGGATTGTCTGTTACCCTGCCTGGCCCGTCATTCACCTCTCAGACACTCAGACAGTCCATATGCTTTGTTTTCATTTTGTTGTTGTTTTATTGAGGGGATTGAAGGAAAATATGAGATGCCCAGTAGAATTGGTAGAACTTGCTTGGGACAACTATATACAGTCCAGTACATACACTCCATTTCTCCCCCTGCACATCACTTCTTCTTTAATCTCCAGTTCTTTCTCCTCCAGGACATCCCTTCCTCTGTAATCTTCAGGCACAGCTAGCACAAAGTTGTTAGGCCTGACACTGGCTCAGCCAGGCCTTGAGCAATTGCCCTTCGTGGACAGGGACCACAGGCCCCTATAGTGTAGCAAAATAGAAAGTCTCTGAGCTAGCTGTCCTACACACGGCTACTGAGCCCAGTAAGCCATCTTCAGGTCCTGCCAGCCCACCTGGCAGCAGCTGCCTTTCTGCACTAAAAGATAAAAAAATGATTGGTGGTGCGCTCCTAATACGGTTGTTTTTAAAGATATACTAATGGTTACTACAGTGAAGAGATTCTCAATATAAACAGTGGTAATGTGTCCAGTACTGTGACAGCAGAACTGAATAAATGGAAACTGTAAAATGTGAAATCAAATAAAATGCATCACGGTATAAAGTGCTGATGTGCTGATAAATAAAATACATCATACCCTAAAACATTAAATGTGCACACATATAACCACATGCAATTGTGTATAGGCAACAAGGTTCACATACAAACAAACGTGACTGTGTTTCAAGATAAATACATAATTATACATTTAAAAATAAAAGAAATATATAAATAAAGTCCAAAAAATATTAAATAAATTAAATAGTTAGACGCTAATCAGGGTCCAAAGTGCAGGGTGCAGATTAGGCGGATGTTCTGAGAGAACAGTGTGTGGAAAATTCTTTCAGCACCCCCGTTGAAGTCACGTGACAGTGATGTAACGCATAGGAGAGAGGCATACGGACAGCGCAAGTGACGTCCAAACACAAGCTCGATGCTAGTTTTTACATTGTGCGATCTGCTCTGTTTAAATGTGAGTAAATACATACAATTTTTTAAATAAACTCAAGTTGTGGAAAATACTATACGATAGTAGGCTCTATATTCCTCTCTTATACTGAGTACCCAAGCGGTCCCTGGTATAAACCCCTGGGAAGGAAAGGAAGTGACTCCCTGCGCAAAAAAGCCCAGTTTGAATAGGAGGAATACGCAGGAGCCAACCCACCCTGAAGTCCTAACCCCCTCTTACTCCCTAAATGCTGTTTACCTTACAGCAGTAAGGTAATTATTTAGTACACTTATGGGTGTTGCTAACACCGAAGGATCGCCGTTTTTTAAGTCACAGTGTCACTAGATTGCTGAAAGAATTTTCCACACGCTGTTCTCTCAGAACATCCACCTAATCTGCACCCTGCACTTTGGACCTTTTATTTTTATTTTTTTTACATTATTGAGTAGTGTTTGACGCATATGGTGCTTGCAGCACCTATCAATCTTACGCTAGCTTTCCACAGTAGCGCGGGAGCACTCACTATACATTGCCTTTCTCCACTGCCTATTTGACCACAATCCACACTTCTGGTTCTGCACTCATCTCAGACTGCAAGCTCCCAGTTCTCTCAGGCGTGCCTCCCCAGTCCTCCTGACTGTGCCATATCACCAGCCCTCCTGGCTGCGAACAGTTGTCCTCTCTGGAGCCTCTTAGTAGTGCCCTCTCCTGCTGTCCTCTCCTTGCTCTCTTTTGTGCCTCCAGTTCAGGTCCTCTTCATGAGTTCTTGAAGGTGGTCCCGACTGCACCCGAGCCCAGGCCCAAGGTCACCCCCATAGACTGGGGAGCTCCCTCAAAGGCCCAACTGCCTCCACACTTTCTCACTCCAGCTCTTCCACTGGACAACTCCTCCCCAGCTCAGCTGACCCTGGGTATTTAAGGAGGCCTGCCCCCTGCCAATCCAGGTTGGGGATTGGCCAGGACTCCTCGGAATATCCCAGGCAGTGCCACCTCTCCTCTCTTCCTCTCTTTCCAGTATCTTCTGGAAAGAAGAGGGAGGTCTCAGTGATGCTGCATGTGAGTCACCAGCTGCTACTCTGAACCACTCCCAGCCCAGGACAAATCAAAACAAACAGGCCTGGCAACCAGCCAGGCCTGCCTAAATTTACTTAGTCCTAACCAAAAATCCTCACCTACCTAGAGGATGCCACAATAAAAAAAAAATAAGACTCATCTAACCACAAATCTGTAAGTGGGTGGGCAATGTTCAGCTAAACTGCTGATGTAGAAAAAGATAAGTAGCTATTCCAAATACTGGTAATCTGCTAAAGGGCCCTTTGGTCCCATTATATTTTCACTTACACAAAGTGGTAAGAAACCAGGGATTTCAGTTTTGTTGTCATTCCGTCTCCAAATATGAAAATACCCTGGCTGCAGGCCAGGATATTTTATTCCAATAATGTTATCAATAGGAAGCATAACATTTTACTGTCTTTGCATAAAATTCAAAATACCAGTCTGCTTTTTTGCTTAGTCAAACATATAGTGAGTATACCACTCACATTTTTGTCAATATTTTATGAAACTTTTCATGTGACAACACTGAAGAAATGACACATTGCTACAATGTAAGGTAGTGAGTGTACAGCTTGTATAACAATGTGAATTTACCGTCCCCTCAAAATAACTGAACACACAGCCATTAATGTCTAAACCACTGGCAACAAAAGTGAGTACACCCCCAAGTGAAAATGTCTAAATTGGGCCCGATTAGCTATTTCCCTCCCGTTGTCATGTGACTCGTTAGTATTACAAGGTCTCAGGTGTGAATGGGGAATTGGAGTGTTAAATTTGGTGTTATCACTCTCACTCTCTCATACTGGTCACTGGAAGTTCATCATGGCACCTCATGGCAATGAACTCTCTGAGTATCTGAAAAAAAAATGTTACTCTACAAAAAGATGGATTAGGCTTTAAGAAAATTGCCAAAACCCTAAAACTGAGCTGCTGCATGGTGGCCAAGACCATACAGCGGTTTTACTGGACAGGTTCCACTCAGAACAGGCCTCGCCATGGTCGACCAAAGAAGCTGAGTGCAGGTGTTCAGTGTCATATCCAGAGGTTGTCTTTGCGAGATAGACGTATAAGTGCTGCCAGAATTGCTTCAGAGGTTTAAGGGGTGGAGGGGGTCAGCTTGTCAGTGCTCAGACTATTCGCCACACGTTGCATGAAATTGGTCTGCATGGCTGTAGTCCCAGAAGGGAGCCTCTTCTAAAGATGATGCACAAGAAAGCCCATAAACAATCTGCTGAAGACAAGCAGACTAAGGACATGGACTACTGGAACCATGTCCTGTGGTCTTGTGATACCAAGATAAAGGTATTTGATTTAGATGATGTCAAGCATGTGTGGCAGCAACTAGGTGAGGAGTTCAAAGAGAAGTGTGTATTACCTACAGTCAAGCATGGTGGTGGAAGTGTCATGGTCTGGGGCTGCATGAGTGCTGCCAGCACTGGGGAGCTACATTTCATTGAGGGAACCATGAATACCAACATGCACCGTGACTTACAGAAGCAGAGCATGATCCCCTCCCTTCCGAGACGGGGCCGCAGGGCAGTATTCCAACATAATAACTACCCCAAACACACCTCCAAGATGACCACTGCCTTGCTGAAGAAGCTGGGGGTAAAGGTGATGGACTGGCCAAGCATGTCTCTAGAACTAAACCCTATTGAGCAATTACTGGGCATCCTCAAATGGAAGGTGGAAGAGTGCAAGGTCTCTAACATCCACCAGCTCCGTGATGTCATCATGGAGGAGTGTAAGAGGACTCCAGTGGTAACTTGTAAAGCTCTGGGAAATTCCATGCCCAAGAGGGTTAAGGCAGTGCTGAAAAATAATGGTGGCCACACAAAATATTAACACTTTGGGCCCATTTTGGACATTTTCACTTAGGGGTGTACTCACTTTTGTTGCCAGTGGTTGAGACATTAATGGCTGTGTGTTGAGGTTTTTTTTTTTAGGGGACAGCAAATTTACACTGTTACTGTATACACGGTACTCTCACTACATTACATTGTAGCAAAGTGTCACTTCTTCAGTGTTGTCACATGAAAAGATATAATAAAATATTTACAAAAATGTGAAGGGTGTACTCACTATTGTGAGATACTGTATATATGTTTTTCTTGTCTCTGTGTAGCCCTTCTCTTGGCCATTATGTCTCCCTTCTCTCCCTTATATTTAGTAACTTACCTCGTTCATCTTTTATCATATTCCCTTCTGCACCTGCCACCATCTCGATACCACCCTTGCACATCCATTCTCATTTCATTAACATTTCACTCGAGTGTAGTATAGTTTGCATCTTGTTTGGGCCCATGGCAACATGTAGATTTGCAGAGGTATGCCCGAGTTATATATGCAGTCAAATTCATTCAGCTGGTTATTTTGCTTAGTGGCCCTAAAAATTTATTCTGCTTGATAAACAAATACTGTATGTGATTTGAAATTTAATTAAATTGTGTATAATTTAATTGTTTTTTGTTTCTTGTCTGACTTAATTCATTTTATGACCTTTAAAAATATGTTTTTTTAGAAATATAATAGTCATTTTATTACATGTATAAATTATGAGTAAAGTTGTTTAATTATCAAATGGGTTTGAATATTAAAATTAAAATTATGCTTTTAAAAAAACATTTTTTTATATAGACCTTCAGAAAATCTAGAGTTTGTTGAAATTTCCCTAATTTATCACAGACTAAACAGGTTATGTAGTATATTATCATATTTCATATGTTCTGAACCAAGCAGCACTGCTCCTGATGCCAAGCCTCTCATCCATCACAGACATGTGGGGAGCACTGCTGGCAAAAGGAAATGTTCCACGCTCCTGATACCAAGACTGTAACAATATGCATCACCACTTTATTAAACCACAGACAACACACAGAGCTTCCATGTATGAGAGCAACCCCACTCTGGAATATTGTCAGAGATTAAATTATTTCAATGTATATGGATATTAGGACTGTTTTGTTTAAGGGTATCTAAACCCAGGATCACAAATGATTTTTGAGGCACAACTTAAACTGCATCTCAAGGTAAAAATATCAACTTTTTTAATTTAAAACTACCACAATTAAAAGTCCATCAGATAAAAAAAAGACAGTTTCATATGCATATACCCCAATTTGCCACAAATCCATACATAATATAATATAGAGATACACTTGGTGAGTAAAACCACCTCTATTCCACTCTCTGTACACACATTGACAGGGGATTCTGCGACTCAGGGGTGATACTCCACTTCTTCATGAGCAGTCAGTGGGGGAATAGAGAATATCATTTCTCTAAACATCTCTGAGGGAGATGGCTTAAAGCAGCTTGAATGATCTAAGGGGGGACCCCACAAAATAGAGCAAAGTTATGACCCACCAAGAGACTGTGGGTCGCTACCCAAGATATCACAGGTAAAAACTCAGTAAAGCCTAAGGAAACGCCTAAGGAAACACCTGGAACAAAGTAAAAAAGGATATGTTCTGGTATAATTAAATATCTTATATTAACCTGTACATGGATGTCAGGTTCCTATAAATAGGAATATATGCAATACAGCACATTACAACTGAAAAAAACTAAATCTTCTTGGTTTTATAGGCAGGATCAAAGGAACCACACATACAACCAGGTAGTCCTAAGCTTGCCTGAGAGTGTAGGGTATAAATCCCCTCCCAAGAGTCCCCTAATCCCCTCTCTTAATTGAATCAAACAGTCAAGCAAAAAACAGTGTGACTTAAAAAAAAAAAAAACATCTTGAAAGAGGAGACTGCCCACTACTTCATGGTCCCTACACAACATTGTTCCCTCTATAAAGAGATAAGTAGACCTCATTACCTCTGTATCCTAATATTTCCTTACTTTAAACAGGCAATCAAGCAGGCCCCCTTCATAAACCTATGTTAATTCTGCGAGTTGGAATCACAAGCAGCTCCTAGAATCCTTATGCCATCCCCAGTATAGTCCAGCAAGTGCCAGCATCACTTAGGGGCAAACTGCCCCATATATAGTTCCCAAAATTAACTATTTTCCCACCAAAACCAGATGACAATTGGCAACAGAGATAACCTAATATTGCTCTTATTGTCTCTCCAAGGCCACGAGCGCATGCATACCATGCTTCCGGTCACCATCTTTATGACATCATGATGCAAAAATGTCTCACGTCATCATGACACGAGCACTGGAGGCGCACATAATCGGAACCCATAAAAGCTCTGGGCATGCGCACAAGGCCACACATACTTGCCACTAATACACAGGAGGTGGGATGGTAGACCAATTCCTCCCACCTACACATTCACAAGGCACAAGTAAAGTTGGCAGCAAATGTATCTATTTATTGTGTGTTGATCATTATATAATTTTTATTCAAATATGGCAGATTATAAGTGTTCAAAACAATCATCCCTCAACTTATTTACATTTTGTTCAGTTTATACAATGTAAATCTACAGTTACAGAAATAAACTAAAACTACTAAAACATAATTTAGCCCTGGCAGTACAGTGGCCCTAAGATGTTTTTTCCTGCGGCAGGACTTTCTTGTCACCCCCTCTTGGATCCTCTTGCACCTTATTGAGTGCCAGAAAGTGCATGAAGGATGCATCAAAGTTGTGAACTAGACCTTCATATTGACCAATTGGAGAGATGATCATTTTGATTCCCAATATAATACTCATGATCAGTCGCTTGTGAAATATTTTTTTTGTATTCCCCATATAGAATGTGTCACGTGATGTCTACGTGATGTCTCTCTTTAATAAATGGGCATTTAGGTCAACTGCCACATCTAAAATTTCATTTTTGTTCACTCCTTGGTACAGCTTTTTCAGTAAAATAAACCAGCCCCTGAGCAAGAGCTCACATACTTGCCATTTTTTTTTTTATCTGAGCTTAACAAATACCAAAACTTATATAAATATTTGCTGATGCTGATATAAAGATTTAGTGATAAATTTAACCATGTCCAAACTCCTCTTCTGTGCTTGACTGGAGATCTCTAAATGTGACCTATTCACTGTATTTTAGTAGGCTTGTTTGAGGGATTTTCTGCTATAACCCCTGCATAGCAGGCAATCTCTCAAAGCCGCTGCCTCTCTTTAAATATCAGTTTCTTCCAAACAATTTATTTTAATTCTTAAATATTGCCCATATGAAATGCTTTTTCATCAGCACTTTAGGATGGATGCTATTTATGCATAAAATAGTGATGCCTGCAGTTTGTTTTTTTGAAGAGTGAATTAGTTAACCTACCATCTGTCTGAATGTAAATATTAATATCCAATAACATTAATCCCTCTGTAAACAGATAAATAGCCCTCCATTACCACTGTATCATAATATTCCCTTGATTTAAACATGCAGTTAAGCAGGCTCTCCCCACATACCTATGTTAAACCAGCCATTTGGAATCACAAGTAGCCCTTAGCATTCATATTCCATCCTTGGTGTCATCCAGGAGGCGCCACAGTCACTAAAGGGCAAACTGCCATATATATGTTCCACAATATGTCCACTTTCTCACCCAAAACTAGACACTAATTGGCATTGAATTTACATTTTTATGACATTATGATGCAAAAATGTTTGATATCATCCCAGTCTGAGCGCCAGAGGTACGCATGCTTGGAACCTATAAGGGCCCCAGGCATGCACACAAGGCTGCCCATACTTGCCACTGTGTTTCCCACTGCAGGACTCCCTTGTAAAAGTCATACCCTCTGGATCCTCATGCGGCTCATCATGTGCCATAAAGTACATGATGGATATGTCAAAGTTGTGAAGCAGACCTACATGTCCACAAATTGAAGAGATGATCCTCACTTGTGAAATGGTCAATGTGTGTACAATAAAGTGGAATAGAAGTGGTTTTACCCACCAAGCATATCATGTATTATACTAAGTCTGGATTTGTGACACACGGGGGTATCTGCATATGGAACTGTCATATGTTTTATCCATTTTAACAGTTGTAATTATATAATAAAGGTTTGTATTTTTTATCCTGAAATGCCACATAAGTCGTGCCTCAAAAATCCAGCCCAAAAGGTTTTGTTTTTTCCCCGTATGTATGTACAGACAATACTTGTTGACTTTTCCAGAAACCATAGGTGTGCGCATGGGGTGTGTGTGGGCACATCCTAATCCTGGGGTTGGCAACCCATCCGCAATCTACCCATCGATTGTAGACAGGTGATGGATAGACTGCAATTCTTTCTTGCTGACCCCTGGAACCTGGACAGGAGGGGTGGTGGCGCTTGCTGGAACTGATCTGTTTTTACCTCCTGTAGCAGCTGAAAGTAGGCTTCTCTTCTCCCTCCCAGGGGATCGCTTCATTATAGGGAGCGGGAAAGGGGCTGATATATATGTAAATACTGGCCTTTCTTTTCCTGAATTAGCACAGTGAGTGATCGGTACCAATCAATCGCTGTCTTTATTCATAACTGAAGCTGCTTAGCATAGAGCACTTCCCATTCATTTACTGTCCCGTGTAGCTCAGAGAAAGGGACTGGGAAAGCTCTGTCTTTAGTCTCTTTCTCTGTCTCAAAAGTGAGACATCATATGGTCTCTTTGCACCCCTAATATTTCACCAAAGCTCACCAACGGGGCTCATAAAAAATAAGTAAGCATATCCATCCTAGGACAGGAAGTGTGTTACTTGCAGGATTATAAGGTAAAATTAAGGGAAAACTAGCCTGAAAGAAAAACAGAATGCAGTGACAACATCTAAGCAGCAAGATAGTACATTTTTGTTTTAGGATTTGCATATGCTTCAGTTGTGGGTTTATTAAAAATGAAGTATCAGTCTTTCATTGTCGAGATAATGAAGTACTTAGAAGTCTTAGAAATTGGATATGCACGATATATTTTCGGAAACAGTGATGATCTTGTTTTTTTTTTAAAGAGGTTTTATTGAAAATATTCAATAAAAAAGCAAGTGTACATTCACAAAGAACAGAGATTCCGAGATAAGGTATCAAGAATGTTACACATTTTAAAGTCATCACAAAAAGTCAAATGCAGGAAATTACAAAACAAAAGGCTTTCGATTTTATATTAAGCGTATGATCCTATTTTAATGCAAAATGTGAATAATGAACTTTTATGAGTAACATTTGTTAATGTATTGTCATTTCTAATAAATGAAGGAAGAAGATGCCATTCCATCATGTGACTGCTGGCTTGTTGTACAAAGGGAATAACTACTTGAACCGATCACTTTCCACAGGAAGCGATAGCGAGCAGCTTGCCAACATCTCAGTGGAAGAACTAGATGGTAAGATTCATATTGTTTATGGCACTAGTATCCAAAAAAATAAAATAAAATCACATGCAGTATATGTTTCTTAGATACTATATCGGTATTTACAAAATAAGCTTATTTTTCCGGTGATATGCACATGTATCCTTATATAGGGGTTATTACAGGCTTTAGAACTTTGATAAACGCTGTATGTATTGAAATATAAATACTGTTTCCTTTGGCAACTTTGTCAATGCTTTTTATTGGGGAAGTACTGTATCTTTTTTACTTTTGCCCTATTATGACATTTAATTCATTAACTCATAGATTGCTCAACTGGAAACATAAGGTTATGCCATGTTTTCTAACAAAGCACTTATTTTAATCTTCATTTACCATGAGCTAAATGGTGTTCACATCTTATTCAATAAACTAGAATGTGAATGTGTAAAGTATAATATTCTATAACATAATCAGATTTAACTTTAGTGTAGCAAATCAAAGAAGAGACTTCTACTGGTTGGTTGGACCAATTTGCAGCTCTTCACTTTTCTACGACTTCTTTACTAAAAAAGCCAGATAGGAAAATATCTATATTTTTAAGTCCACTTATAACAGAAAAATGTAGGCCACCATTACTGATCTTTACTTCGGAAAATGCTGGTTCCCTGGCTGTCATTCTATTGCTTTGTCTTCAGTACTTTCTGAGTCACTGACCTGTAGCAATTCTAGGGATCAGGAGCTCTGACTTTGTTTTTAGCTTTTTTTGCTACATTCCTGTCCCGGCTTTGTAAAACATTAAGACCAAACACAACCAGGCAACTAGTATTTTTAGAAGAAGACATGCGATGGGAACTCCCATATATATATATCATGACTGATTTACTTTAATAAGACAAAATAGGGAAGGGAAATTCTGTAAAAAACAAGAAAGTGATATTAACAATTACTTGTTAACCACTTCAGCCCCAGAAGAATTTACCCCCTTCCTGACCAGGCCATTGTTTGTGATATGACACTGCATCGTTCTAACTGACAATTGCGTTATACCCAAACAAAATGAAAGTATTTTTTCCCATAAATATAGCTTTCTTTTGGTGGTATTTGATCACCTCTGCGTTTTTTATTTTTTGCGCTACAAACAAAAGAAGAGCGACCATTTTGAAAAAAAACACAATATTTTTTACTTTTTGCTATAATAAATATCCAAAATAAAAAACAAACAACAAATGTCTTTCTCAGTTTAGGCAAATATGTATTTTTCTACATATTTTTGGTTAAAAAATAAATCACAATAAACGTATATTAATTGCTTTGCGCAAAAGTTATGGCATCTACAAAACAGGGGATATATTTATTTTTTATTTTTTTACTAGTAATGGCAGCGATCAGGGATTTTTACTGGGACTGTGACATTGCGGTAGACACATCGGACACTTTTGACACTTTTTTAGGACCACTGACATTTATACAGAGCTAAAAATAGCCACTGATTACTGTATAAATGTCACTGGCAGGGATGGAGTTAACACTAGGGGGCGATCAAGGGGTTAAATGTGTCCTAACTGTGAGGGGAAGTGACTGACTAGAGGAGGAGCCAGATCATTGTTCCTACTTAGTAGGAACAGACAATCTGTTTCTCCTCCCCTGTCAGAACAGGGATTTGAATCTTTAGGAGCCGCCATACATATACACTGATTCGTGCAGGATAGCCATTCTCTGTACAGGAGCTGGTCGAGAAGCGGTTAATTATTAGTTACTTGCAGTATAAACTCAATTCAGGTGCTCGCTGGAAATTACTATACTTTCACCTAGCTGCTTTTCTTGTGTGTATCATTCCAATATTGTGAATTGAATTGTCTTTTCTTTTGAAGTATTTATCAGAACATCATAATGTAGCTCCTGTTCCAATGGATGCCATTGAAAAGTCTGTAGTATCTTGTTTTTTTGCAGAAGGGGTTGAATGGTATGTGCAGTGGTAGCAGGTGGTAGCTGCAGCACTGGGAACATGTTACATGTTGCACCCTAAAATCTGGTAGAACATATAACATGTTCCCAAAGTTGAACTTATCCTTTAAAGTATATCTATGTGTATACATATATATAATATATATATATATATATATATATATATATATATATATATTTTTTTTTTTTTATGGAAGGCTATTGTTCTGCTTTAATATATGTCAAAGGAACTCCCCTCTCACATTGGTAAGAATTTGAATATGTTTTCATATTGCATTCATATGTGTAAATACAGTAGGTATTGTGTAACTTATTAATACACCATTATATTGTACAGTATGTCCTTTTTCCTTCAATCACGTCACAAATGGTTGGTTGCTTTGAGTAAACAATTTTGTGCTTCTGTGCTATATTTGTAAGACTTGTAAACTGATACATTTTTCAGCATCAAAGATCAGGAAACAGCTTTCATGATTTCCACGCCTTTACAGCCAACTCAAATTTGATTGTTTCATCTTTGGTTGTAATGCATGCTGATTGCACTAGATGATTATTTATAAATACGTTTTTTATTTTTTTATTTTTTGGAGAAGGTTAAATAAATGAGCTTTGATAAAGTTATTATAAACTAGGACTACTGCTTTAGGGGTGTTTCTTGCTGAAGCCACAATAATCTAAAATAGTAAAAGTAATCAGACATGGTATACCAGACAAAACTACTGAAGTTATTCTGTGCAGCTTATATGCAATATAAGAGTATTCTAACAATTATGTTAAGATAAAAATGTAACACTTGTTTGCAAAAAATAACAGATACTGAAAATTACAAACAGTATATTACTATAAGGTTTAGCATGCCAAGCAAATAGCAAAATCAAGTAATACAGTAAAGCGTGCAGAAAAACAATTGCACACGCTGAAGGACATGTATATAGTACACTAAAAATAAGTGGGGCAGTCAGTCAAAGCGTACTGCAGATAACAGATGTTCATAAAGACCGATAATCAGAACAGACAAATGACCCAGGCAGAATACCTAGGGAACTAAAACCAAACATCAAATGATAACCAAGATACAATACATAAAAATAGGTCATAAAATGTGGAGCATTACTAAAATAGTTAAGAGGAATGTATTGACAAATATATAGGATCAGGGTCATATGACTATGGATGCTTGCTTAAAAGGACAAATACACAAAATGTTGAAAAACAGAACAAAAAGGAAAATTAGACATGCTACTGAAATATAAAAAAAATAGGATATAATCATGGCTATTAACCTATGCACAAATATGAAATCACACATACAAATCTTAAAGTGGAGGGCCACCCTAAATATATAAAATAGCATTAATATTCTTAAAAAAAATTAAAAGAAAACATTTGACTTTTTTTTTTTACTTACCAGAAACCCCTGTTGCTAGGCAGTCTTCCTAATCTGCCTCTTCCAATTCCACTGCGCTTCCTCCTCTTCGGCGAGCTGCCCCGTTGCCTTCTGGGACATGTGTGTGTCCCAGAACACAATGGGGCCATTCACAAAGTGCCAAGCGACTCACTCAAGGCTCCACTGTCTGTTTCCCTTAGTGAGGATGGCGTCACCGGGACGCGGTACGAGGGACGTATCGGCCTCGGGGGGGCAGGGGGGGGGACATTGCAGGCGCCCTGGACAAGTAAGTGTCCTTATTAAAAGTCAGCAGCTACAGTGTTTGTAGCTGCTGACTTTTACATTTTTTTTAAAGGCTAGAACACCCCTTTAACTGGGTAAGGCTCAGAAGATGGTGCATCAATGGCAGTCAACAAGACACCCAAGGTTTTACTTAGTTAAAGTGAACTTTACATTTCTAGTTGCAAACTTTAGAGCCCTCTGCAGAAAAAAAATGCTCATTGATTAGCTGAAGAGTCAATAGATTATAAAAATTGTCAATGATTGATAGATCGTTTTCTTAGCAGCTACAGCAGCTAATATATGTATAGATGAAACAAGATGCTAAAAATGAACTCTAGCTAAACATTCAGCTGAAATGCATATTTAACCTCTTGCTTACTGTCAGCATGAGAAGAAAAAAGAAACGATTACCGATCCTCTGTTTACATCACGTGATCAACTGTCATTGCCTGACAGCTGATCATGTCATAAGAGGCCTATCCCCTCAAAATAACTCAACACACAGCCATTAATGTCTAAACAGCTGGCAACAAAAGTGAGTACACCCCTAAGTGAAAATGTCCACATTGGGCCCATAGTGTTAATATTTTGTGTGGCCACCATTATTTTCCAGCAGTGCCTTAACCCTCTTAGGCATGGAGTTCACCAGAGCTTCACAGGTTGCCACTGGAGTCCTCTTCCACTCCACTAACACTCCTGCTCCCCATTCACACCTGAGACCTTGTAACACTAACGAGTTACATGACACCGGAGAGGGAAAATGGTTTATTGGGCCCAATTTGGATTGCATTTTCACTTAGGGATGTACTCACTTTTGCTGCCATCGGTTTAAACATTAATGGTTGTGTGTTGAGTTATTTTGAGGGGACAGCAAATTTACACTGTTATACAAGCTGTACACTCACCACTTTACAATGTAGCAAAGTGTAATTTCTTCAGTGTTGTCACACTTTTGTGAGATACTGTGTATATACATATACATATACCGACTAAGACTGGGATGCCATTAAAGTTCATGTATGTGTAAAGGCAGGCGTAGCAATACTCTTGATAATATAGTGTATATTTATATACATATATATATTATATATACACTATATTATGCCTTTACGCCTGCCTTTACACATACATGAACTTTAATGGCATCCCAGTCTTAGTCCGTAGGATTCATTATTGAGTTGGCCCACCTTTTGCAGCTATAGCAGCTTCAACTCTTCTGGGAAAACTTTCCACAAGGTTTAGGAACGTGTCCATGGGAATGTTTGACCATTCTTCCAGAAGCGTGTTTGTGAGGTTAGGCATTGATGTTGGACAAGAAGGCCTGGCTCGCAGTCTCCGCTCTAATTCATCCCAAATGTGTTCTGTCATGTTGAGGTCAGGACAGGCTAGTCAAATTCCTCCACCCCAAACTCGCTCATTCGTGTCTTTATGGACCTTGTTTTGTGAATTGATCAAAATCATTTGGTGGAGGGGGAGATTGTGGTGTGGGGTTGTTTTTCAGGGGTTGAGCTTGACTACTTAGTTGCAGTGAAGGGAAACCTTAAGGCATCAGCATACCAAGTCATTTTGGACAATTTCATGCTCCCAACTTTGTGGAAACAGTTTGGGGATGTCCCCTTCCTGTTCCAACATTACTGTGCAGCAAACAGCAAACTGGTCTTCAGCCTACACTACAGTTAAGCTCCTGGCCCTTGTACAGTATGTGATAATCCCTCCTGGCCTGGGGTGCGGAACCATACATTTCGAGTCTCAGGCTGGCTAGCCCGAGGCAACGCAACTGCAGGGACAGGCCTGAGTGGATTTCGGGGCCTATTGATCCAAAGGTGGTCCGGTGCCATCTCATCTAATGGAGAGGCCCAGCAACTGGAGAATCCCCAGGGGAGGGCTCTTCAGGAGAAGGCCGTGCGCAAGGCTGGTTTCTCTTAAGGTGCCTGGCTTAGTTGAAGGACACTCCATGGATCTACACTCATACGGTATCGCCGGATTGGCTGAGAGATACTGGTACCGTATGATAGCTCTTTAAATTTGTCTATGTCCCTCAGTAATGCTCAAGCCTGTGGCAGAGACCTTCTCGAAAATACTATACCCAAGTCTGTGGCAGAGACTTTCACAAATATCCTACACCCAAGTCTGTGGCAGAGACTTTGCTTAACACCCTACCGGCTGCTAGGCCTAGTGAGAGGAGGTCTATCTGGGGGCTGTAAAATCCAGTTGTGAAATGATTGCTATTCTCTGGATTTTTCCTATAAGAGACTTTCCATTTTTGCAGTCTAAAGTACCTGAACTTACTCCTAACCCTCTACCCTAAACTGAGAGACTCTGTTTCTGTTTCAAATAAATAACCCAAAAGAATATTCAGTGTCAGTTTCCACATTTCTTTGGGCTATCTACGATTTTTCCTATAAGAGACTTTCCATTTTTGCAGTCTAAAGTACCTGAACTTACTCCTAACCCTCTACCCTAAACTGGGAGACTCTGTTTCTGTTTCAAATAAATAACCCAAAAGAATATTCAGTGTCAGTTTCCACATTTCTTTGGGCTATCTACCATGGGAACCCCTAGACGGAGAAGCAGTCAAGAAGGTAACGGTAAGCCCAATAAAACCAGCAGCTCCTTCGGGGGTCAGAGCTACATTTGGTTGCATGAAAATGACTCACCCCTTAATAATAACAAGCTACTATTATGCATTGTTCTGCCATACATGTTGAAGGTTTTCAAACACTCAGATCACAAGATTTCTATTGGTAGTAAATAAAACACAACTTGACTTGCTGATTATGCTTGAACATGCTTTGTGATGCGTTAAAGTGGTGGAGAAACCACTTGGAGGAGTGGAATTTTTTAAGAAGAGTGAGCAGGTTCAGGGCCGGTACTACCACTAGACGGACTAGGCAGCCACCTAGGGCGCACTGCCGCCTAAGGCGCCCGGCCACTGGTGACCCTCTTCCCTCTCTCTGCAGCCAGTAACTAAGTCAGTCTCAACACAACAGGCAGCCGCTCCCGAGTCCCTCTGTACAGTGTCAGAGGCGCAGCGGCGGCGGAGAACTGTGTCATCCGCTGCGCCTCTGATCATCACAGTGCCAGACTGCTAGAAACCTGTCTGTCTGTGTTTCACCGTCACCACCAGTCTCTGATCATGTTCCACTACAGCCAGCCAGCTCTCCCTCTCTCTCTGCCCAGTTCCCATATGCCGCATGGTCCGTTCTCCCCCCACAACTCCGCCTCTTCCCCTCTCCTCAGCCTTTCCAGCAATGTCCATTGTCCAGGGCTCGATGCTTTTAGACTCTACTGTGCGGGCACTCTGCAGGATCAGAGCGCTCTCCCACCGACACAACACTGCCAACATCCCCTCTCCTGGTAAGAGACTTCATGATCTCTGCTGCTGTTTCTTCTCAGCTCTGTTTTCCTCCCAGTGAGGCTGTGGTCACATGTAGTGGAGCCTGGAGAACAGGCACACTGCATCCACCTAAAATTCCTTCCAGAAAGTATAAATAAAATTGGACATCCCAGTGATTGTAAGGTTAGGTGGGTAGTCTATACAGATGTGACTCCCCCAGCCTACATACAATAAGTGTGTTTTTTAGTGGCTGATTGTGTGTTAAAACAACATTGTCTTGAGTGGCGGTGTAGAATATTTGATATTTAATATTTATTCTTTTTAGTCATTGTGCCACATTGCTTTTTAGATGGATTTTATTTCATGCTACATCTCACAAGGTAACTTATTTTATTAGCAGCAGCTATTCTTTATTGCTGCTAAATTTTTGGTATTTTGGAGGGGGAAATCCTCCATAATTGTACAAATCACTGTTCAGCCATCTCTGATCTGATCTATCATCCCTGATCACTGCCCAGGCCTGGAGTACACAAAGATGAGGTGTCCAGGGATCTGTCCTGTCAATACCGCCTGGTGATTGCTGGCATATACAGAGCTGGCCCTCACACACCAGACTTTTAGCCCCAGTTCACACTAGAACGCGGTGCAGGAAAACCACCATCCATGTGCATTTCCCACACCGCATTCGGGGGGCGGCAAAATTAGGTTTCACCTAGGGTGCCAAATATCCTTGCACCAGCCCTGAGCAGGTTCAGTTGTGTTTGATTTGCTACTGATATATATATATAATTCTGTAGGTGCAAGAAAATACAAATCGTAAAATCTGTAACAGAATTCTGCTGTTAAAACACTTGAAAGTGTAGAACATCAGAAAAGAATTACAGTCACATGTTCCTATTCTGTTTGCTTGGAGCAAACAGTAGTTAACAGTTGTCAGCATCACTGAACTGAAGATAGTGGCACCCACATGCTCATCTGTTTGATCGAGTTACATAAGGACATCTGCAATGTGCTTCATCTACACAAGAAAATCATTCTAACACCAGGCAGTCAATGTTCTTTTTTTTATCTTTATCATTCAATAATGCTTTGCTTTTATATAGCATTTGGTTTTACCTTGCTTTCATATTTACACTTATGTACAGTATTTCACAAACGTGAGTACACCCCTCCCATTTTTGTAAATATTTTATTATATCTTGTCATGTGACAACACTGAAAAAACAACACTTTGCTACAATGTAAAGTTGTGAGTGTACAGCTTGTTTAACAGTGTAAATTTGCTGTCCCCTCAAAATAACTCAACACACAGCCATTAATGTCTAAACCGCTGGCAACAAAAGTGAGTATACCCCTAAGTGAGAAAAAGGCCAAATTGGGCCCAATTAGCCATCTTTCCTCCTCATTGTCATGTGACTCATTAGTGTTACAAGGTCTCAGGTGTGAATGGGGAGAAGGTGTGTAAAATTTGGTGTTATTGCTCTCACTCTCTGGTCACTGGAAGTTTAACATGGCACCTTATGGCAAAGAATTCTCTGGGGATCTAAAAAAAGAATTGTTGCTCTACATCAAGATGGCCTAGGCTATAAGAAGATTGGCAAGACCCTGAAACTGAGATGCAGCTAGATGGCCAAGACCATGCAGCGGTCCCGCCATTGTCGACCAAAGAAGTTGAGTGCATGTGCTCAGTGTCATATCCAGAGATTATTTAACAGGTTAACCGTAATTATTAACTGTGTTATGTTTGTATATATATTCAATGTTTTTTGATTCACTTATAGAGAATTAAGCCTTGAGGAAGTGGCAACCACAGCGGAACATGTTGGCAGATCCCATACCATATATGTGATAGCGTATTCGATGTTATGTATGCTCTTTTATATGGACTTGGGCCTCTAGTTGCCCTCTCTGTCCTTTTTTATGAATATTATATGTATTAATGAATAAAAACTTTTGTTATCTTTATCAATATGATCGATGCATTTATGTGATATTTATACTAGGGGGACCACCATTTGAAAGCCCCCCCCCCTTTTTTTTTTATAAAATTGATATTCTGTGTTAAACTGATGCAATGGAAAAATTATTTCTTATCTTTTGCAGTTGGAAATCACTTTTTTATTGAGGCAGTGCAAAAGAAGAGTGATGATGTGAAAAGTGCAGCTACCCATAGCAACTAGATTTCAACTGACTGAAGTCAGATAACTCAGGGATTAATGTTTTTTATTAGAATAGATTGCTACAGTTGACACAATACTCCAGTTAGAAAGAATTTTTGCAATGTGAAAGAAACACGGAAATCTATTTAAATTCAGTAACAAACATCTATGCTAAAACACTAGCTAATGGGAATGTTTTCTATATGATATATCTGCAGCCTGAAGATTGTTCTCAGCAAGGAATGCTATAACAGTTTCTATACAGTTTTGTATAGAAAAAAAAAAGAAACTTAAGTCCTCATAATTTTTAAAGCTGCAGTCCAGGAATTTGGACTCTCTCTAAAATGTTCTGGATTACTAGGGGTTTCTTCCAATGAGGTGCATGCCACCTTGTGGTCTTATCTCTTTAACCACCTCAAGTTCAGACACTTTGATCCCCATCCTGTCCATACCAATTTTGTCACACTTTGAATGACAATTACACAGGCATGCAACACTGTAGCCAAATGAAATGTGTATTATGTTTTAAGACAGATAGAGCTTTCTTTTGGTGGTATTAAATCACCACTGTGTTTTTCTTTTTTTCTACATAAACAAAAAAACCTAAACATTTTGAAAAAACAAACACATTTTTCTTGGATTTTGTTATAAAATGTTGCCAAAAAATACTCTTTCTTCATAAATTTACATCAAAATGTATTCTGCTACATTTTATAGTAAAAATAACCCAAAACAGTGTTTATTATTTAGTCTGTGTAAAAGTTAATAATATAATATACAAATTATGGTAATTATATTTGAAAATTGATCAGTCCTTATGTAATGAATGCCTATCTCATTTCTTGAGGCCCTAAAATACCAGGACAATATAAATACCCCCTAAATGGCCCCTTTTTGGACAGTAGACAGTCCAAGGTATTTAGTAGGAAGCACAGTGAGTTCTTCTTACTCACAGTGAGAAAAATAAATATATAAAGAAATTAAATAAAATTATTTTTTTTCCCCAAAGTTGTCATTCTAACAAGTTCTTTCTCAGACACAGCAAGGGTATTCTTAGCCCTTGTACACACGGTCGGACATTCCGACAACAAAATCCGTTGGATTTTGTCCGACGGATTTTGTCGGAAACTGGTGTTGCGTACACATGGTCGGACAAAGTTGTCGGAAAATCTGATCGTTCGTAACATGATGATGTAATGTAGTTACGACAGAGACTACGTTCAGGCTAGTAGCCAATAGCTTTGGTCTAGGAATTTGATCTGAGCATGCGTGGCACTTTGTCCGATCGGAATTCTCTACAAACGATCAAAGTCCGATCGGATCATGTTGTCGGAAAATTTTATAGCCCAGCTCTAAAACTTAGTCCGTCAGATATTCAGACGGAAACAGTCTGATGGAGCCCACACACTGTCGGATTATCTGACAACGCGGTCCGATCAGACATTTTCCATCGGAATATCTGACCGTGTGTACAAGGGCTAACAATTACACGCCACAAAACATTATGCTTTGCCTCCTGAATATGGGGATGCCACATGAGACTATTTCACAACCTAGATAGAGTCAAGGACACACTTTCAGGCGTTCCAGGGGTATAACTTATGCATCCAATTTCTTAACTACTTGCCACATTTTTGGAGACCCTGGAGCACCAGGGCAATGTAAACACACAGAAACAATTATCCTGTTTGGGAAAGCAAACAGTCCAAGGTATTTTCTGTAAAGATATAATAAGTCTTTTGAATATGTAATTTTTTGGCACAGGTTTTTGGAACATGTAGGAAAGAAAAAGAATTTTTTTTTTTCAGAAAGTTGTCAAATAATATGATATTTCTAATACATATCATAAGGCATACTTATAAATACACCCCAAGACACATTCTGCTACTCTGTGACAATACCGCATGCATGACCTTTAACAGCCTAGCCACAAAGAGAGACCCAAAAAAAAAAAATGAAATAAAATGTGTTTTTTTTCCCAAAGTTGTCATTCTAACAAGTTTTTTCTCACACACAGCATGGGCATACTTACAATTACACCCACAACACATTCTGCTTTGTCTCCTGAATATGGGGATATCACATGAGACTATTTCACAACCTAGATAAGTAGAGGGGCCCGCAATCAAAGGAGCACTTTCAGACTTTACAGTGGCATAGTTACACATCTAATTTCCTCACTGCTTATTGCATTTTGGAGGCCCTGAAGCACCAGGGCAGTGGAAATACACATAAAATTACACAGTCCCCTAAGGGTGCATCATAATATAGGTTAATAATTGTAATAAAACTAATAGCAATGAAACATTTATGATACGAAATTTAATCATAAAGAGTCAATATATAATAATAATAATAATACATTTAATAACAAATGATTAATTAGAAAACATGATTTGCAACAAACAAAATAAATACAAAGCAGTCAATACATACATGATAAGCATAATATGCTGCTTGATCAAGAACATGTCATTGGGCAAGTATGGGTAGCAGCACATAGGAAACAATCTAAAAACAAATAGATCCCTGATAATCATTTAATATTTATGCACATATAGCTTCATATAACAGCTTACAAAATGGTCTATGGTAGTCTTTTATTCTTTTTTTAATAATAACGTATAACTGTAATGCTCCTTTAAATGAACATAGGATACATTTTGCATGCCTGATTGTGTTATGTTTATCTTCTGGCTCCTTTGTCTGTAAGGTTGTTTGAGGTAATGACACCCACTCATAACTCTTTTGACTTTGAAAAGTGTCATCCATATTGTCTTTTGCTCATTGTCATTGAAAATAAAACCTTCTGTCTTAGTATGAGACATGCTTCTTAAGTGGAAGAGAATAACAAAGGTTTTCTTTAACAGAATGTGGGTGAGAAATGTGCGCAACTGTGTAGTGTGAATGGATCCTGGATATCATGGTGCTCTATACTCTGCTATAATGTCCTAATTAGTCATTTACAGCTGATTGTGTTTTTCTAAATATCTGAGAACCAACATGTTAAAGGAAAGTGTTAAACAGTAGAGAATGCAGTCTTTGATTTCAACTGCTAAGAGTAGGACCAGTGGTGGACATATCAGCTGCACAACTTGTACATACCCACAAGAGCCTCTGAGGGCTTGAGGCCCACTACAAATAGAGGATGCCAATGCCCCAGAATCTCAGTAGCTAGTTCACGGCCATGGTATTTACAGAAAATACTCAATACCACTACAGTCACCCTCATCAACATATATCAGGGAAGTTTATACCGACCTCCAATGCAATAGGAGAATTTATGCTGACCATTAACATCATATTACACTGGCTACTAATGTAAATGGTCAGTGTAACTGACTTCACTGATTACCAGTCTAGCAGGTGAATAAATACTGACCACTAATATAGCATGGGATTATACTGATTACTAATGTAATTTGGGATAACGCTGACTACCAGTTTAACAAGGGAAGTTACAATGACCATCAGTGTAATCTGGGGATGTACACTGATGACCAATGAAGAGCTTTTACTGGCTACCAATGTGATGAGGGAATATATAGTGACCTTTAATGTAAAGGCAAACCTTACACAGACCAGCCACATTATAAGGGCATTTACATTAACATTACCAAATGTAATGGAGGAATTTACACTGCATTATATTTGGGTGATTGATGGACAGTGTGAATGTCCCCGTTACATTGATGGTTAGTATAAATGCTTCTGTTGCATTGTTGGGTAGTGTAAATGTCTTTGTTGCATTGGGGGTCAGTGTAAATGCCTCCATTATCTTGGTAGTCTGTATAAATACCACCTGTCACAGGGGAATTTAGGCTGAATGCCAGTGTGACAGGGGCTTTTAATGGGGGAGGGGGTTGAAATTTGCTGGAAATTTTTGAGGGAATCTTTCCATTTTTTGGGGAAAGAGGGGGTTGCTTGTGTCTGAATAATGTTGGACTATATAATGTCAATGTTCTCGATGGGTGGTACAGTTGGTGCTTTATGTAATTTTCATTTGTAGTGTGATTTGGATAATGTGCTGTAATGGAAAAATAATGTGCTGTTAATATGGTATTATTATAAAACAGAAATACATAACACGTATTCCCCTCTCTCCATTTTCAACCTAAATTGGAACATGGGCATCTATCCATGTTTTCCATATTTTCTGAAGTTTCTAAGATGCATTACGTTGAAGATAAGTGTATTTCTCAAATAGTACATGTTTATCCATTTCTTTTACCCAGTCCCCAAGGGTAGGGCGGTTAGGTGAATTCCATTGAGAGGCCATTCATTTATGTGCCATAAAAAGCATTGCTTCAGGTAATTGATTGGTACCATGGTAAATCCACTAAACTATGGACCTTATTAGAAAACAATTTAATTTCCCCAGACTTTGTGTCTCTTTTGTAGACAGACAGGCCCTCTACTGACCTATTGCCCCTCATGACTTCTGCTACACTATGGATATGGGAAAAATACCTTACCAGAAGTTTATTATCCTCAAGACCCAGCCCATTGACTCTCTGTTTGGGATCGCTTCTTTCTCTCTGACTTACTAGTTACTAGTTCCAAATTCCTCTCGTGGTGAAAATCTGATGCTCCTCTTCTGAACCATACACTTCAAAATGGAAAGTTATTCCTCTCTCTCAAATGCTCTCTGCTTTTCATAATCCTGTGGGAGCATGGCTTAAACATACTCAATTGACACATTTTCTAGACGGCATACCTAACACTGATGATTTGACTGGACCACAAACAGCCTTTGAGTCATTGTTATCCCAACCTAAGAGGCCAGAACACGCACTATCCCAAATGTATGTGGATGATAAAGATCTGCAACATGCAGCAATCCCATCCTGGTGAGTGATGTTGCTTTACACAAATCCTACATCCATAGTCACTAGAAGTGTATTTGGTGGTAATTGCTGTGTATTGCTGATCTCAGAAAATCAGCTGTATCTTGCAAGAAACTTACTACAAAACTCGGTGACTTATGGTTTGACACTTTTTTCTACAAGACCTGAGATTTGTTCAATAAGTGTGTTTTTAACTGTTATGATGGGTCTGCCTTGATTTCCTGGCTTGTGGATCTTGGGCAGCATGTAGAAATCCCCAATTGCTGGATTAACCTAGAATTGCGCTAATAAGTTCTTAAAGTAGGTAGGTTGGTAGTGTTTTGATAAAACCTTTTAATTGTTGAATAAAATTCTGGGTCGGATCATAATCCTGTTTCTTTATAGTAAATAGCATTTTCCAGTTACCTCTGGCCCTCTTGTATGTATGTGTTTTCATGTATGTATGTGTTTGTTGAATAAAATTCTGGGTCGGATCATAATCCTGTTTCTTTATAGTAAATAGCATTTTCCAGTTACCTCTGGCCCTCTTGTATGTATGTGTTTTCATCCATTACAACAACTCCACCCTTCTTTATCTGCCTGTTTGTTGATGATGGCTTAATTATTGCATACCTCGTGTGTATAGCCCTTTGCTCCAGTGGTAAAAGATTATATAACATGTTATTTTGCTGGGTGAATATCAGGGATGTAAGCTAATCTGAAGCTAATATAGGTGTCCAGTTTTGCATTATGTCCTTGTGAATGTGTGAAGCTACTGCTTCTTTTTTTTTTGCCACATTCCATTATCATGGTATTGGTTCCATTGCTGTGAAAATATTCTTACTCTTCTGAAGAATTCCCTCATATCTGAGAATAACTGTAAATCTCAAAATTGGGGGTTGTGGGCAGAAGGTAAGGCCTTTGGAGATGGTTATATCTGGTTCTAAAAGTTTTGTGATCTGACAAATTCATGATTCTAACTTCCTCTGTTAGATCCACATTTCAGTAAGGTCAACATGTTTACATGAGATGCCCTGAGATTCCTGGTCACTGGAAGTGTAGATGCTATATTGATTTTATATTGTCTGGGTTGTATCCAAAGTGTTTGCTCTTGGTATACGGTTGTTGTTTTTTTTTGTTTTGTATTCATGGCAAGCTTTTGCTGTCACCTTTGTATAGTTTCCATTTCATTTTTCATTTGGCTAGTGTTGGTAGGATCCAATGCTGTTAGAGTTTCAAAAACTGACTGCTTTTGTCTCCTGATTTTTATCCCTTTACCATACAGTTTGTGTATGAGGTTGTTCCCCAGCCTTTTCACTGGTAAGTTTGCAAAGTCTATCTGTGTAAGAAGAGCTAAGTGTAACTGATAGAGGATTTTGCAATTAGTATGAGAATCATCTTTCTGCACCCTGAGAGAAAAAACGACACTGTTAATCTGTTTAATTGTGATCATTGGTTAACTGCTTCTTCATGCACCTATATTCAGTAACTTCCATCATGCTTGAGGTGCTTGCAGCTGTATTAGTGCACTTGCAACAAGAACAATTGAATATGTAACATTCTTACTTAATATTCTGCAAGTGCATTAATATGGCTACAACCACATTAAGCATTAAGCAAAAGGCACTCATAATGGCTTCTGCTTCAGTGATTGCTTAACAGGATAACAGGATTCTGTATCCATGTAATATATATATATATATATATATATATATATATATATATATATATATACATATATACAGTATCTCACAAAAGGGGGTACACCCCTCTCATATTTGTAAATATTTTATTGTATCTTATTTTATCTTTTCATGTGACAACACTGAAGAAATTACACTTTGCTACAATGTAAAGTAGTGAGTGTACAGCTTGTATAGCAGTGTAAATTTACTGTGCTCTCAAAATAACTCAACACACAGCCATTAATTTCTAAGCATCTGGCAACAAAAGAGAGTACACCCCTAAGTGAAACTGTCCAAATTGGACCCAGAGTGTCAATATTTTGTGTGGCCACCATTATTTTCCAGCACTGCCTTAACCTTCTTGGGCATGGAGTTCACCAGAGCTTCACAGGCTGCCATTGGAGCCTCTTCCACTCCTCCATGATGACATCACAGAGCTGGTGGATGTTAGAGACCTTGCGCTCCTCCACCAGATGCTCAATAGGGTTTGGGCCTTGAGACATGCTTGGCCAGTCCATCATCTTTACCCCCAGCTTCTTTAGAAAGGCAGTGGTCGTCTTGGAGGTGTATTTGGGGTCGTTATCATGTTGGAATACCGCCCCGTGGCCCAGTCTCCAAAGGGAGGGTATCATGCTCTGCTTCATTATGTCACAGTACATGTTGGTTTTCATGGTTCCCTCAATGAACTGTAGCTCCCTAGTGCTAGCAGCACTCATGCAGCCTAAGACCACGACACTCCCACCCCCATGCTTGACTGTAGGCAAGACACTTGTCTTTGTACTCCTCACCTGGTTGCTGCCACACACATTTGACACCATCTGAACCAAATACGTTTTTCTTGGTCTAATCAGACCACAGGACATGGTTACAGTAATCCATGTCCTTAGTCTGCTTGTCTTCAGCAAACTGTTTGTGGGCTTTCTTGTGCATCATCTTCAGAAGAGGCTTCCTTCTGGGACGACAGCCATGCAGACCAATTTGATACAGTGTTCAGTGCATGGTCTGAGCACTGACAGGCTGCCCCCTACCCATTCAACCTCTGCAGCAATGCTGGCAGCACTCACACAACTATTTAACAAAGACAACCTCTGGATATGATGCTGAGCACGTGCACTCCACTTCTTTAGTAGACCACGGTGAGGCCTGTTCTGAGTGGAACCTGTCCTGTTAAGCCTCTGTATGGTTTTGGCCACCGTGCTGCAGCTCAGTTTCAGGGTCTTGGCAAACTTCTTATAGCCTAGGCCATCTTTATGTAGAGCAACAATTCTTTTTTTGCAGATCCTCAGAGAATTCTCTGCCATGAGGCGCCATGTTGAACTTCCAGTGACCATTATGAGAGAATGAGAGCGATAACACCAAGTTGAACACACCTGCTCCCCATTCACACCTGAGACCTTGTAACACTAACAAGTCACATGACACCGGGGAGGGAAAATGGCTAATTGGGCCCAATTTTGACATTTTCACTTAGGGGCGTACTCACTTTTGTTGCCAGCGGTTTAGACATTAATGGTTGTGTGTTGAGTTCTTTTGAGGGGAAAGCAAATTTACACTGTTATACAAGTGATACTACTACTTTACAATGTAGCATAGTATAATTTCTTCAGTGTTGTCACATGAAAATATATAATAAAATATTTATGGAAATGTGAGGGGTGTACTCACTTTTGTGAGATACCGTACATATACATATATATACACACTGTCTACGTGGCAATTTATACTTTACATCTACAGTACACTGCAAAAGAAAATCTTAGACAATATCATAAAAAATACTTTCTCCAAGAACCAATGCATGTATTATTTTGCAAAAATAAGTAATGAATGTGTCATAAGTGACAGAATTATTAACAATCGATGGGCCCCTAGCCAAACTGTGAAAAGTGCTCTGGTCCATAGGTTGTAAACCCCTATTACCCATTTACTATATTTGAGATTTAATATCTCTCAGATATGATTTGGTTTAAATGAGAGTTTTTTGACCATGAGTGAAAGATTTAACACAATAACAAAAATTTATAAGGTATATAGTAAAGTAGGCCTAGACTAATACACAGCACTCTATCTAATTGCACAGGAAAAGGGTAAAAATTATGGATTACATAAAAGAATACAGAGTATATTCCTTAAACCCTTAATCTACAAACAGTAGGACATCAAAGACATAAGATAAACATATGTAGTTCCAATAGTTACCAGGCTATGACCTACAAATGTTCCATTTGATGACCACTCCACCAAGAGTGTGTCTTTCCCTCCTAGCTAGTCTGTGTATATCATTACAGGCTGATACCTCATTGGTTAGCATGGCGTGGCTCTGATTGGTGGGCCTCCATAATCCTGGGTATGGACTGGCTACATCTCCAATCCCTATATTTTACATAAGTCAGCCCCCTTTAGTGCAAATCCTTGTCCCAGAAAATTTTGAGCAGGAAACTTAACCTTGTAAGTAGATTACCTTTTCAGGAAAATTAAGTATACATGATGGACTGGCCACAGCCCCTCATTGCATATTCAAACATGGGATCCTTTGAAGTGAGTATATGTAGAACAATGAGGTTTGGGTCCCATTGTTTGTATACACAAGCTTGGGCACCGAATTGTCTGTCTAACAGACACTTTTGTGAAGCTATGTTACACGTCAAAAACCATGAACCAGACCAAGACAGAAGTACAATTAAATCACACTTATTTATTAATAAAAAATAAAAAGGTAAATAGAGTAAGCGTAGTCAAAGCATAGCCAGAGTCCAGTAACCGGATTGAGTAGTCAGCCAGGCCAGAGTTCAGTAACCAAATCGGGTAATCAGCCAGGCCAGAAGTCAGGGATCCAAGTAGAGGAACAGCAAGCAGAATAAGGAGCCAGAAGGGATGTCAGCAAGCCAGTCTTTAAACAGGAACGCAGGAGATGGTTTCTTTCTGATGTGACCAAGGCAAAGTCAGAGATGAAGTGAGCAGGATAGCTTTAAGTAGGCAGGTCAGACGAGCAGGATCAGGAACAGCTGGTAACTGGAGAGAGATGAGAGCTGGCAATTAGCCGACAGCTGAGCAGCCAGAGCAGAGAAGGAAGGGATAAGCCAGGCCTGACACACATCTTACACAGATACAAACTAAATGAAATACATTCATAATTACGGTATTTTACAGCTATTAATTGAGATTTCACATAAACACATAAGGCAACACTGCTTTTTAGTACTGAAGGGTTAACAAGGTAAGGCATAGAAAATTATGATGTACAACAGTTTGCAACCTATTGCCATTAACTATATTTCACTCTACTTTTGGTATAAAGTATCCAGATCAACAATAGGTTACCAATAAATGCTTGATGTAGGGCAGGGATCCTCAAACTATGGCCCTCCAGCTGTTGCGAAACTACACATCCCATGAGGCATTGTAAAACTCTGACATTCACAGACATGACTAGGCATGATGGGAATTGTAGTTCCTGAACAACTGGAGGGCCATAGTTTGAAGACCCATGATGTAGGGTATTGCAAAACCCTTCAATTTGTGCATTGCACTTTGCCTTATAAGCCTACATCCTTGCTGGGGATTTGGCCATTTTAAAATTGCTCTCATTCCAAAAAGGGTTTCCAGGGCTCCTTTTGTGCCAATTAATGGCTGGGCTTGCATCCAATCAAGTTGGAAAAGTTGATCATTTCATTAGTGTGCTAGTAAATTATGACACTACTATTTCTAGGCATAACCTTTTTGTATATTCAGCCTTTATTTTAGTATATAAATAAAGACAAAACAGAGTAGTGAATAGGAAGCAGTAAATTAAACTGAAAAATTATTAAGATAGAGATAGATAAGTATTGTTAGGTATAATGAATAAGATATAGGTAGATATTGAAGAGTATGAATATGCAAAGCTTATCTGTTTTTCTAGATTTGTCCACTGGTCCAAATCATTTGGTAGTGGGAAGTATGGTGTGGGGTTGCTTTTCAGGGGTTGGGATTGACCCCCTATTTCCAGTAAAGGAAACTCTTTAGGCATCAGCATACCAAGACATTTTGGACAATTTCATGTTCCCTGTGGGAACAGTTTGGGGATGGCCCATTCCTGTCCCAACATGACTGCACACCAGTGCACAAAGAAAGGTCCACAAAGACAGGGATAAGCGAGTTTAGGGTGGAGGAGTCCTGACCTCAACCTGATAGAACACTTTGGGATTAATTAGTGCAGAGACTGCGAGCCAGACCTTCTTGTCCATATCAGTGCCTGACCTCGCAAATGCACTTCTGGAAGAATGATCAAACATTCCCATAGACACACTCCTAAACCTTGTGGATAGCCTTCCCAGATAAGTTGAACCCTACGGACTCACTTTTGTGCATGTAAAGGCAGGCGTCACAATACTTTAGACAATATATATATATATATATATATATATATATATATATATATATATATATATATATATACTATATTGTCTAAAGTATTGTGACGCCTGCCTTTACATGCACAAAAGTGAGTACACCCCTCACATTTGTGGAAATATTGTATTTTTTCATGTGCCAACACTGAAGAAATGACACTTTGCTACAATGTAAAGTAGTGAGTGTACAGCTTGTATAACAGTGTAAATGTGCTGTCCCCTCAAAATAACTCAACACACAGCAATTCATGTTTAAACCATTGGTAACAAAAGTGAGTTATGCCCCTAAGTGAAAATGTCCAAATTGGGCCCAATTAGCTATTTTAATGTGACTCATTGGTGTTACAAGGTCTCAGGTGTGAATGGGGTGCCGGTGTGTTAAATTTGGTATTATCGCTCTCACTCTCTCATACTGGTCACTGGAAGTTCAACATGGCATCTCATGGCAAAGAACTCTCTTAGGATCTGAAAAAAAGAATTGTTGCTCTACATAAAGATAACCTAGGCTATAAGAATATTGCCAAGACCCTGAAACTGAGCTGCAGCATGGTGGCCAAGACCATACAATGGTTTAACAGAACAGGCCTCGCCATTGTCGAAGAAGTTGAGTGCACGTGCTCAGCGTCATATCCAGAGGTTGTCTTTGGGAAATAGACGAATGAGTGCTGCCAGCGTTGCCGTAGAGATTAAAGGGGTGGGGTCAGCTTTGTGAGATACTGTGTATGTGTATATATATATATATATATATATATATATATATATATATATATATATATATAAACATTTTTTTGTTCACTTTTTTTTAAGAAAATAAACCCACGGGTAATATTTTTATTGTTGCCTGTATCATTCTTTAAGACACAAAGTTATGGAAACATTTTATAACAGGGACACAGGAAAGAAAAATATAGGTAGTAATTTTTGCTGGCAAATTGAAAATATTTTGTAAAGTCAGCTTTTGAGAATACTCAGGTCTCTTCCTCAGGCATACTGTCATCCAATTAACTGAAATATCAAATGTTGATATATACTGTACACAGGACTTTGGACGTCAAAAACATTTTTTTATAAAACTTTCTTTGCAATGAAAATGTTTAGAGCATATTTAAACTCAAAAACAATATGCTCTTAGCCTAAAAAATAAAATGAATAAAGCCACCACATCTAAGGACCAGTAATATGCGATATAACAAAATAATACCTTTTGTTTTTTTGGTGTTAGATGCACTTTATGTATTCTGCAAAGCTTGCACTACGCAATATATTCAGTTAGCCAGCGAAAGTCATTGCCTATATTGCCTGCAGCTCCACTTAAACATGCAGAGAATATGCGGATAAAACCAATCAAAGCTTCAATCATAAGTTTCCAAAAATCAAAGCCCTCACCTGTCTTCTACACTTCTTGGTACGAAGGATGGGAAATCGGACAAATTATAACATATCTTTCCTTAAAAATACCTTACCTTAAATGTCAGTTTGTATCTGTTAGCATTATTTAGAATAAAAGCATATATCCACTGCAATGTCTTTTTAAGACGCGGTCAAATGAAAAACGTGTTTTGAAATCATCATATTTTTTGTTTACAAAAGGAAAAAACACAGTTTGATGAATGTAATATTGTGAAAAAATAACATATTCTAATAATTAAAGGCTTAGCTTCACATACATATAAGTTTAGGGTTCAGATCATATAACCCCAAAATATGCTGTCTACCTCCTCCAACAGTCGTAACCCTCACCTTCTCATCCCAATTCCCCTAATTCCACAAGACGGCCCCCCTCTTTCATGTGCCCTGTGGAATGCCCGCTCAGTCTTCAACAAACTAGCCTCTATCAATGACCTTTTCCTCTCCAAATCCCTTAATCTATTTGCTATAACTGAAACCTGGCTCCAGGAATCTGACACTACCTCTCCAGCTGCCCTGTCCCACAGTGGCCTCCTTTGGACTCAATCCACCAGACCCAGTTGACAAAAAGGAGGTGGCATTGGACTTCTCCTCTCCCCACAATGCACCTTTCACACCTCCCTCTCTTTCAAAATGCACTGCATTCGTCTTTTCTCTCCAGTTTGTCTGAGGGTCGCAGTTATTTATGGACCTCCTGGACCATTGTCTCGCTTTCTGGATGACTTCTCTGCATGGCTACCCTATTTTCTCTCATCTGAAGTACCTGCTATCATCCTAGGTGACTTTAACATTCCAATCAATGTTAATACTGCTACCACTTCTAAACTACTCAACCTAACCTCTTTTAACCTAACACAATGGACACAAACCACCACTCACTCCAACAGTAACACACTCAACCTCGTATTCTCCCATCGCTGCACTCCCTGCAATTTCTCTAATACGCCCTTTCCTCTCTCTGATCACAACCTTATCCTTTTCACTCAATCCTTGTCTCCTACATCCCATGCTGCCAACCTACAAACCACTACCCACTGAAACCTTCGCAACCTCAACCCTTCCCTTCTTCATTCTGCTACTGATGGCCTTTATGAAAAAAATTGCACCCCTGTCCTGCCCAGACCTTACCACTTCCATCTACAACAACACGCTGTCATCTTCCCTAGACATACTTGCTCCTCTTTCTACACACAGAACAAGGCCCTGTCTGTCACAACCCTGGCAAACAGACGACACCAGAAGTCTTAAGAGACACAGCCGTGCTCTTGAGAGAGCGTGGCGTAAATCTAAGTCCCTGCAAGACTTTACCCTCTACAAATCTGCCCTTCTCAAATACAACTCCTGCCTCCACACTGCTAAACAAACCTATTACAACACTCTCATCAAAACCCTCTCATCCAAACCTTGTGAACTCTTTTCTACCTTTAATTCTTTACTTCGCCCCCCACTGCCCCCACCCACCAAATTGACACAATTCGCAAGGAGATATCCAGCATTCAACTTCCTCCCCTACCCAACACAACAGGTCCAACACCACGTTCAATACTCTCCTCTTTTTGCACAGTTACCACAGATGAAGTTAATAAACTCCTCTTCACGACCCACCTCACTACCTGCTCCCTGGACCCTGTCCCCTCACAATTACTGCTACCACCTTCCCACTGTATCCTTAAATCCCTAACCCACATCTTCAACCTCTCCCTCTTCTCTGGCACCTTTCCTTCCCTGCTCAAACATGCACTGGTTACCCCCATACTCAAAAAACCCTCACTAGACACCACCTGTTTGAACAACTTAAGACCCATCTCCCTGCTCTCGTTTGCCTCCAAGCTCATCAAGCACCTTGTCCATGACCAAATGAGTCGCTACCTCATGGACAACAACCTACTCGATCCCCTACAGACTGCCCACAACATTCTACTGAAACTGCCCTACTAAAACTCACCAATGACATACTAACTGCTAAAACCAATGGCCACTACTCCATACTCATACTTTTAGACCTCTCTGCTGCCTTTGCACAGTTGACCACCTGCTCCTCCTCACCAACCTCCTCTGCAGATATCGCCCAAATCGTCTACTCTGCTCCTCTGAGGACCTCCTGCTTTCTAGCTCCCTTGTTACCCCCTCTCATGCTCGCCTTCAAGACTTCTCCAGAGCCTCTCTCATCCTCTGAAACTCCCTGCCCCAGTCTGTCCGATCAGCTCCTTCCCTGTCCACCTTTAGGAGTTTCCTGAAAACTCATTTATTCAGGGAAGCCTATCCCACACCCACCTAACTGTCCCAAAGCCACCCCCATCAAATCATTCTCTGCAGCTATTACCTTTTGTACCACCACCCCCTCCCTTTAGAATGTAAGCTCTACGAGCAGGGCCCTCCTGTACCTTTTGTATTGTACTGTAATTGTATTGTCCCCCTATACATTGTAAAGCGCCATGCGTAAACTGTTGGCGCTATATAAATCGTGAATAATAATAATAATATAACTGCATTTTACCTTGCCTTTCCATCATTATAGCGTCTTAACTCCTGTCTATTTATGTCACGTGGTATGATTCCATTCTTAAAGGGGTTGTAAAGGAATTATTATTATTATTTTTTTAAATAACAAACATGTTATACTTACCTCCACTGTGCAGCTCGTTTTGCACAGAGTGGCCCCCAAACCTGGTTTTCTGGGGTCCTTTTGCGGTTGTCTCGGCTCCCCCCCACAAGAACTTCTCACCTTCATGCGAGCCCCCTCGCATGGTGTGAAGTACTTGCGGGCAGACTCCACTGCCGCCATTTTTATAGTGAAAGCGCTTGAAAAACTACTTAAATGTAAGTTTGTTACCTTTTTAATAAATTTATTTTACATACGGAATTACGCTATATGGCCTTATCGTTCCATTCTACATGTTCACCATTTGGAGTTTGGCCTTTCATGTAATTGGAGAGAACCTGTTTATATCAATTTGTGTTTGGAAGAAATTGTTCTATTGAATTTGGTAATCCAGCACCTGGGAGTTCTATTTTGCTACAGTTACCATAAGAGCGTGTATAACCCTTGGAATATACATTCTTTTGGGTCAGAAACATCTGGTAAGCCTGCATCTCTTAAGGTGGGGGTATTGGCACACGGGTGTCTGCATTTTGTTCCTCTAGGATTGGATGGTCCATCTGATATTCAACTGCACACGTGGGACTTGAATTTTCTCCCTTTAAAAATGACTTTTTGCATTTATAATTTTCTTTTTCACATTGATTATTTGTTTATTTACAATATATGTTTGGACACATATAAGTACACATTTATACGGAAGTGGCATGACACTTTTTGCTGTTAATTAATGTAATACATGTTATATGAATCACGTGAGTTCCTGTGGTTTTGCACATATGAGTGAAATCTATTCATAGATTTATGCACAATATTTTCTTTTTAGCGCTACACTTTACGCAATTTTTTTCCAAGTATAACGGGGGGGGGGGGGGGGGCAGTATTGTCAGATGTTTTTTCACCTTAATGCATAGAAAGCATTAAGGTGAAAAAAAATGTACCTTTACAACCCCTTTAAGGGATCATGCACACTAGCATAATAAAATTCTGATATCTTTGCAGGATCTTGCTGCTGACAGGAAAATACTGCATAAAAATGCAAATAATAGTCTGTAAAGTGCTTCTGATAATGTGTTCAGATGTGTAAACATCTGTAAAACATTCACATCCATAGAATTCTACTTACATTCCTCTAGCTCAGCTTTTAGTCCCAGCCTGTGTACATACATGTGTAATTTATGCAATAATTTCTATTTTGATTTCATGCAGCTGAATGCAGCGCAACATTACTTAACGACTTCCCTACTGGGCACTTAAACCCCCCTCCTGCCCAGACCAGTTTTCAGCTTTCGGTGCTCTCACACTTTGAATGACAATTACTCAGTCATGTAACACTGTACCCACATTTTTTTTTTTCCTTTTTTCCCCACAAATAGAGCTTTCTTTTGGTGGTATTTGATCACCCCTGGGTTTTTTATTTTTTGCGCTATAAATGAAAAAAGACTGGAAATTTTGAAAAAAAACGCATTTTCTTTGTTTCTGTGATAAAATTATGCAAATTATAAATTTTTATTCATAAATTTTGGCCACAAATTATACTGCTACATATCTTTGGTAAAAATAACCCAAATTAGTGGATATTATTTGGTCTTTGTGAAAGTTAGAGAGTCTTCAAGTTGTGGTGCGATTCATAAAAAATGTATCACACCTGATGTACTGGTGGCCTATCTCATTTCTTGCGATCCGAACAAGCCAGGGAAGTACAAATACCCCCCAAATTACCCCTTTTTGGAAAGTAGACATACCAAGGTATTTAGTAAGAGGCATAGTGAGGTTTTTGGTGTTGTCATTTTTTCCCACAATTCTTTGCAAAATGAAGATTTTTTGTTTTTTATTATTTTCCCCACAAAATTGTCATTGTAATGGGACGGGTGGCACTGGGCACAGGTGGCACGTGGCACTGGGGGCAGGTGGCACGGATAGGTTGCACTGAGTACAGGTGGTACTGGGGACAAATGACACTGTTAGGTGGCACTAGGGACATGTGGCATTGATAGGTGGCACTGGGGACACATGGCACTGAAAGGTGGCACTGGGGACAGATGGCACTGATAGGTGGCACTGGGGACAGGTTGCACTGGCGACAGATGGCACTGATAGGTGGCACTGGGGACAGGTGGGCATGTCTGTGTGTTTCACTGTGTGTGTTTTCAATCATTTTAATAATGGCAAGCTAAATCTTTAGGAAAGTGTTTTTACTCTACTAACCTAAACTGAATTAAAGGTGACTGGTGGAAGAATTACATTTAATTTAACCACTTCCGGACCACCCGCCGTCGTTATATGTCGGTACTTGGCGTTGAATATCGTTGTTATGGCAGCAGATAGTTGACATAATCCTGATATATTCTGAAATGGTGGCCAATCTGCTTTCAGATAAAAGTGTTCTCCTCTGTGGATTCACTGTGAGATCACTTTTATCAGCTGTGGGAGAGGTGCTCACCCCCCTCCCGCTGCGTTCCGATCTTCTCCGCTGCTTACCGGAGCGGCGGAGACGATCCTATCCTTTCCCCTCTGAAGCACTGTGTCGAGTGAGGAAATGATGGCCCCCACTCGACTCAATGACGCTGGATGACAGAAGTGATGTCAAACATCACTTCCGCCCAACGGCCTTAAAGGGACATTATTTTTTATTGAAAAAAATTCTTTATTTTTTATTATTGCATTTTAGTTAGATCTGACATTAAAGATCTGACATTAAAGAGCTCCATTCATGCTTTTTTTCAATTACAAGGGATGTTTACATTATTTATAATAGGAATAAAAGTGATTCAAATGTTTTTTTAAAGGGACAGTGTAAAAAAGAATAAAATAAAAAGTAAATTAAATAGGATTTTTTTTTTAAGTGGCCCGTTCCTCTGTGCTCGCATGGTGAAGCGAACGCATATGTAAGTGGCACCTGCATATGTAAATGGTGCTCAAACCAGTAGTGTTTTTAGGGTTTGTGCTGCCCTAGGCCTGACTAAACTCGTGCACCCCTTAATTTAAATATGGCCCCTTCCTGTCAAGGCCACACCCCTTGCTGTTTACCTGCCCTGAAATTTTCTAGTGGGGACACTAGTTCTGAGGGCCTGGAGGGGGGGCAATGGATTCTGTTAATTTGCATAGATTTTCTCTCACTTCATGTTTGGCTATGGGGCAGGAAGTGAAGGGAAATCTCTGCAATGGAACACAGATGGTAAAAAATAAACTGACAGGGGCTATAACCCTTCCTTATTCTATCCAAAATGAAAAAAAAAGTGTTGCCTATAGTTCTACTTTAAGCACAAATTTCTGATAATTTTATGGAGAGGACTAAGAAGATATAACCATGCCAATGGTGCAGCAGAAAACATATAGCTCAGTGAGGAAGGTTTGTGGTCCAGGATGATAAGACAGTCAAAATAAGTTGTGGAATGCTGGCTGCACGCATACCGGAAGCAGTGCGGCCGCTTTATGGGGGTGCTAGACTAATTTGCCTCTCAGCCCAGTCCGCCCCATAAGACTGGCGCTACACTAACAGTGTAGCGCAAGCCTGCGGGGACTCTTTCTGTGCTGCCCCACCTTGTCGGCCTAGGCCAGGATACAGCATTGTCTTAAACCACACATGTGAGGTATCCGCACGAATGTTAGAGCGAGAGCAGTAATTCTAGCAAAGTACCTCCTTTGTAACCCAAAACTGGTAACCCGTAGAAATGTTGCCTATGCAGATTTTTCAAGGTCAAAGTTTATCCCCATTCTATGAATGGGCTCAATTTTGAAGCATGACAAGTTGGGTATTAATTTACTTGGCGTAACATTATCTTTAAAAATATTTTTAAAAAACATTACTGTTTTCTTAATTTTTAATTAAAAAAAGTGTATTTTTTCCCCATTAATTGCGTTTGTAAGACCTCTGCACGAATACGGTGTGACAAAGTATTGCAACGACTAGACATGTGCATTCGTTTTCGTCCGAATGCATTTTCGTCCGAATTTCAGGTATTTTCATTATCATTTTGACAAACAATAACAAAAGCACGGAATCCGAAAAACGAAGGATCCGCCATAAACAAATGCTTTATTTTCATTTTCGTTTTGACACAGTTCAATATAGAATAGGAGATTCGACGTGACTCTGACAATAACAATCTGTGTCTATTGCACTTGTATCATAACAGTCCAATCACACAGGGGCAACAGGACTTCCAGCGTGACTTTGGGAGGCAACTTGGACACGACTTGAGTGTGAATCACAGCGAGACTTGTTGCGACTTACAACACAACTTTAATTTAAAAAAAAACGACATGGGTTGCCCTTTAAGAACATACCAGGCCCTTCATATTAAGGGGAACCCCCGCTCCAAAAAAAAAATGGTGTGGGGGTGCCCTTCAGGTCTGGCATGGATTTTAAGGGGAACCCCGTACCAAAAAATAAAAAAAATGCCCTGGGGGTCCCACTCAAAATCCATACCAGATCCTTATCCGAGCACGCAACCAAGCAGGCCACAGGAAAAGAGGGGGGACGAGAGAGCCCCCCTCCTGAATCATACCAGGCCACATGCCCTCAACATTGGGAGGATGCTTTGGGGTCCCCCCCAAAGCACTCTGTCCCCATGTTGATGTTGACAACCCTGGCCTCTCCCCTGTGTGAAATGGTAAGGGGGTACAAATGTACCCCTACCATTTCACCAAAAAAGTGACAAAAGTGTTAAAAATGGCAAGAGACAGTCTTTGGCAGTTCCTTTATTAAAGTCTTCTTTCATATTCTTTCTTCTGGTCTTCTTCCTTCTTCCTTTCTTCATCCTTCAGTGTGTTCTCGTCCGGCATATTCTCGTCCGGCATGTTCCTCCACTGCGTCTCTTCTTCGTTCTTGGGCCGCTCCGCACAATGGGAGACTCCCACTGTGTGACGATTCTCTTCTTCTGACAGTTCTTATATAACGGAGGGCGGGGCCACCCGGTGACTCCGCCCCCTTCTGATGCATGGAACCGTGACATTTTTTCAAAATTTTCCTAACTTTTTCTAAAAATTGGATTCTATTTTTTTAATTTGTATTCAGTCTGTTCTTTATATAATTCTTATGATGTTTTATATCTGTTATGCATGTTGAAGTTTCTACATTTGCATCCCTAAAAAGGGGCGGGCATCGGCCAATTATTGTCAGCCACAAACCAGTTTGTTTCAATTACAAGTAATTGTTGCATATATATATATATATATATATATATATATCTGTAGTGGACATTCATATCTGAGTTAGGACTAAGTGCTAAGGAAGCGTGAAACACGTTAGCTGGTGGTGCTGTTCCCCTTTATCTGTGTTTTAGACGTGTTTTTACTTTATGGACGTTCTGAAATAAAGGTGATTTTACTGGACATGTGGCCAACCAGAATTATTTTTTGCTCATTGGAATCAGTGATGGACGGGGCCAGCACCTGTTCTGTATGTTGGTGGAGGTGGAGATTGACCTAGAGTAGTGTTTACACACACATCCAAGCATTTGGCAAAGTCTTCTAAATTTTCAATTTCTGGTAGTGTCAAATAACTGCTTTCCTTACTGCACTCATTGGCTTCTCCATCGGTCTCTACATTACCTCCCATCTTATAGTAATGTAGGGATCAGTGGGAGAAATCACAGTATGCTGTGGGGGACCCGGACAATCAACATTATTCATTGATAGAAGTATTGAATGCTGGGGACTGTGACTGTCTGTACTTCTTGAAGATAGCAGAGTTATGACTCACCGAAGGGGTAAGTGTTCAGGGTCTTCTAGTGCATATTTTTGGAAAACCACAGAGTCACTTTAAGGGGACAATTGCCATTGCCATCCTCTAACTGAAAATGCTAAATGCTGTTATGGTTATCCACTGGCTTCAGTACTTTCAGGAATGTAAGAGAAAGGTCAAAAGTCCTAATCAACATATTTTCTTATGACTTATTGACACAAAATGTCAGCATAAATGTCAAGCAACTAACATTTTCTGGAGTTAGGTGAAGTTGTCTCCATGTTTCTCACATAATGGTTTAACTTTAACTCATAAGTATTATACCGGGATACTGTTAACAAAAATAAGAGCTTGGGCAGACAGCAGTATCAGCTATTATATATAGTAATGGTCTTTGCTTAGACTGTCACAGTGACTGGATTGATGTTATAGTTTATTAGTAAATTCATTTTGGCTGCTGCCATTGTGAAGAATAATCTGCAGTACCCAGAGCTTTCTGCCACAATGCCAGTAATTTAAGAAGTAAGTGAAAAACGATGATTTTCCACTGTTGATTACTGTATGAATGTTAAAAAGCAAGAACGATTTCCTGATTATTTCCTGCGCTGATCTCTACACCACGATCTGCTCTGAGCATGAACACTTGTGCTTTATTAACTATAAAATTCTATTTAAAGATTAGATTCACTGATATCACTAAATAAGACTATCATCTGTATAAACCAACCTTTTTTAACCAAACCTCCATGGGACCCTGGTGTTCCTACAGAGGTTGCTAGGGTTCCATGAGATGAAAACATCGGCAGATTAATCTCCTGCCTATGAACATCAGTATAAGGGGTCAGTACATTTTTCTCTGATTTTCTTTTCTGGCCATTATTCTTGAACAAAATGTCATTATTTATTATTTTATTTAAACCTTCCAACAACTTACTGACCATTCTAATGTACCATGAGCTGTAGGTCTAATAATTTTAATTGGGGTTCCCTGAGACCTGAAAACTAGTTTAGGAATTCCTCTAAGGTAAAAAGGTTGAGAAAGACTTGGATAAACCATTACATTTTACATCCATTGACTATCCAAGACTATCATCTAGATAACCCATCGCTCTTTTGCTGCGTACACAGGATCGGAAATTTGGTTGGAAAAAGTTCTGATGGTTTTCCAGACGGAATTCCGATGAGATTTCGCTCAAGCTGTCTTGCATACACACGGTCACACCAAATTTCGACTGTCAAGAATGCGGTGACGTACAACACCCACGACGGGACTAGAAAAAAGAAGTTCAATACCCAGTAGTCAATAGCTTCCATCTCTTGGTTGAATCTGAGCATGCGTGAGTTTACGTACACATGATCGGAATTTCCGATAGAAACGTTTTCCGTCTGAAAAATTGAGAACATGCTATCAGTCTTTTGCTGGCGGAAATTCGGCCAGCAAAATTCCGATGGAGCGTACACACGATCGCATTTTCCGACCAAAAGCTCTCATCTGTCTTTTGCTGGCCGAAATTCTGACCGTGTGTATGCGACATTAATGTACATCTAACATTTCCTATAATGCACTGTCACATACATATTTCAAATCTTTAAATGTTTTCCCATTGTTTCTTTTATTTATGATTTCATATTTAAGTGTTTAACTACATTGGTAGGCATCTACATTTAGGCCCAGCATCATAGAGAATTAAGTCTGCTCTTGTCTACTGCAGAAGTTGAAGTTTCCTCTTCTGATTTACTGTCTGAGTGACTGCAGAAGATAAATGATAGTGTAAAAGACAGCACTTTTGGTAGTTTTACTGTTCTCTTTCTTATGAGAAATGACATTTCGTTTTCTCTTTTCTCACAGTTATGAATTTTTATTTTAAATGTAAAAACTAATTTGAAACCCATTCCATTTTCATATTGTCTTGAAAATAATAAAGCCATCATAAGAGTAATAATTACTGCTGTGTAGTTTAAATTGTCTTATAATGAGATTCTATCATATCCAGGCCTGCTATGCATAATCTGAGAATATAATGGGTCATCTTTACATTTTTAATTTTCCATGTAAAAGATTCAAGTGTGTATCTTTGTTGTGAATATCTGACATTTCAAATGAACCAAGAAAACATATACTAAAAGCTGAACTCCAAGCATACAGCTAGTATGTATATGGAAGAAAGTCTTGAGATTTATGACTTGTACACACGGTCAGACATTCCGAAAACAAAATCCATCAGATTTTTTCCGAAGGATTTTGTGCAAAACTTGTCTTGCATACACACTGTCGGACAAAGTTGTCGGAAAATCCGATCGTTCAGAATGAGGTGACGTAAACCACGTACGACGGGACTGTAAACGGGCCAGTAGCCAATAGCTGTGGTCTCTTAATTTATTCTGAGCATGAGTGGCACTTTGTCTGTCGGAATTGTCTATACACGATCAGAATTGAAATGATTGGATTTTGTTGTCGGTAAATTTAAGATCTTGCTCTCAAACTTTGTGTTTGTTCCGTCGGAAAGTCTGACCGTGTGTACAGGGCATTACACATGTTTGTCACACCACGCATCCAACCTGGTGACCTGACCTTGCTCTAATGCAGTTCAGGAGCTTGGTCATCTCCCTGCCCCCAGCCTGTGAATGGATAGTGAAGGAGTAGCTGAATATTGGTGAGTCTTCCTGTCCGCATGTACCTTGTAGTGCATGTACATGTAATACGCTTGATTGGCTTCTAATACTGCCTCTTGCTCTTCAATGTTCTAATATTTAACAGTAAGTAATACAGCAGTATAGTATATATGTTTTTGTTTCCTATTTGCCTATTAGCGAAACAGTCTGTTCTGTAGTGAAGTTAGGCATGACAGACTAGCACCTTAAAATATAATTTGAATTAACTATTAGCCTTCCAACTGCTGCCATATGGAAAAAGGGATAGACTTTTACTAGTACCCAAAATCTGTCTCTGCAATGCCTGTTTTTGTTTTTTTTTCTGAATGGCAACTTCCAATGGGACTAATGCACCACAAAGAGAGCCAAGCATTTGGCATTGACTTGAATGGCCAAGTTTGCTAACAGACTCAACATGCTGCATTAAATTTGCCCTGGTGCATGGACAGTCTCCTCTGGCAGTATTTTAAGCTTTAGGTGGGTGGTCAGGGGGCAGTGATTCAGCCATCTGTTTTAACACTGCTCATGTGAAAAAGGCCTAAATGCATGTCAAGCGTCTGTGGTAGTGAGCCCTTATAGATCGCTAACTCTGGGTTCCCCAGGGCATGGAGTCTAAGTCCCAGCCTACTTCTTCACCAGAGTCCTTGATGGTGGGGATGGACTTGCAATAATCTGGAACCAGGTTATGGCTCCCAGGTACACCCAATGGAGGATGCAAAGACCACTCACATGTGCAGAATACAAGCAGCAGGAGACAACAGGGAATCCAGGAGACAACCCAAGGTCAGAGGGAGTAGCGAACAAGCATAGACAGTAAATGAAACTGGGACTGGTACATGGATAGTCAGGCACAGGATATGCAAGTGGGAAGTGAACAGGAGCTCTGAGAACTGTAAAGTTGTTTAGGCAATGTTGGTTACACTGAGCATGTCTTTTATAGGCAAGCCAGGAGGGGCCAGTAAGTGATGAAAGTTAAGGAAATAAAAGCCCACAGAATAGCAGGTCATGCTTATAGGTGAGCAGTGAGCACAGCCAAACCACACATGTGAAAGAATTCAGGGTAGAGAAGCATTGCAGCAAGGAGGTAAGAATACACAAGCAGAAAACTGCAGGTTAACTTATGACAATGCAAATATCTTTAATCCAATGTTCTCCTTTTTGTTTTATTAAATCAAGAAAAATGTTTATTAATGATAAACATTATAACTATACGTCATGCATGTTACATTTCACACAGTAATTTTTTTATACATCAAAATAAAGAATTGTTATTGAAGATTATAATAAAACAGAAAAAAAAAAAAATCAAAATCAAAACAACTAACATACTGGTTAGCGTGTCCAGTAAGAGCTCATAAAACACACTCAAAATGTCATGAGTTAACTAGAAGTAAATAAGCTAACTTTCTCTATTTACCTTCTTTACCAGCAATTTGTAGATTTTCCCAAAACTAGAGGTATAGTTAAACAAATAATGAGTACTATGTTAATTCTGAAATGACATTGAATGTGTTGATGTGTTAGGGAACATTACCATGATTACGTCACCACCTACATTGAGTGGCATTTATTGCAATGTTTCTGTTCTACACACCTAATTATCAACCTTACACCTGAGTATCTCCCTAATACCAGAGGCAAAAAAGATATATTAAAACAGAAAGTTATAAGGCAGGCCATACATTATGCGATTTTCTTTCCTTCAACCATGGGTAATGGAAGATGGATTGAAATTTGAGGCTGGCTTAAGGCCCTTAGGAATTCCACAAAGATTCATATGGTCACTGTGTTTTTTTACAATTATTCTTTGCCTGCACAGCTCCCACCCCTGGAACCCCCATACACACCATCAGTTTTTCCTTCAGATTTACCAAAAAATATAATATGAGGTCAAACCTTAGGTTTTTGATTTGTATGCAATCAGGCAGACCCTTGTACTACATGGTTTTGGTAAACCTGAAGGAAAAAAAATCAGCAGAAAAACAGATAGTGTGTATGGGGATTTATGGTCACTTCTGCCAGACACGATGTGACGAATGGGGGGCCATCCATCCACTGCTGCAAAACCTTCTGGCTAGTTCTTATTCCTTTTGAGGAAGTCCTATATCATGCAGTCCCTCCCTTGTGTATAATGGGAGTTAAACAAAAACATCTACTGTTTTTAAAACTTTACCGTTTTAACCATTTGCCACACTTTCCAAAAAGCGTTGGATGTGTTAACTGGGCTTTAAAGTGTTTTCTTTTACATAGAGAAAGGAAGCATTAGAACATAGCTAACAGATATTTATGAATATAATACATGAATTAAGCATATTTCTGCCAGAACAGAATGTTTTTGTACACTTTAGGAGTAAATATATCACAGCTTACATGAATGTCTCAATGGGACATGTTGCTACAAGTATATATGTATATAGATCTCTAAAATGTAATTTAGGATAATTGCAAAGAAAAAACGCAAAAGGACTGACTTTATACATATATGCCCATTTCAAATTAGTATTTAGTGGATGCATGTTTGGCAGCAATTACAGCCTGTGTGAGTCTATGGGAATAGTTATTTTATCAGCTTTCCACATCTGAACATTGTACCTTGGGGGTGATTTACTAAGAAGAAGGCACTGCACCAGTCCATACATTAATTGGTGCGCCAGAAAAGTCATTAATCGAACGTGTGAACTGAATTGAATTGAAGCGCAAATAGCGATAATAAATACCCGCATATATAAACTGTAACTGTCGTTAGGGTAATTGCAGTTTTCTCATTGATAATAGCGCATGCCCAATACAATTGGTTAATATCATCTCATTGGAGGTGTCTTGTTAGACAATTAGTAGGTGTTCTCAGTTAAAGGGATTGTAAAGTGAATTTTTAAAAAAAAATAACAAACATGTTATACTTACCTCCACTGTGCAGCTCGTTTTGCACAGAGTGGCCCCGAACTTGCTCTTCTGGGGTCCCTCGGCGGCTGTCTCGGCTTCCTCCCGCAGGTGCTTCTCACGTTCATGCGAGCTCCTTCGCATGGTGAGAAGCACTTGCCGGCGGGCTCCCGTGATACAGCCGGCGGCTACAGCCGCTCGCTGTATCACACCACCCCGCCCCCCGGCGCTCCGCGTCAGTGGATGTGATTGACAGCAGCGCGAGCCAATGGCTGCGCTGCTTTCCATCCATCCACTCCAGCCAATCAGCGGCCAGGCTGAACTGTGGAAAGGACGTCGGGGGACGAGCGCGGGACTTTCGAGGGGTGCATTAAGGTGAAAAAACATTTACCTTTACAACCCCTTTAAGTAACCCTTTTGATGCTAATCTCATTCCTATCACTTCTAATACATCTTTAAAAAGTATTTTAATTTTTTTACCCAAATCTTTCAATACATTACAAAGAACAGAGAAGTGTTTCTAAATCCAATAAATTAATATTTTCAGATCTTGATCTTTAAAGGTGATCATACACGGTAGTTCCTGAACAACTGGAGGGCCGTAGTTTGAAGACCCCTGTGCTCAGGGCTGGTGCAAGGATTTTTGACACCCTAGGCCAGTGATGGCAAACCTTGGCACCCCAGATGTTTTGGAACTACATTTCCCATAATGCTCCGCTAAACTACAGAGTGCATGAGCATCATGGGAAATGTAGTTCCAAAACATCTGGGGTACCAAGGTTCGCCATCACCGGAGAAAACCTAATTTTGCCGCTCCCACCCCTGGCTCTACCCCTGACCCCACCCCCCTTTTCCATGCCCTTGTATACCCCCACCTTCTTTATGAAGTGTCCATCAAATGCAGCCTACCAGCGCCCATCAAATGCAGCCACACCAGTGCCCATCAATTCAGCCTGACCAGCACCATCGATGTAGCCTCACCAGCACCCATCAAATGCAGCCTCACCAGCGCCCATGAAATGCAGCCTCACCAGCGCCCATCAAATGCAGCGTCAACAACGCCCATCAAATGCAGCCTCACCTCACCAGCGCTCATCAAATGCAGCCTCACAGCGCCCATCAAATGCAGCCTACCAGCGCCCATCAAATTCAGCCTCACAGCGCCCATCAAATTCAGCCTCACCAGCTCCCATCAAATGCAGCCTCACCAGCGCCCATCAAATGCAGCCTCACCTCACCAGCGTCCATCAAATTCAGCCTCACCTCACCAGCACCCATCAAATGCAGCCTACCAGTGCCCATCAAATGTAGCCTCACCAGCTCCCATTAAATCCAGCCTCACCTCACCAGCGCCCATTAAATGCAGCCTCTCCAGCACCCATCAATGCAGCCTACCAGTGCCCATCAATCAATGTCTGTTTGCTTCAATTCATTTGGGAGTCGGGACACAGACACAGTCCTCCACCGCCATTGCACCTCTGACACTATGTGTGAATGGAGTGGCGGCTGCCTGCTGATGCTGAGACTTAGTTGCTTGCTGCAGAGAGAAGAGAGTAGGAAAAAACAGTGGCTGGGTGCCCCCTGGCAGCAGTGCGCTCTAGGCAGCTGCCTTGTTTGCCTAATGTTAGCACTGTCCCTGCCTGTGCTAGACCATTATTATGCCCCTAGAATTGGGAGTGTTGCATCTACCCAACTTCTCTCTACTGGTGGACACAAGAACCTATATACACACACACATACATACATGGAAGTGAATCTATACACAGGAAGTAGGTATGTGTTGAGGCCAAATCATTTAGACATACACACATGACCCACACAAACACCACCCCATGTAAAAATAAATACAAAATTATCTTAATTTGGATATAAGGATCATCTCTTTCTCAGAGAACAGTGAGTGGAGCCTGGTGGTGGTAAGAAATTAGCAACAGTACAAGCAACTTCCTGGGTGGGCGTGATGTCATTCCTGTGTGCTGGCCACCACTTCTGGGAACCAGACATGTGCCACGGGTACATACCTCTATACACACACAGCAGTTGCGAATCTCACATGCACAGCAGTCACGCATTTAGATGCATTTGGTGCATCTAGCTACAGGAACCCAGGACTGGACTAACAAATGTATAGTATAGTGAAAGGCAACTGGTGTTTTCTATTAAACAAGGTCTAAATGGGCCATTGACATGCATCACAGTTGAACACCGTTAAAGACTATGGGACACTAACATGAAAAATCAAAAATGCTAATTTTAAAGGCTTAGGTGTCTAAAACGTATGCCTGTAAAGTGGCACATTTTTTTCGTGTGTAGAACAGTACCACAGCAAAATGAAATTTTTCAAGGAAAAATTGTCATTTTAAACTGATCGCGGCTGTAATGAATTGTCGGGTCTCTGTTTGTGTCTGGTATGAATATTAAGGGGAACCCCAAACCAACAATTTAAAAACAAATTGTGCGAGGGTCCCCCTAAAATCCATACCAGGCCCTTCAGGTCTGATATGGAAATTAGGGGAACCCTGCGCCAAATAAGAAAAAAAAACTGATGTAGGGTCCCCCCAAAATCGGTCTGGTATGGATTTTAAGGGGAACTCTGCACCAAAATGTAAAAAAAAATGGCATAGGGGCCCCCCAAAATCCATACCAGAACCTTATCCGAGCATGCAGCCTGGTAGGCCGCAGGATAAGAGGGGGACTAGAGAGCTACCTCCTCTGACACCACGGGGAAGCCATGGGGAAACCCCATGGCGTCAGAGGGGTCAGGGTCACACATTTATGTCACTGGGTGGCACCGCCCTCAGCTATATAACAGCTGTCACCCAGAAGAAATGTCACTCAGTGGGAGCCTCCCATGGAGGCGGAACTGTTGCAGCTTTTTTTTTTTGGTACATCGGGCGGCAGGGATTTAGATCGCAGGACATGTTTATTTTTATTTTTTTAATAAGGGAAATGTCCCAAGTTGTCTCTTGTCTTTTTTTTGTGAAATGGTAGGGGTACAATGTACCTGTTACCAATTCACATGGGGGGGCGGGATCTGGGGGTCCCCTTGTTAAAGGGGGCTTCCATATTCTGATAACCCCCGCCCGCATATCCCCACAACCACTGGGCAAGGGTTATGAGGGTGAGGCCCTTGTCCCCATCAACATGGGGAGAAGGTGATTTGGGGTCATGTTGAGGGCATGTGGCCTGGTACGGTTCAGGAGAGGGGGCAATCTCTTGTACCCCCTCTTTTCCTACAGCCTGCCAGGTTGCATGCTTGGATAAGGGTTTTTTCAGCGTAGGGGGTTCCCCTTAAAATCCATATCAGACAGAAGGACCTGGTATGCTCTTGGAGGGGGAACCCATGACGTTTTTTTATTGAAAATTTGGCGTGGCGTTCCCTCTCAAGATTCATACCAAACACAATGCCTGGTATTGGCGGGAGGGATCCAAGTTGGATCCCTGTTCATTGAAAGTTGGACGCATGTCGGCTTCAAGTCGCAGGGCAAAGTCGGATCCAAAGTAGGACAAGTGTCGTGACGCACCAGTGTGAACCCAGCCACTACCTACAAATACAGATTGACAACATCAAAAATATTTCAGTGAAAGGTATCCCGCCCAAAATAAAAGCTCTAAAACACATCTGTTTTGCAAAGACATAACAAACACAGTACAAAGAGAAAATACATGTTACAAACTCTATAAGGACACCCAAATGTACTCTCTATACACATACACATATACATACATACACACTGTGATATTTGGGGGTTCTTTAGCTTCTGTATAGAGCATACCAGTGAGCAGACTCCACGCCAGTCATGCCATTTAAGGGCTTGTTGGCCCACTTTTATTAAAAGTAAAAGCAAACAAGTCCAATAACAGGAGGGTTTCCCACACAGGGGTTTCAGCTTTCCACAGCAACAACGTAATAATAAACAGAAAAATACCAAGCCACCTGGCTCTCTTCAGCAGTATTGCCGTTTAGGCTTTACACTTCTGCCCTCTTGGCCGTATAACAGAGATCTCGTATGACTACTGTACCTTTTTTCATCTTCCTTGCTGCTCAGCCCACAGTTTTGGGCCCTCTGACTATACCATGCAGACATGCATGCTTCTCCCTTGCTTTCCTGGACTCCTCGGGAGGGTGGAGCCCAGAACCCTGGTCTTGGATCTGTTATAAGCCCAGGACCCACCTGTTCAATTACCCAGCCAGACTTCTGTCTGTTCCCATAACCCGGTCGCAGGATTGGAGATTCCTTCCCACCCATAACACTATGGAATCTCCGTGCTCCAGGTCCCCAACTGGATTTTTGTAAACAATGAGGAAACTGAAAAGCCAGTTTCCTCCCAAATAAACAAATAAATCCCAAAATAAATAAACAACTCCCCTGGAGCCGCTCAACCTGCCTGGTTGAGAACCCTGCAACCTTCTGCTGGTGGGGTACCATGCTACCACAATATATATATATATATTACACACACACACACACACTCACTGACTCACTCACACACACTCTTTATATAACATAGGTTTGTGTGTTAATGAGGCAAATGAAAACACATGCACAGTCTATGAAACACACAAAATGCAAGTTCACCCAGTGTAGACAGAACTTCAAAGTGGGTACACATGTTAAGGATGTCTTTAAATTACTAATCCAAAAAACCCACACTCTGAGCATGCCCACAAACAAAAAGCACAAAAAAGCAAAGTCCCTGAGCATGTCTAGAACAACCCAAATGCAGCTAGCACAAAATAAGCCACTCCCCTGTCCAAAATGAATCACATCATCCAGCACGCTACAAAATTACAGATGGGACAAACACCCCCCCCCCCGGTCCAAGGGGGCAAACAAAGAGTCTAAAATGGGCAAAAACTAAACAAGGAGAAGTGCCTTTAAAAATGCAAATTTGCCTAAAAGCTAGTAACTTGAGGGGGGCATACTCTGCCTGTAAAGTGTTGCATATGCAGCATGTTTCCGAAATGCTGCTTCAAAGATGTATGGCTTTAGAGAAAACTTACAAATCTGCAAAATTTTAACCCAAAACAAAAAATAGCCTGCCCCCTCAATACATACAAGGCCATTTGGGTCTGAACCCCCATATGAAAAATACCACCCCAAACTAAAAAAATATGGTGCCCCTCCCACACACTAACAAGCCCGTAGCCAAACACACAGCAAGCCAGCCCATGAAAGGGGAGTGGATGCTTGGGGGCAGGAGGGGCTCGGACAACCCAAAAGTCAACCACAAGGTGCTTTGTGGTTGGTATTGGGCTGAGCCCAACATGCCCCAAAGGCAGCCAGCTATGTTGAGTGCATGTGGCCTTGTATGGTTCAGGAGGGGGTTGGGCAATCGCTCTTCTTGCCCCTTTCCAAGCTGGCCCCATTGTATGCTCTGAAAAAGGATGTGGTTTGGATTGGTGAAGACAGCTCACAGCCTTTTGAGAAGGGAGCCCATGGAAATCCAAGGGATTAGAGGTGGGAGACAAAAGCATTGGATAATGGAGTGTGGAGTTCCTCTTTAAAAGCTAGTCCAAGGAAATCATATGCATTAGAGGGGGAAGGTTAAATGCCCCTTTAGGAGGAGCTAGAGGAGCGAGAGTCTTTTAACATAAGGTGCATAGCACATGTTGGCAACGTAACATGCTAACATGTCCTGTGTGCAAATCTGCTTAAAAAAATACTGAACATAGAGGTGAACTAGCGTAAAAAAATATATGCAAAGTTTAGAGGTGCGCCCGTGCAATTGCATGTATGTTGCTTAACATTTAGTAAGATTTTGGCTATGCAGTGAACAAACGCATGTGAAGGAGTGCAAGAGCCACTTGCGCATGTGCACTGCTTACATTGAACTCACGCAATTCTAATTGTACTTGCTGACACAGCAGGCTTTCTCTGAAAAAGTTACTTTCTCATTTTATTTTGGACATATTTATTACTTGGGCAGTTGTTACTAAATTTATTCCATAAGGGGGCACAGATGCCACCCCCTCTCTCCTGCCACACCCTCTAGCACCTATAGATAGATTCATGCATTGCATGAATCTATCTATGTCTGCTGCTGTCACCCCCTATTCAGGCATTACCCGTCACCTGATTGGCTGAAATGGCAGGCACTGTGATTGGATGCCTATCATAGCAGAGGAGCGGAAGAGAGGGTGGGAGAAGACATTGGTGAGCATCAAGGAGCAGTCCCACCAAGACAGGGTAAGTGAAAACAGCGGCCGGGGGCATACTGGCAGCATTTGATATGGCACACTGGCAGCATTTGATATGACACAGTGCGAGCATTTGATGGGGCACAGTGGAAGCATTCAATATGGCACAGTGGCTGTGTTTGATGGCACAGTGGCTGCAATTGATGGACACAGTGGCTGCATTTGATGTCACAGTGGCTGCGTTTGATGGTACAGTGGCGGCAATTGATGGGCACAGTGGCTGCATTTGATGGTACAGTGGCAGCAATTGATGGGCACAGTGGATGCTTTTGAAGGCACAGTGGCTGTGATTGATGGTACAGTGAGGTTGCAATTGATGGTTTTTTTTTTTCAGAATTTCAGTTTGTTTGCCCCCCCCCCCCCCAAAAAAAAATGTTTTGAGCACCAGCCGCCACTGCCCATAATATTCACGGCTTTCGCAAAATCATCCTCTTTGTCTCTATTACTTTTTGAACAACTGCTCCAGCTCTGTCAGGTTGTATAGGGATGGAGAATGAACAGGCATTTTCAAGTCTAGGCATAAATTCTCTGTTGAATTGAGATCTGGACTCTGATGTATCAATTTCAGGACATTAACGCTGCTATTTTAAGCCACTCTTGTATAGTTTTGGCTGCACGCTTGAAATTATTGGCTTGTAAGAAGACAAATCATTCCCAAGTCTCAGGTTTTTTGCAGTTTGCATTATGTTTTTCTCTAGGACTTCCTGTATTTTGCTTCATTCATTCTACCCTTGAAATGTTTTCCCGAGCCTGCTGCAGGGAAATATCCCTAGGGCATGATGAGACCACCACCATTCTTCATTATGAGCATGGTGTACATACAAGGATGTGTTTGGAATAAGGCAAACAGTGTTTGATCTGATGGCTAAAAAGGTCAGTTTTGGCCTTATACCAGAGAACCTTCTTCAAGCTACCTTCACAGCCTCTCACATGTCTTTTGGCAAACTATACTGTAGGTAAAATGTGATGTGAGTTTGAGTTAGAGAGGAGAGGGTTGTGCCTCTGTCCCATAGAGCTTTGACTGGTGAAGCACTCTGGCAATAGTTGTATACATTTCCCCATCTTCCCATTGTTCTCTATTGGGGCACAATGGCTCTGTCCATGCACCACGTGTAGCAATAGAGAACAATGGGAAGCCAGCACTGAAACGCATGGAACACCTGTGCATCTCTGTGCTGGGAAAATATGGCTCTGCACAGGGCATACAGATAATTGCCCGGGGAGGGGGGGGCAGAGCCTAAATCATCACTTGTGTGGACAATTTTTTTACAAAGTCACATAATGCCATGCAGGTACTCTCTGGCTTGGGTCCCTGAACATGAATTTGGGGGCTTGCCCCTGAATGCACCTACATATCAAATTGGGGCACAGCATCTCTGTCCGTTTAGCTACGTGTCCCAATAGAACACAGTGGTGCACTGGCACGGGGAGGCACGCAACACAATGCCCTGCACAGGGCATGCAGATAATCAACCCAAGTGGCATTATGCATTAATAAAAGGGGTGCATCCTAATGCAATCAGCTATTTTGCATTTGGTCATTATACTTAATTTAAATCACTTTGCTGTTTTCTGTTTTCATTTTAACATTAAAACATCTATTTCTCTTTATCAGCATATATAGAAAAAAAAATATTCACTGTGAATTAATGCTCTATGACATTAAAGCATGAAAAATTCCAAAAGGGTTATTTTACGCACATAGTATGAAATAAGCAGTTTTGTAGCAAAAGAACAGAAAGCTTTAGTAAACATTAAAAGCAAACAGCTTCACAGCTTACACTAATATCTCAGTGCAAAAACCATATTTATGAATTTTCAAAGCAAACTCACTGCCCTTAATATGATTAACCTTGGTTTACAAACCTTTTTGAATAATAGCATGTTCATTTTACACCAGAATTTTTGTGATTCTGATTAACTATGTTTTCTGTCCAGAATGACAAGCATATTTGAGTTTTGATTACAATGACCTTTCTTTGTGTGTACTTGCAAACCTAGAATTCATAAAACAAGAAATAAAAAGAGGGGGATAATATGTATATTGTTATTAAAAAGTACCACATGAATATGCATAAAGAAAAACCTTAAAAATGTAAAACTATGGGACTTTTAGGGTACCAAATTAGATAGATAGATGTACATTATACTTTTATACTTTTATACTGTCATTGTATGCATACAACAAAATTTATCCGGGTACTCTTTACAGCAGCAATAAAACACTTCTCAACAAAACCACACATACATAGTCCTAGCACATGCCCACAAATCTATTTAAATATATCAAAATATAAAATGTTATTTAACCACTTCCTACCCGGCCGTACTGCATATGTACGGCCAGGTGGGCACTCTCTCCTTCTGAGTGGACATTCAGGGATGTTCCTCAGAAGGAGGGGGATCGAGTGCATGCGTTCCCGCGCAGCGGCACAACCCCGTTGCGCTCATGTCACCTGGACACGGCGCATCTCAGATCGGCAGGAGGGCTCTTTGATTGGCCCTCCTGATCACATGATGACCGTGTCCAATCACAGCCACCATGTGATGTAAACAAAGAGCCAGGTGCTAGTTGATTGACTCTCCTCTCCTCACATGGAAGTTGTCGGTGAGGAGAGGAGAGCGGATCTCTGCAGCCAGCTGGTGATTAGTGAGTATGAGCGGTGTTTTACAGCTTTTTACTCACTGATCACCAGTCTAGTGTCCCCACACATGTAAAACACACATGTCCCCACACAATGTCCCCAAAATAGTGTCCCCAAAACACGTCCCCAAAACACATGTCCCCACATAGTAATGATCCCCAGAACACATGTCCCCACATAGTAATGTTCCCCAAAACACATGTCCCCCACATATATAACAGTAAAATCACATGTCCCAATGATCATTTGCACACATATGTCCATGATCATCTGCGCACATCTGTATATGATCATTTGTGATCACACAAACCAATTATTATACACTTAACAGGATTTATTTTACCAAAAACATGCAGCAGAATACATTTTGGCTTAAATTCATGACAACATTTGATTTGATTGGATTCCTTTACAATAGAAAGAAGAAAATATTGTTTTTTTTCCCAAAAAAAAAAAAAACGGAGTCATGAATAAATACCACCAAAAGAAAGCTCTATTTGTGTGAACAAAATGATAAAAATTAAATTTGGGTACAGTGTAGCATGACCGCACAATTGCCATTGAAACTGTGAGACCGCTGAAAGCTGAAAATTGGTCTGGGATGGAAGGGGGTGAAAGTGCCCAGTATTAAGATGGTTGAAAAAATGAAATTACAAATTACAACATTGATTAAAATCACATGTTTTTATTCATATCATAAAAAATCTAAAAAGACACATGTACACAATATATCCAAAATTCAATGCGTTCCTCTTGTCAATGCTTGCTTCATCAGGAATAGTAGGGGAACAATAATCTGCAATGCAAATCACATGATATTTGGAACATATCCTATCAACAATGGCATACAATTATAGTATAGGGGGTCAACAGACATACGACCTGAACATCTCAATATTACAGTAATTACAAAATTAAAACCAAGATGATGTTCCTAACAATGAATGCCTTCACTCATCCAGCACCTTAACCACATAAGAGGGATGTAAGAGAAGTACTGCTGCTCTTCGGGAGCAGTTGCGCACGCATGTGCACACTAGGTCCTGTAACACCCACGGGGGCGTTCGCGGGTGCACGCAAATGTGCACGCGTTCGCATGTGTGTGCGAATGTGCACGCACGCGTAGATGGCATTTTTAAGAGGCATGTTGACTCGTGACAGATGCTGACCGATCTTCAGCTGTTCCTGTACCCGTGACCTGTCACTCTTGTCTTCACCTGATTGATACCCGTTGTCCTACCCTTGGCTTCCCTTGACCTTGCTTTCGGACTTCTCCACTTCGCTGATTACCGGTTCCTGATCTCAGCCTCCTATCTGACCCTGCTCCTGTCTGATGTTTGGGTACCTCGCTGCCCGCCTGCTTTCTGAACCTGGCTATCCCAGTGACTCCGCTTCTGTCTCCTGTTTGGCTCCGAGCTGTCTGCCGTGTTACTACTGTGACTTTCTGCACTTCCTCAGTCGAATCATCTGCCACAAGAATCTTAGAATCCATCTGCAGGCACTCGTGTTCCTCCTTTCCCTTGGGTCCTTCTGTCTCCATCCTCAGTGGGACCCCGGTTGGAGAGGCAAGAGAGGCTGACCTTGTCACCTCAGACTCCGACCAGGTACGCGTCAAGGGGCCTCTTGCAGCAGCCACACCTGGAGCCACATTGGCTAAAGGCCTCATATTTCATTATGATATAAAAAGATATAATGGGAAATATGTAAGATGGTAAATTACTTAAGGGCAAATACAATCCCACAAATATAAAACCATACCACTAAGCCACCATGATTAAATGCAGTCTGCTTGCTATATAGCCCTCTTAAAGGGGTTGTAAACTCTCCCCAACAACTTTGTCCCATGTAAATCAGCATAAAAATCCCTAATGAACACTGCTTGTAGATATCTCCTTACTTGCATAGTATTATTGTAATCCTTTTTGTTCTTTAGAATGATGTCACTGAGCATGCCCATATCTCCCATGATTTATGGCACACTCTGTGTGCTTGTCTATCTATTATCAGGACTTCCTACGGCACAACACTGGAATCCTACAAGACTGCATAATCACTCAGAGCCTCCTACTACTCCCCATGTGACCATGTGACATCACATGGAGTGGAAAAAAGGCATTGGACAGCATTACTGCAGTTTTATCAGCTGAAGCTAATAAGACTTACATAGGCAAACACTAGATAATTGGCACAAGCAAATACTATGAAATAAAACAGGTCAGCTATGAGCAGGAAAGCAGGGTTGCCATAGAAATATTGGATTGAGCAGGAGGCTTGGGTAACAGTACAGGAAGTGCTCAATGTAAGGGCAGAAATACACTCTACTGTGGACTCAGAAAACAATACTTAAGATGGCGCTGCCTTACCCCTAGAAACAAGTTTTAAAAAAAAATTTAAACAGTAAGTAATATGCGATTTGGGCTATATTACAGTGGCTATCATTTTATAATTACTTATTATAATGAACTAAATGAAAAGAAGCATCAGAGTGGGAGAGTTTACTTCTTGTTTAATTGGCCTGGGCCATTCCTGTCTCTGGAGCTTTCTCACTAAAAAGGCATCAGGTTGATCACGAAGCACCGACATAAAATTTTTGTGATGTCATTTCCTACTTTGGAAGCCACCCACCTTATCTCTAGGAACTCCAGGGCATTAAAAGGCAGGGAAGCAGTCCAACAAACAGTGGTGAACTTAAAGGGGAATTGATAGATTGCAGTAAGTTAAGTTTCTATATGTGGAACAGCAGTTAACAAGTAATTTTTTTTATAATTTGTATGCTATAAATAAAAACTTGTTTTAATAAATATTGTTGTGATTTGGTACCTCAAAAGTCCCATCATTTTTCTTAGCTAGGGATTCATTACAAAGAGCTGTATATTTAAAGTTACAGACCAAGCCCTGGGGGATGAACGGCTTTAATTAATTGCCTATGGTTTCTGATAAGATCTATGTGCCTAACGCCTGCCATACATGGATAAAACCTCAGCTGCTTTAGCATGGACAGTTCGAATTTCGATCCATGTTTGTCAATTTACTGATAGACTTCTATAGTACCGCCCTGTCACCTTTCCCTACTTGATTAGCGCTGTAAGCTGTAGCCTGTAGCTGATCAATGTATTTTGGCACTGGGGAAGTACCTCTGCTGTCAGAATACTGTCAGAATACAATAGCACAGCAGGGAGGATAACCAAATTTACCGCAAATGTGTGGATGGAGGAATTGGGTCCGTATTTTTTGTTCAACCTGGTAGTTGAATGAAAAAAACTGAACTATTTATGGGCTGCCTCATTCATCTGCACTCTAGAATAATGTGCAGATTTGAATGTTCTAGTTTTGGTTTTGCAACCATTGGCCACTCACACTTGTCCACCTTCCTGCAGTAAAACATTCAACACATGGTATAACAAAGGAATATCAAGCATAAATCTCAGTTTATTGCTAGTTGCATAGATCACATACATGTATTGTAGTTCAGTTTGTTTACAATAATACATTTGCATATCTGTTAGCTATTATGCAAATCATGTGTGCATTTTGGCCTCATGAACACTTGATGTTTTTACAGCTGCTGTTTTTGGCGTCAGATGTTTTTTTCTATAGTCAATAAACTCCCCATCATGTTATCTTATGTGCCCATGCACACATAGGCTGTTATAAACAGTTTTTGGCAGGGGTGTTTTTGGGCTGTAAAAAAACACAATAATTAAATAAAAAAAAAATGAGTGCATCCTGAGAAGAGTTTTTCAGCTGTAGAAACAACGGTTCACCAGCGTTTAACGTTTTCAATCACATTGATTTAAAAAAAGAAAAAAGAAAAAAACTTAAAAACGATAAAAAAACACTGAAAAAAAAAAGCTATTGCAAAAATAATGAAAAACATTGAAAACTCACTGTAAAGCTACTGCCGTTTTCATAATGTTATTTTGCTAATTTTGTTTTGTTATTTGTTAACGTCCAGTGTACATGAGAAAAAAAAGACATAAAATCAAAAACACCAACTAAACATGTACAACGTGGTGCAACCTGATTAACCATCACTAGGGATGAGCTTCGAGTTCGAGTCGAACTCATGTTCTACTCGAACATTGCCTGTTCGCCTGTTCAGTGAACAGTGAACAATTTGGGCTGTTCGCAGCAAATTCGAAAAGCCCTATACAAGTCTATGGGAGAAATCTAAAGTGCTCATTTTAAAGGGTAATATGCAGGTTACTGTCCTAAAAAGTGTTTGGGGACCTGGGTCCTGCCCCAGGGGACATGGATCAATGCAAAAAAAAGTTTTAAAAACGGCCGTTTTTTCAGGAGCAGTGATTTTAATAATGATTAAAGTGAAACAATAAAAGTGTAATATTCCTTTAAATTTCGTAGCTGGGGGGTATCTATAGTATGCCTGTGAAGGGGCGCATGTTTCTGGTGCTTAGAACTGTCGCTGCACAAAGTGTCATTTGTGCAGGAAAAAAAGTCTTTTAAAATCACTTGCGGCTAAATTGTCGGGTCTCCGTAATACAGAGAACACTCAATGAGTGTTCTCTGTATTAGCCGACAATTCATTCATTCATTGATTAAAAAAAAAAAAAAAAAAAAAAAGCGTGGGGGTTCCCCTAAATTCAATCAAAAGGCCCTTCAGGTCTGACATGGATATTAAGGGGAACCCCGTGTCAAATTTTTTAAAAAAATTGACGTGGGGGTCCCCCCAAATATCCATACCAGACCCTTCAGGTCTGATATGGATATTAAGGGGAACCCCGCATCAAATTTAAAAAAAAAATTGACGTGGGGGTCCCCCTAAATATCCATACCAGACCCTTTATCCGAGCACGCAACCTGGCAGGCCGCAGGAAAAGAGGGGGGGACGAGAGAGCGCCCCCCCCTCCCTCCTGAACCGTACCAGGCCACATACCCTCAACATTGGGAGGATGCTTTGGGGGTCTGTGACCCCTCAAAGCACCTTGTCCCCATGTTGATAAGGACAAGGGCCTCATCCTAACAACCCTGGCCGTTGGTTGTGAGGGTCTGCGGGCGGGGGGCTTATCAGAATCTGGAAGCCCCCTTTAACAAGGGGACCCCCAGATCCCGGCCCCCCCCTGTTTGAAATGGTAAGGGGGTACAAAAGTACCCCTACCATTTCACAAAGAAAGTGTCAAAATGGTTAAATAAGACAAACACACTTTTGAAAAATTCCTTTATTAAAAATAAAAAAAATAAAAAAAAAATTCCAGCGGTGCTAATCCACTCTTGCTATCCAGCGACGGGTCTCCGGGGTCCAGCGATGGATGATCATATCCAGCGACGGGGGATCTCTCAGTCCAGCTCTGTCCATACCTCCTTCTTCTGTCTCCACTGCGGAGACAATGCAGAGAGCCGAGCGCTGACATTTCTTATATTGGGAGGGCGGGGCCACCCGTCACCTGACCCCGCCCCTCTGACGCAGGAGAGGGAAGCCAGGGGTTCCCCAGTGACGTGTGGGTGACCCCGCCCCCTCTGATGTAACGCAGGTTTCCGTTACATCAGAGGGGGCGGGGTCACCCACACGTCACTGGGGAACCCCTGGCTTCCCTCTCCTGCGTCAGAGGGGCGGGGTCAGGTGACGGGTGGCCCCGCCCTCCCAATATAAGAAATGTCAGCGCTCGGCTCTCTGCATTGTCTCCGCAGTGGAGACAGAAGAAGGAGGTATGGACAGCGCTGGACTGAGAGATCCCCCGTCGCTGGATATGATCATCCATCGCTGGACCCCGGAGACCCGTCGCTGGATAGCAAGAGTGGATTAGCACCGCTGGAATTTTTTTTTTTATTTTTTTTTTTTTTTAATAAAGGAATTTTTCAAAAGTGTGTTTGTCTTATTTAACCATTTTGACACTTTCTTTGTGAAATGGTAGGGGTACTTTTGTACCCCCTTACCATTTCAAACAGGGGGGGGGGCCGGGATCTGGGGGTCCCCTTGTTAAAGGGGGCTTCCAGATTCTGATAAGCCCCCCGCCCGCAGACCCTCACAACCAACGGCCAGGGTTGTGAGGATGAGGCCCTTGTCCTTATCAACATGGGGACAAGGTGCTTTGAGGGGTCACAGACCCCCAAAGCATCCTCCCAATGTTGAGGGTATGTGGCCTGGTAAGGTTCAGGAGGGAGGGGGGGCCGCTCTCTCGTCCCCCCCCTCTTTTCCTGCGGCCTGCCAGGTTGCGTGCTCGGATAAAGGGTCTGGTATGGATATTTAGGGGGACCCCCACGTAAAAAAATTTTTAAAATTTGATGCGGGGTTCCCCTTAATATCCATATCAGACCTGAAGGGTCTGGTATGGATATTTGGGGGGACCCCCACGTCAATTTTTTTTTTAAATTTGACACGGGGTTCCCCTTAATATCCATGTCAGACCTGAAGGGCCTTTTGATTGAATTTAGGGGAACCCCCACGCTTTTTTTTTTTTTTTTTTTTTAATCAATGAATGAATGAATTGTCGGCTAATACAGAGAACACTCATTGAGTGTTCTCTGTATTACGGAGACCCGACAATTTAGCCGCAAGTGATTTTAAAAGACTTTTTTTCCTGCACAAATGACACTTTGTGCAGCGACAGTTCTAAGCACCAGAAACATGCGCCCCTTCACAGGCATACTATAGATACCCCCCAGCTACGAAATTTAAAGGAATATTACACTTTTATTGTTTCACTTTAATCATTATTAAAATCACTGCTCCTGAAAAAACGGCCGTTTTTAAAACTTTTTTTTGCATTGATCCATGTCCCCTGGGGCAGGACCCGGGTCCCCAAACACTTTTTAGGACAGTAACTTTCATATTACCCTTTAAAATGAGCACTTTAGATTGTGAACGTTCCAGTCCCATAGGCTTTAATAGGGTTCTAAAGTTCACACGAAGTTTAGGTCTGTTCGCAGGTTCTGGTGCGAACCGAACAGGGGGGTGTTCGGCTCATCCCTAACCATCACTAACAAGAATAATCGTGATGTACACTGTGGCCTTTAAGCAACATAGAATGTGTGATGTAAACTAGGTAGAAAATAGCTGAATCACATTAAAATAAATATGTCACCATATATATTTCTCATATTATTTGCTAGGACTAGTTATTATGTAAAATCTGAGTGCATTTGTCCAAGGTATACTTAAAGTGCAACAAAGTCATTGCCTATTCCTATGGTGCTTAACAAAAGACCTACATGTTGCCTAATAAATGTAACGGTTCCTCAATTATACATTATGTCATCATTGCCATTACGACAATAATGACAACTCAATAGTGACCCCAACAGGTCATGTTTTCATGATTTCCCTCAGATGAAATGGCTGTTGTAATTGCTAAGGCAGCGAAACTGATCAAATCACCTGTGCAAATAATGGAAAACCTGAAAACATGACCTGTTGGTGCGCCTTGAGGACTGGAGTTGAGAAACACTGCCTTATCTACATTCTTGTTCTTAAACACTGCCTTATCTACATGCTTGTTCTTAGTTACTGAGAGATATATTGAAGCCAGATTTCAAACATAAAAAACAGGTAACCATAATTTTCAGAAGGATGTTGGCAATTGTATCTCCTATATTTCTGAATAAGGCTTTACTTTAAAGTGATAGTAAACCCTCCTAAAGAAAAACGATTTTAACAATACTGTAAACTAACTATTAATTTAGATTCAAATGGGCACTATGGGTAAGCATAAAAGTTCTTACTGTAAATATTCTTTATATCCAAAACGCTGCTTCTTCATAATAGCCGACGCCATCTCAACTGTGTGTTCCGCATCTGAATAGTTATTTATTTCCGCCTGCAGTACATTTTCGACTCCGTAATCCCGAAAATGTGCAGTAATCGCATGATCCAAGCTTCTTCTTCGTTTCTGGTTACTACAGAAACGAAGCATAGCAAATCAGCGAAGAATTAGGAGGAAGCATCACGGGATGTTGGGGATGACGTCGACAACAACAGGAAATGACCCGCCCCCCGCACATAGACACAACATTTTTCTGGCAGGGTCTCGGCTTGCCGGAAAGATAGAAGATATGGCGCATGCGCTGGCGACATCATCACAAACTAATATAGAGAAAACTCGCAAGGCAAGCAGGTAAAGACACAATTACTGATGGCAAATTATTTTAAACACTGCAATTGATAATTCTATAGAAAGTCATAAAAATGGATATACAACCGCTTTAAGATGGAAACTGTTGTAATAAATAATCAAGGGTATTTATTGGACTGCAACTCATGCATAACATGGGAATTCCATTACTGTTCCCTGTTTTGACACCAAAGGCATTATATCAGAGTCTGATTTAATTTAATTATCATTTGGAATTTTCATGAAATGTGTCATTTAGCCAATCTGTTCTCAGAATTGATCCAAGTGCTCAGTTAATCAGTGGTAGAATGATGGATCTTCATCAAAATGTCATGCAATCACAATCTGTCCTTTTTTTATAAAAAAAAATCTACACAATTTTAACAGACAGACAGTGCCTTCCTGTGAAGTATGCTATAAAAATCTTAATATTTTCCCTGCAGACTTAGATTTACAAATACTTGTGTTGGTTACAATTAAAGCAAATAGCTCTTACTCTTTATATTTAGTGTAAAAAAACATATTTAGTACATCTCTGAAATAAATGCACACTTCTGTATGTTTCTGCAACTGCAACTGCAACTGCAATTTCTGCAACTAGCATATTCAATGACCACCCCTTTATTTCTTTCTTGACAGGTTTAATTTAACTACAGCATAGACTAATGCTGCTATAGCACACAAAGCAAGTGTCCTTAATGTGCACGCTTATCGCTATAAGCTATAATATTTTTATAATTTTACTTAAACTATTAACTATCTGGCATACAGTAGACTGTGATATTGGAAAGACTGTATTGCAGGATTCATTTAGGGCCAATGCAATGTGTATGCTGCCTAGCGTGCTGTAATAGCATTTTTTCTGGAATCCTCATGTGTTCCTGTGCAAGTGTATTCTGCTGCCTGGTTCACTGATGCTCTACCTAATAGACAAGCATAAATCCATACAACCACTGTCAAGATGGAAGCTTAGAAGTGCATTTCATATAGAGAGGGACCTTTGAAAAGATATACAGTACTAAGCGAAATATTTACAAAGTGGTGAATGTGACTTTCACCAAACATTTTCGAGTGGAGAACCAATAACTTGTCTTTAAAATACATGGGCCATTCAGTTCTATTGAGAATTTATAGCTTAGAGCAGTGATGGCGAACTTTGACACCCCAGATGTTTTGGACCTAAATTTCCCACAATTCTCCACTACACTACATAGTTCATGTGCATCATGGGAAATGTAGTTTCAGAACATCTGGGGTGCCAAGGTTCGCCATCACCGGCCTAGAGGATTGAATGAAGTGTCTCAGAGCAGATTTTTAGAAGGGGCTGTGCAGCACTAAGGAGGCTACACATCCTCTATATCACTGATTTGAGTTGAGATTTGTATAAGAATGGTAAGGTTAGAATACTCTTGCATTTATTGCTGAACCACCAAATGCTTGCTAGTTCAGACATTTATGCTGCAGTACAAAAGTGCAATGAAGCAAAAGAAGACATACCTAGGCCATGATGGTGGCACAGCGGTCAATCACATTAACTTTAGCTGGCCAGAAGTTTGCAGATTGTTGTGGAATGGTGGAGTCCACTGCCTCTGCCCATGAAGTTGTCCTTTGTCACAGTGATAATATTACAAGTAAACCCTGGATGACATTTTTTTAGAATCATACTTACCTCAGAGGATGCAGTTTCGGTCCGATCGTCGCCGATCACTGAGTTTTCAGAGCTCCCCAAGGAGAGGGCTGTAGACTTTCAGTCACAGCTCTCTGCTCTGCCCCTCCTCGCTCATTAGAGCACTGGGCTGTAGAGGGACGGAGGCGGCCGGCTCTGAGAGCCTGAGAAGGGTGTCAGTCCAGACACCTGGCGGACCCATAATTTATTGTCTCAATGATTTAGTGCCTGGACTGACACCCGTGACATCAGCAGAGAGCGTATTTCAGTCCACTCTCTGCTGAAAACGGGTCATAGGAGTACTGAACGAACTGCACTCCTGTGATCTATAGTAGAAGTACAGCCAAACAAGCTTTGGCTATACTTCTGCTTTCACTGAACAAGCTGAAGTTAGAAGCTGATTGGCTACCATGCACATCTGCACCAGATTTTGCACTACTCAGTTTTAGTAAATCAACCCCTTGCTAAAGTTTGCTAAAGATCTGTGTAATCTAAGCAGTTTCCAATTTTTTTTAAAATAAAATATTTGTCTTCACAATTTTTCATCTCAGTTCTGGTGATTTTCTGTAAATCACTTGCTGGCACTTTGTGTATACATACATGCACTCCAGAGATGGCTGCATGGCATTTCTTATTGTGGTTTACTTGACAGTGGCAACAGTAGACCTTGCCTGCAAAAGTATATTTAAATGGCCACTGGTAGTTTCCACTGGAAGCCTGTGAGTGAGAACACAAAGAACAGTAGGGACACAAAGCATTGCCACCCTATAATAGGAAGTGTCTGAACAAACAATTTAGTGCTAGGATCACCAGGTACTATTTTAATATAAGCTGCATATTTTGAGATATTGAGAACTTTAGGGTGCATTTACACTTGTGAATGCAACCTACCTTTGATTAGCTTTGAGAACCTCAGCGAGGGGTTCCCACGATTAGCTGTGGGAGGCAGTCCCCTTGAAACCAATGGGTGGCTGCCAGCTCCCGCAGCTTATCATGGCCACTCCCATGTAATCTCTCATGCAGCCATCACATGCAAGTGATCGACCCTGAACACAGATTGCCTGCATTCCGAGCTGATCATTCACATGCGATTGCTGCATTAGAAATTACATGCAAGTGGCCGCGATTAGCTGTAGGAGCTGGCAGCCACCCAATGCTTTCAAAGGGGCTGCCTCCCGCAGCTAATTGTGGGAACCCCTCGCTGGGGTTCTCAAATCTAATCAGAGGCAGGTTGCATTCGCAAATATAAATGCACCCTAATTCTTTCCAAATGGCTTGTTTCCTGCAGCTATTTGTTGGATCACTTCTGGGATTCTCACATCTAACTGGGAGCAGAGTGCACTGGCAAATGTGAATGCATCCTTAGGCTCCATGCACATGAGACGCCAGTGCAAACTCTGCTGAACACATGTTTTTAAAAGCTGAAACTGGCGTTTAGAAACGCCCGTTTTGCTGTGTTTGCATGCCCCGTTTAACCACGTTTGTGTCTAGAAGTGTTTATATAAGATAACCTCATAAGACCCCCCAGCTCAAAAAACAGTATTATTTAACTATTTTAGCTATTTTGTGAGACCAGAGTGAGTAGCAACAGCTGTGAGAGCAGCAGTGTACTAGAGCTGCGATTCCGTCGACTACAAAAATACATTGACGTGCGTGCAGGGCGTCGATGCGTCACAGTGCTAAGTATCTCCCACTCTCCTCCGTGCTGCTGTCCCCCTCTCTTCTCCCCCTCCGTGCATCTGTCCCCCTCCGTGCCGCCGTCCCCCTCTCTTCTCCCCCTCTGTGCTGCCGCCCCCTCTCTCTTTTCTTCTCCCCCTCCATGCTGCCGTCCCCCTCTCTCTTCTCTGTGTCCCCCTCCGTGTTGCCCCCTTCTCTCTGCTCTGTGACCCCCTCCGTGCTGCCGCCCCCCCCCCCCCCCTTGGTATCTCAGGATGGAGAGCGAAGGTAGGAGCCGGTTAACCCGGCTCCTTCGCTTTCAGAATTAGAAAGAGTCAGTAACCACTGACTCTGTCCATTCACATAACTCAAACATTGTAACCTCCTGTGATTACGATGTCTCAGTTAATGAATGGAGAGGAGCAGCTGTCTTCTCTCCATTCATTATCAGTGCAGCAGAGACTGCAGAGAAAGGGACTGGGGAATCTGTGTCCCCAGTCCCTTTCCCTGTCTCAAATGGGAGATGTCAGAGGTCTGTTAAGAGGTCTGATATCTCACCATAGCCCCCCCCCCCCCCAACAGGGCTGATACAAAAATTGCAATAAAAAAAAAATGTAAAAAATAATAATAAACAAAACACACTGACACACACCCTCCCCCTTAAAAAAAGAAAACATTGCAAAAAATAAATTATAAACATTCATGAACTTCTGAACAGAAAATATAAAGTTAAAATAAAAGAATGAAAATTAAATATATTTATATATATATATATATATATATATATATATATATGTACATACTTATATATAATATATATATATGTATGTACTAGTTATATTCTTTTATCTTACTTTTTTTTTTGTATGTACTTATCATTTTTTGTAAGGTTATCCAAAGGATTAATTAGCTAATCAAAAAAAAACACTAGATTCATAAAAAATAAATAAATAAATAAATAAATAATTGGATAGTCGTTAACTAATCGAAAAAATAATCGATAGATTAGTCGACAGACAAATTAATCGTTAGTTCCAGCTCTACAGTGTACTTGTATTTAACATGTCACTTGCCACGTCACCTGCCACAAGTTGTGGATTGTCCACTTGCCACGTCACTTGCCTCAAGTTGTGTATTGTCCACTTGCCATGTCACTTGCCACAAGCTGTGGATTGTCCACTTGCCACGTCACTTGCCATGTCACCTGCCACATCACTTGCCACGTCACCTGCCACAAGTTGTGGATTGTCCATTTGCCACGTCACTTGCCACGTCACCTGACACAAGTTGTCGATTGTCCACTTGCCACGTCACCTGCCACATGTTGCTTGTTCAAATCTAACAACATATGGGTCAAATTCCAATTATACTTTGGATAACAGCAATTCTAGTGGTGTATTGGATTGGATCAAGGGCTCATTAGGGTATATAAATGGTCTATGAATCATTGCAAGCAATTACAATTGTTTAAAATATTTTTTTAATGGTTTTTCATCATTTGCCATCATTTTTGAGATTTTTAATGTAAGAAAAATAGGGCACCTTTAAAAACGCTTATAAACGCAAACACGTCTAAACGCAGTACCGGCGTTTTGCCACATTTAGCTGCGTTTAGCCATGTTTGGCATCTGAAACATGGAAAACTTTTGCATCTGAACCCATTTTTTTGGCTTCTGGAAAAACAAGGTTAAACACAACTGCCTAAAAACGCCAAAAAACAAGACTGTGTACATGGGCACATAGGATAACATTGAATGAGTTCAGGGGCAGTTGAAAAAAGTGTTCAACTGCCCCTGAACACGCGTTTAACAGCGTCCCCTGTGCAAGGGGACTTACACTGTTAACCCCATCTTTTGGTGTATGTTTGAAGTGTGTATGTGTTTGGGGATCTGGCACTGTGTGCAAAATACATGGCTGGTCAATAGCACTACTATGGACAGGGAGAAGCACATACTGCTGCAAGGTGGGCTGATGTATAAAACAGTAGGCTTGATTTACTAAGGGCAAATAGACTGTTAACTTTGCAAGTGCAGTTGCACTCTGAAACTGAATTATCCCTGGACCTTAGTAAATGAGGGGGGGCTTTGCTGACTTCCATCGCCGTGTGCAAGCAAAATTGCTGTTTTTTTTCCTTGCCTGTGCTTAACCTCCCTGGTGGTACGATTATTTTTCGGATTTTAGGTGCTAAAAGCGGTACAATTATTTTGCATGAAAATTTGGCGTTTTATATTGTAGTCCTGTAATTCTTAGCAATAACTCTCTTAAATCTGTCCAAACCAGAGTCTAGCAGACATCCCGGGTATGATAAAGTTTGAAAAATGAAATCATATAGTATAATATAATAAATAATTATAAATAATTGTACCAAATAATAATATAACACTAATAAAAATTATTCAATAATGTAATCAAATCAAAAACACTGAAATTTGCTCAGTTGCAGAATTGTCACTGTCATTATTTTTCAATATTTGATGATGGATCTCCCCACAAATTGCTATCCCTCAAATCTGCGAGTGATTCCAATTTATTATTGCTGTTTTCTAGCTGGTCTAAAATAATTTTGGTGTAAAGGGATAGTTTTGGTTGCTATGGACAATCTCCACTTTCCAGGCATAAAGAACAGTTTTTATTATATAAAACTGCATGCAGAGCACTGGGCAGACCACTAGAGACAAAGGGGATGTGAAATATTTACATACAGCAATATAATCTGTAAGATACTGTATGTATAGTGAGTGTTTCACTTTTTGAATTTGGCGCCGATCTCCATCCCCGTGCGTCGCAACACTCGCAGGGCACGGAGATCGGCTCCGTGATAGATCGAGCGAGACACAGCTCGCTTGTACAGCGGGGGGACCAACGCTGGATCCGAGGGACAAGGTAAGTAAACGTCCTCCTGGATCCAGAGATGCGGTCCTGAGTCTGGCTCGGGGTTACCGCTTTTGGTATAAAAATTCCACCCCGAGCCAGACTCGGGAATACCGGCAGGGGGGTTAAGTATTCTTTGCAAAGTGAAGCTTCACCACATTCACCACATTCATTAGGCTTTGGGGAAAATTCCCTTGCAGGGTGCAACTACACTTGCAAAGCGAGCGGTGTATTTTCCTTTACTTATTCAACCCCAGTATGTGCATTTGTAAATTCTACTTCTAAATCTCCAATATATTATTCTTGACTATGCAAAGTTTGTGTAAATATGGATTGAATATCAAATGCATTACACCTAGGGAAAAACTTAGGCTCAGGTCATCTCAAAAGTTGTCAAGTGTGATTAAGATGCTTATATACTAGATATGAAGAGGAGATTTTAGTTCTGTGAAAGAAATGTATTTGAGTGGGATAAACAAGCATCTCAGTGCTCAGTATCTCTCTGTAGCATTTTATGATGCACAAATGGCATTTCCAGTATAGCAGCATTTGACTTATTTTGCTTATAGATCAAAATAGATCAATATTATACCTCTTTCCGTGGAAAATAAATGATTTTGCCCCCTGACATGCTGTGACATTCTGTGATATGTGAGCTAAGCTGGTTGCCAAATGTGCAATGAAGTAAAGCAACGTTTTTTCGCTGGAGATATTTATAGCAAATGCAATGCAAAAACAACTTTGTTTGTAATTGGCAGACAATGTTGAACATTTTAGAATGGAAAGTAATGCAGCACATTTTCTTTTTTAGATATAAATGATCTACCACAGTAAGAAGATAAAAGATATATTTTAGCTCAATAAAGTGCCTACTCAATAGGCAAAGTCAGTTGACAGTACAAATATATTGTTAAGGATAAGCTTTAAAAATTCATCTGACTTGAATTTTGATGAAGAAAAAGCCTGTGGCTTGAATTTAAACTCTGTTCCCACAAAGGAATGCTGTTGTTCTGAAGCTGGTGTTAGATAAGGAAATCACCCCACCTTTTACTAAGAAGATGAGATTACACAAAAAAGCAATTTACTATCATCACCTATAAGATGCGTCTGTGGTCAGATTATACATGACACGGATGAATGCAGTGAAATGAACAAAATATAACAAGTCACATGTAAAAAAAATAAAAAAATTGTTACACAGGCTTACTTCATGGAGCTTGTCCATAACCTTCCACTTCGCTAAACCACTTTAAGACCAGGCCTTTTCTGACACTTTTTGTTTACAAGTATTTTTTGCTAGAAAATTACTTAGGACCTCCAAACATTAAATATATTTAAAAATATATAAATAAAATAAAATGGCAGTTGTTACAATTTTTTTTCACATGGTATTTGTGCAGAGGTTTTTCAAATGCAAATTTTTTGGAAAAAATACACTTGAATTTTATTGCAAAAAAAAAAAAACACAATATATAACCCAATTGTTGGTAAAATATAAAATATGCTGAGAAAATAGATACCTAAGATGTCACGCTTTAAAATTGTGATGCTCATGGAATAGTGACAGACAATATTTAAAAATCTCCATTGGGGACGCTTTAAACATTTTTACAGGTTACTAGTTTAGAGGTACAAAGGAGGTCTAGAGCTAGAATTATTACTCTTGCTATAACGTTTGTGACGATACCTCACATGTGTGGTATGAACACCGTTTACATATGCAAGCGTGTGATCCAGTGATCCAGGGGCTAATCAGCCACTCGGATCTCTTTTAGGAAAAAAGGGAATTGCGGACATTTTTAATATAAGGGTTATGACATACAGCTGCAGCCACAGTCCTGGTAAACCACTTCAAAAACGACAACATATATACATATGGCAGCCTTTAACAGATAAGTGTTTATTTACTAAAGGTAAAAGGACTGTTCACTTTGCAAGTGCAGTTGTACTCTGCTAGAGAATTTGCCCAAGTGCTTAGTAAATTAAGTGAAGCTGTGTTGACTTTCTTTCAAAGATTTGTATTTGTTTAATACAAAAACATGAAATAAACTATTTCCAGTGAAGCAATGAAAAACCGTTGTGATTACATGTAAAACCAGATGTCAGGGAAGAGTAAGACAATAAACCAGGGTTTGGCATCGTAATCCCTGACAAGCCCTCTCGCATTTTGGTTAATATAGTGGGATCTTTGGGGGAAGCACTCCCAACACCCCAAATGGGAACTTACTGTGTCAGTGAGGTCTCAGATCTCATTTTGTCCCAGAGAGTCAGGGTTTATGATAGGATGGTCGATAATATTGGGGGGCGATCCTTGGAGGGGACCCATTGGAGATAATCTAAGCTGTAGGTGGGGGCTGCCTGTCTCTATTTGAACCCAGCCAGGCTTTTCAAGTCTGGAGTACATGGTGAATATTTGAGCTATTTTTGCTGCTTGAAAATACCATAATAGGCATGGTAGACCCAACCTCCCCCCCCCCCCCGTGTCCTAGGTTGGAGTAGAGTTTTTTGGGGCATCCTGTGGCCTGAACCACCCAGATAAATTTAGTGACTTTGCTCTGGAAAGATTTCAAATGATCTTATGTTTATGTTGTTTATGAGGGAGATGGGTCTATAGTACCCCACTTCTTCCTGGTTTTTGTCTGGTTTGGGTATTACTCTTATGTAGGCAGTTTTGAGTTGAGGGTCTAAGGACAAGCCTAGGGTTTTTGCGTTTAAAATTTTTGCCAAGTAGGGGGTGAGGCCTTGTAATAGGGTACTGAAAGACCGTCAGGTCCAGGAGCTGAACCCTTCTTAAGTTCTTTTATGACCTGCAATATCTCCTCAACCAAAAAGGTTGCCTCTAACAAATGTTTGTGTTCGGTAGATAGGGTTGGTAAGGGAAGGTCCTGCAGAAAGTTAAAGATTAATGGGCCCTTGTTTGTGGAGGCTGTGCTGTAGGGCTTAGTGTAGAAATCATTGAAAGCTTTGAGTATTTTGTTTGGATTGGCTGTAGGGGGCTGTCCTGCTAGCCTAATTTTGGGGAGGGTGTGGGCGCAATACAGAGGTGAAAGTTTAGAGGCTAACATTGAGCCGATTTTGTCTTTCTGAGAGTAGAATTTGGCCCCACTCCAGCGAATGTGTTTCTCGCCTTTGGCCTTGAGAGCTGGATTGAGCGCTAACCTAGCTGCGTCTAACTGTTCTATTGAGGCCTTAGTTGGACATTTCTTATGTTTAGTCTTTAGGGTTGCAAAGGTTTTTTCTAATTTGATAATGTCCATCTGTCGCTCTCTCTTGATTTGGGTTCATTCAGGTTAAAGTATTCCTTTAAGGAGTCATCTATTTCTTTAGTTTTAATGGGGTCACTAAGGAGTGATTAATTTAGTCGCCAGTGCGTTCCCCGTTGTCTTGTAAGGGTGGTATGTAATGAGGATGGAATGAGACTTGGGGAAACTAGAATATGGTCGATCCTGGCATAGGACTGGTGAGGGCAGGTATAGTGAGTATAGTCTCGTTTCCAGGGGTTCCGTTTCCTCCAAATGTCAACAAGGCCTTGCAAGTTAAGGAGTCCAGCTATTCTTACTCGCCTTAGTGGGGTGGGTCAACTGGACCATAGGGGACTTAGACCGATCTAGCCCCTGGTCAAAAGCGATGTTTGAGTCCCCTCCACAGATGGGGGTTCAGGGTTTAAAAGAGAGACTGGAAGAATTTAGTATGTCCCTTATTGGGGAGCGTAGTAGGATACTATGGAGTATAACTGTCCCTCCACAGTTGCCTTTGCTAGAAGAAATCTTCCCTCCAGGTCTCTGTAGTCCGCGATCGGGGAGAATTTACTGTGCTTAGAAAAATAAGATTGCTACCCCCTTGGTCTTGTTTGCTGCATTCGCTAGGTAAAATGTTGGGTATTATGCATGGAGGAATTTGGGGTTGTATCAGGCTAGGAAGTGTGTCTCTTGGAGCATATCTATGTCTAGTTTGAGAGAGTGGTCATTTTCAAATGCTTTCCTCTGTTTCCAGGGGGGAGTTTAGTCCCTGAGCATTATGTGTAGCTATCCTGAAATTTGTCCTTGTTGGGTTTGAGCTAGCCATGAGAACAGAGAGGTGGAATGCTGTCAAAGCTACCATCACTTACCCATTGCCGTCTTCTTCCATTTGAAATAGATCTGTGTATATGGTGGGTCTTGATTGGGAGCTGGAACTGGGCACATGTCACAACCTGTAGATTGGCTAGAAAAGGAGGAAGAGTTAGAGATAGAGAAAAGCGTCTTCTAGGAAGACCAATCAAAAGCCATAAAAAAATACACACCCCCTTTGTCCCTAGTGACCTGTGCAGTGCCCTGCATGCACTTTTATATTATAAATACTGTTTTTTTTATGCTGGAATTTGGAGATTGTCCATAGCAACCAGAAAGTGTTCCTTTTTCAGTGTTTTAAGATTTGATTACATTATTGAATAATTTTTATTATTATTTATTATATTATAAACTTTATCATACCCAGGATGTCTGCTAGACTCTGGTTTGAACAGATTTAAGAGAGTTATTCCTAAGAATTACAGGACTACAATATAAAATGCCAAATTTCCATGCAAAATAATTGTACCGCTTTCAGCACCTAAAACCAGAATGAATCATACCGCCAGGGAGGTTAATGTCCTGTTGTAAGGAGCAGTTTGAGAGCTCTCCACTTTTAAATTGTTGAGGGAGAGAGATCTGCAAAGATTTGTATTTGATGGCCCTGGCATGTTACCTTTGGCTTGGACCGTGATTGTTGCATGACTTCTTCCTTTATGGTGAAGTGGGGCTTCACGATTATGTCCCTAGGGGATCCATCATTTCTTAGGAGTCCCAGGGCCCTGTGAGCTCTGTCCAACTCCAGGTGGTGAGGAGGGATATTGGGGATTGGATCCTTGATAAGCTCTTGGACTGCAGGGGAAATGTCCGTGATGGTCTCAGGAAGGCCCCGGATTCTGAAGTTATATTTTCTGAACCTATTTTCCAAATCGTCAATTCTGGAAAGTGCTGTTTCAAGCTGGTCCTAGAGGACCAATTCCCTTGTGATTTTAGCCACCGTGTTGGCTAACTCCCTCTCTAGGAGGTCAGAGAGCTTGAGGAATAGGTCCAATGCTGGTGTAGCTGGATCTTGGCCTGGGAAGCCTGGAGATGGAGTCGCAAGAAGATGGGTTTGGGAAGGCCCGACCAGGGAAAGCATGTAGTCCTCCACGACGTGGCCCAGCAGAGACTCTGTGGAGGCTGAAGAGGGAGCTGAGTACTTCCATGGATCACCTGGGAGTAGTTGAGGGTTGCTGAGGCTAAGATTTGCCTTTGATCCTGGGATCCCTCTGTGTAGGCCGGATGTAGCTGTGCTGCTGTGGTGGCAGTGGCCGTCTTGGTAAACCCATGCTGATGTGTCGAATTGCAGCCCGAGATCTCATCTGGCGGCTGGTCTGGACATTCAGTGGTGTGCCCGGGGGTCTCGGGGGCTAGGGTGTCCCATTGGTGACTGTCCTGGGTGGCTTTGAGAGGAGCTATGTGCACAGTAGGTCTGGGGTGGTGCAGAGCTCTGGGCTTAGGTGGCCATATTTGAGCTCCTGCGCATGCGCACTTCAGCTCTGCTGACTTTCATCATCCAATCATGTGCAAGCACAAATGCTGTTTTTTTAGCATTCTTTGCCAATTGAAGCTTCAACTAATTTATTAAGCTCTGCAGGTAATTACCTAGCAGAGTGCAACTGCACTTTCAGAGAAAACAGTCTATTTCACCATAAGAAATCAACCCCAATAAACCCTAACCCTAATGTATTTCTAAAGTAGTAAATGAGACCTTCACTAAACATTTACTGGTTGTGAACCAATCATAATTTGAAACACATGCACCTGGAAAATTCACAGGAGGCTGGTAGCCTCCCTGGCAGCATGATTATGTCAGATTTTTGAATCTCAAAGCATGACAATGTTTTGCATAGAAATTTGGCCTTTTATATTGTAGGCCTGTAATTCTTAGTAATAAAACTTTGCAAAGTCTAGTAGACATCCCGGGTATGATAATGTTTGAAACACAAAATCATAAAATATTATATAATAAATAACTACAAATAATTATAAAAAAAATAATATAATAATAATAAAATAAATTTCCCAACTAATCACTATCGTTCAATTCTGCAAGTGTTCTAACTTACTATCGCCATTCTCTAGCTGGTCTAAAACTGCTATTGATGTAAAAGGAACACTTTTTATAGCCCTTATTCCTTGAAAGTATTTGTCCAATTTAGATTTTTATAACTGCCCATCAAAGTAATACAATTTAGAATATATCTTAGTATTGTGCATTTTTTTTGTTCAAATATATTTCTTTTAGTGCAATTTTAACTTTGAGTAAGCCAGAGGAAAACTTGTTACTAGTGGTCTAGCAGCAATTTAGCTATCCTATTAAGATGTTATAAGAAAAGGTGTCTGTCAAAATGGTTCAAATTCAGTCCGAAAAAAGTAGTCATGTGACTATTATGAATAAATGTAACAAAAAGAAATAGGTTTTTTTAAAAAAAAAAAGGCCCTGTCAGCCTCTCAGTGTAAGCCCTTTCCGGTTGACAAAAAGGAAAAAGAGCAAACGTCCATCCAGGTCACTCTTACAAAAAAAAATCATATAATTATTAATACAAACTTGCAACACATAGTATTTTAACATGATTATTCTACCAAAAATTTATGTTTCTTGACAAAGGTAGGTTGTTTTAAATAACCTTTTGTGATGATCCATGAAAAATATTGTAATAGCCACTAGATATTGGCCAGAATCTGTAGAAAATGCATCAAGCCATTTAAACAAGGATAAATGCGTTGTTTAGTACAGTTGATAAATGTACTTGTCTGTTATTGCCTTGAAATTCTGTAATCATGCTGCCCCAGACAGATATAAAGCAGTTTGTTAGCGTTTTATGGTGTATTGCAGTAATGCATTACATACATTTTTACTCACTCAACAAAAAATAATAATAAAGAACATTTAATCAAAGTATTAAAGACCTAGAAAATATATTTCTTTAAATATATTTATATTTATATTGTTTTGTGTTCAATGGACACAGAAAATAAATAAAAAGGTAATGTTAAATTCTCTCTTTCTGTACATGTAGGTATGAATATAATCTCTACATGACTGGTAACTTTTTCATTTAAAATATACATGCTATGTCAGGGATGTTGTCACTGTTGTTTAAGGATGTTGTTCATGTAATAGCTATAAAAGAGATGAAAAAAAGAAAGATACAGTGTAATTCTTTTTTGTATGAAAAAACAAACAAAATGAAAGCGCTTCTGTTTCCCCGTACTCATGCACCGCTTACGAATGCACATGTAGGTCCAGCATGCATATATAAACAGAAATCGCATCACGCATATGAGTTATTGCCACGAACGTCAGCACAAGGAAATCATTTTAGTGTCAGACCTACTCTGTAACTCTAAACTGGTAACCTGTAAAGGCTTTTGATTTTTACATACTATAGTTTGGCCCCGCTCCATGGGCAGATGCAAAGTGTGATATGTTTGACATCTATTTACTCTGTGTAATATCATCTTTTATATTTTACCAAATAATTGGGTATTATATAGTGTTTTTGTGCAATAAAATTCATTAAGGGGTATTTTTGCGATACACAAATAACTTAAGACATTAAAAAATGCAGCACCCACCATTTTATTCTCTAGGGCCTTTGCTTGAAATATATACCATGTTTTTCCCTCCATAAGACGCACCTGACCATAAGACACGCCTAGGTATCAGAGGAGGAAAACAAGAAAAAAAATATTCTGAGAAGGTTACTACACATTACCATTCACCATTTGATTGCTAGAGGTTACTACACATTACTGCTCGCCAATTGGTTGCTAGAGGTTACTACATATTGCCACTCACCATTCAGTTGCTAGAGGTTACTGCACACAAATTGCCTGTAACTCAGTGTCCCCCTCTGCAAGCTGCTCAGTCCTGCTGCTCCTTTGTTAATCCCCACCCCCACACAGAGAAGGGAGGAACACAGAGAGCCCGCTTTTCCCAAAGAAATGGGGAATACAGACAGCCTGCTCTGCCCGAAGAAGGGGGGAACACAGACAGCCCGCTCTGCCCAGAGAAGGGGGGAACACAGAGAACCTGCTCTGCTCAGAGAAGGGGGGAACATAGAGAGCCTGCTCTGCCCAGAGAAGGGGTGGACACAGAGATCCCGCTCTGCCTGGAGAAGGGGGGGCACAGAAATCCCGATCTGCCCGGAGAAGGGAAGAACACAGACAGCCTGCTCTGCCCAGAGAAGGGGGGAACACAGAGAGCCCACTCTGCCCAGAGAAGGGGGGAACACAGAGAACCTGCTCTGCTCAGAGAAGGGGGGAACATAGAGAGCCTGCTCTGCCCAGAGAAGGGGTGGACACAGAGATCCCGCTCTGCCTGGAGAAGGGGGGGCACAGAAATCCCGATCTGCCCGGAGAAGGGAAGAACACAGACAGCCTGCTCTGCCCAGAGAAGGGGGGAACACAGAGAGCCTGCTCTGCCCAGAGAAGGGGTGGACACAGAGATCCCGCTCTGCCTGGAGAAGGGGGGGCACAGAAATCCCGATCTGCCCGGAGAAGGGAAGAACACAGACAGCCTGCTCTGCCCAGAGAAGGGGGGAACACAGAGAGCCCACTCTGCCCAGAGAAGGGAGGGAACACAGAGAGCCTGCTCTGCCCAGAGAAGGGGGGAACACAGAGAGCCTGCTCTGCCCAGAGAAGGGGTGGACACAGAGAGCCCGCTCTGCCCGAAGAAGGGGGGGCACAGAAAGCCCACTCTGCCTGGAGAAGGGAAGAACACAGAGAGCCTGCTCCGCCCAGAGAAGGGAGGGAACACAGAGAGCCTACTCTGCCCAGAGAAGAGGGGGAACACAGAGAGCCTGCTCTGCCCGGAGAAGGGGGGAACACAGAGAGACCACTCTGCCCCAAGAAAGGGGGGGACACAGAGAGCCCGCTCTGCCCAGAGAAGGGGTGGACACAGAGAGCCCGCTCTGCCCGGAGAAGTGGGGGGGCACAGAAAGTCCGCTCTGCCTGGAGAAGGGGAGGACACAGAGAGCCCGCTCTGTCCAGAGAAGGGGGGAACACAGAGAGCCCGCTCTGCCTGGAGAAGGGGGGACACCGAGAGCCTGCTCTGCCAGGAGAAGGGGGGAACACAGAGAACCCACTCTGCCCTGAGAAAGGGGGGAATACAAAGAGTCCGCTCTGCCCAGAGAAGGGGGGAACACAGACTCTGCCCTGAGAAAGGGGTACACAGAGAGCCTGCTCTGCCTGGAGAAGGGGGAACACAGAGAACCCACTCTGCCCTGAGAAAGGGGGAACACAGAGAGCCCATTCTGCCCCAAGAAAGGGGGAACACAGAGAGCCCACTCTGCCCGGAGAAGGGGGAACACAGAGAGCTTGCTCTGCCCGGAGAAGAGAGGGAACACCAAGAGCCTGCACTGCCCAGAGAAGGGGGGGACACAGAGAGTCTACTCTGCCACGAGAAGGGGGGAACACAGAGAACCCTCTCTGCTGGAGAAGGGGGAAACACAGAGAGCCAACTCTGCCCAGAGAAGGGGCGGTTACAGAGAGCCCGCTCTAGCTGGAGAAGGGGGAAACACAGAGAGCTTGCTCTGCCTGGAGAAGGGGGAGGAGACACAGATAGCACGCTCTCATGCCCTGTCACAGACTCGCCTGACAGAGGGAGAAGCAGGCTCTCTGAAACAAGCAACCCACAGCTGAGAGGTCGAGCGGCCGGCCCAGCATTCAGCAGCGGGGGAAGAGGGTGGGGACAGGGGGGCTGTACTATATTCGCTCGATAAGATGCACAGGTAATTCCCCCCATTTTTTGGGAGGGAAAAGGGCGTCTTAAGGTGAGAAAAAAACGGTATATGATTAATAACACAAAAACTTCTCTTTCACTCATGGTTAGTGTTTGGCTGAAGCCATTTATTATCAATCAACTGTGTTTACTCTTTTTAAATCATAATGACAACAGAAACTACCCAAATGACTTTGATCAAAAGTTTACATACCCCAGTTCTTAATACCATGTATTGTCCTGTTTAACATCAATGACAGCTTGAAGTCTTTTGTGGTATTTGTGGATGAGGCTCTTTATCTTCTCAGGTGGTAAGATATTGAGGTCAGGAGACTGAGATGGCCACTTCAGAACCTTCAATTTAATCTGCTGTAGCCAATGACAGGGCGACTTGGCCTTGTGTTTTGGATCATTGTCATGTTGGAATGTCCAAGTATGTCCCATGCGCATATTCCTGGCTGATGAATGCAAATGTTCCTCCAGTATTTTTTGATAACATACTGCATTCATCTTGCCATCAATTTTGACCAAACTTCCTGTGCCTTTGTAGCTCACACATCCCCAAAACATCAGTGATCCACCTCCGTATTTCACAGTAGGAATGTAGTACCTTTCATCATAGGCCTTGTTGACTCTTCTCCAAATGTAGTGTTTATGGTTGTGGCCAAAAAGCTGAATTTTGGTCTCATGACTCCAAATGACTTTGTGCCAGAAGGTTTGAGACTTGTCTCTGTGCTGTTTGTCGTATTGTAAGTGGGATACTTTGTGGCATTTGCATAGTAATGGTTTTCTTTTAGCTACTCAACCATGCAGCCCATCTTTCTTCAAGTGCCTTCTTATTGTGCATCTTGAAACAGCCACACCACATGTTTTCAGAGAGCCCTGTATTTCACCTGAAGTTATTTGTGGGGGTTTTTTTTGTATCCCGAACAATTTTCCTGGCAGTAGTGGCTGAAATTTTAGTTGATCTACCTGACCGTGGTTTGGTTTCAACAAAACTCCTCATTTTCTACTTCTTGATTAGAGTTTGAACAATGCTGATTGGCATTCTCAATTCCTTGGATATCTTTTTAATTTTATATCCCTTTCCTGTTTTATACAGTTCAACTACCTTTTCCCACAGATCCTTTGACAATTCTTTTGTTTTCCCCATATCTCAGAATCCAGAAACGTCAGTGCAGCACTGGATGAAAGATGCAAGGGTCTGTCAGGAGTCCAAAAACTCATGGACCTTTTATACACACACACTAATTACAAGCAGACAGATCACAGGTGAGGGTGGTTACCTTTAACCACTTCAATACCAGGCATTTCCCCCTTCCTGCCCAGGACAATTTTCAGCTTTCAGCGCTGTCGCACTTTGAATGACAATTGTACCCACACTGTACCCAAACTAAATTTTTATATTTTTCTTCGCACAAATAGAGCTTTCTTTTGGTGGTATTGATCACCTCTGCGGTTTTTATTTTTTGCGCTATAAACAAAAAATTCGGACAATTTTGAAAACAAAATCCGATGGACACTGATGGCACTGATGGGCACAGATAGATGGCACTGGATAGGTAGCACTGAGGAGGAGCTACTGACAGGCATTAATGAGTGGCATCTGAAGGGCACTGACCGACATTACTGATGGGGCACTGATTGACACTTTCAAGGGCACTGTTTGGCACTGTTGTGGGCACTGATTGGCACTCTTATGGGCACTGGCAGGCATTCTTTCTGGGGCACAGGCTGGCATGTGATGGACACATCTGATGGGGGGTGCACTTATACTCAATGTGCTGATTATCAGCACAGACCCCCCCTCTCTGACAGGGAGAGACGCTGATCGGCTCTACCAGTCAGCGTGAACCGGAAGAAAGACGCTTACTGGCACTTCCTGGTTCACGCGATGATCAGCTGCGATTGGTCACAGCTGATCACATGGTAAGAAGCCTCTGTTAGAGGCTCGATACCACAATTGGAGTTGCAATGTGTCAGACAGACACACTGCACCTCCGATCGCCGCGCTGCGCACCTCCCCTTCCTGTCCTGATCATGTCATATGACGTCCGATCAGGATAACTAAACCCCTTTGCCACCATCATATTGCTATATGGTGGGCGTCCAGTGGTTAATAGCCAAAATTACCAGGGTATGTAAACTTTTGATCAGGGTCGTTTAGGTAGTTTCTGTTGTCATGATTTTAACCACTTCAGCCCCGGAAGGATTTACCTCCTTCCTGACCAGAGCACTTTTTGCGATTCGGCACTGCTTCGATTTAACTGACAATTGCGCATTTGTGGCGATGTGGCTCCCAAACAAAATTGGCGTCCTTTTTTTTTCCACAAATAGAGCTTTCTTTTGGTGGTATTTTATCACCTCTGCGGTTTTTATTTTCCGCACTTTAAACAAAAAAATACAACAATTTTGAAAAAAATTCATTTTTTTAAATATGTATAAATATATTTTTAAATGGCGGCAATCAGTGATTTTTATCATGACTGCGACATTATGGCAGACACATCGGACATTTTTGACACATTTTTGGGACCATTGTCATTTATACAGCAATCAGTGCTATACAAATGCACTGATTCCTGTGTAAATGACACTGTCAGTGAAGGGGTTAACCACTAGGAGGCAGTGTAGGGGTTAAGTGTGTCCTGGGGCGTGTTTCTAACGGGGGGCGTGGCTATGTGAGACATGTCACTAATCTCTGCTCCAATCACAGGGAGCAGAGATCAGTGACACTGTCACTAGGGAGAACGGGGAGATGCTTGTTTACATTAGCATCTCCCTGTTCTTCCTCCTTGTTAGGCGATCGCGGGAATCCCCGCAGCGATCGAGTCCGTGGGACCCGTGACCCGACTCACGGAGCTTGCAGAATCACGTACCTGTACGTTGCCCTTTAAGAGGCAGCCAGCGAGCGCATTATATATATATATATATATATATATAATGTTAGGGGGTTCTAAGTAGTCTTCAAGCAAAAAAATTATGTTTTTCATATGTAGGACAGAAATGTTAGAGAGGGCCTGGACCTGGAAGTGGTTGAAGTTGAACAACAGTGACTGCTGTTTATAACTAGTTCACCTGGCAGCACCTTTTATGCACACAGCACAAGGATTTGGACTATGCTTTTTCAATACAATAGAAGGTAATCACCTGGATAGTTTTCTTCTACCAATGTTTTTAGAGCTTCACCTTTTACTTTCATATTTTCTTCTTTGGGTGTTGTTTCATTTCACATTTGTTTTATGTTCTTTTCCCATCAGTGAGGCCATGCTTTTTTTGATATATACACGTTTATACTTTACTCACACTCAACTTTTACCTTGGTGTTGGGCTCCATTTACTCCTCATTACTATACATCAATATGTATTCACAGTATACTCAATCTTTTTTAACTCTTAGCATTGGAGCCCACACAGACCACCACCTGGATATTTTTCTTTTCCCCCTTTGGGGATTAGGTTGTGTGCTCTGTTTTTCTTTGTGGGTTCCTACCACGGTTTCCAGAACAGACATTTTAAGCAGCGCTTACTTTCTGGTCTCACATGCTTTTTAGTAAAGATGTTTATAACTACTGCACAGAAAGCAAAGTTACACACTGTATTACTGCACAGATCTGGAAAAAATACACAAAGCACACCAGTGGTTTGCAGTGCTAGCAGTAAGAAGGGTCGCTGGTTTAATCCCAACCACTACTCTACCTGCCTGGAGTTTGCATGTTCTCCCTGTGCCTGCGTGGGTTTCCGCCGGGTACTCCAGTTTCCTCCCACAATCCAAAGACATGCAGGTAGGTTAATTGGCTTCTGTCCAAAATTGGCCCTAGTATATGAATGGGGACCTTGGATTGTGGGCTCCTTGAGGGTAGGGACCAATGTGAGTGTGCAATGTACAGGGATAGGGACAATTGTAGATACTTATGTTGAACTGGATGGACTGGTGTCTTTATTCAACCTTACTAACTATGAAACTATGAAACTATGAAACCAGCTTAGCTTAGTGGACTGGATGCATTATTCAAATATAAAGATTTTATCAAAAGGTAATGTAATGGCTAAATGTTAAAATCCTGACTGGAGATCTTTCTTTAATCTCTAGCAGATATACAATACACAAATGACTGCAGTTTTGTATAAAAAGAACCATCATCACAATTGTTTTTCACACTAATAAGCTGTGTAAGTACCTGAATTTGCATTGGTATTAACCCTTGCAATTCCTGCACAGCAAAATAGTTTTGACAAGATGCTTGCTGATAGGAGTAGAAAGCAGAATAGCATATAGATGAGCTCAGCACTGTGCTACTTCTCCTTCACTGTCCAGTCATTTGCTGGGGGTTGATCCATGACATCCTGTGCTCAGACCAGGTAGGGTTAACTTATTGCTGCCCATCGTAAGTATATAAATGTCCTGGGCAGCAAGTGGTTACACTGGAATCAAGGCAACAGGTGGTACTGGTTTTTAGAGCCAGTGATTGGCTTTCCTATAAAAGTGATTTGGGTGGCTTTACAGACGCATGACCACTTTTAGGGCTTGTTCACACTTGACTAAATTTCTAATACATAACAAATGCTCCTATAGCATTAGTAGCCTTGCAGTGCTTTGGGCCATGATAGTTTAGGCAGAAAAGTCACTCATTTCCAGCTGGCACAAAATCCACATCAGTAGGCAAGTGGTGAACTTATGCTGGCCATCATTCAACCTTGAAAATTGAGGACATCTAGTGTTAGAAAAAGTACAGTGGGGAAGGTGAGTACTGCACCAAAAGTTCCTTTATACTTTTAAAATGTAATAGGATGTTATTTTATTTATTTATTTATTTTTTTACATTTTTGACTGGAGTACTGCTTTAATTTTTGCCATGCCAGAATATAGCATTCAATTAGATATTCAATGAATAAGAACGTTTAAAAAAAATCTTGTTCCTTTGTAGTGCAAAATACTGCATTCATAGATATGTCGTCACATTTCTGCAGATCGTCCACTTGAAGTCAGTCATCACAAACTCAGCATGTCGGTGTTCTTGACCTAGTTTACTTTCCTGTAAGTGCACTCATTCTTAATATTGCAACACTTTAGCTGGATTTATAGAAGACAGTAAAAGATCATACACTGTATCTTATTATTTGAGGGACAGGAACAGTTGTTATACAGAAGAGATACAGTTTTTTTTTTAACACAATATTTTAGTAAACAATGTGTACTGTAGAACAGTTTAAACATTTGGCGCCAAATCACATACCCGGTATGCCATTTGACTTCAAGTGGTTGTATCGAGGTGATGCCTGCAGCTGCTGGCATCACCCTGGTACTGTTCTTTAGAGCCGATGGTCGGCCCCCTTGTAATAACAACTGGAGTGGCTAACTAGCTACTCAGGTGTTATTGCAAGCAGTGAGAGGGGACAGACTCCCCCTCCCCTCTTTTCCGCAACTTTCTCATGCCACTGGGGACCCGAGCTTCCAGCCGGCATGTCTGCTTGCTGGCCAGAGACCCATACAAAGTCGGAATCGGCTTTGATCGGGTCTCTGCTATGGTAACTCTGAACCGATGGGCCAGAAGCGTTGCCTACACATAGTAAAATGTACAGATTTTTCATCAATGCGCAGGCGTGCACAATTTTAAAGCATGACATGTTTGGTATCTATTTATTTGGCTAACATCATCTTTTATATTTTACAAAAAAATGGCTATGTATTGTGTTTTTTTATGTATTAAAATTTAAAAAAGTGTATTTATTCCCCAATAATGGTGTGTGACATAAAAAAAAAAAATAATAATGTTTGGGGGTTCTATGTAATTTTCTAGCAAAAAATAGAGATTTTTACTTGTAAACGACAAATGTCAGAAAAAGGCTGGGTCCTTAAAAGGTTAAAGTAGTTCTAAAGGCAGAAGGTTTTTACCTAAATGCATTCTATGCATTAAGGTACTGTGTGCAGCAGCCCCAGCCCCCCTCATACTTGCCTAAATAGGCAGGTAGTTGTGATGATATGTACAGTTTTTATTTTTTGTTTACAAATGGTTTTTATTATGGGTAAGGTCATAGTACAAGATTTTGACAGTGGTATGTGAAGTACAAGTGAAAGATTAATTTGGGTAATACATTATAACTTGAGTAAAGACAAATCAAATGACAAGATACACACATTGGATTATAAATCTATACAATATTTACGGGGAAGGATATATAGAAGTGCTTAAGTAAAATAGCCATAGTAAACATTACACCAGTAGTGAGGTTTCCCATAGAGTCCATTTTTTTGTATATATGCATTGTGTCATATAACATGTGGTGTATTCTTTCTGATAATTTGATGTTTGCCATATGGTTGAGAACCTGAGGCCATGGTACGTTGGATGAGCGTCAGTTAAAGGCAATGGTCCAGTGGATAGTGCTGAATAGAGTATGAATTAGTCTAGAATTTGCTATTGGAATATTGTATGGGGGGAATAAAAGGCACATTTGGGGTGTTAGTGGGATCTTTCTGCCTGAAATTCGATTGGTCATTAGATTAGCATTGTGCCAAATTATTTTTAGGTGGGGGCAATCCCAAAATATATGTAGCAGTGTTCTAAGTGTAGGGCAGCCTCTGAAACAGAGTGGAGATGTTGATGGGTAGAATGAGTTGAGATTAGGCAGGGGTAAGATACCACCTATAGAGCAGTTTGGTGGCAGATTCCCTGATGGTGGTAGTTTTGGTGCATTTGTGTAAGTTTTCAAATATGGTATCCCATTGTTCAGGGGGAAAATTAAATGTTTAGCTCCGATTCCCATTGAAGCATGGGGTGTGATTTTTCAGGCATATTGGATTTGTTTAGATTTTTATAAATTTTGGAGATTAATCCTTTGTCTCGTGGGGAGGAAATACAAATCTGTTTGAATTGTGAGAGGGGGAGTGTGTAGAGTGAGTGAGTAGTATTTTTGGTAGAATTGTTTTATCTTAATATAAGTGTCATATTCTGTAGGTGCTAGGTCGTATTGTGTTTGTAGTTCGGAGAAGGAGTAAAATGTATTGTTATGGGTGAGTGTTTTTAAATTTGTTAGATTATGTTGTTTCCATATTGTTAATGTGTTTTGGTTATTATCTAAAGAAGCAAAGTGAGGGTCTCCTAAAAGGATGCTAGGGGAGGGATGTCGGAGGACAAGTTAAATTTGGTATTATGTCTGTTCCACAATTGTAAGGTATGTGTTACAATTATATTCAACGGTCTTATTTTTTGTGGTGAGATAGACTTGAACCAGAGTAGTCCTTGTAGGTGGTATGGGAGGACTGATTGTTCTTCGAACAGGAGCCAGGGGATTTGGGAGGCTGGGGCATAACATTGTGCTAGTTGGTTAAATCTGTCTGGCAGGTAGTATATCCATAAATTTGGGATATTTAGACCTCCTTTTAGTTGGGGCCTAAATATCAAGGAGTAACTGAACCTTGGTTTTTTGTTTTGCCAAATTAATTTGTTGATTTCTCTTTGAAGAGAATCTAATGTGTTTTTGGGAAGTACAAGAGGAAGGGCTCTGAAAAAGAATAAAAGTTTGAGTAGTATAACCATTTTTCGTTGCTACTATTCTGCCGGAGAATGATATTTGGTATGATAAGCATAATTTCATTATATTTTTGATGTTATTAAATAATGGTGAGTAATCAGCGTGAAATAGTGTTTTGTAAGAGGGTGTAATATGCATTCCTAGGTATCTAAATGAGTCTGTGCACCAATTGAATGGACATTTGTCATTGAGTGTTGTTATTAAGGCTGGGGGGGATATTAATGGGTAGGGATGAGCATTTAAATAAGTTTACACTAAGTCCAGTCAGGTCGTGAAAAATGTCCAGTTTTGGACAGATTCGGTAGGGAGATGAGGGGATCTGTTAGAAAGAGAAGGACGTCTTTGGCATAGAGGCTTAGTTTAAATTCCTTGGACCCTTTAGTGTATGTTTTAATATCTGTGTTGTTTCTAATCACACAGGCAAGGGGCTCTATTGCCAGGGGAAAAAGAAAGGGGGAAAGTGGACATCCTTGCTTGGTGCCCTTGCTCAGAGAGAAAAAGTCAGAATTGTTGCTGGGGAGTTTGAGGTGTGTGTGTGGGTTATGGCAGAGGGCTTTAAAACCGTGTAGGAATTCTCTGTTTATGCCGTATCTAGGGAGTAGTATGTCTAAATATGACCAGCTGACACTATCAAAGGCTTTGTAGATATCAAGACTGAGTAGGAGTTCAGAGTTAGAGTTTTGGTTAGAGTCTTGAATGGTGTTTGTGGTCAGTCTTATGCTATCTGTTATTTGTCTGTTTGGGATGAATCCTGTTTGGTCTGGATTTATTAGTGGGGGAATAACTGCAGCTAATCTGTCAGCTAGCATTCGGCCGAATATTTTAAGATCATTATCAATAACTGAAGTTGGACGATAGTTTTGTGGGATGGAATGCTCTTTATTAGGTTTGGGAAGAAGGGACATGTTTGCTAGGAGCATTTCTGATGGGAATTGGTTTCCTTGTAGGATATGATTGTATAATTTTGTAAGGTGTGGGGTTAGTGCGGAGGCAAATTTTTTATAGTATGATGAGGAATATCCATCAGGGCCTGGAGAAGTAGAGATTTTTAATGAGCTTATGATTTTGTTAATTTCTATGTCCGTGCAGGGAGCATTGAGCATCTTTATTTGTTGATTAGATAGAATGGGCAGTGTAATATCATTAAGCCAGTTCAGAGAAGATTGTTTAGGTAAGGATGGGGGGGGGGGGGGGGTGGAGAGAAGCTTTTTGTAAGTCTAAAAATATAATCTCCATAACTTCTTTGGGATGGAATATTAAGTTACCTTATGAGTTCCGTAATTTATAGGTGTGAGGAGGTTTTGTTGTTTGATTTAGTTTTCTGGCAAACATAGTAGAGTATGAATTGCTATTAAGCAAAAATCTAACTTTAGACCATCTAAGGGCTTTTTCTGTATCTGATGTAAAGTCCAAGGCTATGCGTTTTTCTTGAATTTGTTTGAAGAGATCGCTAGAGGGGTTTTGGTTTTTCCTATGATATAGGACAGTGATGGCGAATGCGGGGCACGTGTGCCGATGCCGACACGCCGAGCCGTCTCTGTGGGCACGCTATGACAATTACACTGTCATCGTTAAATCATCCGCTCCCGTGAACTACATCTCCCACAGTCCTCTTGGGATAGCGGTGATGTGTCTGAATGGGCATGGTGCATTCTCTGAACGCTGAAGCCACGCCCCCCGTTCTCAAACATCTGACGCACCTGTTGACGTGCTTGCGTGGGAAATCTCCTGACACACGGACACCACCGGAGCGACTGGAGCCTGACCCCACACCGATTTCAACAACTCAAATGTGAGTTTTATAACCAATTGCCGACCGGGCCATAGCCAAAAGATGGCTACAGCACGGTTGGCTTATTCTGGGAGAGCATCCATGGATGCCCTCCCAGAATCTTGCTCCCATGCGCCCTACAGTGCGAGGGGAGAGGGGAAGAGGGAGGGAGATGCAATGTTATGCCCATACTCTGCCCATACTCTGCAGTACCCTGCCCATACTCTGCCCATACTCTGCCCATACTATGCAATACTCTGCAGTACCCTGCCCATACTGTGACAATACTATGCAATACTCTGCAGTACCCTGCCCATACTCTGCCCATACTCTGCAGTACCCTGCCCATACTCTGCCAATACTATGCAATACTCTGCAGTACCCTGCCCATACTCTGCCAATACTATGCAATACCCTGCAGTAACCTGCCCATACTCTGCCCATACTCTGCCAATACTATGCAATACTCTGCAGTACCCTGCCCATACTCTGCCAATACTATGCAATACTCTGAAGTACCCTGCCCATACTCTGCCAATACTATGCAATACTCTGCAGTACCCTGCCCATACTCTGACAATACTATGCAATACTCTGTAGTACTCTGCCCATACTCTGTCCATACTATGCAATACTATGCAGTGCCCTGCCCATACTATGCAGTACTCTGCCCATACTCTGCCCATACTCTGCCCATACTATGCAGTACTCTGCCCATACTCTGGCAATAATATGCAAAACTCTGCCCATACTCTGTAGTACTCTGCCAATACTATGCAATACTCTGTAGTACTCTGCCCATACTATGCAATACTCTACAGTACTCCGCCCATACTATGCAATACTCTGCAGTACTCTGCCCATACTATGCAATACTCTGCAGTACTCTGCCCATAATCTGAATAAAGCCTTTTTTAACTAACTTACTACTCTTAGAGCGGCACTGCTCTATCTTAAAAAAAGGGGGGGCTCATTATTAGTGTCATTGTGAAACGACTGTACGAATTGTTTTTTTCTAAACTAAAACCTCGTTAGTCAGGTTTAATTGTAGTGTTGGCACTTTGAAAAAAATAAGTCATTTTGGTTTGCAGTTTGGGCACTCGGGCTCAAAAAGGTTCGCCATCACTGATATAGGAGATCTAGATCTCTGGTAAGAGATTTTATATCAGCGAGTTTAGATTTGTTTTTGGATGAGGCAATATTTATCAAATGGCCTCTCATGACTGCCTTATGTGCCGCCCATAAAGTTGTGGGTGGCATGTCTGGTGCTATGTTAAGTGTAAAGTATTGCTCAAGGTGAGATAGGATTTCTTGAGTGATCGTTGGGTCAGTTGGTAGGGAATTATTTATTCACCATTTGTGCATTGTGGATGCTAGGCCCATATGTGGGGTGTTAAAGGAGACTATATGGTGGTCTGACCAGGGACATGGGTGGATCTCTGCTTTAGAGGAATTGGCTAATAAGATTGGGGTACAAAAAATATAATCTAGCCGTGCATAGCTATCATGTGGGTGAGAGTAGAATGTGTATGCTTTGATACCTACATTGTGGGGATTTAGTGATTTAGGGAATGCTTTAGAGGATGGAACTACTCGACTTTTATCTAGTGCTGAATGTGCAGGAAGGTTAAAATCACCCCTTACTATTAAGTGTGTGGAATGAAATCTATCTAAGGTTTCAAAGAATTTATAAAAAAAGCTTGTGTGTGCGTCATTAGGGGCGTATATTGAGGCAATGATGACTGAGCATCCTTTTATTGAGCCTTTTAAATTTCGACTGTCTGGGTCTCTAAATACACTTTGGGTTTCAAATACCACTGAGTTCCTTACAAAGTTTGCTACGCCTCTAGATTTATGTACAGTTTTTCTAACACATGACAAGGTTGTAAAACCGTGTTCAGATGTTAGGATTTGTTTACCCTCCGTCATAAAGGTATTAACTACTAGGCGCCCACGCTATAGCCGAAAGACAGCTACAGCATGGACGCCAATTGCCGTGAGGCCATCCCTGGACTTCCTCCTGTTTACTTCCGCGATGTGTGCTCCCGCGAGTGCGCATCAGGGAAATTCTGTGTTGGCCGTGGACACAGTGAGTCACAGATCTCTGTAAACATATGAGATAATCTCTCATCGCCGGCTCTCCCTCCTCACACAGAGACAGTGTGTGAGGAGGGAGAGACGAACGGCTGCAGCTTGTGAGTCAAAAAAAAAAAAGGAAAATGTCAGTGCCATCTGTGTCCCCTGCCATCTGTCCCCAGAGCCACCTGTCAGTGCCACCTGTCCCCGGTGCCACCTGTCAGTGCCACCTGTCAGTGCCACCTGTTCCCAGTGCCACCTGTAAGTGCCATCTGTCCCCAGTGCGACCTGTCAGTGCCATCTGCCCCAGTGCCACATATAAGTGCCATCTGACATCAGTGCCATGTTTAAGTGTCATCTGTCATCAGTGCCACATATTAGTACCATCTGTCATCAGTGCCACGTATCAGTGCTATTTGTCATCAGTGCCACCTGTCAGTATCACGTGCCATCTGTTATCAGTGTCACGTGCCATCAGTGCCACTTATCAGTTCCATCTGTCATTAGTGTCACGTGTCATCAGTGCCAAGTATTAGTACCATCTGTCATCAGTGCCATGTATTAGTGTCATCTGTCATCAGTGCCACATTTTAGTGCCATCTGTTATCAGTGCCACGTGTCATCAGTGCCACAAATTAGTGCCATCTGTCGTCAGTGTCACGTGTCATCAGTGCCACGTATTATTGCCATCTGACATCAGTGCCACATCAGTGTCACGTGTCATCAGTGCCACATATCAGTGCCATCTGTCATCAGTGCCACGTCATTGTCCTGGTGCTCCAGGGCCTTCAAAAGTGTTATAGGTAGTCAACAAGTTAGATGTGTCATTTTTTCCCCCTAGAACACGTGGCGGTGCTCCCTGCATTTTGGGCCTCTCTAAGTGGCCAAGCTGTGAAAAAGTCCCACACATGTGGTATCGTAATACTCAGGAGTAGCAGAATGTGTTTTGGGGTGTCATTTGTGTATACCCATGCCATGTGAGCCTATTACAATGACAATTTTGTGGGGGAAAAAATCTTAATTTTGCAAAGAATTGTGGGAAAAAATGACAACATCAAAAAGTTCACCATACCTCTTACTAAATACCTTGGAATGTCTACTTTCAAAAAAGGGATCATGGGGGGGGGGGGGGTATTTGTACATTCCTGGCTTGTTCGGGTCTCAAGAAATGAGATAGGCCACCTGTACATCAGGTGTGATTAATTTTTTATGATTTGCACCACAGTTTGTAGACTCTCTAACTTTCACAAAGACCAAATAATATCCACTAATTTGGGTTATTTTTTTTTATCAAAGATATGTAGCAGTATAAGTTGTGGGCCAAAATTTATGAAGAAAAATTAATAATTTGCAAAATTGTATCACAGAAACAAAGAAAAAAATACGTTTTTTTTTCTAAATTTTTGGTCTTTTTTCATTTATAGCGCAAAAAATAAAAAACCCAGAGGTGATCAAATACCACCAAAAGAAAGCTCTATTTGTATGAAAAAAAGGACAAAAAAATTTATTTGGGTACAGTATTGCATGACTGAGTAGTTGTCATTCAAAGTGTGAGAGCACCGAAAGCTGAAAAATGGTCTGGTCACGAGGGGGTTTAAGTGCCCAGTTGTCAAGTGGTTAATGTGTTAGACTAAAAACACTTGCACTAAAAAAACACAGCACATTGTTGTGCTGTATTGCCTGTGTCATTGGGCTTTGGCTTCAATGGCATCAGTTAGACATCAGCTTAAAGCACTTCTAAGATCAGTCAGAATTATTTGATCTGACTTGATGGCCATACATTCATCTTGAATATTCAGGGGATAGAGTGAGTTAAATCCTTTTAAAGAAACAAAGATATTTTTCTATAACTATTCACGAGAGAGGTTTATTGGATTTTTAGTATGCATAAAAGGATCCCAGAGGGTCTGAATTAAGAGAAGGACGTTACACCTTTTTATGAATGTATATGTACTCTCTCCGGCATATAAATAATATTTTGCTTTTGTTATAAACCAAATTTATATCCCTACAGGGGTAACAGTTATGCTTTGCCCTCTTTTGTAGATACATTATTAACATTTTATGTCTGTCCGTGCTTTCTTTTTTTTGCTGTACTTTCTTGCATTATTTATTTGAATTTTGTTGCAGTGAGTATAATATGATTTAGATTGTATGTTGGATTTATGTTTGACACTTATATTTTTGTATTGAATGTTGCAGTGTAATAGTTTTATCAGGGCCGGCGTAACCATAAGGCAGCCCAGGCAGCCGCCTGAGGGTGCCAGGATGGGGGGAGTGGTAAATCCCATACCTCCTGGAATAATCAGGACCTCGCTTGCCAGTAAATGCAGGCTAAATCCTGCTGGAGCAATGACTTGCCCAGGAGGGGCATGCTAATGTTGGCGCACCCGTCCCGCAGCTTGTGCAGGGTGTTTGCTGCCCACGCTATTTCTCAGCTCTCTTTGGCAGCCACGTCGTTCCACATGGCTGCGTTTAGCATGGGCAATAAAGACAATACCAATGAACCCGCCCCTCCTTCTCCTCCTCCACACTGATGTCTTCTGTGTAAGCAGGAGGAGTAGCAGCGGGGAGGAGGACAGACACCACTGTGCCGCTCATCTGAGGTCTGTACTTTTTACACACACTACAGATAGCATGCAGATATATAGGAGGGTATATCTAGATGACACTTGTGCGGGGGGGTGACATTAAATTCATATTTGCACTGATTCTGGAGTGGGGTGGATGGGTGAGAGCGTACTGCATGTGCTGGGGGGTGTTTTAGGAGCAGAGAGGACTTATGCTAGAAAGGGTGTTGGGTATGAAATCTGAAAGTACCCAATAGCACATACAGTACCACCTCTGATTCAAAGAGATGCTGGCTGCTACACAGGGGACCATTATGGCATCCAAGATCTTGGGCATCCCACTAGAGATGCAGGCCAATTTCCCCAGGTGCCCCCCTGCCAAGCAAGTTAGTGGTAGCAGAACTTTTGCCATCACTGGGCTCCAGGACTCAGGGTCGGTTCACACAATGAATCACACAAGAACACACGGTGTGTTCCTGTGCAATTCTCATATGTTCCAGGAGCAGTACAATTTCAGCCCATTCATTTGAATAGGCTGAAACTGTGCTGAACTGCACCAAGAGTTACAAGATGCACAGGAACCGGATGGTACCAATGAACGTATTACATTTAGGACCTGCATTTGTGGTGTCATGAAGTTAACATTTACACCTACTGCAGATCACAACTGCAATGTGCTTTACATGTGGTGCGAGAAACCACATTTAAACCATGCCCATTCCACATGGAGTGCAGGTTTCCCGCACTGCAGGTCGGTGTTAACTGGCCCTTCGTCTGGATTTATGGGATTTTGTTCATATCTAAGGAAGGTCCCACAAAAAGTGGACAGTTGTTAAGTATTGTTGATTGATTTGTATTAGAAGGGGGGAGTATTTGTGTTTGGGGGGTTTGTACTAGGAGAGGGGATTTGGAAGGGAGGATTTATGGCAGAACTGGGGAGAAGACTTGTGCTGCCATGGGGGATTTGAGAGAACAAGGATCTGACTCGAGGGGGAAGGAGGTTGTGCTTAAATGGAGGACTTTGGGGAAATGATCTGTCCTATAAGTCGGGAGAAGATTTTGCTGGGAAAGGGGATGGGGGGGGGATTTGTCCTGGGGGCATCTAGAGAGTATGGTAAAGGGTTTTTGCTGGGATTGGGGATGATGTATTTGTGCTGGGATGAGGATTGGTTTTGGGAAAGGGAATTTAGGGGTGGAAGAATATTTGTGCTGGAAAGGGGATTTGGGGAAGAGGATTTATGCTAGAAATGATTTACATTGGGAGGAAGATCTGTTCTAGAAGCATGGGGGTTGCTGGGAAAATACATTTGGGGGGGATTTGTTGTGCTGGGAATTGGGAGGGGGAGAGAGGATTTATGCTGGGAGGTTTCCGAGAGGGGGAATTGGGTAGGGGAGGATTTGTACTGGCATGGGGGGGGGTTGTGCTGGGAGGGAGGATTCAGGGGTAGAAAAGGATTTATTCTGAGAGGGGTATTGGGGTTTGGAGGAGGAGAAGAGGATTTGTCTTGGGAGAGGTAATTGAGGGATGTGGGGGGTAAGTGCTAGTATGGGGAAGATGAGGGGATTGTATTGGAACTGGGGATTTGGGGAGGGTGGAGGACTTGTGCCAAGAAAGGGGGAAGAAGATTTGTGCTGGGAGGGGGGATTTGTTCTGGGGGGGGTTGTACTGGGAGGCAGAAACAACAAAATCGTGGTGATTTTCTTTTTGGAGGGAGGGAGTTGGGATTTTTGCTGAAAGAGTGAAGTTGGGGAGGGGGAATCTTGCACTGGCCTTACCACTACACTGTGCATTACACACTCATGTCCCCTGCACTCTGTGTGTCATGTATTCCTAAACCCAGCACTGACTACAGTCTTCTGTGTGTTGTATACTCCTGATCCTTGAACATTCTGCAATACACACCCTAGACCCCTGCAGCCTGTGTTATGTATCCTAAACCCAACACTGACTGCATCACAACCCCTGCACTATTCCATACACATTCCTGCAATATATACACAGTACTGTATATAATATACTTCTCATCAAAGTAGTTATTGCCTTAACAGTCGAGGTTGTTAAGAAGTCTCTGACTATTATAATGAAGGCCTTCTTTAAGGTAGACTTAGATAAAGCATTAGCTTTTTGTAGATTTTCAGTGTGCAAAATCATATGCAATGGAAGCTTTTCATTCTTCTTCTTATTTTTTTTTTTTTATGATTGTTCTGAGGTTTATATGTGTCTGTGAGATTATTGCTTGTGGCATAGCATCACATTATGACTGCAACATGACAGAGGTACCAGTGAGGCTGTAGACAATGGGAAAAGGGGGGGTAACATTGTAGGGGGGTGGCAGAGAACGGTGAGGGGCACCAAAATGCACCTTCACCTGTGTAGATAAAAATCCTTGCACCGGCCCTGAGTTTTATGAGCCTGGGACTCCTTGATTAATTTGTCAGCTATACGTAATCCAAATCTTGTGAGGAACGAGGAGTATCTGTGGTTAAATAATGATTCTACACTTCGAGGATTCAGTCTTGTTAGTGTGAAATGCATTAGTGATGTTCTCTTCCTATTGTACCCTCTTTATAGATCAGGGTATTCATTTAAAATTCACGGAGGTCTGGTCAGTGAAGTTTTCTTCCAGCAGAGGTCCAATCTGATGATTAAGATGTATACATGACACATCCCCACATTTAATTTTTAATCCCTTCTTACATCAGAGCCCTCAGTCCCCCATGCACATCACAGTCCCCTCCTTGCATCAGTGTCCTCAGTTCTCCCTGCAGATCCCAGTCCCCCCTTTATGTCAGTGTCCTCACCCCCCCCCACGCAAGTCACAGTCCAACCTTTACATCAGGGTCCTCACCCCCCCTTTACATCAAAGTTTCCCTACACATCACAGTTTTCCCCATGTCACAGTCCCTCCCTTTATGTCACAGTTCCCCCTTCATGTCAGTGTCCCACACCTACTTAGCCCCCCTTCACAGCAGTGTCCTCAGCCCCCACTTATTGTAGTATGCTTACCACTTATTTATAGCAATATCCTCATCCCCTTGCTTAATGAGGGTCTCAGCCCCCCACTTAATGAGGGTCCTCACCCCCCTTTACAGCAGTGTCCTCAACCCCCCATTCTTAGCAGTTTACATATCCTCCCCCCCATTTATAGCAGTGTCCTCACCCCTACCCTCTTAGCCCTTGTACACACGGTCGGACATTCCGACAACCAAATCCATCGGATTTTGTCCGACGGATTTTGTCCGACGGATTTTGTCCGAAACTGTTGCATACACCACAGTCGGACAAAGTTGTCAGAAAATCCGATCGTACTTAATGTGATGACGTTATTTCGTTAGGACGGGACTATGTTCAGGCTAGTAGCCAATAGCTTTGGTCTAGGAATTTAATCTGAGCATTGGTGGCACTTTGTCCGATCGGAATTCTCTACACATGATCGGACGAAGTCCGATCGGATCATATTGTCGGAAAATTTTATAGCACAGCTGGAAAATTTTGGTCCGTTAGATACTCCGACGGAAACAGTCCGATGGAGCCCACACACTGTCGGATTATCCAACAACACGGTCCTATTGGACATTGTCCATCGAAATGTCCGACCGTGTGTACAAGGGCTTAGTATAGCAGTATCATTACAACCCCCCCCCCCCCCCTCCCACTTTCCTTTTCACAGCAGTGATTTCATTCCTACCTTACAAAAGGCAGGTCTGGAAGAAGGAGGGGAAAGATAGTGACTATTACTTGGTCCAAATCCAGACTGCGGTCCACCATTTAGTGGTGCCTGTCATAGATTGTCATTAATAGAGAAATTCAAATTAGCTTGAATGCAGTTATCCATTATATTGTGTACATACTTCTAGTAACAAGTTTGATGTGCACCCAGAATGAGTGTGGGCAAAAGGGACTCTCTGGGGGTTGATATACTAAAACTACAGAGTGCAAAATGTGGTGCAGTTGTGCATGGCAGCCAATCAGCTTCTGACATCAGCTTGTTCAATTAGTCTTTGACATAAAAACCTGGAAGCTGATTGGTTTCTCTGCAGAGCTGCACCAGATTTTACACTCTCCAGTTTTAGTAAATCATCTCCACTATGGCTCTGATTTGATCTGCAGCTGACCTTCTTACTGGTATGACTGTAACATGGTCATATCGCTGTTTTATAAATGAGCCCATAGGTTTCTGTTTCTGCTTATTTTTGTGACTGCACAGAGGTTTATCATTGTAATTTAAAACAGGACCAGAAGTAGAAAGGCTGCTTTTATTAGAGGAATTTATTTTAAACCCTTACATCCATGTCATCACCCGCTGGGAACACAATTGGAATTCTGCAAGGAGAACCTACATTTTATAACCAAGCAGGGGAAATTCTCAAAAGAATAAGCAGACTAAGGCTGGATTCACACCTATGCATTTTTAGTGCTTTTTGCATTTTTGCAGATTTGCACTACAGAAACCATGGTAAATGGGCTACTTTAGTGCAAATCTGCAAAATGCTAAAAGCACTGAACATGCATAGGTGTGAATCCAGCCTAACAGTTATGTTAAAAACAATGTTGTCGTTGAAGATAATTGTCATGATAATAATACTGTGATTTCAACAGATAAACAGGTAAACAGACATGTATATGAGTTTGTTAACATTTCTTTCTGTACCTAGCAACATACAGCTTTCAACTGACATTTTTTACAGACCAGAGTTTAAAATAAAACAAGGATTCTGATTGGATGATATGGACAACAATACACACTCTTGGAAGCCCACTTCTCATACATTAGCTTCAGAGTGTTTAAGGAAATTGTTTTAGGTGCTTTGCTCTATATACAGAATGCATAGAATGCCTGTTAATTTGTATTGATAATTGCTGTTATTTGCTCTTCCCAAGCTCTTTTGGTATTATAAATCAAATGCCTTCACAATTTATTAACTCCCGCTAGAAGACAAATTTTTGCATGGACATTAAAAAGCAATAGGGTAAGAATATACCGTAAATAATATCCATAAATTATGCGTACCATGGATAACTAATGCCACTAAACAGTGGGAATTTTATACATAAAGATGCCAAATAAATGACTTGTATTTCGTTAATCAGGCTATTTCAAATGCTTGTTCCATAAAATATGTATTTGATTTCAATCTCAAGCCGTCTTACAATTGAACCCCTAAACAATAATTTATAACAGTTTTTTTTTTTAATCTATGCTCAATGAAATACTTTTATTTTTTAAGATCATTTATTATTATATATTTATTAAATGTGTTGTTTTTCTAATATTTTGTAAGCAGTTTACCTCTCATATATTTTCCTTCTTTCTTTTTGGTAATTTTCTTTTGTTATACTTATGTCTACAAAGCTTTCATAGTGGTAGAAAGTGGTTTAATAGTTATAGAGGCATTTTCTTTATTCAGTTATAGGCATCACTCTGTTATGAAGACAAGATACAAGCAAGCACATCAAACCAGAAAAATACTCTTAACATTCTAGTGGACAGTTGTCAGTACAGTTGGTGATTCTTAGCCCTGGTTTCCACCTATGCAGTTTGCTTTTGATCTGTTTCTGCAGGTCTTTTTGAGGAGCATTTTTGCACATGCATTTTTCATGCGTTTTGCTCGCTTTTTTATGGGCTTTTTTCCCTAATTTGTTGTTGTTCATTAAAAACACATCAAAAACGCATCAAAAAGCACTACATACTTTTCTGTGATGTCTCAGTTGAAGTCTGCACCAATTTGTCCCTGACCTTTTTCAAATACGCAGTGGCTGAAAAAAGAATAGATGTTAACATGTCCTATAGGAAACCATGTTAAATTGACTGTAGTGTGTTTCTGCAAAAAGCACCAAAAAATGCATAGGTGTGATCCAGGAGGAGATCTACAGTATATCCTCTTTAATAATATACAGGCATACCCCACTTTTAAGTACACAATTGGATTTATTTACTAAAGTGGGAAAGTGCGAAATCAGGCTCACTTCTGCATAGAAACCAATGAGCTTCCAGGTTTTATTACCAAAGCTTAATTGCACAAGCTGGGGTTAGAAGCTCATTGGTTTCTATGCAGAAGTGAGCCTGATTTTGCACTTTACAGCTTTAGAAAATAAACCCCATTGTGTACTTAAAAGTGGGGTATACCTGTAAATAAGCTACTGCTATACACAAGACAATTATCAGAATGAAGAAAAAGAATGCTAACAAAACATGTTCATCTAGTTGTTTTGCAAATCTGACCATTAATCCTTCCCTCTTGTTAAATGATTAAAGATTTTTTTGTGCATCATCTTTCTTCATCCTTATTTCAACTCCTATTGCAAAAATGTGCACCCTGTAAACTGCTCCAATCTCTTTTACAACAGAAATTCGGGAAGCCTTCCACGTGTTGGATCGAGATGGGAATGGTTTTATTTCAAAACAAGAGCTTGGCATGGCAATGCGATCGTTGGGTTACATGCCCAGTGAAGTTGAGTTAGCCATCATTATGCAACGTCTTGACATGGATGGTAAGTGACTGACATACAAACGTAGTGCAATATTAATCTGTTTCACAGACAAAATTAGAAAAATATGACCACTTGTTTCAGTTTTCAGTAATGTCCTCTTAAAATTCTTTATTTTCAATCTGACAGTCTAATGAATATATTTTTTTCCAATGCTAGTGCCCATTTACATCACAACACAATTATTGTGGTGCATTAAGCCATATTGCATTAGGCAGCCAATTCATTTTGAAACACTGTCAAAACATGTTAACTTGGGATGGACGAATGGTTTGGTGCAAGCATGAATTTAGGCTGAACATTGGCTGTTTGTACGTTCACCGAACAATTGAATTATCAGGGTGTTTGACCATTTATTCAGCCCGCCGAACCCCCACAATGCACTGCGCTGCCGTACAGTGCATTGAAAGCCCTGATTGGCTGAAGCAATGAAAGCATTGCCCAATCAGGGCACAGAGCACTGTCAGAGCCGTGATTGGACGCTGTCATGATGACTCTATCCAATCATGGCTCATTGCTGTTAGTCCTGCTCCACACTATAAAAGTATTCTTTCAATAACAGCCATTTTCAGTGTAATATCAGTGTGGAGATAGAACAGGGCTCTGTTCAGTGCTACTAGACAGTTAGTGTGCTATACTGATTCTATTGTCAGTGTAGAATATCAGTTTCGTGTGCATCTAGGGATAGTTAAGTGTGATGTGTAGTGCGATGATTCATCTTTACATTAGTGTGAATGTAGGGGTAGTTCAGTCAATGTGAGTGTAGTGTGACCACCATTTATCTTTCCATTAGTGTGAATGTAGGGATAGTTCAATCAGTGTGAGTGTAGTGACCGTTTAACACAGTATATTTAATTCTGTTACTGTAAGTTTAACGCCGTATATTTCAGTGTGTTACGTGCCGTTTAACGCAGTACATTTCTGTGCATTGCTGCACGCTTAACACACTATATTTCAGTGCGTTACTGCAAGTTTAACGCTGTACAGTTTACTGCATTACTGCAAGTTTAACGCAGTATATTTCACTGCGTTATCTTCTGTTTAACCCAGTACAGTGTATTACTGCAAGTTTAACATAGTATATTTCAGTGCGTTACATGCTTTTTAATGCAGTACAGTTCTGTGCGTTACGTTAACGCACAGAAATGTACTGCATTAAACAGCACGTAACACACTGAAATATACTACGTTAAACTTACGTTAATGCACTGAACTGTACTGGGTTAAACGAAAGATAACTCACTGAAATATACTGAGTTATGTGTTTAACGCAGTATAGTTCAGTGCGTTACTGCAAGTTGAACACCTTATATTGCAGTGCATTATCTTCTATTTAATGCAGTACATTTCTGTGCGCTACTTCACGCTTGACACAGTATATTGCAGTGTGATACTGCAGTTTTACTGCAGTGTAATATAGTGTATCAATGGAATGTGCCTGCGTACTTGCGAGTACTCAAGTTAAAGTGCATCACAGTATCAGATAGAAGAAAAAAAAAAGGCGCTCTCAAAGCATAGATTCCAAATGATACACACCCTTGATAGGCACTCAGGTGCAGGCTCTGCTGGGATCAGAGAACAAACGAATAAGCCTGGATATACTGATATCGCATCAATCGTTTCCCTTTAATTGGCCAATCCATAGCCAATCATCGGTGATCACAATCTTTGACGATATTTGGTATCTTGTAGAATTGTGGGCAGGATTATTTACATCCACTGACCACCCACATATACCATACACATCAACTTATTGTTTCCCTCTAAAAATCATATGCTTGCCATATATATATATATATATATATATATATATATATATATATATATATATATATATATATATATATATACGTTTATATATATATATATATGAAACAAATATTTACAATGATTATTGATAGTAAAATTGAGAATTACAATAATAATAAATTATGTGAAGGAACAATAATAATAAGCTATAAACTGTCAACAACAAGGAATGAGGATCCTAGTATGTAATAGGTGAAGTGTAAGGGCATGAGAGAGCATGTGAGCCTTTCAGTGGAGGGCAGGAAATGATAGGAGACTAGCAATATAAAGTGAGCTACAAGGATTAACATCATACATCTGAAATTTATAAATATATAATCATGCGATTTTGATGTTCCCGGGCTTTGTTTTTGTGTCTTTCTTCTTTCATTCATTATTATTTTTTCAGAGTTTTTGCCATATTGCTGTTACTGCGATTTTTCTGCGATTTTTTTTGTTGTTGCTTTTTTGCTTCTTTTTTGCCTCTTTCTTTTTGGTGAGCTTTTATAGGGTCTCTTTATCCACATATGGATCGATTAGGAATGATATCAAGGAACTTTTCTTACAGCCCTCCTGACATATATATGAATAGAGGAAACTCTTGTAGTTTTGCTTTTCTTTTTATTAACCGCCTCGGAGTGACTGCGGTATCGTTCCTTAGTCCATGTGCTTGTATGTACATGCTTGTTTAACATTTTTTTTTTGATTTGATACATACATTTTTCTGTTCTTGCGTCTACATCTTACACATGGAAGTTTCTTGGTGGGTTTTGATAACTGAACACACACATGTGTGGTTCTTTCACACATGTGGGGTGGATAATAATACCAATTTTTAAACTAACAATATGATTTTATGTCTCATGGGTTATACCCAATGTTGCATGTTAATGTGGTTATCTAAATCCAATTTTAATATGTTATTTGTAATTGTTTATGTTTGTGTCAATGCGATTGTGAGTATTTTTTTTTACCTGTCTATGTGAGAGCTGTGGACTGGGGGGGTCCCCAGTTACAGCTGTTCTATATTCTTTGATTGACTAATCATGCATGTGGGAGTGGCCCTTGGGATACTATGTTTCCCATTGGCCACCACCACATACATATTCACATCTGTTTTGTCACTACATTAGCTATGGTTAAGCACCAGACTCAGGTGTGAAACATGTAAGCTGCTTGCATCCCCCTCTTTTGTACTGTATGGATTGACTGCTGTACACTGGATTTTAACCCAATAAAGGTGTTGTATCGGAGTGGTGCCATCCAGGCTTATTCGTTTGTTCTCTAAAGTGCTTGATTCAGATGTAGGTTTTGAGGTTGAGGAAGGCAGGAACATGAGACAGAGATGGGAGAACACTGGTACAAAAATTGGCAGTCATGTTCCTCCAGATGCAGCGTATTGCCAAGTTGTCTCCAGTGGTAATGAGGATGGAGGAGATGATGATGAGGTCACTGACGCAACTTGGGTGCCAGATAGAGCAGAGGAGGAAAGTGAGGGTGAGGCACAACCCCAACGAGCCAGCTATCATGGAAGAGTAGGGAGCAGCCATCCTATTCCATCACATTGTGGAGTTGTTATCTCCCAGCCCACTTCCCACAGCTCAGCTGTGGTGGACTTTTTTAGCACTGTTCCAATTTGCAAACTTTGTCTCAAGCACACCAAGCATGGCAAAAACACTAGCCATTTGGGCACCACATGCACAAGGCATTTAACCTCCCAACACATAGCCCATTAGCAAGAGCACCTGAAAGCCATACAAAAGGGGCGCAAATCTGTTCCTCTTCCTTTTTCATCTCAGTCTGCCCCTGCTATACCTCATGATCTCTCAGCAGCCTCCACTGACAGAGATGATGGTATAGCGCAGGGTGTCCCAGGTCCTTGCAGCACATCTGCCAGCAGCACACCACCAGCTATAGACTTTACCTTGCAAATTTCTCTGCCCCATCTGCTGCAGCAGGAAAAAAAAACAGTCACTGCCACCCCCATGCCCAGCGTTTAAATGTAAGATTGTCAAAGCTGCTGGCTCTACAACTTCTGCCTTTCTATCTGGTGGATTCTTCCCCCTTCCGTGAATTTTCTGAATGCGCTGTACCACAATGGCAGCTTCCCAGTCACTATTTCTTTTCACATAAGGCCATTCCAGCTCTGCACAATCATGTGGAAAGCAATGTTGTGGCACTGTTGAGAAAGGCATTCAGCCACAAAGCCGCAAAGTCCATGTTACTGCTGACACGTGGTCCAGCAAGCATGGTCAGGGACGATATATTTTGTTCACAAGTACCCCCTAAGCTTTCGAGGGCCTTTTCAATGTGTCAGGCTAAAAAGTGCCATGCAGTGCTTCGGCTGGTGTGTCTAGGGGACAGGAACTACACCGGAGCAGAGATTATTGCAGCTCTGCAGGGACAGGCCCAGAGGTGGTTTACGCCATGCCAGCTGGAGCCAGGAATAGTGGTGTGTGATAGTGGCACAAACCTCCTGTCCACCCTTAGACAGGGAAAGTTGACCATGTGCCATGCCTGGCACATGTCCCCGTTTTGGTGGGGCAGCATTTCCTAAATGGGTACCCAAGGTTGGAAGATCTGCTAAAGCAGGCCAGAAGAGTCTGTTGTCATTTCAGACGGTCATACACAGACAGTGCTCGATTGGCTGAAATTCAGTGGGAATTCCACCTGCCTGTAAATCACCTGATTTGTGACATGCCCACCAGCTGGAACTCAACTTTGGCAATGCTGCACATGCAGCAGAGGGCCGTCAATGAGTACCTGTGTGAGTATGGCGGGCTCAGCTTTTTTTCTGCAAGCCAATGGCTGCTCATAAAGAATGTATGCACTGTACTGTCACCTTTTGAGGAGGGCACAAGGATGGTGAGCTGTGACAATGCATGCATCAGTGACACAATCCCTGTTGTATTCCTGCTGGAGCAGGCTCTGTGTGGCATTATGGACAGGGCACTTGAGGCAGAGTAGCGGGAGGAAAAGGAGGAAGACTTCCTTTCCTCTCAAGGCCCGCTTTATGCAGACACCATTGTTCCTATGCCACAGAACACACAAGAAGAGAGGAGGTGGATTCTGGTAGTTTTAGCCCACGTACACACGGTCGGAGATTTTGCCAACCAAATCCGTCAGATTTTGCCCGTCGGATTTAGTCAGACGGATTGTGTCCGAAACTGTTGCATACACACGGTTGGGCCAAGTTGGCGAAAAATCCGATCTTTCAGAACGTGATGACGTAATTTTGTTACGATGGGACTACATTCAGGCTAGTAGCCAATAGCTTTGATGTAGGAATTTGATCTGAGCATGCGTGGCATTTGGTCCGATCAAAATGCTCTACACATGATCGGATTAGGTCCGTCCGGCCCAGTTGGTCGGGAAATATTTCCAACATGTTGGAAAATTGGGTCGGACGGAGATTCGGACGGAATCAGTCCGATGCATACCACACACAGTCGGATTATCTGACAACACAGTCCGATAAGACTCATTCCGACAGATTCTCCGACCGTGTGTACAAGGGCTTAGAGGCATTGAAGCAGAGGAAGACATACATCAAACAGTAAGAGATGGTTTTCCATCCGCAGAACCCTTGGGAGTAGTACTTGGCTGGGAGGAGGCAGTTCCAGATACTATAATCCTCAGTGACCTTGAGGAGTCTGCTTCTCATGCCTCCACAAATTTGCATGGACTCCCTCATGCTTCAAAGCCTGCGAAAGGACTCAGGAATATGTGCCATAAAGGAGAAGGCTCACTATTGGTTGGCAACCCTCCTTGACCACCGTTACAAGGGGAAAATCAAATCCTGTCCCCACAGAGAGTGCAGAAGATGAAATCTCTTGAGGACACCTTAAAGAGAAGTTTAATGCTTTTCCCAACTGTCGTAGGTTACAGTGTCGTGGAAAATGTAGTTTTGAGGCTTCTATTGGTCAAGAGAGAAGCAGCGGCCGCCTAAGTAATGCATTTCACAATTTTTTTAGTGCTCGCCGCCCAGGGCTGACAGCTTCCACATCCCATCGGCAGCATCTGCATCACACGGTGGATGATTATCTAGGGACGAAAACAGAGATGGAGAGGTTTCCAGTTGACGATCCACTGACTTACTGGGTCATGAGAATAGACCACTGGCCATACTTTTCCTAGTATGCAGTTGAGCTCCTGGACGGCCCTGCATCCAGCGTGCTTTCTGAATGGGCATTCAGTGCTGCTGGAGGCTTTGTTACTGATAATAGAATACATCTGTCCACAGACTCGGTGGACCGTCTGACATTTATCAAAATTAATCAGTCCTGAATTACAAGCAGCTATTAAGCCCCTGATGGTGATGGCACTGATTAAGTGTTTTTGGGATGTGGAGTCTCTACAGGACATCTAGGCTGCCTAGTGTTGTGGTTGTTGATTTCATCTGGAAGAATTTTTTGGGTGTAGCTTTCATGGGCACAATTAACACCCAAAGAAAGACCAATTTTGTTTGTTTTGTTTGACAGTTGAATATGATTTTAGTTTTTGACAGCAAGGCCAATTCTTGCTTTCATCAAGAGCACCTCTATAGGGTTATGGTGTGAAGGCGTCAACAAAACCCAAAGACCATTTTTTTCCACACCTGTTTGACAAGTGCTTTTCATTGCAATTTTTGACAGCAATACCAATTTTTGCTTTTATCAAGAGCAACTCTATAAGGTTATGGTGTGAAGGTGCCAACGACAGCCAAAGACCAATTTTTCTGCACCTGTTTGACAGGTGCATATCATTTACATTTTGGATAGCAAGGCTAATTCTTTTTTTCATCAAGAGTACCCCAATAGGGTTATGGCGTGAAGGCATCACACCGACACCCAAATACCAATTTTTCCACCCCTTTTACTTCTATTCAAAGTCTGTAGAAGAGACATCAGAATTTATCCAGAAAAACTCTATTCTTGTTTCCAATGCACTACATTGTGGCCTCATCATATATACTGGATTCGCAAGCCGTTGCTTACAAAATAAAGAAATCTTGGAGGGAAAATGTAATTTTTGTGGCTTTATAAATGCAATTATTTCTGCAGTAGCTTCTATACACAGTACAGATGTGCTATTTTACAGGTCAACTAAGGGAACCCCCCAGCCACTATGTTAAATGGAATTTTTAATTTTTATGCTTTCACTTTTAGTATCAATAAATCACTCCTCATTTAAAAATGATGTTTTTTACAAACTTTTTTTTCATTGATACATGTCCTCCAGGGCAGTACCTGGACCCCCATAACCATTGTATGTCCAATAATTTGCATATACGACTTAAAAATGGGCACTTTTGTTTTTTCATGTTCGGATCCCATAGAATTCAATGGGGTTCATTATTCGATTTGCGATGTTTCGAAAGTTCTGGTGCGAACCGAACTGGGTGTCGTTCGGCCCATTCCTGATGTCAACACACAAAAATATAGGTCTTACATGGTTTTTCAAAATGGGTAGAGCATGTTCACCTATCTTAGTGAATCAACACATTGAAAACTCACTTTGTCAAGAATAGCCAATAAAGTGCAAACAAAATAAAAATTATTCACTAAGTTAAATACATTTTCCTCTTGCAAAAAATATTTTCTCTTTACTTCACCTCATTTAACCTTCACTAAGATGTGTAAAATTTCACTTTTAAAGTGAACATATTCTACTCATCTTATAAATCGGTGTTTACATGTTGTTGTGTGCAATAGTGCATGTGCTTTGGAGTACCACTGACAATAAATTGTGATGCTGAGCAACATATACAGTGCATTGCCATGTGTTATCATAAATCATGCTTTGGGGTGTGAACGAGCCCTAATAAGAAAGTAACTTGCAGCAAATAAAGTAATGAAGGAAACATTTACTGGCCTTACTACAGACAGTAAACCTAATTGTTACATATTAGTTACATAGTTAGTTTGGTTAAAGAAATACACAAGTCCATCTAGTTCAGGGATCCAAAACTTTTCAAGAGTGAGGGCCACTTAAAACAGACCTTCAGTAATGTTTTCATCTTTCCATCTATTAAATCTTATGCCCTTGTTGTTCTAACATTGGATAGTAAAATAAATAATATGCCACAATGTTTTTATTACAAATTATGTGAGCAGACTGCAGTTCCTATTTAAGTGACTTGGTAAACGGTCACGGGCCACAATGAGTGGACCGGGTAGATGACAGGTCTATGTGCGCTCTGCATATGCACAGCAGACATGAACACAGCCCACTCTACTCTATGGGCCCTCTGATATGCTGAGACAGAAGGGGACGGATGCCCTTCTGTTTTTTTTTAAAGGATTGAAATGGAAGTAGGCTGGCCTGCATTCTGTTTACATCTGTTGACGTATGTTTACATCTGCCGCTCCATAGAGGTGAATGGAGGGTCCAATTGGGTCAGACTGATCTTGTGAGGGGCCTAAGGCTGCTTTCACAGTGATGCGCTGCAGTTTACCCACACTGTGGGTGCAACGCAGCTCACCTGTGGATTTCCTGCGGGTTAGCTTTACTTTGCCATAGGCTTCTATTATATCGTGCAGGTGTCATGCATTTTCTGAAATCACACCAAACCCACAGGTAATATCAGAAGTCTATGGCTCAGTCTAGGTAACCCGCAGGTGCACTGAGGTGCACCTGTGGATCAGTTTGAAAGTGGCTCAGTAACCACTGCAGAACAGATATGCCCATATATACACTCTGATTTTAGTAATAAACTTACATTTAATAACAGTCAGGTATCACAGGCAGTTGTTGTCCCAGGCTGAGTACATTTGATATCACTTCTCCTGTGACAGGAGTTGGCACTATACAGTAAGCAATAGCTTGCGCTGCTCTTCGGAAGGGCTTGTTTCCTCTACCGCCAGCTTCATTTATAACACTGATGCTCTGGTAAGCAACCCTCCATTCCAGGGCAAGAGGTCGCAGGCCAGATCAGAGGGCCCTGTGGGCCACATGTGGCCCCCGGCCACTGGTTGGGCACCCCTGATCTAGTTCAACCAATAAAAAGGGGAAAACAAAAAAAAAATACATTTTTACAATACAATAATATTTGCAACACAATACAGAAAACGGAAATCATGATCCAATTTTCTCCAGCAGGGGGAATAAAATCCTTCCTGATCCCCCAAGAGGCAATTGGATGTTCCCTGGATCAACTTTACCTAGAAATGTTAGTATACAGTTGTATTGGACAGAACTAGCTCTTGAGGGGGTCTATTCCACATTGTCACAGCTCTTATTGTGAAGAAGCCTTTTTGTATTTAGAGATGAAATCTCTTTTCCTCTAGATGTAACGAGTGCCCCTTGTCCTCTGTGATGACCTTAAAGTGAATGACTCAATAACAAGTTCACTATATGGACTCCTTATGTATTTATACATGTTGATCATAGCCCCCCTTGATCTCTTCTTCTCAGTTTTCATTTTCGCATTTTGCAGATATGAGTTGCATTTTGCAGTGCTTGTCTGTAAACGGCAATATTATTATTATTAATAGATTATTGAAGGAATTTAAGAATTTTACCTCAAAAATCTTTGTTAGACCTTTGTTTTTTTATTTACTTTGTTTACTAATTCAGCTTTCCAGTTGAGAAATATATCTCAACTTCATGCTAATAACCCTTACCTTTTCTTATCTCATGTGGCTAATGAACATTCTTACAGAATATGGAAACTACAATGTCTTCTAGCTAAGGATCAGAGTGAGCTTTTTAGATTTTAACTTAAACAAAGGACTTCATGCAAATTCTTTTTTTTTTGGAATGTTTCATCACTTTCTCAACTGAAAAATAAGAAATTAATTCTGACCGATTTGCAAGCACCTGGTATTTTATTAGCCTTCTGGTCTTTTTACTTTCTGCTATATTGTTCATAATTGATATTGCACATTTTAATTCAGAAGGACGTGTGCAGTGATTTCTCAGTATATGACAGAATCGCTGCAGACCATATTTCCTCTAAAATTATAATACATGCACCTTTTAGTTTGGATAGATACATGGTGCTCAGCTCTAGCTTTGTATGGCCCCACAGTCCATGTTTAAATTATCTTCCCATCCAGGTGAAATTAATAATGCTGTTCTCACAGGCAATTTTAGTATTTTGCCACTTAAAGATTTTTCCATTTGATGAAAATGTTTTTATTGGTAGAACAAGATTTTCATGTACAATAAATTATGTGTTTGCCAACAAGAAGTTAATTCTTTCAATAGAAGGAGAATATCATTGCCCATGAACCCCCAGCCTTAGGCTAATGCTACACTGGTATTTTCTCTTTACTAAGGAGAGATTTATAGTCAAGTGTTAAGATTTCCCCCACACATACATAAATTATATATATATATATATATATATATATATATATATATATATATATATATATATATATATATATATATATATACATGCGCCTTTCTCCCAGGAGTCTCCTATCCAGTCTGATGATGTCATGGTTCTTTCCTCCTCTTGTCCTGCGGCTGCAGGAGGCAGTGATTATTGTTGCAATAAATAGGCTGAAAAGTAAAATAAATGATGTTGGCTACCACTGGCCATCCCGTGGTGGAAAAGAGGTGATGTGGTGAACAGCTCTGGATTGATCATGAGTTTTGCAGTAAAAGTTGTTTTTTAACGTTCAATAGGCTGGAGTTCTGCTTTAAGTACTCATTGAATGTCTTCACACCACTAAAATATTTGTATCCCTAATTAAATAAATGTCAACAAACAGTTGCTTCTTTAGTAGTACAAGATTTATGCACAGGTATGGTTTTTGGGTGCATTAATGACACCTGCGAATGCTCCCTGCCTCCTATTAGATGTGAGAACCCCAGCAGGGGTTTCCAAAATTAGTTTAGGGCTGATCGCTTGCATGTGATTGCTGCTTGAGAGATTACATGTGTGGCTAGAAAGTTGTAAGGTAGAGGAGATGTCATGAAATCCAATCTCGAGTTCACATTGGCATCATCCCATAAATAAATATGCTATTTTTGAAAACAAAGGTAGTGGGACTGTAATGTGGTTGTAAACCGTTTTTAAAAAATCCTAAAAGAAAAAAAAACCTGCAAGACAAAGACATGATGAGCTAGTATGCATAGCATACTAGCTCATTATGAATTACTTACCTGAGACCAAAGCCTCCACAGAGGTCCTCGTTCACCTCTCCGGTGGTGACATCTCCCTGGGGGGGTTACTTACAGGTATCGCGGCTCCGGCTCTGTGATTGGCTGGAGCCACAATGACATCACTCCCGCGGTAACGGCACAGCACAACTGAAGCAACGGCACATACATGCCATTGCTTCAGTTTGCTTAAGTGCACATTTGTACCGATGACGTCGGCACATGCAGATACAGGAATATCTCCTAAATTGTGCAGGTTTAGGAGATATCCAATGTAGCTGTCCAGTGTCATTTGGCATATATAAAGTGGTTGTAAACCCTTTACATTCACTTTATACTACAGGCAAGCCTATAATTAGGCTTGCCTGTAGTATAAAGTGGTTGTAAAGGGTTTACAACCACTTTAAATATGCCAAATGAGAACAAAGTCAGAATAAAAATCTATATAAATTGTATTACACATAAAACATTATCATAAACACATTACAGGTACTCCTCGCTTAATGCCTGGGTTCGAATTGGTCGTTAAACGAGGAATCACAAGAGATCAATATTTTAAGCTGTACTGTACTGTATTGTGATGAAAAGGTCTAAACACTAAACTCCAGCTCAATAACATTGTTTTCATTTGCAAAAGTTTAGAACAAAAACTAAAATTCTGTACTGTACTGTATAATACAATGATGTATATACACAACATGAGAGTGGGGAGAGACAGTCGTAAGTCCAAGGAGTCGTTAAGTGGGTAAGTCATTAAATGAGGAGTATCTATCCATAAAAAAAACTTTGTAATAAATCCAAAAATATGTAAACCTGAAGGATACATGTACTTGAAACTGGTCTACACGTTACGCAGGATTTCCTGCTTCTTCAGGACCATACATATATTGCAAGTGTGTTATATATAGAGTTTCTTACTATGGAAAAGAACAAAAAAAAATACAAGTAAATACAATTATACACAATAAACATATTATCAGATATAATTACAGCTATAGATTACCCTCAGTGAGTGGAAGTAAAAAAAAGGAGTGAAAAGGATGTCAGAATCGGAGAAAAAAACACAACAACTCAATATTAATAGTTGTTTAATTACCTCAATATCATAAATCATCAAAACAACAGAGGAATACAGTATGTGTCTCAGATGTTTTGTCTACAGGCCCATAGAATATAGTCTGGACCCATAAGATATATTAAAGGCAGGGTGTGCTCCCATATAGAGGACATTAGTATATAAGCAACATATTTATCTCTGACCTATTAATGCAGAAGTAAACATAAATATCCAAAAGGAGGAAATAAATATCCGGTGTATAGCAACATACTCCAAACAATGTGAATCCCAATATCTATAAGACAAAGGGGATAAATCCAAAATACCAAGAAAACCAGGCATCTCTGTGACAATCACCTTGGAGGATAAATGGATAGATGTTTGTATAAATGAGAGGGGAATTCTATACATACCAAGCAGTATATATATATATATCAGCAATCCAAATATTGGGTCACTGAAGATGGTATTAGATAGATAACGTATATAAAATATCCTCAGGTATAGCTTACATATGTTGGTATTGTGGTAGGTACATATCCACCTCTCCTCTCGCAAAGTTTGTAATGAATGGGTGCCCCGATAAATGTGTATATATAGGATCAAATATGCCCCAGAAAACGCCTTCACCTGTGGGGGTGTATCCACAAAAGTGGAACAGATTGCCCCCACCTGTGGTGCAGGAGTATCCCCTCCAATGAACAGATGCCTTGAGGATGTTATAATGGCGTTCAATGGGGCTACCTCTCGCAGCTAATTGCCCCCCCCCCCCGGGGTTCTCACATATAATGGGAGGCAGAGTGCATTTGCAGATGTAACTACGTAACTACGTAGGTGTAAATGCACTTCTTAAAGATGTTCCTAATTCAACTCTACCTTTACCTGATAGAGGGGGAACATACTCTTTTTGAGCACTATTTACTGATCTAGAAGAGTTTTCATTGTGTTCAGAAAAAGCAGATGACAGAAGACAAAAATAAAACAAGCTGCATCTTACACAATCTTTCACATTTCTGATCTGATTCTTTGGATATATATTTTGCGGATGCTATTACAATGAGAGATTGTTGTGGTCTGTAATTTATCTCACAAATGCCACTACCTGCCAACTACTTGAATTTAGAAACTAAGGCTGCATGCTAACTAGTAATATATTGTTTAAAATGCCAGTCTATAATGAATTCCCTAACCATATTATCTCTATGCATGCTAAATGTACAGTGATTCATGAATATGTTGCTGTACAAGTCCAATGAATCTTTCTAAAAAAATGTTAGAGGGTGAAGAAATGCATTTATAATAGAGCCTTTTCAAACTGAGCTGCGTCCATGTTAGCGATAAAGCGCCGCCCGTTTTAGAGGTGCTTTAGTGCTGTTTAAGTGGTGCTTTTTCGCCACTAGCGAGGCTCCTTTAACCCCAAAGAAGGAGTTAAAAGTGACCATGTTACGGCGCTTCCAAAATGCTTTTCAGGCTCTTTGGAAGCGCTGCCCATTCATTTCAGCATTTGCAGGGCATTTTGGGAGCGGTGTATACACTGCTTGCAGGACTAACGTTCCGCTAGCACACACTGAAATGAATGGGAGCCCATTTTTTAGAGGCTATTTCTAGCGCTAAAAGCCTGAAAACCGCCTCAGTGTGAAAGGGGTCTTAGGGTTTTTTCTTTAATCAATTAAAAACCAAATGGGGAGGGGTGAGGGGGCCTTCACGGTGCTAAAATGGGTGTTGCTAAAGTGGTCATGGTTTAATAGCTGTGGTTAAACCAGTGTGGTTTAGTGGTATAATGATTATGTGAACAAGTATAATAGAGGCAGATGTCTGTTTAAATTAGGAAAAACACATGTAGTCTGGGAAATAAGGAAGATTACAACTACTCAGTCTTCAATTACATTCTGCGATTTGTCCTATTTATAATTACTAGAGATTGGCCTGAACACCCCCTTGTTCGGTTTGCAGCAGAACTCCCGAACAGGGGAAAAGTTTCTAACCAGAAAGGCGAACCCCATTGAAGTCTATGGGAGCCGAACAGAAAAAATCAAACGTACCCACCATTTTGAAGGGTTAAATGTAAGTAATTAGCCATAAAAGGGTACTGCCCTGTGGGACATGTATCAATGCATTTTTTTTAAAAACAATAGTTTTTTTCAGGAGCAGTGATTTTAATGATGCTTAAAGCAGAGTTCCCCCCAAAAGTGGAACTTCTGCTTATATGCTTCCTCCTCCCCACCCAGTGCCACATTTGGCACCTTTCAGGGGGGCGGGGATGGGTACATGTTTTTGACAGGTCCCCTTCCCCACTTCCAGAGACAGAGCCAAGGCGCAATCTCCTGGAAGTTCGGCCCCCTCCTCCTTCCCCCGCCGCTAGGCCAATTAGAAAGCACAGCATGCTTCGCACATGTGCAGTAGGGAACCAGCTGTGAACCCGAAAAGCTTCACTGCTGGGTTCCCTTACCAGGAATGATGGCAGCAGCACCCGGGAGTCGATCTGAAGATTGGCTGGGGTGCCATCATCACGCACTCCCTTGACAGGTAAGTGCCCTAATATTAAAAGTCAGCAGCTACAGTATTTGTAGCTGCTGACTTAAATTTTTTTCACCTAGGCTGGACCTCCTCTTTAAAGTGCAACAATTAAAATGAAAAATTCCTTTAAATATAGTGCATGGGGTCCCCTTAGTCTGCCTGTATTGTGGCGCATCTGTAGCACATACAGAACATGCTATGTCACCTGCTGGCACCACCCCCTTCTGACGTCACTGACTGGTACAGCATGCAGTGCATTGCAAGGCATTGGGGGGGGGGGGGACCTGCCAAACTCCTTGCAAATTCGGGTGTCGGATGCTCAGAACCATTCACCCAACACTACTGATGACACTATAAATACTCTGGTTAATAACAAACTATAAAAAATTCTAATGGAAAAGTAAAGAAAGGTATTATTAGGAGATTAAAAAGGGAACATAATAAACATTATATGTATTTTTCACTTGCAGTTGAATATCATGTGCTGATAGGTATTTGGTCTGCACATTAGTGTTAAAAAAATATACTTTTTTTTAACATGTACAATGTATTTATGAATGAAGCCTGCAAACAGTGCATGCAGGCATTACTTACCTAGGGGCCTCTGCCAAGGCTCCATAATTGAAGAAGAGGGCCCAGTTGTCAAACTGACAGCGTAGTTCCCATAGTCAGTAACTCTGGGAACGATATCGACTTGCCGGAGCGAGGTACAGGGACCGATGCAGGGGCTTCGATCTCAGGTAAGTAATTCATAATGAGCTAGTATGTAATGCATACTAGCACATTATGCCTTTGTCTTGCAGGTTTTATTTTTTGTGCGTGGGTTTACAACCACTTTAATACTTCATTAAATGTATTTTCCTAATGCAAATATTGTTTTAGACATCCAAATTTGACTTGATATGAGCCTTTTGTAGACTAATGTACCATTTGTACAGCAGAGCTCAGAGAGGGAGAATTAACACAAGTAGCCAGTCAGCTGCTCTGCAGTTCAGTGAGCCATGCTGAGGAAGAGGGAGAGGAAAGAACAGACTGACAGAAATAGTAGCTCACCACTGTGCTGCTCCTACTTTCATTGTCCAATCACAGGCAGAGTTGGGAGGGGACCTGTAAGTGAAAGTGAAACTTCAGCAGAAAAAAGATTTTTCCTTCCCATGTTATGGCTGTGCTTGATGGAGAACCGTGTAGATCCCATGACTAGAGGGACAGAAATACATATCCTTTGGCAGATAAAACAGCTGTCAAATATATACAGTATTTTATCTGGTTGGCTGGAGTTCAGCTAGACGACTTCAGATATTCAAGCAGCAGACACACTCCTGGCAGGTAGTCATATTGTCATATTACAGAGCTGAAATCTTGTCATACAGGAAGTACAAACCAGTCATTGTCATTAACTAAAAAAAAAAAAAAAATAGGTTCTTCTTTCAATCCTCCATGTTGAGCTGCCAGAGAGCATTCTTTGCTCCTATTGAAAATTAACCTGTGAAGATTGAAATATATCAAATGCTGCTGGTAACTTGGCATTGCTTTGATGCCACAAATGTTAAAGGATTTGAAATATTATCAAGCTTCAATTAAAGTATAAGTGATCCCTCACCTTATAAGACAACCCATTCAATTTAACATAGAAATGAAAAGCAAAAATGTATGTATATACATAGAAAAATGATACATATATTTTTTGCTTTTTATTATAAGTGATCACATAATCTCTGTTCTCAGCTGCCTTAGCCCTTGTACACACGGTCAGAGAATCCGTCGGAATGTGTCCTATCGGACCGTGTTGTCGGATAATCCGACTGTGTGTGGTCTGCATCGGACTGATTCCGTCGGAATATCTGTCGGATCCAATTTTCCAACTTGTTGTAAATATTTCCCGACCAACTGGGCCGATCGGACATACTCTGATCATGTGTAGAGAATTTTGATCGGACCAAGTGCCACGCATGCTCAGATCAAATTCCTACATCAAAGCTATTGGCTACTAGCCTGAATGTAGTCCCATCGTAACGAAATTACGTCATCACGTTCTGAAAGATCGGATTTTTCGACAACTTTGTCCGACCGTGTGTATGCAACAGTTTTGGACAAGATCCGACGGACAAAATCCGACGGAATTTTTTGTCGAAATCTCCGACCGTATGTACAGGGGCTAAGAGCTGGGGGCAAGAGAAACCGCAGTGCGCTCAGCTTCCCAGTGAATCGCTGTGCAGGAAGGGGGGGACGATGTGTCAGGACAAGTCTGATCATTGGAGGAGAGCAGGCTGAGTTCCCAGCACAGCCAAAAACCTGGCCATGCTGTGCTCTCATGCCTACTGTGGTCAGTTTTTAATAAGAAAGCAGAGGGACTGGTAGAAACACCAGGGATTTCACACGAAGGAAGAAATACAAAGAGAACAGGAGACTATTTCATACATGTACATGGTACAACAGGCACATACTGCATAGTTGCCAACTGTGCCGAATTTCCCGGGACATTCCTGGGATTAGGACATTTGTCCCGAATTAATTTTGTCCCGGGAAATGTCCCGGGAAATTCGGTTTGTCCCGGGAAATTGAATTTCACGTTTTTTTGCCACCGGCCGCTAGCTGGTCTTCAATAGAGAGTGAGACTAGCATTGCTGTGGCGCCGCCCACCCACGCTGCCAGTGAAGTGCAGTGGGTGGCACCACAGTTGGTTCAAAGTCTCCGCATGGGATGATGAGGGCCAGCAGTGTCTGTGGAGGATCATGTCGGGGGCCAGCGGTGTCTGTGGAGGATGATGTCGGGGGCCAGTGGTGTCTGTGGAGGATCATGTTGGGGGCCAGCGGTGTCTGTGGAGGATCATGTCAGGGGCCAGCGGAGTCTGTGGAGGATCATGTCGGGGGCCAGCGGAATCTGTGGAGGATCATGTCGGGGGCCAGTGAGTCTGTGGAGGATCATGTCAGGGGCCAGTGAGTCTGTGGGGGATCATGTCGGGGGCCAGTGAGTCTGTGGAGGATCATGTCGGGGGCCAGTGAGTCTGTGGAGGATCATGTCGGGGGCCAGTGAGTCTGTGGAGGATCATGTCAGGGGGGCCAGTCTGTCTGGATGTCAGTGGGGCCAGTCTGTCTGAATGTCAGGAGGGCCAGTCTGTCTGGATGTCAGAGGGATGCAGTCAGAGTCTGGATGTCAGAGGGGCACCAGATGTGAGGAGGGCTGCTCTGATGGACACCAGGTGTGAGGAAAGCTGCTCTGATGGGGCATCAGATGTGAGGAAGGCTGCTCTGATGGGGTCACCTGATGGCATCTGGTGGCAGGCAATGTGGCTAGTGACGCGCTCATGGCTCCCACCGATTCTGCATTATGGTGAGTTGAATGATTTCATTTCATATTACAATGTAATAATAGAAATAATGCGCTTCAATCATCCTGACACCATAACAATTATGGCGCTGAGATGATTGAAGCGCTAACACCAGGTATTTGGAGTAGTGATGGACGAACTTCCGACGGGACGTTTCGCGAACGCGAAACGCGAACGGACACAAACGTTCGCGAAAACGACCGTTCGCCGCGGGCTCCATTGACTTCAATGGGAGGCGAATTTCGCAAACCTTTAGGTCGAATTTGCGGCCACGGGGTAATTATTAGGGGGTAGCACGTAGTCCCACCACCTGGACAATAGCATAATACATGTATGAGGTGAATTTGGGATCGATAACTACAAGCATTTTTTTTTTATTTGGGAAATTGTTCTGACAATTCAGGACTATGGAGCTAATGAAGGCAATGGAGGAGAGGGAAGGTCAGGGACCAGGGTAGGCAAACAAGAGGGTGCAGGAGATACAGAGCACTGACAGCAGCACCGTAATACAGAGCACTGACATCAGCACCGTGACATACAGCGCTGACAGCAGCTCCGTGACATACAGCGCTGACAGCAGCTCCGTGACATACAGCGCTGACAGCAGCTCCGTGACATACAGCGCTGACAGCAGCTCCGTGACATACAGCGCTGACAGCAGCTCCGTGACATACAGCGCTGACAGCAGCACCGTGACATACAGCGCTGACAGCAGCTCCGTGACATACAGCGCTGACAGCAGCTCCGTGACATACAGCGCTGACAGCAGCTCCGTGACATACAGCACTGACAGCAGCTCCGTGACATACAGCGCTGACAGCAGCTCCGTGACATACAGCGCTGACAGCAGCACCGTGACATACAGCGCTGACAGCAGCTCCGTGACATACAGCGCTGACAGCAGCTCCGTGACATACAGCGCTGACAGCAGCTCCGTGACATACAGCGCTGACAGCAGCTCCGTGACATACAGCGCTGACAGCAGCTCCGTGACATACAGCGCTGACAGCAGCTCCGTGACATACAGCGCTGACAGCAGCTCCGTGACATACAGCGCTGACAGCAGCTCCGTGACATACAGCGCTGACAGCAGCTCCGTGACATACAGCGCTGACAGCAGCTCCGTGACATACAGCGCTGACAGCAGCACCGTAAGCAGCCCCAGGAGGAAGTCAGCACAGCACAGGGATGGTGTGATCCCCTCATAATAAGAACCCCCAGGAGGAAGTCAGCACAGCACAGGGATGGTGGGAGCCCCTCATAATAAGAACACCCAGGAGGAAGTCAGCACAGCACAGGGATGGTGGGAACCCCTCATAATAAGCAGCCCCAGTAGAAATATGACACCGCTCAACCTCTTCAAAGAGGAGGGTAGGGGCATATAGTACGGTGTGCTTTTTTGGGTCAGGGAAGTGAGCCAAATGAATTAAGAAGGTCTGTGTGCTTGATTCCAAAAATTGTTTATAGACATATACATGGTCTACTGATCACATGTGTTGAATTCCTCCGAGATCCATGCCTCATTCATTTTTAGAAATGTGAGGTAGTTAACACTGTGGTGAGCTAGGCGAGTACGCTTATCGGTCACAATCCCCCCTGCTGCGCTGAACGTCCTTTCGGACAGGACACTGGATGAGGGGCAAGCCAACAGTTCGATTGCAAATTGGGCAAGCTCTGGCCAGAGGTCAAGCCTGCCCACCCAGTAGTCTAGGGGTTCATCACTCCTCAGAGCGTCCACATCGGCCGTTAACCCAATGTAGTCGGACACCTGACGGTCTAGGCGTTCCCTGATGCTGGATCCGGATGACACCTGTCGATGGGTCGGCTGAAAGAATGACCTCATATCCGAAGTCACCAACACATCTTCAAACCGGCCTCTTCTTGCAGGCGCTGTTGGATTGGTACCCGCAAATCCTTCTCTGGGAGTGGGAATTGCTCCTCTGCCAGCGCACGCAAAAGCAGAATGCAGCATTTCTCGAAGCAAGGCCTGGAAGTGCTGCATTCTGACAGCCCTCTGCGACGGCGGTAACATTTCCGCCATTTTGTGTTTGTACCGGGGGTCTAAGTACGTTGCCACCCAGTACTGGTCCTTGACCCTCATGCTTTTTATACGGGGGTCCCTATTAAAACACTGGAGCATGAAGGCCCCCATTTGCACTAAAGTGGAAGCGGTGTGGTGGCCTGGCTCCTGCTCATCATCCAGGATAATGTCGTCCTCTTCATTCTCCTCTCCCCATCCTCGCACAACAGGGATCCCAGAAAGGTTTAAAGCATGCTCTTCTTGCTCCTGCTCATCCGCCCCGGCACCATCCTCCTCTGACTCCTCATCAGACTCCTGTTGTTGACTTGTCTCAGATAGAGTAGCCCCCCCTGGGAATTCATCCAGCATTGCGACTTCCTCATCTTCCCGCTCCTGCTCCTCCACAGCCTGATCAATGACACGACGCAATGCACGCTCCAGAAAGAAGGCATAAGGTACCATGTCACTGATGGCGCCATGGCTGCGACTGACCAGTTTGGTGATCTCCTCAAATGGCCGCAGAAGTCTGCATGTGTCGCGCATGAGCAGCCACTGGCGCGGTGAAAAAAAACCCAGCTCCCCAGAACCGTTTCTTTCGCAGAGTTCATACAGGTAGACGTTAACTGCACGTTTCTGCTGGAGCAGCCTATCAAGCATATAGAAGGTTGAGTTCCATCGCGTCGGGCAATCGCAAATAAGACGTCTGACCGGCAGATGGTGTCGCCGCTGAATGTCAGCAAGGCGAGCCATGGCCGTGTAAGATCTTCTGAAATGGGCCGAGATTTTCCTTGCCTGCCGCAAGATGTCCTGGACCCCAGGGTATTTGACAAGGAATCGCTGCACGACCAAGTTTAAGACGTGTGCCATGCACGGCACGTGCGTGATTTTGCCCTGTTTCAATGCGCTAAGCAGATTGGCACCGTTGTCACACACCACTTTACCAACTGTCAAATTGAGCGGTGTTAGCCACTCATCTGCCTGTGAACGCAAAGCTGAAAGGAGTGCCGGGCCAGTGTGGCTCTTTGCTTCCAGGCACAACAGACGCAGCACGGCATGGCAACGTCTCACCTGGCATGTGGAATAGGTTCTGGGGAGCTTGGGCGGTGCAGTGGAAGAGACGCTAGCAGCGGAAAAGGAGGAGGCAGCTGAGGAGGAGAGGGAGGAGGATGGAGTAGGAGGAGGAGAAGAAGAGTCAGGCCTGCATGCAATCCGTGGCGGTAAAACCAAATCTACACGGGTGCCACGGGTTACATGCTTGACGGCCGTCAGAAGGTTCACCCAGTGGGCAGTAAAACTGATATACCTTCCCTGCCCGTGTTTGCTAGACCACGTGTCTGTGGTCAGATGTATCTTGGCACCGACACTGTGTGCCAGAGATACATTCACTTGCCGCTGAACATGGCCATATAGCTCTGGGATGCCCTTCTCTGAGAAATACTTCCTTCCTGGGACCTTCCATTGTGGTGTTCCAATGGCCACAAATTTGCGAAAGGCCTCCGAGTCCACCAGTTTATATGGCAGTAGTTGGCGGGCTATGAGTTCTGACAAGCCAGCCGCCAACCGTTGGGCAAGAGGGTTATCCGGCGTCATCATTTTTTTACGCTCAAACATTAGGCCCACGGAAGCCTGCCTTTTTGCAGAAAAATGTGAGCTTGGCGTGATGGAAGGTGGAGTGGAGGACAATTGTGAGGAGAGAGGAGAAGGAGAAGTAGAAGACGAGGCTGGACGGTGAGAGCCTGCAGTGTGGCTTTGTGTGTTCCGTTGCTCCCACTGGGCTCGGTGATGGCTGCTCATGTGCCTTCTTAAGGCGGTCGTCCCTAGGTGAGTATTGGGCTTACCGCGACTAACGCGTTGACTGCAAAGATTGCAGATGGCAACGCTATTGTCAGCAGCGGACACGTTAAAAAAAGCCCACACTGCGGAGCCATGTGCCGGTGTCCTGGGAGCGCCAGATGTGACCGTACATGGTCGATGACTCGCTCCTGATACATTTGCAGTCTGCTTTGTCCCTGCTGTGCAATGTAAGTCATTGCTGCTTCTCCTCCCTATCTGCTGGTCCATATCTCCCTCTGAACTCCCCTCCTCTTCCTCTCTTGTGGGCACCCACGTGACATCACTAGACACGTCATCATCAACGTCACCTTCCCCACCGCTATAAGTAGAGTAGGCAGCAACACCGGGGACCAACCTCCTCCTTGGGCTGATCTGGGTACTGGCGTCAGACTGCTGAGTAGCGCTTGTTGCTACCTCCTCTTCCTGATCCAATACCAAGAGTGGCTGCGCATCAGAAATGTCCTCTTGATATGGATCGGAAAATAATTCCAGTGACTCAAGCGGAAGGTATGTGGTGGTGGTGGTGGTGGTCGTGTTGTTGGTGGTAGTGTCTTTGGGGGTGCACATAGCAGAGAGTGAAGAAGAGGGTGCAGATCGAGAGGATGAGGAGGGTGCAGAAGAGTAAGGCTGAGCGAGCCACTCAACCAAGTCTGGTGCATCCTTTAAAGTAATTGAACGCACCTTCTGCAACTTCCCACTTTGGCTCAAGCCTGTTGCTCCTGCCCTACCCCTACCACCCCTGCGGAAGGGCCTGCCTCTTCCTCTGCATGTCATTTTTTAAATGACCCTGTGACAAAACTCTTAGTCCCTATACCGCTGAAGGACTGCTGCAGTATAGGTGAGCGGTCAGCAGTGGTGCACGTCAACCCTATCTATTGTGGACCTATAGCGGTCCTTACAGAACAGCAGACTGTACCGCACTCAAGCCTATGTACCGTAGCACCCTATACCAAGTTACCAGTCCTTATAAGAACTTTTGTGGACCAAGCAGGTTGTGTATTAGTGTTTAGCAGACTGTACGTCAGTCCCTATACCGCTGAAGGACTGCTGCAGTATAGGGCAGCGGTCAGCAGTGGTGCACGTCAACCCTATCTATTGTGGACCGATAGCGGTCCTTACAGAACAGCAGACTGTACCGCACTCAAGCCTATGTACCGTAGCACCCTATACCAAGTTACCAGTCCTTATAAGAACTTTTGTGGACCAAGCAGGTTGTGTGTTAGTGTTTAGCAGACTGTGCGTCAGTCCCTATACCGCTGAAGGACTGCTGCAGTATAGGGCAGCGGTCAGCAGTAGTGCACGGCAACCCTATGTATTGTGGACCGATAGCGGTCCTTACAGAACAGCAGACTGTAACGCACTCAGGCCTATGTACCGTAGCACCCTATACCAAGTTACCAGTCCTTATAAGAACTTTTGTGGACCAAGCAGGTTGTGTGTTAGTGATTAGCAGACTGTACGTCAGTCCCTATACCAATGAAGGACTGCTGCAGTATAGGGCAGCGGTCAGCAGTAGTGCACGGCAACCCTATGTATTGTGGACCGATAGCGGTCCTTACAGAACAGCAGACTGTAACGCACTCAGGCCTATGTACCGTAGCACCCTATACCAAGTTACCAGTCCTTATAAAAACTTTTGTGGACCAAGCAGGTTGTGTGTTAGTGTTTAGCAGACTGTGCGTCAGTCCCTATACCGCTGAAGGACTGCTGCAGTATAGGGCAGCGGTCAGCAGTGGTGCACGTCAACCCTATCTATTGTGGACCGATAGCGGTCCTTACAGAACAGCAGACTGTACCGCACTCAAGCCTATGTACCGTAGCACCCTATACCAAGTTACCAGTCCTTATAAGAACTTTTGTGGACCAAGCAGGTTGTGTATTAGTGTTTAGCAGACTGTACGTCAGTCCCTATACCGCTGAAGGACTGCTGCAGTATAGGGCAGCGGTCAGCAGTGGTGCACGTCAACCCTATCTATTGTGGACCGATAGCGGTCCTTACAGAACAGCAGACTGTACCGCACTCAAGCCTATGTACCGTAGCACCCTATACCAAGTTACCAGTCCTTATAAGAACTTTTGTGGAACAAGCAGGTTGTGTGTTAGTGATTAGCAGACTGTACGTCAGTCCCTATACCAATGAAGGACTGCTGCAGTATAGGGCAGCGGTCAGCAGTAGTGCACGGCAACCCTATGTATTGTGGACCGATAGCGGTCCTTACAGAACAGCAGACTGTACTGCACTCAGGCCTATGTACCGTAGCACCCTATACCAAGTTACCAGTCCTTATAAAAACTTTTGTGGACCAAGCAGGTTGTGTGTTAGTGTTTAGCAGACTGTGCGTCAGTCCCTATACCGCTGAAGGACTGCTGCAGTATAGGGCAGCGGTCAGCAGTAGTGCACGGCAACCCTATGTATTGTGGACCGATAGCGGTCCTTACAGAACAGCAGACTGTAACGCACTCAGGCCTATGTACCGTAGCACCCTATACCAAGTTACCAGTCCTTATAAGAACTTTTGTGGACCAAGCAGGTTGTGTGTTAGTGATTAGCAGACTGTACGTCAGTCCCTATACCAATGAAGGACTGCTGCAGTATAGGGCAGCGGTCAGCAGTAGTGCACGGCAACCCTATGTATTGTGGACCGATAGCGGTCCTTACAGAACAGCAGACTGTAACGCACTCAGGCCTATGTACCGTAGCACCCTATACCAAGTTACCAGTCCTTATAAAAACTTTTGTGGACCAAGCAGGTTGTGTGTTAGTGTTTAGCAGACTGTGCGTCAGTCCCTATACCGCTGAAGGACTGCTGCAGTATAGGGCAGCGGTCAGCAGTGGTGCACGTCAACCCTATCTATTGTGGACCGATAGCGGTCCTTACAGAACAGCAGACTGTACCGCACTCAAGCCTATGTACCGTAGCACCCTATACCAAGTTACCAGTCCTTATAAGAACTTTTGTGGACCAAGCAGGTTGTGTATTAGTGTTTAGCAGACTGTACGTCAGTCCCTATACCGCTGAAGGACTGCTGCAGTATAGGGCAGCGGTCAGCAGTGGTGCACGTCAACCCTATCTATTGTGGACCGATAGCGGTCCTTACAGAACAGCAGACTGTACCGCACTCAAGCCTATGTACCGTAGCACCCTATACCAAGTTACCAGTCCTTATAAGAACTTTTGTGGAACAAGCAGGTTGTGTGTTAGTGATTAGCAGACTGTACGTCAGTCCCTATACCAATGAAGGACTGCTGCAGTATAGGGCAGCGGTCAGCAGTAGTGCACGGCAACCCTATGTATTGTGGACCGATAGCGGTCCTTACAGAACAGCAGACTGTAACGCACTCAGGCCTATGTACCGTAGCACCCTATACCAAGTTACCAGTCCTTATAAGAACTTTTGTGGAACAAGCAGGTTGTGTGTTAGTGATTAGCAGACTGTACGTCAGTCCCTATACCAATGAAGGACTGCTGCAGTATAGGGCAGCGGTCAGCAGTAGTGCACGGCAACCCTATGTATTGTGGACCGATAGCGGTCCTTACAGAACAGCAGACTGTAACGCACTCAGGCCTATGTACCGTAGCACCCTATACCAAGTTACCAGTCCTTATAAAAACTTTTGTGGACCAAGCAGGTTGTGTGTTAGTGTTTAGCAGACTGTGCGTCAGTCCCTATACCGCTGAAGGACTGCTGCAGTATAGGGCAGCGGTCAGCAGTAGTGCACGGCAACCCTATGTATTGTGGACCGATAGCGGTCCTTACAGAACAGCAGACTGTAACGCACTCAGGCCTATGTACCGTAGCACCCTATACCAAGTTACCAGTCCTTATAAGAACTTTTGTGGACCAAGCAGGTTGTGTGTTAGTGATTAGCAGACTGTACGTCAGTCCCTATACCAATGAAGGACTGCTGCAGTATAGGGCAGCGGTCAGCAGTAGTGCACGGCAACCCTATGTATTGTGGACCGATAGCGGTCCTTACAGAACAGCAGACTGTAACGCACTCAGGCCTATGTACCGTAGCACCCTATACCAAGTTACCAGTCCTTATAAGAACTTTTGTGGAACAAGCAGGTTGTGTGTTAGTGATTAGCAGACTGTACGTCAGTCCCTATACCAATGAAGGACTGCTGCAGTATAGGGCAGCGGTCAGCAGTAGTGCACGGCAACCCTATGTATTGTGGACCGATAGCGGTCCTTACAGAACAGCAGACTGTAACGCACTCAGGCCTATGTACCGTAGCACCCTATACCAAGTTACCAGTCCTTATAAGAACTTTTGTGGACCAAGCAGGTTGTGTGTTAGTGATTAGCAGACTGTACGTCAGTCCCTATACCAATGAAGGACTGCTGCAGTATAGGGCAGCGGTCAGCAGTAGTGCACGGCAACCCTATGTATTGTGGACCGATAGCGGTCCTTACAGAACAGCAGACTGTACTGCACTCAGGCCTATGTACCGTAGCACCCTATACCAAGTTACCAGTCCTTATAAAAACTTTTGTGGACCAAGCAGGTTGTGTGTTAGTGTTTAGCAGACTGTGCGTCAGTCCCTATACCGCTGAAGGACTGCTGCAGTATAGGGCAGCGGTCAGCAGTAGTGCACGGCAACCCTATGTATTGTGGACCGATAGCGGTCCTTACAGAACAGCAGACTGTAACGCACTCAGGCCTATGTACCGTAGCACCCTATACCAAGTTACCAGTCCTTATAAGAACTTTTGTGGACCAAGCAGGTTGTGTGTTAGTGATTAGCAGACTGTACGTCAGTCCCTATACCAATGAAGGACTGCTGCAGTATAGGGCAGCGGTCAGCAGTAGTGCACGGCAACCCTATGTATTGTGGACCGATAGCGGTCCTTACAGAACAGCAGACTGTACCGCACCCAAGCCTATGTACCGTAGCACCCTAGACAGACCAAGTTACCAGTCCTGATAAAGAGCTTTGTGGAACAAGTGAGTTGTGAATGATTAGCAGACTGCAGCAGAAGGGCAGCAGTCAAGTATAATATTCTTTCTATATTTGGAAGAAAGAATATTATACGTGTACAAGCCTATTACCGTACCACTGATACCAGTCCTGAAAAGAACCTTTGTGGAACTAATAGTAACAGCAAGTCTTTAAAATTATCCTCACTGCCTGACACACTGCTTCCTGCCTGTCCCTATACAAATTGGCAAAAAAGAGTAGGCTGGAACGATTAGCTGGAACAGCTCTTTTGTGGACCTGATAGTAACAGCTAATGATGATGATGATGATGATGATGAAGAAAGACTAATCTGGCTGAGCTGTCCCTAAAATAGCAGCATACAGCGCTCTGTCCCTTTATCTAAACTGACAAAAGAAACTCAGGCTGCTGACCTAACACCTATACCAGTCCTGAAAAGAACTTTTGTGTACCAAATAGCTAGCGTTTTCTCTGTCCCTACTCCACACAGGATCCTTTCCCTACAGTGACAGAAGAAAGAATGTAAAATGGCCACCGGATCGGGTGTATTTATAGGTTAGGGGGAATGTCCAAGTGTCCATGAGCTGTCATGTCTCAATTGGTTGTCCTGTAACACATGATAAACGTGTCACGAAAGGTTAAAGTTCTTGTATACATTAAACACGTAAGTCCGCCGGGGCGAACGACGGAAAAAGGCGTTCGAACCCGCGGACGGCGAAAGTCGGAAATTCGCCGCGAAACGACCGCCGGGCGAACCGTTCGGCCATCACTAATTTGGAGTATCTTTATCTGCTGATTGTCAAACTCTGGAAAACACATTGCTATTGTGGTGTAGGATTGGGGGGCTGCTGTTCCTCCATCCCTCCCCCCTCCCCCCTTTCCCTTTCCCTCTCCATCCCGCATTCATCTCAGACACTAACCACACCCCTTTGAGCCACGCCCCATGTAAGCCACGTCCACTATTTTACATAAACCACGCCAATATTTTGCAGCGGCATTTTATCCTTTTCCTAGGCCACACCTATAACCGGATGCCCTGCCCCCTAATTATAACACAATTCCACCTACTGCCAAAAAAGTGTCCCGATTTTTTTTGTTTACAATGTTGGCAACTATGATACTGTATCAGAAATATAGTGGTACAGCGAGTAATGGTACTAAACAAAGTCCAGTAATCTAATACAAATACATTTTTAACACAGTCTGAGGAAGGAGCAAGGCACAACATGGTAGGGTAGTAGCACTCAACACATTAGCTCCTTCACCAGCACAGACAGGCCCCACCAACCAATGAGCTTACCTGATGTTTTGGGCGCTTTGACTATTGATGCCTGACATGTTGTACATGGTAGAGCTGAATCTAGTTTGATACATTCAGCATATTATTTGATATTTATATACAGCTTTTACTGCATGAACTATAGAGTGTTTGTTGCTGTGCCATACCTGCTGTTTGGAACTAATTGTGAATACACACATAGTGGTGTAATGTGATTATTTTAGCTACCGCTTGACAGTCAATCTACGAAATGCCATTCATTCAGCTCTGCACTGTGGACCTCTCGCTACCATGTGAGGGTTAAGAAACTATTTAGTTGAACATGTAAGATATTCACATGAATGCTTGTGATTTTGTTCATGCTTATGCTGCTTATTGCTATTTCCACTTTAAGTCAGGATCCAGTTTAATATATGCCATAATATAGCTGCACTAGATGTAGTGGGGTTGATATACTAAAACTGGAGAGTGCAAAATCTGGCACAGTTCTGCATAGAAAACAATCAACTTCAAAGATTTTCCTCTTAATTGAACAAACGGAAATTAGAAGCTAAATGGCTACCATGCATGGCTGCATTCGATTTTGCACTCCCCAGTTTTAGGAAATCAACCCCTGTGTTCCAGCTTTGTAAAGCCAGTGTACCAATATGCATCAACAAAGGTATAAATAAACATACAGTATAGATAAAGCATATACTGTATACAATTCATAACGTCATGCAATAGTTGGCACTTCAATAAAGCATATAAGCATTAAGCCTGTAAACACAATTTATTAAGTGTCCATGATTAGTCTTCATGAATACATGTGGTATCATGCAGTGCTTGGCTGAATTCTTCAATAATTCACATAATTGGTGGAATCAAACCACCCTTGTGCCACTACCAAGGACACAAGCTGCTTACCGAATCATCATGACCCTCTAGTCTAGTGTACTGTGGATCATGTGGCGCTTTTCCCCTTTTAAAGCAAGGGGACCCACGGACCAGAATCTCTCACTCCTTCAAAGCAAATTTTTTCTCTCTCCTAGTGTAGGATCCACTAAAAAGGGAAACAGAATCTCACATAGTATAAAATCTTTTCTTTAAAAATTTCCTTAAAACACAAAATTCACACTAACGTTGTACTGTGCATTGCTTTGCGCCCAGGTTACAACACTGTCATGTAAAGCAATAGCCCTGCCGCCACTGCTGACCTGCAGCACAAGCTTTACTTGCTATACAGTTCTACCTCACCTTAGGGTTCATAACTGCGCGATAACGTCGCTTCCTGCTGGCCCATCCTGATACAGAATTTTGTCATGCTGACATCTACAGGTTATGTCCCCCGAAGGCGTCAGCATGACAGGATGCTACTCCACAGTACACTGGAGGGTCATATGGATCCAATATGCAGCTTGTGTTATCGGTGGTGGCACAAGTGTGGTTTGATTTCACAGACTCTCACATCTTTGGAGGAGTGAAAGATTCTGGTCTGGGGATACCTCACTTAAAAGTGGAAAGGTGCTATATGACCCACAGTTCACTAGAGGGTCATGGTGATCAGGTAAGCAGCTTGTGTTACTGATGGTGGCACAAGGGTGGTTTTATTCCACAGAAGATTATGTGATTTATTGAAGAATTCAATGAAGCACTAAGCACTGCATGATACTACATGTATTTATGAAGACTTATGGATGCTTCATAAATTGTGTTTACAGGTTTAATGCTTATATGCTTTATTGAAGCGCTATTGCATGATATTACATGAATACATGGACACTCATTTTGGGCATATTATGAATTGTGTACATATGCTTTAATTATATGTTTATTTATATCTTTATTTATACCTTTGTAAAGGCATGTTGGTACACTGGCTTTATAAAAGGTGGTACACTGTACCTAGGGCAGCTATATTGTGGCCTACATTATAACAATTTACACCGTGTGTAAGGGTAGCAGCAATTTGGTACACACTGATTTATAGGAATTACTTGAACAGTCATGCATGCTATCTGTATCAATGCATCATTGTCAACTGTTTGCTTGTGTTCCCGCCTTTGACATTAATTGATTTCCATTTTATGTGATATGTCTACACCTACCATTTTGAAATCAGGATCCATTCTGCAGGCCAAAAGTTCTACATGTCAGGGCACTGGTACTTATTTAGGATTTAAACCTGGTGCCATTTAATACTTCTGCCTGGAACTTTCCTCATTATATAGGAACTGTAGAATAATTCTAATATATGGAGTACAGTAAAACCTTGGATTGCGAGTAACGTGATTTATGAGCGTTTCGTAATAAGAGCTGTTTTTTTTAATCCTGACTCGATTGTCTCGCAAGATGAGCAGGATTAAAGCCTTTGGAGTGTGCAGTACCGCATGTGGCCAGAGGTGCGGGGCGCTGGTGATTCTCTGAGACACTTGGAGTCGCCCGAGTGTCTCTGAGCATCTCTGAGCGTCTCTGAGTGTCTGAGTTTCTCTGAGCGCCTCCGAGTGGTCTCCAAATGTCGCCAACATGTGGTACTGCATACACTAGCAGTGACACTGGAATGAATTATCTGAGTTTCCATTGATTCCTATGGGGAAACTCGCTTTGATATACGAGTGCTTTGGATTATAAGCATTCTTCTGGAACAAATTATTGCTTGTAATACAAGGTGCTACTGTATCCTAATTTTACTATGTGCATATTGTACATGGCCTTGTCCACATATGGTGAATTGCATTGCAATTCCCTGAAGTGGGATATTATATTTATGGGAATGATATGTCTTTTTCCTAATGCACAAGGGAGCGATTTAATTTATTATCAGAAATGTTACTTTGCATGTAATCTATCTATACTTTTTTTTTTTTACTAAAACCTCAGTAAGTTTCATGTCTACTTACACAACACTTTGGATAACTTTAGACATTATAAGATTTTTAATACAAATAATTCAAAATTTTAATTACATTTCCCATTGCTTGGTACTTATTTTCATTGGGTCCCTGGATCTCTTTTTCTGTACCAATGTTGACTACTTTTTAGTGGAGATTTCAGCCTAAATGTCTCAAAATAGGCAACATTATTTTTTATCATTATGTTCTATCCAATTCAATTTTATTTGAGCCAGATCAGTGAAAGTGAAATTTGATTTGCTGTTATGGGTTATTGCACTTATTTCATTTCTCCTATGGTTTTAAATATGCTTGGTTTTGTGCTGCTTTGTCTTGGAAAGTTAACTGTGACTGTTAGTAAAGTGTTCAGTGTTATCATGTGCACTAGATAAGTATTCATTTTAGCCCTTTACTATATTATGCATTTTATAAGGCAAGGGTGTGTTTTTTTAATCACCATCAGGAGTAGAAATAGTCTTAATTCATAAGAATACTAAGCTAGGACTTTGAAAAGCTTTTTCAGTTTCCGCAATATCCTAGCTGTGCATGCTAGTGGAATTGACTCATCACTCAATATGAGCCCCTGGAGTTAAAGATGTCCTTTCTAAACTGGTTGACATATCATTATAGAGTCTCTGCTTGCAGACTGGGGTCAAAATACATCAATACAGCTGCATGGACACATTGCGCTGTTTTCTAAGTTGTAATGTATACATTAGTGTCAATGGGGAACTGTCAAAGCAATTACATGTTTGCTTTCTGTAGCTCTCTAGTAAAAGGGAAAGGAACTGATTGTCCGTGAGATAAATGTCCTTTCCTGACAGACTCCTTGAACAAAAGATTGAGTATATGTGTAAACAATGATGGTTATTAATTACTTGTGGATTGATATTCAATTACATATTGAACAAACGCTAGAGATCGTGACTTGCAAACATCTAGTGATATTTTACCTCACAGGGCTGTTTATAAAGCCACTGAAATAGGAGTGGATGTGATTTATGATGAAATCTGCTCAATATCTGCCTACTGATGTCACTAGTTTTGACATCTTATAAGTTGTAAGTTATTTTTAATCTTCCTAAAATGCCTCTATCTTTAAATGCAGCAACAGTGCCATCTGTATGTTACACTAGCGGTGAGAATACTGCCCATGCGATCCTTAGGGAGTTTTTGTGTTTTTCTTTTGTTTTTGTTTTTGTGGTTTTTTGTGGCACTGTCAATAGATGCAGTTTAAGCATAAAAAGGGTCACATTTATGAATTATCTTTTAATACCTACAGTATGTTTTTAGTTGGGATCAAGTACCTGCTTAAAAATAGATCTGAACCCTAACCGGATGACATTTCGTTTGCTAAAGTACTGTGTATAATAACAATTGCCATTTTAAAAATGTAATATTATATTCACCCTTTTCCTATCCTTTTTTACATCTTGTCGCTACTGACCTCTCCCAACAACTTTCAGCCACTTCCTGTCTCACTTGCTATAGTGTCAGCTGCACATTATTGTTCAGGAGCAGCTAGCTGATGATTATAACAGTGGACTATGCCTGTAAAATTTGTATTGGCGCACCAACCAGTAGTCTACACTAGGTGTGAATGTGACAAGGTGACAACACAGGAGTACAATTGGGAAATAGTTGTCACCCCAGGAGATGCTGAATATGGATCACCAGGAAATATTTTAATGAATGCAACACACTTAAAAAGATTTAAAACCAATAACATGCAACAAAAAACATTAACAGGAAGAAAAGTATTCCATAGAAATAAAGTTAGAGGAGGAGTCTATTTGGTCGATTGTAGCAGCAGGTCAATGAAATGGCAACGGTAACAATGAAAGGATGTGATATGGTAGATCTTGGCGCTGCTCCTTATGGCTAATGAAAATGTATTATATCCTCTGTAAATGATGGTCTTATATGAGGGAAAAAAAATCAAAAATAAAAAAGAGGGGCCCCTAGATCAATAAAATAAAATCCCTTGGGCAAAACTATTAACTCTGGGACTATATATGTCTTTATCTTACTCCTATGATAAAAAAAAAAAAAAAAAATGTGCCCTATTCTGAAAATACTTTTATCTTTATTTTTATGTGTTAGAACCTTGACCTATATTTGGCTGTTACCCATATGATCTTCTAAAACCTTTCCCTTATTTAGGCCTGATATTAACACCCAATGCTCCTTCGTTTTTAAAGGGAGAGGACTTTTTATAGAATTGGCCTGCGTTAGAACCTTTGAAGTTTTTTTAAGTGAAACCAACATTTATTTTCTATATTTAGAAGGTGCCCTTTATATTGGTTAAGTGATTTATGCTGCTAAATGTCTCCAGATAAACGATGTGATCCTAAAAAAACATGCCAAAATCGAATTAATGAAATTAGCAAATATGGTGGAAGAATATATATATATATATATATATATATATATATATATATATATATATATATATATATATATATATATGATTACAACCGTAAATGATTAGTGTTACGGTAACAATACAACACAAGAGGATCAACATAGACCGATACACAAATCAAAAACAATCAAGGATAACAAAGAGATGTATCCATTCAACACTACATGCATGGTGAGGGTCCTAATCCCTCCTCTCCTTTCATTATGTAACCAATACAAAAAAAACATACAGTACCGTTCCCCATTCAGGAGACAAAAACATGATATGGACATCCAATACTAAAATTTGTCCAGAAAGAAGGAAATGTAACATAATACTGGGAAAGAAAGAAAGGAGGAGTTAAGTGCAGCTTGCCTAAGAATGTCTATCTTCCCAGCAAACTCATCAATGACATTGTGATGGAGTACAAACATTCTCAAAACACTTTTGTTTATCCTGTAGTATGCTGACAATTTTCTCATCAAAGCGATTGTAAAGGATTATTTTTTCAAATAAAAACACTGGTTTTGCACAGAGCAGCCCCGGTCCTCCACTTCTGAGGGCCCCGCAGGCACTTCTGGCTCCTTCCCCCTTTCAAGTGCCCCCATAGGCAAGCCGCTTGCTATGGGACCAATCATGTGAGCTGGATCCCGTGCTGGGCTCTGTGTGTCCATCAACACACACAGGACACCACAGCCCTGACCTCTGCTCTCTCCTCACCAGCTGTGATTGACAGCAACAATGGCTCCTGCTGCAGCTTACATGTACAATTGCTGCTTACAGGCATAGCCCTGGCTTTAGATCAAGCTCAGGTAAATATATAGGGGGTGATGCTGTGAGGGAGCAGAATATAAAAGGTTGTTTTCCTTAATGCAGAGAATGCATTAGGGTAAAAAAAAAACATCATGCCTTTACAACCACTTTAAGCATTATTCAGGTAAGTTTTAGATTGGCTATGGACTGGTTGACCACTGAAATTTGTAAGGCTGTAGCTATGGCAATTTTAGCAACTAAGAATATTTAAAAGATCAGTGACTGCTGACTGCATACTTTTGTGGACATTATCTATAAATTAATTTAAAAGAGCTGTTCCGGCATTGTTTGGGGATATTGATCATAGTGACAGCTTAAATTAGGGCAGTGCATCTGTAACCAAAAACCCTTGACCTTAGGACAAGTCCATCATTTGTGAAACATGGTTCTCTAAAGCTTAAGGAAGAAGATTCAGGGTACATCCTAGCTAGCCTGTCAGGAACCCTTTACCAATGACTTTAAATCTCACCTCTGTAAATGTAACATTCAATATACCTGTATGAATGCTAGAGGGTCCAGCCCCTCCACTCATCCCCACTAATGACTGTTTATAGATCCCTTTCCCAAGCCAGCCTATAAGATAATTTAGCAAGAGTAGCTATCAGCATTTCATAGAACCAAGATGCCACCCTTCTGTGCTGAGTTATCTGCAAACATCTGTTTTCATTTACAGTTATCACCATAATATCACTAAATGCTTTTTGAAGCAAGCTCAAAAAATGAAAGATTTGTTGTAAGTGGAACAGTTCAGACTGTGGCATCTCTGAGTTATTGAGTAAAATATGTCACATTACAAATTCCTTTATGGTCAGTAAAATGTCAAATGTAATACAATATAATCCCTTATCAAGCCAACAGTTACATTGATGAGGATGCAGGCCAGGTGGGAGGTGAGAATCAGCATTATTACATACTGAGGTCACAGGCATATTCAAGGATTGCAGTGAAGCGAATTTCCAGAAGGAATCCCAGAGATGCAGAGAATGGGACAGTGAGGAACATAAAACTACCTCATGATTTTGAGAGATCCACAGGCTGTTTTTTTTCCCTATATGAAGAATAATAAGAATATTTTTTATATATTAAGAATATATTTGAGTCACATAAATCAATTGGGCTGCTTTGTAGCATTCCTGAAGTCAGGAACTCCCAATCTTCACAAATTTTTGGGGTTATATAAAGTGCATCAGACAAGTCTACATGCATCCTTTATTATGCCATATACATTTTAATACTCATGATTGGAATCTATTAAAAAAGAAGTATGGCGTTTGACTTTTTTTTCAGAATCATACTTACCTTGGTCAGTTGCTGCAACTGTCCCCCACCGGCTCTAACACTGAGAACTGAATGATCAAACACCGGCAATCGCTCAGTTCTCAGAGCTCCCTGAACAGAGAGATGGTGACTGTCAGTCACCGCTTCCTGCTCTGCCCCTCGCCCTCACTGGAATGCTAGGCTGTGGAGGGGGCAGGAGTGGCCGGTTCAGGCTCTCAGCAGCATGCTGAGAGGCTGAGCAGGGTGCCAGTCCAGGCATGTGGGTGGATCCTGACTTCATTGTCATGATCTTGCCTGAGCCTGGGCTTTACCACGCTGTCTGCTGAAAATGGGTCACAGAAGTGCAGAACGAACTGCACTCTTGTGATACACAGAAGTACAGCCAAACAAGCTTTGACTGTACTTTTCCTTTAAGATCTGCCAAAGCAAATAACACTTGTCAAAATTCAAAAATTGTATAATAATTTAGGCAGGATGGTAATTTTTACAGATGCAATCATGTCCATCCGCGACAAGGAATTAGAAGACCACATCTCCCCCAAATTGGTATACCTATTGGAACAACTTGATTCATAAAGTGTTGCTGTATTCAGATTCAATTTGACCCCAAAGTAAGGTAAGGAATGGGATTGCCAAACAAACAAACAAGAATTAAGCTTTGGGATTTTCATATGTTCCACCTTCCATTGATGTCCATGGCTTCCAGGTTTACTTTTAGCTCAGAAATACTGTATGTGCAAATTGTGTTAGGAGTTTGGAGAGATTTTGGAGAGTGGAATGTGGGGATTTAATAAAAAGGAGCAAATCATCTGCGAATAATGCACATTTATGGTGTTTGTCTCCATTATCTATTGCCAATATGTTAGGGTCCACTGGTTTTGATGACCATTAAAAAAAGGCCTATAAGTTATAGCAATATTTCGCAATTCCAGTCCTCAAGGTGCACCAACAGGTCATGTTTTCAGGATTTTTTAGATGAAACGGCTGTGGTAATTACTAAGGCAGTGAAACTGATCAAATCACCTGTTCAAAATAATGAAAAGCCTGAAAACATGACCTGCTGGTGTGCTTTGAGGATTGGAATTGAGAAACACTGAGTTATAGGGTCTGATTTACAAACTTTATTTGTAATTTGAGCCAAAGGGGCGCTATACAGAGTTCACATGAAATGTAGAAATTTATAACCAAAGTTCCACTTAGATAGAATTTGAAAAATGTACAGTATGTTCAGGATACTGTGTTGAAGGCCTTTTGAAGATCAAGCGATAACACCATCCCTTGTCTAGGTCTCAGTTTGACTGAAGAATGGTAATGAGTAGGGATGAGCCGAACACCCCCCTGTTCGGTTCGCACCAGAACCTGCGAACAGACCTAAACTTCGTGTGAACTTTAGCACCCTATTAAAGTCTATGGGACTCGAACGTTCACAATCTAAAGTGCTCATTTTAAAGGGTAATATGCAAGTTACTGTCCTAAAAAGTGTTTGGGGACCCGGGTCCTGCCCCAGGGGACATGGATCAATGCAAAAAAAAGTTTTAAAAACGGCCGTTTTTTCAGGAGCAGTGATTTTAATAATGATTAAAGTGAAACAATAAAAGTGTAATATTCCTTTAAATTTCGTAGCTGGGGGGTATCTATAGTATGCCTGTGAAGGGGCGCATGTTTCTGGTGCTTAGAACTGTCGCTGCACAAAGTGTCATTTGTGCAGGAAAAAAAGTCTTTTAAAATCACTTGCGGCTAAATTGTCGGGTCTCCGTAATACAGAGAACACTCAATGAGTGTTCTCTGTATTAGCCGACAATTCATTCATTCATTGATTAAAAAAAAAAAAGCGTGGGGGTTCCCCTAAATTCAATTACCAGGCCCTTCAGGTCTGACATGGATATTAAGGGGAACCCCGTGTCAAATTTTTTAAAAAAATTGACGTGGGGGTCCCCCCAAATATCCATACCAGACCCTTCAGGTCTGATATGGATATTAAGGGGAACCCCGCATCAAATTAAAAAAAAAAATTGACGTGGGGGTCCCCCTAAAAATCCACATCAGACCCTTTATCCGAGCACGCAACCTGGCAGGCCGCAGGAAAAGAGGGGGGGACGAGAGAGTGGCCCCCCCTCCCTCCTGAACCGTACCAGGCCACATACCCTCAACATTGGGAGGATGCTTTGGGGGTCTGTGACCCCTCAAAGCACCTTGTCCCCATGTTGATAAGGACAAGGGCCTCATCCTCACAACCCTGGCCGTTGGTTGTGAGGGTCTGCGGGCGGGGGGCTTATCAGAATCTGGAAGCCCCCTTTAACAAGGGGACCCCCAGATCCCGGCCCCCCCCCTGTTTGAAATGGTAAGGGGGTACAAAAGTACCGCTACCATTTCACAAAGAAAGTGTCAAAATGGTTAAATAAGACAAACACACTTTTGAAAAATTCCTTTATTAAAAATGAAAAAAAAAAAAAAAGATTCCAGCGGTGCTAATCCACTCTTGCTATCCAGCGACGGATCTCCAGGGTCCAGCGATGGATGATCATATCCAGCGACGGGGGAATCTCTCAGTCCAGCACTGTCCATACATCCTTCTTCTGTCTCCTCTCCGGAGACACTGCAGAGAGCACAGCGCTGACGTTTCTTATATTGGGAGGGCGGGGCCACCCGTCACCTGACCCTGCCCCTCTGACGCTGCAGAGGGAAGCCAGGGGTTCCCCAGTGACGTGTGGGTGACCCCGCCCCCTCTGATGTAACGCAGGTTTCCGTTACATCAGAGGGGGCGGGGTCACCCACACGTCACTGGGGAACCCCTGGATTCCCTCTCCAGCGTCAGAGGGGCGGGGTCAGGTGACGGGTGGCCCCGCCCTCCCAATATAAGAAACGTCAGCACTGTGCTCTCTGCAGTGTCTCCGAAGAGGAGACAGAAGAAGGATGTATGGACAGCGCTGGACTGAGAGATTCCCCCGTCGCTGGATATGATCATCCATCGCTGGACCCCGGAGATCCGTCGCTGGATAGCAAGAGTGGATTAGCACCGCTGAAATCTTTTTTTTTTTTTTTTTCATTTTTAATAAAGGAATTTTTCAAAAGTGTGTTTGTCTTATTTAACCATTTTGACACTTTCTTTGTGAAATGGTAGGGGTACTTTTGTACCCCCTTACCATTTCAAACAGGGGGGGGCGGGATCTGGGGGTCCCCTTGTTAAAGGGGGCTTCCAGATTCTGATAAGCCCCCCGCCCGCAGACCCTCACAACCAACGGCCAGGGTTGTGAGGATGAGGCCCTTGTCCTTATCAACATGGGGACAAGGTGCTTTGAGGGGTCACAGACCCCCAAAGCATCCTCCCAATGTTGAGGGTATGTGGCCTGGTACGGTTCAGGAGGGAGGGGGGGCGCTCTCTCGTCCCCCCCTCTTTTCCTGCGGCCTGCCAGGTTGCGTGCTCGGATAAAGGGTCTGATATGGATTTTTAGGGGGACCCCCACGTCAATTTTTTTTTTTAATTTGATGCGGGGTTCCCCTTAATATCCATATCAGACCTGAAGGGTCTGGTATGGATATTTGGGGGGACCCCCACGTCAATTTTTTTTAAAAATTTGACACGGGGTTCCCCTTAATATCCATGTCAGACCTGAAGGGCCTGGTAATTGAATTTAGGGGAACCCCCACGCTTTTTTTTTTTTTTTTAATCAATGAATGAATGAATTGTCGGCTAATACAGAGAACACTCATTGAGTGTTCTCTGTATTACGGAGACCCGACAATTTAGCCGCAAGTGATTTTAAAGGACTTTTTTTCCTGCACAAATGACACTTTGTGCAGCGACAGTTCTAAGCACCAGAAACATGCGCCCCTTCACAGGCATACTATAGATACCCCCCAGCTACGAAATTTAAAGGAATATTACACTTTTATTGTTTCACTTTAATCATTATTAAAATCACTGCTCCTGAAAAAACTGCAGTTTTTAAAACTTTTTTTTGCATTGATCCATGTCCCCTGGGGCAGGACCCGGGTCCCCAAACACTTTTTAGGACAGTAATCTGCATATTACCCTTTAAAATTAGCACTTTAGATTTCTCCCATAGACTTGTATAGGGTGTTCCGGCTTTTCGAATTTGCTGCGAACAGCCCAAATTGTTCACTGTTCCCTGAACAGGCAAACAGGCAATGTTCGAGTAGAACATGAGTTCGACTCGAACTCGAAGCTCATCCCTAGTAATGAGGTCAATTGTTCTCCTTATCTGTTCACAAGTCTCTCTATTCGGAATGAAACCTACCTGATCAATATCGATCTTTTGGTCAAAAATGGCATTAAGTCTAGGTGCATACATTTTAGTAAGCAGTTTGAGATTGCAATTGATTAATGATATGGGCCTATGGTTAGCTATCACACTAGGATCCTTATTGGGTTTTGAGGGTTGAAATATGTACCCAGGTAGGGTACTAGATGAGTGGCACATTGTTTGTAACATGTGGCTGTTAAGCCATCAGGCCATGTGAAAAAAACTTCCAAAGTCCTTTCTATTTAAAGTAGTTGGAAAAGTTGGAATGAAAATCGCCACCAGCCTACAATCTGGAGATTTTGGGTGAAAGACTCATCAAGTCTCCTAATCTTAGAAATGATGGTAAATGTGTTAAAATTTTTGCCCAGAAAACTTCCACATGGTCCACTTGAGAGTAGAATTTAGCATTTGTCTACCTCAAATGTTTTTCAGCTTTGGTAGTGAGGCATATGTTACGTTCTAATCTAGCTCTATCATTCCCATGTCTTATGCCGCGTACACACGATCAAACAATCCGGTGGAAAAGTCCGGCAAACTCAAGTCCGCCAAACAATCCCCCCGTGTGTAGCCTCCGGCATACTTTTTTGACCCGAAAGTACGGCGGACTTAGAATGCCGTGTTGCACACCAATCTTCCCGCCGGACTCGCATTTCGGCGGACAATCCGGCCGTGTGTATGCCAGTCCGCCGTACTTTTGAAATGAGCGGACTTTTCCCGCCCGGAGAAAAGTCTGCCCATTTTGAGCGGGTCTCCAGGTAGGCGGGGCCCGCGAAGGAGACGTCGCTGGCCCCGCTGCCTCGTATGGACTTAAAGGGGAACCCCAACGCCGAAAAAAAACAGCGTGGGGGCCCCCCCCAAGTCCACAACAGACCCTTGTCCGAGCACGCAACCCGGCCGGCCAGGAAAGGGGGGGCGAGCGAGCGCACCCCCCCTGAGCCGTACCAGGCCGCGTGCCCTCAACATGGGGGGTGCCTTGGGGAAGGGGGGGCCGCACGGTTTCCGATAAGCCCCCCGCCCGCAGACCCCGACAACCAACGGCCAGGGTTGTCGGGAAGAGGCCCTTGTCCTCATCAACATGGGGGCAAGGTGCTTTGGGGTGGGGGGGCCGCGCGGCCCCCCCTTCCCCAAGGCACCGCCCATGTTGAGGGCACACGGCCTGGTACGGCTCAGGGGGGGTGCGCTCGCTCGCCCCCCTTTCCTGGCCGGCCGGGTTGCGTGCTCGGACAAGGGTCTGTTGTGGACTTGGGGGGGACCCCCGCGCCGATTTTTTTCGGCGTTGGGGTTCCCCTTTAAGTCCATACCAGGCGGCGGGGCCAGCGACGTCTCCTTCGCGGTCCCCGTCTACCTGGAGACCTGCTCGAAATGAGCGGACTTTCCTCCGCGTGTGTGGGCGAGTCCGTTCATTTCAAAAGTACGGCGGATAGTACGGCGGACTTAGTACGCCGTATTAGTCCGCTGAAAAAGTGCCGTGTGTGGGCAAGTAGCCCGTTCGGAAGTCCGCCAGACTAAGTACGTCGGACATACCGCTACGTGTGTACGCGGCTTTAGATCTAAATGGGGAGGTTATGTTCCTTGACCAGATTAGTAAGCTCTGATTCTTTCTGTTTAATAAGAAGTTCCAAATGCTTTTTATAATGTGACGCACGTTGGATAAGTTGGTGCCTAGTGTGCCATCCAATTTGTTCATTATTAAGGTCAAAAAAAGTTTGTAAATGCTGTTCAATGTCACTGTAAAAAGTGGAACACTGGGTAGTAGGTAAAGATGTAGTCAATCCTAGAATATGTGGAATGAACATCGGAGTAAAACATGTAGTCTAATTTAGAACCATTGCATTCTTTCCAAACATCCACAAGATCATATATATGTAGAAGTTTGGCCTATCTGGTTCCAAATTTAGAAGGCTGTCAAGTTTGAAAATCAAAAAACTTTAGATTTGTCCAAACTCAAATCAAGTTGAAGTCACCCCTATGATTATTATACCCTCAAAATTAGGCACTAGGGTATGGAGTAAGGATTAGAAGGTTAGTTGTCCAGTGTTTGATGCATAGAATGGAACAAATGTCACTTTGGCCCCTTCTATCTCTACCACCATTGTGCATACTGGCTGGTGGTGGAACACACTGATCTAAATTGAAGGATCACGGATGTGACTGTGAAGGCTTATTCTCTGCAAAATCGGGACTATTTATTCACCTTTGGACTAACTTCATGAAGTATTCTGATGAACTGTTGATTTTTTTTCATTTGTTGCCCTTATTTTCACTCATTTGCCCTTATTTTCAATCATTACCTCTTTGTAGGTACTAGCCGGGCAGCAGGGTATTTATTTAAGTTTTTTTTTGCATTATATTCACTTTTTTGTAAGTGGTTAGTTTGATTTCATTCTATTAATCATTTGGATGATTATTTACTGTACATCACCATTACTATTCTATTATTATACAAGAGTTACTATGTCTGTATGGTGTTTATTGATATCGTACTTTATCACGTTTTATCTGTATATGCAATATTATAAGTATATATCTTATCACTTCAGTTTTTTGCATTTAGTTTAGATACATGTGTTAGGATAGCTGTATGTCATTTACTGATTATTTTATTTATTTATTTTGTGAAGAGCACAACACTATTTTTTATCTTTCTAAAGGCTTAATGAACTTGAAGTCATCAAAACCTGCAGCCTATTTATTATTGGGCTTCTTGAAATGATATATTTAAATGAAATCAAATAATTTCCTTCCAGACCATATTTGAATATATTTATTTCTTAATTAGGCTGTGTTTGAATACTGATAGGATTATTTACAAGGAGAGTATCTCACCCTTCCTGTATTCTGCTATTTTTAATATTAGATCAGAACTTGTCAGTAGTTTGTATGAAAGTTGTAAAAATATACATAAACTAACTTGAAAACTGTAATTTAGCTTAAATATAATTTACCCAGATATTTGAATTAATTTTATTGTATATACCTGTGATAATAGATCATTTTGAGCTATGATAAGCCATTTATTGTAGCCATTATCACAGCCTCCTGAGATTTAACTCAAACCCCCTCTACTTTTGCAGCTCCCCTTGAATTTTTATACTGCTTACCTTAAGAACCCTTTCACACTGAGGTGCTTTACAGGTGCTACAGCGCTAAAAATAACGCCTGCATAGTGCCTGTAAAGAGCCTCTCCTGTCTATCTACTGGACCGGTGCAATGGCAGGATGCTAAAAAATGTCATGCAAGCAGCATCTTTGGAGTGGTGAAGGAGTGATGTATACACTGCTCCTAAACTGCACCTGCCCATTGAACTGAATGGGCACCGCTGCCGAACCGCTGGCAAAGTGCCGCCTTGCGGGTTGGTTTTAATCCTTTCTCAGCTGCTAGCAGGGGGTTAAAACCGCCCCTCTAGTGGCCAAAAACATCCACAAAAATAGCCGACGCCCCAGTGTGAAAGGGACCTAAGCTTTCCACTGTACATTGCTTAGTTGTATACTATATGTGTCATAGCTCTAGCCCAAGAAGTTGGACTATCTAATGTTTGCATTCTCAGTTTTTATTCCAAGTCAAGGCTAATTCATTCATTAGCATGGTGTTCCAAAACCCCCCAAGGCTCAGCCTGTTCATTTTTCAGTCAGTTTTCACTACATATATTTAGTTAAAGCTGAAGTTTAAGCTTATATTTTTCATTCCTTTCCACCTGAAACTTTTAATGTACACTATGAAAATTGTATGATGTTTAGTGAAATAAGAGTAACTAATTTCACTACAGGAGAGAAGTCTGAAAAACTGTGCAAGAATAAAGGTAAGGTTAGAGTTCAGCTCTGGGTCTTTAGAGACCTTTCACACTGACCATTTTTTTTTTTGCGCTTTTGATCAGCTTAACCCCCTTGGCGGTATTCCAGAGTGTGGCTCAGGGTGAGATTTCAGAACCATTAGCGGTACCCACACTTGGGATTGCTTCTCTGGATCCTGGAAGAGATTATTTACCTTGTCCCCGGGATCCCGTGATGTACTCCCACTGTGTATGGTGGCCAAATCCTCCGCTCGATCGTCTGAGTGTTCCGGCGTCCCTTTCCTGAGAGCGTTATGACACAGGAAGGTGGAACCGGTGCCAGATTCAAAATGTATAAATCACAACAAACACCATACATTGTAATCTTATTGGATTACATTACTGTATATAATAAATTGACCTCAGTTTGCCCCCCCCCCCCCAGTGCTTTATCCGGTGCCATTGCCTGCCGTTTTACTGTACTTTCTGCCTGGAAACTGCACAACGACCATAGCATCAAAAAAGCGCACCTCTACCTCAAAAACGGTTTATGACATGCTGGAAAACAGTGATAGCGATACAGAATCACTTGCAGAATTGAGTGGAAGCGATTCATGGGGAAGTTCATTATCAGACACAGAAAGTGATTTCAGCGACGATCCTGTGACTGACATCAGTGAGGTGTGTACTTGGTGCTCTATTGGATCAATTAGCGCCTCCAAGATTCCCATTTACTGGAGCACCTGATATCAAAGTGGATGTGGGAGATGACAACCCATTGGTATGCCTCCAACTATTTTTACAGATGAGGTCATTGAAAAACTATTTACGTAGACAAACCGGTACCAGGAGCAACAAGCTGCTACACCTCAAAGGTTTTCAAGGAGCAGAAAGTGGGAACCAGTGACCAAAGAGGACGTGGAAAAATTCTGGGCCTCATAATTCTTCAGGCAGTGGTGGGGAAACCCCTGCAGAAGTGATATTAGACAACCAATAAATTACTAGCCACTCCTTTCTTTGGCACTGTAATGTTGGAGTACAAATTTTCCCTGATAATGAAATATTTGCACTTTGAAAATAATGAAGCATTTGTCGAAACCACTCATCCAGCCCCCAAACTCAAGAAGATTTGGGAGGTATATCAGATGATTATAAAAAATGCCCAACAGTGCTATGTCCCAGATAGAGACATCAGCATTGAGGAACGTCTAATTGCCTGCAAGGGAAGGCTCAGCTGGATACAAAATATAGCGTCAAAGAGGGCATGATTTGGCATAAAATATTTCATGCTATGTGAATCGAGCGCTGCTTATATTTGGAACTCTGTCCTATACACTGGTAAAGGAACCAAATTCAACCAAAAATACAATCATTATGGAATGGCAACCACTTCAGTCCTTTCATTGATTGAGCCATTGCTGAATCAGGGCTATTGTGTAACTACAGACAATTTTTACACATCTCCTGAACTCTATGAATTCCTTCTACATAACAAAACAGATGCCTATGGTACCGTTAGGGCTAACTGGAGTGACATGCCTCCAACCTTTTGCAATAAAAAGCTCAAGACAGGAGAAATAGTTGCCTGGCAGAAAGGCAAAGTTATGGCACTGTGATGGCGTGACAAAAAAGGTGCCTAATGAGTACAATCCATAACACCTCCGCTGTCATGGTACACACAAAAGGTGGGAAAGACATCATGAAACCACAAGTGGTTATAGACTACAACAACATCATGGGAGGTGTTGACAGAGCTGACCAGGCAATAACATTTTATCCAGCCATGAGAAAACAACAAAAAAATATTATAAGAAGATCTTCAGGCATCTTCTTGAACAGTGCCTATGGAATATCTTCATTCTACTAAAAAGAAAAGAGTGACAAGCCTGTGGTTCATGCTGACTTTGGAAAGTTGCAGAAAGTATTTTTCTGAACCACCAAACACCAACGGCTGCAAACAGAGCTGCTGTTGCTGTTGTCAACCCAGAATGCCTGACTGGTCGTCACTTTATGGACCACATCCCACCAACTGAAAAAAAGGCAGCACCCAGGATGTGCATAGTTTTCTGCTCAAAGCGTGGTGACACTGGAAGGAAAATTGGAAAAGAAACCAGGTTCTATTGTCCTGACTGTGACGTTGGACTTTGTGCAGTCCCATGTTTTAAAATTTACCATACCCGGGATGTTTACTGAAGCAATATGACTAGTAATATTGCACCCTTGTGTGACCCCAAAAAATGTCAGTGTTTTTGATTTGTTTATGTTATTGACTAAAATGTATTGAATAAAATGTATTATTATGATATGTTATTTGTTATTATTTATAGTTATTTATTATGTTATAATTTATGATTTTGTGTTTCAAACTTTATCATACCCGGGATGTCTACTAGACTATGGTTTGGACAGATTTAAGTGAGTTATTCCTAAGAATTTCAGGCCTACAATATAAAATGCCAAATTTCCATGCAAAATAATTGTACCGCTATCAGCACCTAAAATCCGACATAATCATACTGCCAGGAAGGTTAAACGCCCTTTCACACTGATGCATTGATGGGTTCACATTGACTTACAATGGTGCTTTTAAAAAACTGCACCGAAGATGCAGCATGCAGAGCTTTTTAAAGCACCTTTGTTCCGCTTCCTAAACTCCCAAAATGCTTCAAAATTTGATCAGTCTTGTTCATTAATCCAATGTTTTTCTGTTCTGTATTGAGTTATGTAAAAAACCTAATAGTTCACCTACATGTTAAGTTGTTTTTAACCTCATTCAATTTCTATTCCAAGTATCTATTCCTTGTGTGGCTAAGGTGGGGGGGGGGGGTGCCTTATGAGAACCCCGCACTTAAATCTGGACCTGCTAAATGTATATGAATATTTAGCAAAGGTAGTACCTGCCACATGTACAATTTTAGTGCTGTAGCAGTTCTTCATAACACCCACAACTGCCACTCCTCCACCATTTTGTTGGGAGAACTGTGATGTCACAACCAGCCAAATCAATGTTGTGAACCTCTGCGCTGTGTATATGGAATCAAGTGTTGCAAAGCTGTCACATTTGAAACAATGTGAATATAAGCAAGGGTGTGTGGGTTGCTGCAACCCTAATTGTCTTCCTACAATGTGATAAATAATAACGTGAAATGGGGTTGCACAGCCTAAAAATGTGAAAGAAATGTGAAAATCAATATATTATATATATCTATATCTATATCTATATCTATATCTATCTATCTATCTATCTATCTATATATATATATATATATATATATATATATATATATATATATATATATATATATATATATATATATATATATATATATATATATATATTTATTTATTTATAACAAAAATATTTACTCCTTTATTGTTATAATATATTGATTTTCCCATATTTGTTTTTAGGCTGCAAAGCCCAATTTCACATTATTATTTGTCACAACCAGCCATTTTAAAACCTTGAACACCTTTTATATGGATGTGATCGTTGTATGCACTCAACCAACATTGGTTGAAAGGGTAGGGTGATTTATATTACATTTTTTTGAAAATCTGCACTATTTGAATCACAGGTGGATGAAGCTAGTTAGACTAATTTTATGTGGGCTATCACTGTTTGCCTTTTGATTAAATACAAGCTTAAATTTTTTTTTTATTTCTCCAAGTCATAAATTGAAACTCCCAGCGTGGCCGCTTAACAACTTAATTTTACTTAATAAAATGTGATCTTTTAAATAACATTACATACTATTCCCAATTAGGGATTTACAGGGGATTGAATTTAGATTGCAGAAGGTTAAAGAAAGTATTAGAAGTTTATCTAAGATTCATTTCTTGGCACTAGTGATATTTAGGGATGAGCACAATGTTCGAGTCGAACGTAAGTTCAAAACAAACATTGAGTGTTCACCCGTTCGCTGAATTTAGAACATTATGGGGCATTTGCGGGAAATTCGAGCTCCTGCGGAACACCCCATAATGAATGATGAGACCGTCCTTGCACTGTGAGATCGCAGTGCATTGACGGCTGCTGATTGACCAAAGCATGCGCCTGACTTACATGTTTTGGCCAGTCACAGCGCACCCTGCCCCCCCCCCCCCCCCCATCCCAGGAGACTTTGTGGACATGGATAGCAGGGTGGAGACAGCCTGGTATTACCTTCAACGGAGATTGATGCTTTTATGAGAGTCTCTGGTTTGCATACATGTATCTGATGGAAAGGGTAAATATATGAAGATGTCTGTATAGGTACCTGTTTAATGATGTTGTAAGAGAATCTAATGTTAATTATCCACTTGTTATATCAATAGAAATAAAGAACCCCCTGAAGAAGAATGTGACCTGTTCCAGGTCGAAATACATTGGGGTATTTCTCTACATCAAGTGGTCTCTTGAAATATGTAAAGAAATTTGGGAACCTTTAAGTAGAGATCTTCGAGTGATCGGAGATATATAGGCTATAGGAGAAAATTGTAGATTTAATATTATTATATGGAGGTTTGCAAATCTTCTTGTTACACCAGAGCTCATATTTTAATCATGTTCATTCATTTACTGTGATGTATCCATCATTTATTGTTTAAAAATAAAAAATATTTTTGGATTTTTTATTGATGTCTCTCAATTAGCTGCTTAAAAAAAACCCACAGGGAGTTTGTTTCTACATCTTTTTCTATATACATTTCCGGGGTGTGCAACCTTTTTAGACCCAGCGAATATGTTCAAACCTTGTTTTTTTTACAGCAATGCTTATTTATTACCTACAAGCTATTTGATAGTATTTACCAGAATGCTGCTCCTGTAACTGGTGTTTAGTCTCTACCAGAATTGTGCACAGAGGTTAAGTGTATGTATGGTCAAAATATAAAATTACATATTAATTCCCACACTGTCTTTCAATTATTTCTAGCTTACGCCTTGTAATTCGAATGATCTTGAAGTTTGTCAATTAACCTTGTGAAGATCCCCACACATTCAGTTCCTTGAATTCTGTGACACGTAATCACTATGCCCTGTGATTAGTCACTGCTATGTCACACATTTCACAGAGTCGGCCTTCTGACCTATAGAGGTGCTGAGAGGAGGAATTTCACGAGGCAGAGTCAGTACAGGAATCACAGCTTGCAGGCAGCAAGGTGTCGTAGGATTTGTAGTCCTTACAAACCAAAAGTAAACAGCAGGTGAAGCTACAAAGCATAATGCTAGAGAACCATCAGCTCACTATTGTATATGCGCTGCACCATCAAGTTGGTGCGCGTAACAGGTGCAGCATCCCTTAAGTTGCAGGCTCAACAGCTATGGTGCGATCTCTGGGGCTTACAATTCTGACAAAATAGAGCAGGGGGAAAGAAGACCCTGCAGGAAAAAAGAAGCCACAGGCAGACCAAGCTGCTGATCAAGGGAACCTTATTATTGCACAAATAACGAAAACAAGAATACAAAAACTAGGTACCCACCACCAACACCTAGCTTCTGCATCACGTATACATCAGACACACACACCCCATGTACACCGGAAGGGAATAGACGGTTAAATAGGCACGTGAGTCCTGGTAATTAGCACCATCACTAAACGTGCATATCCCGTCACTATTAACCATCAAGCGCCCAGCTGGGGGATAAGGGGGTAATTTATTGGGAATTCATACACTTGAAAAGTAGACCCTATAAAGAGCGATGCCACTGGGTTAACTTAATTGACTCCACTGGTGATAAACACTGTATAGAGGGTGGCATATAGTCACAAGTAGTCAGTAATTCGTTCAGGTTTTCAGCTTCAGGCCAAGCAAGGGTAACCCAGTGTAAAATTTATTTAACTGAGATGGGGGTGGGTAAAGCTCATCTGCAGGCCAGCACAGAAGTATTGTATAATGATATATATACAATCACAGAACTACTGGTCCACTCACCCGACCGTTGTAGACAATAGTCACTGATAGCAAGCAGGGAATCCAGGAAGTTGTGGAAAGAGAGGACCAGCAGAATTCACAGCATGAAAGGAGATTTTTCAAGTAAGCTTATATTGGATTGTGAAATATTACTATTGCCTGTATTGCTAGAGAAATGCAATTTAATAAATTGAAAGTAGACATCTTTCAAACCAAACCAAGCAGTTGTTATGTATTTGTTATTAAATAAATATTCCCTATTTTATGTGTCGGGTTAAACTCTATAACAGAGTACAATTACATTAGCCATTCTTACACCTCTTTGGAACTTCAGCATTTCCTTTGCCCACCCACCTTATTGGGTCAGTACAAGTTGTTCATACAGTTAAAGGTTGCATATAATTTTTATAAGAGATAATAAGAGAGTATGACTCAGCTGACTGGCCTTGAATTCCTGCTAGTAACCTTGAAAGATATAAGACAGCAAGTAAATCAACTTGCTGGCACGTATTGAGAGCTAAAATATTAGTTGTGGATGGATATCACCATAATATTTTATGAACCCTATAGACTTAAATTCATAAGGTATTCAAACATTTGGGTCAATTCACACTGCCTGCATGCTAAACACTAAAACACTTAATTTTAGTGTAGGGCAGCTGTCAGTTTTCAGCTGCAGTAAGATTCTGTGAGGGGATGGCATGATGCACATTTCAGTTACTTACTTCATTCATATCTTTTCACAGCAGCATTTAATGTTGCATTCCCTTATTTGCTTATGTGACTGAGACTTCCCAGCCATATAATTGAATGGGCAGGTGCCATCAGTGGCTGGCAAGGACATGGTGCACGCATGCTGCCGCCGCTTCCTTGGCAGCCGCTAACATCTGAGAGAGTGGTGGCATCATTGCTCTAATATGGCTGTGTGGCCATATTTAGACAATGATGTAACCCTCTCCTTTTTCCGACCATTGGTTTACATGGCCAGGGATTCCTAGCCATGTAAGCGAATGGGCTGTATGACACCAGTGGTTTAAAAGCCATTGACAGCTAAAAGCTGTCACATCCTTTCAAGCTGCATGCCTTAAACATTGGGTGTTCAGACAAATGTCCAAACAGCCAGTGTTCAGTCTGAACTTACATTAGAATTTAACACTGAGATCATCCCTAGTGATGACCATAATCACCTGAACCTCTAAAAGGCATGTTTAATGATGACGTGTATCATTTATCCTGGAAGAGCAGTGACAACAGCGCAAGGGAGCAGGAAGTCCTCGGAGAGAATGAGGAGGCTAGTATTACACAGAAAGCTGATTTTTAAAAAAAAATTTAAAAAGTGCTAGGGAATAGTGAAAAGTTTCAGAAACAACTAAAACCTAGTTAGTAGATCCATGTGTTGGAAGTCCAGAGTATTCATAGTCTGCAGCAGAGCTAGAGTGGCCTGGGAGGATCCTTGTGAGTCTCTGCTCCTTTAACAAACAATGGAGAAAGACTCATAGTAGGGCATGGGTATTACTGGTGACAGGCTCCCATTACTGGCTACTATTACTGGTGGGAGGTTTTGGAGTTGGGTACCATCGTTCAAATGTTTGTTCATATTGGTTTGTGTGGGCCATGTTTGCTGGGCCAGTAGCAGAAGCCACAGCCGCCATGTTGGTGCAGGGCCTCTGCCCCAAAGTGCCTATATTTGTGGAAAGAGGTGCAGGGAAGGGTGACATGGCAGCTTGAACGCTGTCAGGAATGTTCCACATGTGTAACTACATACTACAGCTTTATAGCCTGCCTGGTTCCATTGTACAGGTCTCCACATCAGATATCTGCAATGCTGCTGCTGAGGCTTGCAAGCTGATTATCTTGTTGGATGGTCACCAGCTGATGTGACCATGACTGCTGCCTTTGGGACTGTAAAAATACCTATTGGGGGCCCTACTATACATCATCTCAGTTGGAGAGTATTGCAGGAGTGACAAACAATAAGGACCGCCTTAGAGACAAAGAAGGGGTCAAATACAGGGTCCACATCTTCTGGGAATAATAATGAGCAGACCACCTCAACATTAGAAAGTGGCATCATTGCTAATCAAGTCAGTAAAGAACACACATAAAATTGTGAATGTCTCTGTTACAGCACCTGATATACCAATAACTTTTGTGATGCACAAGCTGAAATGCTTTAGCTCTCCTGTTTTGATGATTTTATTGATAAAAGGTAGAAGAGACTGTTTCAGCTGTTTAGTCTGCCACAGCACTTTTCAGTGCTGTATCCATTTACGGAGAAAACTGGGCATCTCCACCTGTGGTAGATGCTCCAGTTTCCCATTTAAAAAAAAGATACAGTGATTATGAATGCTCCTATATAAAAGATCCTATAGACAGAAAGGCAGAATCATTAGCTATTTCTATATACATGGTTACAGTATTGATAATGTGTCTTGCTGTAGCCTTGGGCATTGGTTTCACAAATCCTAACATAGTGGTCAAAACTCTTGCACAAGGTTTTAGAGAAGGAACAGGCCTTACAGGTTTATGCAGGCTTTGATGTGGTCATCTGCAGGTTGTTTGGCTGACCAAACTATTAAGAAGGCTTGGAGTTTTGCCTCCACCTTACCAGCTCGAGCTGGAGGGACAACTTTTTGAACTTTGAGAAATACTTGTTGATTCATTTGCCTAGAATATGTTATAGTTAATCCTGGTAAGTCGGGGCAAGGCGTTCCTTCTGTCAGAAAAAGTATGAAAACTACAGCTTAAGATCCACCTACTGTGTACAAGAGTTGGATCTCATGGTAGTGTTCTTTAAGAAGATTCCCTATACACAACATAACACCATAATATTAAAGCACGAGAGTCTGTCGCAGTGGAATATTTTTTTTTCTGTCTCTGAACAGCGAAATCAAAATAAGTTGATTGTGAAGGGTGTCTTTACCTTGGTGCCTCTGTTTTTCCTTGCTACTAGCCATGGTGTCATTCCAACCTCTGTACTGGAAGATATTAATCAGCCAGACTGCATGGCAGGGTAAGATCACATGGTCTTTAATCCACTCAGGAGTCTTAAAGTCCAGTAGATACCTTGCTGCCCAGTAATGTGCTGGAACTTCAAGCTATAAGATGGATGCTGCTTTGCTGGATGCACCTCCTGGAAGGATACTCTGTACAGCTGTAATCAAACAATGCCACACATGTGACCATTGTACCCCATCAAGGGGGGACCAAAAGCACGGCAGCAACATTGGAAGCGTGCCACACCCAAATATGGGCCGAGAGTCACCCGCAGGCTCTGTTCACAGTATACATACCAAGGTTAGAAAACTGGGAGTTGGACTGCTTCATCTAAAATACTATGGCTCAGGAACACCAAGATGTCTTCTGGCAAATCTGTCAATAATGGGGAATTTTAAGTGTAGATCTTTTGGCATCACATCTCAATCAGAAGGTGGACAGGTTAGCAGCAATGGCAAGGGACAGTTGGCAAATGCAATGGATGATTTGGTAGCTCTGCAGGATCACTATACTCTGATCTATGCTTACTTACTGGTAAGACTGTTTCTGCTAATACTAGAATAAACTAGGTCACAGTGGATAGAAGTGGAGAGGATTCTGTTGATACTGGTGGCTCTGAATTGGCCCTATAGGTTATATCTCATGAATCTGATGGGTCTGATAGTGCTCCTTGGCATCAAAAGAGAAACGCATCTCTCTTGGGATTTTGTGGCAGTGAAAAAGTGACAACAATGAATATAAAAAGTTAATTTTGTTTTTTCACAAACAAGTATAAAAACTAAATGTTAAAGAAGAAAACAAAAAATAGATTTTTTTGTATTAATTTATATACATGTAGATCGATTACAATATTTTTTTTATTACCACCTACCTACTAGGAGAATTAAAAAGAAAATTCACAATAAGAGGGTCATCTGTGTCATTGTCAGCATATTTTCCCAAAATAAACCCCGATTATCAGGTAGATAGGAGAGACTGGTAAGCAAAGCTCTACCTCTAGAAGTTCAGTGTCAGTCCCAATCCTCCAGGTCCTGTGACCTACAAGTCACAGATGCAGCTGATGTGCAGACGTTTCCACCTACTTATAAGGAGAACAATAATGCTTATGAACTATTTTGAAAGTTTATTTAGAAGAAGTGGGTTGAAAGGTATAGATAAGGAAGTAGAGAGTCTAATATGTTCCATTACCAAGGACCTCTCATCTTTGTCAGCATGGGAGACTTTTAAGCTCAAACCCTGGGCAGTTACTTTAATGGACTTTCCATATATAAACATTTACCTATTAACATATTTACCTGTTGGCAGAAGCAACAACAAACAATTACAGTAGGCTTTAATTTCTGTTGTTTTGGAACACCTAATCATCTTGACTGCTACCCAAATGCTGAAACGAACCATCTCCACACATCAAACAGCAAGATATCTCAGAAGAAAAGAAAAACAACTTGTTCTAATAGAATTATTGTACAAAATCTTTCTAGGAAGCAAATCTGTTATATGAAGAACCTTATATTAGCACATAAGCACATACGATTGTCATTTACTCATTAGTAAAAATAATTTTTAATCATACTGAACCTGTTGTTCTGCCTGGCATGAACAAATTACATATTTGCTTTAAAGATAAGTCATTTTTAATAAGTTCATTTTAAATGTACTATTTTATTGTGGGTTTTTTTTTTTCACATAACCTTGGGAAGCAACTTGGAGCACAGCAGAGGCTATTTTCAATTTACTTTTAGAGATTATTGCATGCTGAATGTAATGAGGAATTTTACAACAAAACAGAGTTCTCTGCTTTGCAAAGAAAAAAAAAAGAAAAATTCCACCCAAGACTTCAGCAGGAGGCAAAAGTTGCCATATTTTTGAGTTTTTTTTTAAGAAGTATAATCAACAAATCGCTCCCTATGCACAGACTAGAAAAGTAGCTTTATGTTGTTAAATTAAGAAATAACAGTAGAATTTGTTAGATTATACATGAAAAAAAATATTGGTACAATAACTGTATATTTTTTATTGGTATTTTTATGCAATTAATGTATACAGTTCACCTAGTCTCTAGATCAAAAGTTCTGTACTTAGATTTGCTGTACCTTTTTTAAGTATAATTAAAATTTTGCCTAATTAACATTAGCCCAAAAAAAAAAAAAAAAAAATATATATATATATATATATATATATATATATATATATATATATATATATATATATATATATATATTGGGGCAATTTGTGGTTATTGTACTTTAGTTTGCTTGCTATTATAGAACAACAGACTTTGAAAGTAGTAAGCAGAATAAAAGGTGATATGAACTGAAGGTGCACAGAGAGTAGCCTGGCAAAGCTATTAATAATTGTGAAGCAGCAGTTTAGCATTGCTAGCCTGTGACAGGAAGGGCTATTGCTCACCACGTAATTAAAGATCTCTAAACCCAAGCACAAAAATGTAATATATTGAAGCTTACCAATCAATAGACGTGGCAGCTGCATCAGTTTTCTTTTTGCAGTCTTTTTTTTTCAATTTATTTTCACCTGATGATGCACCTAGTAACATTATAAAATTAAGTAAAAATGTTACTCAATAAAGATCAATAAATTAATCAACTTCCAACGTGCTAATGCAATATGTGCAATACAAATACAGTAAATAATGATCAAGAAAAACAATTAAAAATATCAACAAATCACAAAAATGTTCATAAAGTGCTTGTGCAAAAAAACTCTGTGCAACAAATTAGTTCATAAAGTGACGTCACCATCCATAGTGCAAAAACATTTATTCCGGTTCTTTAAAGTGCTGTAATTTCATCATCCGTGACAATAGTGTGCCCCAGCCTCTCACCTCAAGTAAAGACCCCTACAGGTCTAGTCACGCTTCTAGTATAGATCTCTTGGATATCCAAAATAGCAGGCTCTTTCTCCTTGAAGCATCCAGCCAGATCAGCCAAATCTCAATGTGGGAAAGAAAACTCAACTGAACGTGTTATTCTTCTCAATCTCCTCCACTCTCCTCTGTTGCAAGATGTTGTGTGATCAACAAGATTTCCTCTTCAACAATTTGGGAATATCATAGCAATGAAAGACACTATATTTGTACCTGCATAGAGGGGTGGCAAAAACACATTGGTTCAAGCTCTAGTGGATGAAAAGCGAGCTAGGAGGGTACGTCTAGATACAACATCAGTCAGAATCGATGCACCCCAAAACATATATTCAAATGAATATCCGGTCCATCACGTATAGATAAATCTGCACTAATACCCAAGGCATCAAAGAGACTCCATAGGAGATGTATGCCTGGGTCTCCCGAGAGCCCACTAGTCCAGGCTCTCTCAGTGCAAAAATAAATGTTTTTGCACTATGGATGTGACATCACTTTATAAATTCATTTCTTGCACAGAGTTTTTTTGCACAAGCACTTTTTGAATGTTTCTGTGATTTTTTGATATCTTTGATTTTTTTTCTTGATCACTATTTACTGTATTTGTATTGCACATTTTGCATTAGCGCTTTGAAAGTTTATTCATTTATTGATCTTTATTGAGTAAGCACCAATTAATTTACTTAATTTTACATTGTCACTGTGTGGGAACGCATATTCATGTTGGCAGCTACTCATTAATCCATACTTATTTTGGTTTGCGCATTAGTATAGCCTCACTGTTTGCACCTAGTAATATACTTTCTGTCTTAGGATAACTGTGCTTATTATCTGTGGAGTAGCAGCATAGCCACCCTTGAACAGCAGCATTGTCAGCCTGGGGGTAGTGAATAGACTATATATAGATTTATATGTATATTTAAATCTATATGTACTGTATATTTATCCTTTTTTTTTCCTGTTGGACAAAGGTTTTAACTATGCAAATCAAAAGCTGATCATTGTAGATGGATTGTCTTTTTCTTTGATCAACCAGGAGGCTAATAAAAAAAGAAAATGTATGGATTCCCCATCCATAAAAATTAGGTGGATAGAGGAATTTTCACAGCTATTGTATTCCAACAGTGAGGACTCCTCCACTGTCAAAATACATTGTTTAGTGCTGCTGCAGCAAACTTGATGCATGTGCTGATAAAATTAAAAACTTTCAAAATTCCCATTCGAGAGAAGCCGGTCATTAGACCGACTCCTATAGAGCAGGAACGGCCATAGATAGATTGAACTTTGGCCGGTCCCTGCTGAGTTGGCTGATTTTTGATCCATCTATGGCCATCTTTAAGTTTAGATAATCAGAAAAACAAAGACTGCTGTGTTAATGCTGGTGACAGACTTCATCATATGTCATTGTTTATTTTGTCATGTGATATAGAATTACATCCATTTAATGCTTACAGAAGCATGCTAAACTTAAAGAGGAACTGCAGTCTGTAATAATTAATAATTTGTAATAAAAACATATTTGCCATTCTGAAGCTTCCACCCAACCACTTTGCATATTATTTTATATATACTGCAATTCTGTACTTGCCAAATATGCTGCAGAAATCTCCCTCCACTCAGCCTCCTTTCACACTGGGGTGGTGGGTCCATATTACCGTCATATTTGCAGCGGTATTCGGCCATAAGCGGCTGAAAAAAGGTTAAAAACACCCACAAAACGCTGTTACAGCATCGCTTTGCTGGCGGTATAGCCACGCTGCCAATTAATTTCAATGGACAGGAGCAGTGGAGGAGCAGTATACGCACCGCTCCTTCACCGCTCCAAAGATGCTGCTAGCAGGACTTTTTTTTTACTGTCCTGCCAGCGCACCGCTTCAGTATAAAAGCCCTCGGGGCTAGGACGCTATTTTTAGCTCTTTAGCGCCTGCAAAGCGCCCCAGTGTGAAAGGGATCTAAGTCTGGCTGCAATCATTTTAACTTTGGGCAGCTGAAGCTGCTGCCTGTTCACTTCCTGGATTTGCACACACACACAGAGGCACACCTCCAACTCTGCAGCTTCCATTGGCCCTCTTATGGCTCTTCCCTTCCTGGCAAATCTCTAACGAGAGTGAGAGAGGGAGCTTATGATGTCATAAGCCTAGGCTTTTTACCAGACAAAAAAGAGGAAGTGGGCTGTATAAGGTATTTACTGGCAGAAAAAAAAAAGTTTAACTATCCAAAGTTAAAACGAGGGGCAGAAGATTTAATAGATGGAAAGATGAAAGAAAGACTGAAGTTCCACTTTAAATTAGGGTGTCTACTTTAAAGCAGTATTAAATCCAAAACCAAAAATTTAATATATTGCAGCATACTAATCATTAGAAGTATTGGCTAGATTAATTTTCTTTCTTTATGCTTTTTCACTCTTTTCACCTGGCGGCCTGACCGGTAACACACCTTCGAGTTCCCCTACTTTGAGTGAAGCATTAAAGACTTCTTTGGACAGCAGCATTGTCCGTTTGGGGGAGGGGAGTGTCAGCAGCAGCAGTAGATTTAAATACACTAACAAATTGAAGCCAAGCTCCAGCTAACATTTTATAAGCAAGTAAAGCAAAAACAATTCCCTTTTGATATAAATATTTTCCATAAATAAAACTCATCACTGTAAGTACCAGTATTGAATGATTTATCTCATCCCTGCAGCTGATACATCTGCAAGATGGCTTGTTCTTTTGAAAAACAATAGACTTACTGGTCAAATCCCCACATAAAAATAAAAGAAAGGAAACCTAAAAAAGAAAATGAATTTAGCCATCACATATAAGAATTGGTAAACTGCAATATAATAAATGTTTTCTTTTGGGTTTAATATGTCTTTAGGATCTAACAGCTGTGAGATGCTGGTGCTGGAAATTATTATTTTATTATACCTATTGTTTACCCATAGTAAAAGAAAATATAACCTGAATATTATTTTCTGCCATGTTCCAACCTGCATGTTGTTAATTGCATTATTAAATTGTTATTAATTGTGGCTTTGACCTGGTTTGCATTTTTCTTCTTTTTTTTTTGCTTCTAGGAACACTTTTAAATAATAATTAAAATTTGAAAATGTATTTTATAAGTGATACTTGGGTAATTAAAATACCATTAAATGTATGTGTCTTTGCCTGTTTAGGGTTATTCAAGTTGCCCTAACTACTTGAAACGGTGCTTTCCTCTGTCCAATCTGTTGTTAACACTTTACAAAGCTGTTACTTCTAATATCAATTTTGAAATTGTTAAGGGAGAAGTATGAGCTTGTACAAATAAATAGCATTAACTACCCTCGCCACCGAACATCTTTTCTTTCTTTCATCTGTTGCACCGTTTGTGCTGTATCCCTATTTCAAGTCCTGGTTAGGGCTGAGTAATGGTCATCCTCAGGTTTGAAAGTTTTGGAGTGAGTGGTTACAGCTGCAGTGATCTGCCCCCTCCTTCCCTCCTCCTTCAATATAATAATAGTGGCACAATACTTGTAAACTTCAATGTGATGTGACGATAGATGGGTATAAATATAGGAATCCCTGATTCAACCAGGGATGGGGGAACACATTAGTGAAGGATGATAAAAGTGTCCATAAGAGGAGACATCAATTGTCCCAAAAGTCTTAAAGTGGTAATAATTTGGGATGGGCCGAGCCCCCCCCCCCCCCCGTTTGATTTGCACCAGAACACCTCAAACAGGTGAAAAGTTCTAGCAAACATGCAAACCTTATAAAGCCTATGGGACTCCAACAAGAAAAAACAAAGTCCTTATTTTAAAGGCTTATATGCAAGTTATTGCCATAAGTGTATGAGGACCCAGGTACTGCCCTAGGGGACATGTATCAATACAAAAAAAACAATTGTTTTTAAAGGAGCAGTGATTTTAATGATGCTTAAAGTCAAACAATAAAAATGAAATATTCCTTTAAATATCATGCCTGGGGGTCTGCCTGTAAAGTGGCGCATCTGTGCGATGTATAGAACATGCCGCAGCAATAATGATATTTCTAAAGGAAAAGATTTAATCTACACTTTCTTGTGGCTGTAATGTATTGCTGGCTGCCGGCAATATAGATGACAAAAAATGAAAAAAAAAATGGTGTGGGTCCAAGCCAAATAAAAAAAAAAGTTAGCATGGGGCCCCCCAAAATCTATACCAGGCCTTTATCTGAGCAAGCAGCCTGGCAGGCCAGGAAAGGGGGGATGAGCGAGCTGCCTTTCCCCTCCTGAACCATACAAGGCCACTTGCCCTCAATATGGGGAGAGTACTTTGGGGTGCACCCCAAAGCACCTTGTCCCCATGGTGATGGGGACAAGGGCCTCTTCCTAAAAAACCCTGGCCAGTGGTTGTTGGGGTCTGCAGGCAGGGGGCATATTGGAATCTGCCACCCCCCCATGGGAATGGGTATCAGGTATATCATACCCCTATCTATTTACCAAAAAAGTGTCAAAAACGTAAAAAGAGTTTTTGAAAAATCCCTTATTGAAAAAGAAAAACACCCAGTGATGTAACCAGGTGACCCTGCCCCTTCTGACATCACATGATGTCAGAAGGGGGTGGGTTCACTCAGTTACGTCACCGGGTGGCCCACGCTTGCCTATATAACAGCTGTAAAAGAAAGAGACAGCAGTCGCCGAGGCGCCTCAAATCGAAACATAGCTTTTTTCATTTTTTTGGGTGGTGTGATTGACGGTGGATTTACATTGCAGCACACTTTTTTTCTTTTTTAATAAAGGATTTGACAAAAACTCTTTTGTAGTTTTTACTTTTTGACACAATTTTTGATGAATGGGTAGCCCTCCGCCCGCAGACCCCAACAACCACAGCCCAGGGTTGTTGGGAAGAGGCCCTTTCCCCATCAACACCGGGACAAGGTGCTTTGGAGGTGCACCCCAAAGCACCCTCCCCATGTTGAGGGCAGTTGTCCTGCCAGTCTGGTATGGATTTTGGTGGAGACCATACGCTGTTTTAAAAAAAAAAAATGGTCTGGAGTTCCCCTTAAAATCCATACCCGACCCAAAGGGCCTGGTATGGATTCTGGGGGGGACCCAACACTGTTTTTTTAATTCTGCTATAGAGTTCCCCTTAATCACCTCAATAGAGGACACTTTCACCCCTTTCTGCCCAGACCAATTTTTATATTTCAGTGCTCTCACATTTTGAATGACAATTACACTATACCCAAACAAAATTGTTATAATTTTTTTTCACACAAATAGAGTTTTCTTCTGGTGGTATTTAATCTACCACTGGGTTTTCTCTTTTTTACAATACAAGTAAAAAAAGAGTGAACATTTGTGAAAAAAATAACACTTTATTTTCTATTGTAAAGTTTTGCAAACAAGTAATTTTGTTCCGAAAGTTGGGCCAACATTTTCACTGCTACATATCTTTGGTAAAAATAACCCAAATTAGTAGATACTATTTAGTATTTAGTCTGTGTAAAAGTTATAGAGTCTACAAGCTATGGTACAAATCATAAAAATTCGATCACACCTGATACACTGACAGCCTATCTCATTTATATTATATTTATCAATATCACATACACTTTTTAAGGTCCTGAAGCTCTAGGACAGTTGAATTACCCACAAAACGACCCAATTTTGGAAAGAAAACACCCCAATGTATATTTTGTGAGGCATTGGCTTGGGTACTCTTATGGGCTGCAGGAGGGAGGTAGTGTTCCTGCTGGCATCATTTTACAATGTGCCGTTATGGTAGTAGTTAAAATCCATACAAGACCAAAAGGGTCCCCCATGCCATTTTTTCCCTAAATTTTTTAAAATTTAGAATTGCCATGGCCATGACTTCTGCCCTGAAAGTCTTTCGCTTGTTACCCGGAAGTCGGCCAAAAAATGGAGCAGATATTAAAGTGAGCCTTGGGTAGCTCATGGAGCGTTGGTGCGGAGGATGATGATGTCACTGGTTATGCGACACATTTCCAAGCATGTGTCCTGCAAGTGGGATGGCAGTCTCGCTCCTTTTTCAATCTCTGTATACTCAGGAAATGAGTCACCAATTATTGTTTTTAATCTATTAAAATGGTATTACTCATACACTTAGAGGTGCTTCTTTCTTGTATCTTCTCTCCTCCTTCAACTGCCAGCTGTGACCATGCTTTCCTTACAAAACCACAAGCTGGAGAGTACATGTTTGTCACGTGTCTCTGTCTCTGCAAGATCACACTGTTTATAAGAAATTGAGGCACATAACAGTATGTTGGGCTGTGGGATTTTCACCTCCATGAGATTGTATTGTACAAGAAAAGAAGAATTAAATGATCTTCAGCTGCTTCTCTGCTCCACTCTGCTGAGACAGAACTCCTAAAAAAAATGCTTGCCAGTGCAGAGGTTAAAGAGGAGCTGTGCCCCACCCCAGCAAAAAATAATAAAAAAACACATACTGTAGCTGCTGACTTTTAATAGTAAGACACTTACCTGTCCTGGAATCCAGCAATGTTGGTACCCCAGCCAATGTTTCTACTGGCTCTGGGGTACTGCCACCACCATTCATAGTAAGGGAACCCTTCAGTGAAGCCTTAAGGCTTCACAGTCAGTTCCCAACTGTGCATTCTGTCAGAAGTGAGTACGGGTATCTGTCGAAAACAGGTACTCTCTCCCCCCCCAGAAGGTTTCAAATGTGGTAGTAATGTCACTGAAAAAAGAGTCAAACGTGTCAGTTAGGTGTCCAATTTGTCTTCCGCAATGTCACAGTCCCGCTAAAAATCTCTGATTGCTGCCATTACTAGTAAAAAAATTAAATAAAAACTCCATAAAAATATCTCCTCATTTATAGACACTATAACTTTTGTGTAGACCAATCAATACACTTATTGGGATTTTTTTTATTTTTATTTTTACAGAATACATATTGTCTTAAACTGATGAAGAAATTCGATTTTTTCAATTTTTTTTATTGGATATGTATTATGGCAGGAAGTAAAAAATATATATATTTTTTTTTTTCAAAATGTATACTCTTTTTTTGTTTAGAGCGCAAAATATAAAGACTGCAGAGGTGATCAAATACCAAAAAAAAGGAATTGCATTTTATTTGGGTACAGCACCACAGAACTGCACAATTGTCAGTTACAGTAACACACTACCATATCGCAAAAAATGGCCTGGTCATGAAGAGAGTAAAACCTTTTTGGGGCTGAAGTGGTTAGTGAGCACCTAAGAAGAATTCTTCTCTACTTGTATACCCAGAAAACTTGTCTGCTAAAGCAGGCAGATGTACAGGCATACCTCACTTTTAAGTACATAATGGGGTTTATTTACTAAAGCTGGAAAGTGCAAAATCAGGCTCACTTCTGCATAAAAACCAATGAGCTTCTAACCCCAGCTTCTTCAATTAAGCTTTGGTAATAAAACCTGGAAGCTCATTGGTTTCTATGTAGAAGTGAGCCTGATTTTGCACTTTCCAGCTTTAGTAAATAAACCCCATTGTGTACTTAAAAGTGGGGTATGTCTGTAATACATTTTGTCCTGTTGTACACTATTAAAAAGTTAAGGGGAACCAGGAAGGTGTGGTTACTCTTTTTATGTTACACCATTTATAAATGATGTTTGTCTGTTGTGTGGCGAGACAACATTATACAGTATATAATATGCAAGTGTGCTTACCCTCAGTGTCACTGAGTACAAAAAGCTTACCTTACTTCAGTCAAGAATGGACTTATCTGGATAGCTGAATCTGAATGTTCATACTATATTACAGTTAATGCATACAATTTACCATCTTGTGTGGTTTAAATATCTTCAGATGTGAAACATTTTTGCCATGTAATAAAATTTCTTTGTGGTGGGAATTTTGTATACTAAAGTTTCTGGCAATGAAACTCCTGCTGTAAGGCTAGGTTCACACTATTGCGATGCGGGAACGCCGCGAATCCGCGGCGTTTTCCCGCATCGCTCACCTCCCGCCGGCAGTTCACACTGCCCTATGCGGACGGCTGGGGGTGTCAATGTTATGTTAATGACACCCCCAGATCCGTCGGCATATCGCAGTGCGATCTGCCGACTCGCACAGGAATCGGATCGCATGGTGTGAACCCCCATGCGATCCGATTCCGTTGCGGACCCAAAAAAGGGTCCTGTGCGAGTTTGCTGCGGGACAGCTGCGAGTTCAGCCATACTATCTGTATGGCTGAACTCGCAGTGCTACGGAGATCGGATGTGATTTGCTGTGCGAATCACATCCGGATCTCCCCCCGCAGCAGTGTGAACCCAGCCTAAAAATTACCAAATCAGAAGCCAGATACTAACATAAGCAAAATGTATAAATGAATCATAATGGCTATTTAATTTAACCACTTAAGGACCTCCCCACGTACATATACTGTGGCAGGGTGGCCCTTTCACACCACCTCGGGTCTGAGGCGTGTGTGTATGCCACCGGCGACCTGCTCCTGCTGTGACTAGAGAAGACAAAGATCTTGTGTTTTTGCTAAGCAGGAACATGGATCTCTGTCTTCTTACAGTACAAGTACAAGCACCCCCCCCCCCTCACAGTTAGAAAGCACTCCCAGGGAACACATTTAACCCTTTAATCAGCCCTGATGTTAACCCCTTCACTGCCAGTGTCATTAGTACAGTGAAAGTGCAAAATGATTATTTAGTACTGATCATTCACTGATCCCCAAAAAAGTGTCAGGTGTCAGATTTGTCAGCTGCAATGTCGCAGTCCCACTATAAGTTGCTGATCACCATTACTAGTAAAAAAAAGAATACTATAAAAATTCTATAAAAACATCCCATAGTTTGTAGATGCTATGATTTTTTTATTGGGTATGTTTTATAGCAGAAAGTATAGTTTTTTTTTTTTTTTCTGTCTTTTTTGTTTATAGAGCAAAAAATAAAAACCTCAGAGGTAAAAAATACCACCAAAAGAAAGCTCTATTTGCGGGAAACAAAAGGCATACTTTTAGGGTTGGGGTTCAGCGTCACACGAGCAGGTTGGCTCCCCTGGGCGTCTCTTTAAGACGCTGTAGGAGGCGCACCCACAGCGTGTCCCTAGAGCCAATCTGAGTACCCGGTGGGCACGATGACCGCTGGCCACTCGCGATCACTCGTGACAGAGTGAGAACCGGGATCTGTGTGCTTAACCACTTGAGGACCGCCGTATTGCCAATGTACGTCAGCACAATGGCACAGGCAGGCACAATCACGTACATCTACGTGATTGCCTTCCAGCGGGTGGGGGGTCCGATCGGACCCCCTCCCGCTGGTTACGGAGGTCCGATTCGGTCCAGGAGCGCTCCGTGATGAGGGGATGGCCGTTGGTTTTCGGCCACCCCCTCTGGATCGCTCCTGGCCAATGAGAAGCTTCCTCCCCTGTGTATTGTTTACACAGGAAGGAGGAAGTGATGTCATTCTCCTCGGGGCGGTCTTTTTGACCGGACTACGAGGAGAAGAGTAAAAGTAAGTGTGCACCAACACTACACTGACATGTAGGTACACACAGGCACACAAACCCCCCCCGATCCCCCCCCCCCCGATCGCCCCCCCCCGCCCCCCCTCCCCCCCCAGTCACAGTGTCACTGATTGCATTGATCATTTCTTTACTGATCAATGCATTCAGTGTCAGTTGTGACAGTAAAAACTGTCAGGACAGTTAGTGTTAGGTCCAGGGTAGCCCCCTATCACCCCCCAATAAAGATTTAACCCCCTGATTGCCCCTAGAGTTAACCCTTTCACCCCCTTTTGCCAGTGTCACTAAGCGATCATTTTTCTGATCGCTGCATGTGTCGCTAGTGTCGCTAGGTAGCTAGTTATTTTTTTAGGTTCACCGCCAGGTTTTTATATCGCTAGGTACCCCGATATACTACCCAATAATGTTTTTAACCCCCTGATTGCCGCTAGTTAACCCTTTCACCCCCTTTTGCCAGTGTCACTAAGCGATCGTTTTTCTGATCGCTGCATTAGTGTCGCTACAGTCGCTAGGTAGCTAGTTATTTTTTTAGGTTCACCGCCAGGTTTTTATAGCGCTAGGTACCCCGATATACTACCCAATAATGTTTTTAACCCCCTGATTGCCGCTAGTTAACCCTTTCACCCCCTTTTGCCAGTGTCACTAAGCGATCGTTTTTCTGATCGCTGCATTAGTGTCGCTACAGTCGCTAGGTAGCTAGTTATTTTTTTAGGTTCACCGCCAGGTTTTTATATCGCTAGGTACCCCGATATACTACCCAATAATGGTTTTAACCCCCTGATTGCCGCTAGTTAACCCTTTCACCCCCTTTTGCCAGTGTCACTAAGCGATCGTTTTTCTGATCGCTGCATTAGTGTCGCTACAGTCGCTAGGTAGCTAGTTATTTTTTTAGGTTCACCGCCAGGTTTTTATAGCGCTAGGTACCCCGATATACTACCCAATAATGGTTTTAACCCCCTGATTGCCGCTAGTTAACCCTTTCACCCCCTTTTGCCAGTGTCACTAAGCGATCGTTTTTCTGATCGCTGCATTAGTGTCGCTACAGTCGCTAGGTAGCTAGTTATTTTTTTAGGTTCACCGCCAGGTTTTTATAGCGCTAGGTACCCCGATATACTACCCAATAATGGTTTTAACCCCCTGATTTCCGCTAGTTAACCCTTTCACCCCCTTTTGCCAGTGTCACTAAGCGATAATTTTTCTGAACGCTGCATCAGTGTCGCTAGTGTCGCTAGGTAGCTAGTTATTTTTTTAGGTTCACCGCCAGGTTTTTATAGCGCTAGGTACCCCGATATACTACCCAATAATGGTTTTAACCCCCTGATTGCTGCTAGTTAACCCTTTCACCCCCTTTCACCAGCGATCACAGTATAAGTGTCACTGGTGACGCTGGTTAGCCAGTTAGTTATTTAGGTTCCCCGTCAGGTTTTTATATAGCGCCAGGGACCCCCATATACTACCTAATAAAAATTTGAACCCCCTGATTGCCCCTAGTTAACCCTTTCACCACTGATCACCGTATAAGTGTTACGGGTGACTCTGGTTAGTTTGTTTTTTATAGCATTTTATATTCAAATCCGGAAGGCAGTGCTTGGTTTTCGGGGTCCCGTACGTGGCTAGGCTCCCAAAAAGTCCCCCACATGTGGTATCCCCGTACTCGGGAGAAGCAGCAGAATTTATTTTGGGGTGTAATTTGACTTCTGCCCATAGCATGTGTGAGCAATATATCATTTAGTGACAACTTTGTGCAAAAAAAAAAAAGTTTGTAATATTCCCGCAACTTTTGGCAAAATATAAAATATTCCATGGACTCAACATGCCTCTCAGTAAATAGCTTGGGGTGTCTACTTTCCAAAATGGGGTCATTTGGGGGGGTTTTGTGCTATTTTGGCATTTTATGGCCTTCGAAACTGTGATAGGTAGTGAGGAGTTAAATCAAAAATTTGCACCCTTAGAAATCCTGAAGGTGGTGATTGGTTTTCGGGGTGCCGTGCGCGACTAGACTCCCAAAAAGTCCCACACATGTGGTATCCCCGTACTCGGGAGAAGCAGCAGAATGTATTTTGGGGTGTCATTTCACATATGCCCATAGCATGTGTGAGCAATATATCATTTAGTGACAACTTGGTGCAAAAAAAAAAAAGTTTGTAATATTCCCGCAACTTGTGGCAAAATATAAAATATTCCATGGACTCAACATGCCTCTCAGTAAATAGCTTGGGGTGTCTACTTTCCAAAATGGGGTCATTTTGGGGGGTTTTGTGCTATTTTGGCATTTTATGGCCTTCGAAACTGTGATAGGTAGTGAGGAGTTAAATCAAAAATTTGCACCCTTAGAAATCCTGAAGGTGGTGATTGGTCTTCGGGGTGCCGTGCGCGACTAGACTCCCAAAAAGTCCCACACACGTGGTATCGCCATACTCGGGAGAAGTAGCGGAATATATTTTGGGGTGCAATTCCACATATAACCATGGCATGTGTGAGCAATATATCATTTAGTGACAACTTTTTGTAAAAATTTTTTTTTTTTTTTTTTTTGTCATTATTCAATCCCTTAGGACAAAAAAAATAAATATTCAATGGGCTCAACATACCCATCAGCAATTTCCTTGGGGTGTCTACTTTCCAAAATGGGGTCATTTGGGGGGGATTTGTACTGCCCTGCCATTTTAGCACCTCAAGAAATGAGATCGGCAGTCATAAATTAAAAGCTGTGTAAATTCCAGAAAATGTACTCTAGTTTGTAGACGCTATAACTTTTGCGCAAACCAAAAAATATACGCTTATTGACATTTTTTTTACTAAAGACATGTGGCTGAATAAATTTTGCCCTCAATGTATGACTAAAATTTAGTTTATTCGATTTTTCTTATAACAAAAAGAAGAAAATATCTTTTTTTTTCAAAATTTTCGCTCTTTTTCCATTTATATCGCAAAAAAAAAAAATCGCAGAGGCAATCAAATACCATCAAAAGAAAGCTCTATTTGTGGGAAGAAAAGGACGCAAATTTCGTTTGGATGCAATATTGCATGACCGCGCAATTACCAGTTAAAGCAGCGCAGTGCGAAATTGCAAAAAGACCTCTGGTCCTTAAGGTGTTTATTGGTCCGGAGCTGAAGTGGTTAAACACTCAAATCTCGTTTCTATGAGGGGAGAGGAGACCAATCGTGTGTTCATACTAAATATGAACACCGATCGGTTTCCTCCCCTAGTCACAACTCACTAACACGGTTAACTCCTTGATCGCCCCCCAGTGTTAACCCCTTCCCTGCCAGTGACATTTATACAGTAATCAGTGAATTTTTATAGCACTGATCGCTGTATAAATGTCACTGGTCCCAGTGGTCCCAAAAATATGTCAAAGTGTCCATTTTGTCCACCGCACTATACCACAGTACTGCTAAAAATCACAGATCACCGCCATTACTAGTAAATAAAAAAAATAATAAAAATGCCACAAATCTATCCCCTATTTTATAAACTCTTTTGTGCAAACCAATCAATATACGCTTATTGTGATTTATTTTACCAAATATATGTTG